>NC_091073.1:120656785-121270357 GCF_032405125.1 Capricornis sumatraensis
AAAATAAGGTTTCATGTTATACCTTCTGCTGGTACCTGTCAGGTGTGGCAGCTCCCTGGGTCCAGAAGCGATGCCCAGGGCTAGAGACCAGGGTGAGGATAATGAGCTTACGGTACAGAGATGAAAACAGAGATGATCTGTATTCTGTTGGAAAAAGCCTAGAATTAACAGGCCACCAAGAAATCATCCTCAAGACTCCTTAGCAGAATCGTAAACCGTCCTCATGCATATTTCTTTTCCACCTTGATGTAAGTGTGCCCTGGCTTGTGGGACTTGATTGTTGGGGTCTTGTTAGTTATGTAGTCGCTCCAGGAATTCAAGGCAACTTTCTTCCTGGAAGAACCTTACATGGAGACAGCACACGCTTTCTGATTCTTGAATCCATTTCTCATTAGCTGTTCACATTCAGTGGCCCTACCTCCTTGGAAAGCAAAGCAGGAGTATGTTAGGGAAAGGGCTATTTTGTAATCTAGATAAATACTTGGTGCAAGCGTTATTGAACTTGAAGGGGAGGTATTAAGTCAGTTAGCTAGGAATTTGCAACTTCTCTGAAATTCTTTTTGGCTCCAGGACAGGTAATAAATCTAGAAACTGTCAATTTACAAACGTGTAAACAGAATTTACGTTTTAGTTGACTGAATATCCAACAGTGAAATAGTTAAGCTGAATTGATATAAGGGGAAAATTGATCTAAAAGGAAGGGGACCGTGTCATTTATCATCCAGATGAGGACACTCAGTCAGAGAGGGGAAAGGGGAGCTCTCAGCTTTTATGTCAAGACAACAGACATCGCCTTGGTCAGTCTTGGGGGAAGCCAGGATGAACTGTCACCATTTGTAATGGTAAACTGTGGTCTTTGATGCTACTACTACGACTCACTGAAGGCTCAGATGATGGCTAGCGTTTTTTTTTAATTATTTTTTTATTGAAGGATAATTGCTTTACAGAATTTTGCTGTTTTCTGTCAAACCTCAACATGAGTCAGCCATAGGTATTCACGTACCCCTCCCTGTTGAACCTCCCTCCCGTCTCCTTCCCCAACCCACCCCTCGAGGTTGATGGCTAGCATTTTTTAACAATTTTTTAAAATGCTTCCCTGGCGGCTCAGTTGGTAAAGAATCCACCTGCAGTGAGGGAGACCTGGGTTTGATCCCTGAGTTGGGGGAGGGCATGGCTACCCACTCCAGGATTCTTGCCTGGAGAATCCCCATGGACAGAGGAGCCTGGTGGGCTACAGTCCATAGAGGTGCAAAGAGTTGGACACAACTGAACGACTAAGCACAAGCAAGTTTCTTTAAATGTTCTACATCTTAAAAAAAAAATATCCCTGTGTTTATTTATCTTCGGTTGCACTGGGTCTTCCTTGCTGCATTTTTCTGGCCGCTGTGAGCAGTGTGCCCCTCAGTGCAGCGCGCAGGCTTCTCTCTGCGGCGGCTCCTCTTGTGGAGCGCAGGCCCAGGCACACGGGCTGCAGTAGTTACAGCGCCTGGGTGTAGTGGTTGTGGCTCATGGGCTCCAGAGCACGGGCTCAGCAGTTGTGCAGCACAGACTTGGTCGCTTCACGGCGTTTGAAATCTTCCTGGGCCAGTGATTGAACCGGTGTCCCCTGCATTGGCAGGCAGATTCCCATCCACTGTACAAAAAGGGAAGTTCAGCAATAACGTATTTTTTTAAATTAAGATTATGCGTGTTGTTTTCTTAGACATAATGCTATTGCACACTTGACAGATGACAGTAGAATGGAAACGTTGCTTTTATATGCACCAACTGTGAGTCTCTCAGTCGTGTCCTACTCTTTGTGACCCCATGGACTGTAGCCCATCAGGCTCCTTTGTCTGTGGAATTTTCCAGGCAAGAATACTGGAGAGGATTGCCATTCCCTTCTGTAGGGGATCTTTCCAACCTAGAGACTGAACCTGGGTCTCCTGTGTTGCAGGCAGATTCTTTACCAGCTGAGCCCCCAGGGAAGCCCTTTATATGCACTGAAGAACTAAAAATTTGTGTGACTCACTTCATTGCAATATTTACTTTATTGCAGTGATCTGGAATTGAACCCATAATATCTCTGGTGAGTGAGTAAAAGTCACTCAGGTCAGGTCAGGTCAGTCCCTCAGTCGTGTCCGACTCTTTGCGACCCCATGAATCGCAGCACACCAGGCCTCCCTGTCCATCACCAATTCCTGGAGTTCACTCAAACTCACATCCATTGAGTCGGTGATGCCATCCAGCAATCTCATCCTCTGTCATCCCGTTCTCCTCCTGCCCCCAATCCCTCCCAGCATCAGTCTTTTCCAATGAGTCAACTCTTCGCATGAGGTGGCCAAAGTACTGGAGTTTCAGCTTTAGCATCACTCCTTCCTAAGAAATCCCAGAGCTGATCTCCTTCAGAATGGACTGGTTGGATCTCCTTGCAGTCCAAGGGACTCTCAAGAGTCTTCTCCAACACCACAGTTGAAAAGCATCAATTCTTCGGCGCTCAGCCTTCTTCACAGTCCAACTCTCACATCCATACGTGACTACTGGAAAAATCATAGCCTTGACTAGATGGGCCTTTGTTGAAAAAGTAATGTCTCTGCTTTTGAATATGCTATCTAGGTTGGTCTTACCTTTCCTTCCAAGGAGTAAGCGTCTTTTAATTTCATGGCTGCAATCACCATCTGTAGTGATTTTGGAGCCCAGAAAAATAAAGTCTGACACTGTTTCCACTGTTTCTCCGTCTATTTCCCATGAAGTGATGGGACCGGATGCCATGATCTTTGTTTTCTGAATGTTGAGCTTTAAGCCAACTTTTTCACTTTCCGCTTTCACTTTCCTCAAGAGACTTTTTAGTTCGTCTTTACTTTCTGCCATAAGGGTGGTGTCATCTGCATATCTGAGGTTATTGATATTTCTCCTGGCAGTCTTGATTCCAGCTGTGCTTCTTCCAGCCCAGCGTTTCTCATGATGTACTCTGCATAGAAGTTAAATAAGCAGGGTGACAATATACAGCCTTGATGTACTCCTTTTCCTATTTGGAACCAGTCTGTTGTTCCATGTCCAGTTCTAACTGTTGCTTCCTGACCTGCATATAGGTTTCTCCAGAGGCAGGTCAGGTGCTCTGGTATTCCCATCTCTTTCACAATTTTCCACTCAGTCTTGTCCAACTCTTTGTGACCCCGAGGACCATGTATACAGTCCATGGACTTCTCCAGGCCAGAATACTGGGGTGGGTAGCCGTTCCCTTCTCCAGGGGATCTTCCCAACCCAGGTCTCCTCCATTGAAGGCGGCTTCTTTACCAGTTGGGCCACCAGGGAAGCCCATAATAGCTCCAAGGTCTGCCTGTATGAATATAAGGGTGAGGTTATGTGTCGGTATAAATATAAGAATAGATATTAGATGAGATACAGAGATGAAGCTAGAATCGGCTGTCCGAGAGGTGGCAAAGACAGCTGCTGGGCAAATCCCCGTGGAAGCTGGGGTGGATGTTTTCAGGTCTTTCCGAAGCACCTTGCCAGCAGAGAAATGATTTTCCTGTCAGGTGCAGCGAGAATCAACATGAACATAAATGACGTGGGATGCTTTAACAAACAGATGAATGATCTGAGAGTCAGCTGGTATCAGATTCAGAATCAAGAACCAGTGTCTTCACTGAGGGAGCTTGGGCAAACAACTCAACTCCTGGGTCTTATCTTTGCGTTTGGGGGAGGTGTGGGTTAGATCTGTATTTACCATCAATTCTGCAGGATGGTCAAATATGTTACGAGGGGAGAAGATGGTCACGTAAGCGCTCTAGGTCGTATGCAAAGACATTCACTTCCTTATGGTAAGACTGAACCTATTTTAGGCTGCTGTGAAGCTCCCAGAAGGCAGGGTGTCTATGGGTGTATATGCACGTGCGTGTGTGCACGCTGAGTTCTGTCTGATTCTTTGGACTTTAGCCAGGGATGGAACCTGTGTCTCTTTGAGTCTCCTGCCTTGGCAGGTCTATTCTTTACCACTAGCGCCACCTGGGACGCTCACAGTGAAAGGTGAAAGTGTTAGTCGCTCAGTCGTGTCTGACTCTTTGCAACCCCATGGGCTAAAGCCCCCCAGACTCATCTGTCCATGGGATTCTCCAGGCCAGAATACTGGAATAGGTTGCTATTCCCTCCTCCAAGGGATCTTCCTGACTCAGGGATCAAACCTGGGTCTCCTGCCCTGCAGGCGGATTCTTTACCGTCTGAACCACGAGGGAAGCCTGGCAAGCCCACAGCTCTGACTTAATGGCCTCAACATTCGTGTTTCAAGGAGTATCCGCTGTGACTGATGACATTCAGACCATGTTGGGAAAACTGAATGGATGATCTGGAAGGGTTTTTTCCTTATGATGTTCTCTGGCTATGGCTACATAGAGAAGTTGACAGGAGAATTTCAATTCAAGGGTCCACATTGCTGTCTCAAGCAGAGCTCTATGCGATGAGAAAGGCCCATTTTGGAAATAGGTCATCTTCAGCTGCTTTCTGTCTTTTGTTCTGTAATTATAATGTGCATCAGGAAAGTTATCACAACCTATTTGGAGAATATTGGTTTAACAGAATGTTTGATTAAATCAATATTTGGAATGGTAGGGGACTTTTCTTGTACTAATTACATGGAGAAGTACTAATGCTGTCTGTGGGAATAAAAGGGGAAAGTTTGTTCATTATGTAAATGAAGGTAACTTAAGGGAGAAAATATTTTGAAAAGATGCCCTTTGGATTCTGGCTTGGGTATGGCTAATGGAGAGATACTCAAGGAGAAAAGAATAAACCGTCTTATCAAAGTTTATAGAAATTCTAATTATCATAGATATGTCGGGCAGTTGATTGATTTGCTGGTCATACCGTTGGCTCATCGTTGTTCTAAGTATTCCTCTTCCAGCAAGTGAGGTGCTTGATACCTTCAAAGGAGATGAGACTGTAGTTATTGCCTGAGATCCAGCACTCAGTCGCGCTTAGCCCACTGAGGAGATACAGTGGAGGGTCCCCATCCTCTCCACCTCTCGGACTACAGACTGGCGGCGGGCCCTGCCCTCTGCATTCCCTCCTTTCCACGGGTCTGCCCTCCCACCATCCCTCCTCCACAGGACCCCCATTCGTCCCATTCTTCTTCCTCCTTTCTGTGGCCGCACCTCTTCCCTGGTGGCTCAGACCATAAAGAATCCGCCTGCAATGCAGGAGACCTGGGTTCAGTCCATGGGCTGGGAAGATCCCCTGGAGAAGGGAATGGCAACCCACCCCAGTTTTCTTACCTGGAAAATTCCATAGACAGAGTAGCCTGGTGAGCTATAGTCCATGGACTCTCAAGAGTCAGACACGACTGAGCAACTCACACACACACACACACACACACGCTCACCTCTGCCTCATCCCCTCTCTCCATTTCCGTAATCTTGTAAGAGGCATCTGCCTACTCTTTCTGCCAATGCATTTGGTTAAAAAAAAAGGATTTTTCACGTCTTCAGTGGATTTCTATGGCCTTTATGATAAAGTCTGTTGCTGGGTCAAGGACAGAGAGCCTGCCCTCGTGGTTGGCCCCATGCTTCACAGTGCCACAGGCCCAACTGTGACGCAGCTCACCAGAGCCTTCTGTCAGAAGCGGTGTCCTCTGTCAGGACGGGGAGGTGCTCCAAGGAAGAGGCCAACGGGATGCCCGTCCTCAGGTGGCTCCCATGACAGAGAGAGGAGACCAGCGAGGAGGAGCTTTAGAAGCGGCTCGCGGTGACCCCAGTCCAGCAGGCAGCGTGCTGTTGCTGGGGAAACACAGATGAGTTCTCCTCCTCCAACTTCCTAACGTCACAGCTTTGATACCGTCTGGGGCCCATCGAAGAAGAGACCAAGTGAGAGCAGTGTGAGTCTTCAAGAGGGAAAGTGACAAGGACGGGGGCTGTTCTGAGTCTGGAGAGGCAGGTTCCCTGCCATGTCTGGGACAGAAGTTCTTTTCAATGGTGCTTTTGAATCGAGGGGACACACCTGACCACTCGCTTCCGTAAGCTGTGACTCATCCTCGTGGCACTGACTTGGCCTCGTTCCCGGAGGCAGAGAACCAACTCAGTGGTGCCCACAGGACCCTGCAAGCCTTTCTCAGGCTCCATCCACCTCCCTCGGCCTCTGCGGATCAGGTCCACACCCCGCCTGGGAGCCGGTTGATGGGATGAGATGAGACGCACCCCAGGCTGGACAGCTTCCAGAACCAGAGTGGTGAGAACTCATGCCCGGAAGCCCCAGAAGTCTGATTCAGGGGGGTCTTCATGGACTTGAGCAGGGCTGCCCCTAGTCAGTCTCTGACTTGGACACATTTCCTCCCTCTGGATGAAGTTTGGCTCTGAATCCTGAGATGTGGAGTTTCCAGGTATCGCCCAGGGGAACCTCAGGAACACAAGTCAACAAGGAGAGTTCTTCCCTGGCTGTGTGTCTCCTCCCCCTTGGGGCTGAGATAGTCTTTCTAGCAGAGAACCCCAGGGAGGAGTCACAACTAGGGGATGGAAGTCTCTGGAACTCTGATCTCCTGCCCACTGCCTTCTCCTCTTGATAATGGGCTTATTACCTTCGTCCGCAGATGCTTTCATGGAGCGGTGATGGTGCAGGGATCCCCGCATGTGGTCTGGAGAGAAGGAATGAGATGCTGTGAGGAAATGGCCGGGCCCCCAGATCTGCTGGTTCCCATGGGTTCCCTTCCTCGTGGTCCTGCTCGCGTTCCATCCCGGGCTCACCCACACTTCACGGGGTCAGGTACATACAGAACCCAAGTGGTGCATGACTCTGAGGCTGTTTCTCTTCCCCCAGCTGTCTCGTGTCCTCTGATCCCTGCTGGTATCGCCAGCTTCCCCTACGTGGGAGCAGGTGTTCACTTCATTTCCTGTGTGCACACACTTCCCGTGAGTGTGTACTTTTGTTTGCTCTTCCTGTGTGCACACTTACTGCACACTCACTCCAGACACACAGGATGCCTTTCCCTCCTTGGGACACATTGCTCTCCCAGACTTGCACCTCTCCCAACGCCAGTTCATCCTCCATATCTCTCATTAAGTATTGATGGTCCCCCTGTGATGTGCTTTTGTTGAGACCTGCATTTTTTTCTTGGTGATATTTATTGAGAGGGATCATTATTTAATGACAGTTGACATTACCCCTGGCTGGAACTACAATTCCAGGATGACAGAACTAAGTCGGCATTGTTCTTTGCAGAATCTCCAGGGTCAGCAATTCCTGACTTCACCAAATGTTTCTTATCTGAATGGATATATTATAGCTGGGATTTCTCTCCTTAGGAGGAATAATTAAGTTTATATCATTGTCTTGGGTTATTAGGGAATATCTTATACAAGGGAAGTTTGTGTTAACACACCAGATTCATTGATTTCTCTGTAATCTGACACACTCCCAAGCAGGTTACAGAATCTTTATTCCAGATTTTTGGAAAGGTGGAGTAGTAGTCATGTATGGATGTGAGAGTTGGACTATAAAGAAAGCTGAGCACCGAAGAATTGATGCTTTTGAACTGTGGTGTTGGAGAAGACTCTTGAGAGTCCCTTGGACTGCAAAGAGATCCAACCAGTCCATCCTAAAGGAAATCAGTCCTGAATATTCATTGGAAGGATGGATGCTGAGGCTGAAACTCCAACACTTTGGCCACCTGATGCAAAGAGCTGACTCCCTGGAAAAGACCCTGATGCTGGGAAAGATTGAAGGCAGGAAAAGGGGATGACAGGGGATGGCATCACCCACTCAGTGGACATAAGTTTGAGTAAGCTCCAGGAGTTGGTGATGGACAGGGAGGCCTGGTGTGCTGCTGTTCATGGGGTCGCAAAGAGTCGGACACGACTGAGCGACTGAACTGAGCTGAACTGAGGTTTCACTGAGTTTCATTTAGACAGGTGGCAGTATGTGTGCCCTTTTCACAAGACATTTTCTGACACACATCACTTGTGAATCTTCCAACTCCTAAAATGCTCTCACGAGCTCTTCAACACCTTGTCCCTCACTGGAGTCCTGGAAGATGGCTTTTAGAAATCTCGACTCATAGTTCCTCTGAGACAGTGTTCCTGAGAAAGGTAAAATGTTATCACCAAAACCGTGGACCCTGATGAAAAGGAGATGATCGTTTAGGCAGGATTCTGAAAAAAGCTTCCCTGGTGGCTCAGAGGTTAAACCATCTGCCCGGAATGCAGGAGACCCGGGTTCAATCCCTGGGTCAGGAAGATCCCCTGGGGAAAGAAATGGCACCCCACTCTAGTACTCTTGCCTGGAGAATCCTATGGAAGGAGGAGCCTGGTAGGCTACAGTCCATAGGATCACAAAGAGTCGGACACGACTGAGCGACTTCACTCACTCAATAGGTACCTAATGGTGACTTAGCAGTAAAGAATCTGCCTGTAATGCAGGACGCCCGGGTTTGATCCCTGGGTTGGGAAGATCCCCTGGAGGAGGAAATGGCACCCCACTCCAGAACTCTTGCCTGGGAAATCCCATGGATAGAGGAGCCTGGTGGGCTGCAGTCCATGGGGTTGCAAAACAGCTGGGCGCGACTTAGCAACTAAGCAGCAGCAGTGTACACATGCCAACCCCTGTCTGCAGCCTCCCACCCCTTCCCACCTCGGTGTCCATACGTTGTTCTCTGTGTCTACGTCGGATGCTTCTGAAGCCTTCTTTCAGGCCGAATCTCTGAACTCAGCTGCATCGGCCTCTGGCCTGTCCAGTTTAGGGCTCCTCTCATCGCCTCCCCCTGAATAGTCCTTGGAGGAGTGAAGGCCATGCTGGAAACTAGCGCTCTGCCCATCGGAACCCGCCTGTCTCATGGCCTCTGCAGCCCTCCTCTTTCCGGCTCACTCGGCCCCTCCGAGTCCCCTGTTCTGCATCCATCACACAAAAGGAGACCAGGGAGGGATCCCAGGGATGTGGGCGTCCAGTCAACAGCTCCTTCAGAGCCTCATTCCGGTGATGAAACATGGTATTTCTACATAGTGAAGCCTCTGAAGGATGGTGTTACAGAGAAAAGTCTTAGCTCACAGAGCAGGGAAGAACCGGTTGGCTGGCATCAGCATCTCTGCCAAGCATCCGTGGTGCTTTGCACCCAGGAGCACGGTGCCAGGGGGAGGGCAGCTGTGGGCTGGGTGGGTGGGATGTAATTATTGTGTTGGAAAGAGCCCAAGCCCCTTGGATTGACACACCCCTTCCCTGTTGAAAAGGGTGCTCAAGGAGTGCCGTGACCTTCATTTCCCCTCTCCCTGGGCGCAGAGCCAACACACACCACGGGAAATGTCTTCCGTGATTGAAATTGAAGGTGACTGTAGTCTGCAGGGGTGTGACCCACGCAGCTTCTACCTCCAGAAGGCCTGGGCCTTTTCTGCCTCCCTGCCCCCATTTAGAATACACTGTGTCCTGTGTTGCCTCCCGCCCCCCCCCACCCCAACCCAAACTTTAGCTGATGTAATTTCCAGGGTCCAGGATTACTCTGTTCAAGCCCAGGGTCTCTGGAAGAAAAGAAAGAGGTCAATTTCTATAAATCGCCAGCCTGGCTTCTGCTCCCTGTTTCCTGGGAACCCATACCCCTCCTTTGCAAACGAGGTGTTTTTATGAACAGAAAATGTGTGGACTTTACTGCTTGGCTTACTCCCTCGGAAGTTCATTAAAAGCTTGCCTACATGCCAGTCACAGGTTTTTACGAGACACAGTCAAGATGTTTCGTGTGTAGGGTGCCAATAAACACACTCCTCACAGAAGGAACTGGTACTGTTTATGTAAAGAAGACATTTAGTTCAAGTGAATTGCCATTCAGTCACTCAATCATGTCTGACTCTTTGCAATCCCGTGGACTATAGCCTGCCAGGTTCCTCCATCCTTCACTGTCTCTGGAGTTTGCTTAAACTCATGTGCATCGACTCGATGAGGCCATCCAACCAGCTCATCCTCTGTCGTCCTCTTCTCCTCTTGCCCTCAGTCTTTCCCAGCATCAGGGTCTTTTCCAATGAGTTGGCTCTTCACAGCAGGTGGCCAAAGTATTGGAGTTTCAGCTTCAGCATCAGTCCTCCCAATGTATGTTCAAGGTAGATTTCCTTTTGGATTGACTGGTTTGATCTTCTTGCTATTCAAGGGACTCTCAAGAGCCTTCTCCAGCATCACAATTCTAAAGCATCAATTCTTTGGTGCTCAGCCTTCTTTTTAGTCCAGCTCTCACATCCATACATGACTACTGGAAAAACCATAGCTTTGACTAAATGGACCTTTGTCAGTAAAGTAATGTCCCTGCTGTTTAATGTACCGTCTAAGTTTGTCATAGCTTTTCTTCCAAGGAGCAAGTGTCTCTTTAGTTTGTGGCTACAGTCACCATCCACAGTGATTTTGGAACCAAAGGAAATAAAATTTGTTACTGTTTCCACTTTCTCCCCATCTCTTTGCCATAAGGTGATGGGACCAGATACCATGATCTTAGTTTTTTGAATGTTGAGTTTTAAGCCAGCTTTTTCACTCTCATCAAATAGCACATTAGACAGTGCTAGACTGTGGCTTTGAAGGTGCTTTTTTGGAAGGAAGATATTTGGCAAACTTCAAGATTCTCAGTGGCTCAGCTGATTAAGAATCTGTCTGCAGTGCAGGAGACCTGGGTTCGATCACTGGGTCGGGAAGATTCCCCTGGAGGAGGGCATGGCATTCCACTCCAGTATTCTCGCCTGGAGAATCCCCACAGACAGGGGAGCCTGGCGGGCTGCAGTCCATGGGGTCACAAAGGGTCAGACACGAGTGAGCAACTAAGCACGGCACAGCACAATACACTTGGTGAGAAGCTTGGATCACACAGGTAACTCCCTATAATAGACACAGATAGAGACACTCATCCTGTATCCGCCCGGCTCACCTGCATGGTACAGATCCATGGGTGAGACACCAAGCGAATCCCTTGAGCTTGTCCACCGTGGACCTTAATTGCTGCCATGAACAATAGGATCAGCCATGATCCTGGATCAGCTACGAAACCCATATTGTCACACCCTAGGCCTGTGGCCGCACAGGTGAAATGACAAAGGCTGGAAAGAAAAACGTGCCCAAAATGCTGCCACGTGCTTGGTTTGGAGGAGGCGACAACCACAGCCAGTGAGTCTGAGCCACTATTTTTCTAAACTGATTTTTTAAAAAAATATTAATTGAGCAGAGAAGCCGTTGATGTGAAGCCAGTTCAGCACAAAGAGCATCCAGGCCTGTCAAGGGACTGAAGTGAATGAGCGGCATCACCTAACAGATAAACAAGAGGACACGTCAGTGACCCGAGAAACACCTGAGCCCAAAACTCCTTCTGCCCCAGCAGGGGCAGCCTGATTTCCTGTGGCCCCCATCCCATCCACGTGTAACAGAAAGAGCCCCTCCTTTCTCCTAAGAGCCGAGGACGCGGGCCTGCCAGCCTCAGAGGAGGTTCTCAGGCAGTGGGTAGGGCGGGAGGGGCACTGCTGCCTAGGTGATTCACGGGCCCTGAGTGCTGTAAGGGGTCCAGAGAGACGCAGCTGCTCCGCTGACAGCCCGTAAGCCTTCCCCAACTCCTCCCCTCACTCCATCCATAGTTTATGCCAGACCACAGCCACACAGAGGTCTCCTTTGCGTCCCCTTCTTGCCTCCAGTCCGTGATGCTCTAGGCAATGCCCGCAGCCAGTGGCCTGAGAGATAGAAATGGCATTGCCCTTGGGCGCAAGGGGGCTTCCCAGATGGTGGTAGTGGTAAAGAACCCGCCTGCCAATGCAGGAGACATAAGAGATGTGGGTTCAATCCTTGGGTTGGGAAGATCCGCTGGAGGAGGGCATCGCAACCCACTCCAGTATTCTTACCTGGAGAATCCCATGGACAGAGGAGCCTGGTCGGCTATGGGCCACTGGGTCACAAAAAGTCAGACACGACTGAAGCAACTTAGCACACTGGGCACAAAAGAGGTCAAAGTGCTCCATTGCCCTCCTATCTACGTGACCTTCAAGGGACAGTCCTATCTCTGCTTGCAGACCAGGTTCACCCAATGTAGCTGACTTGGCTTCCAGTTTCTGCTTCTGGTTCCAGGTGTTCTTGAATCCTGAGAGTGAGCAGTGACAGGGAGCCCCGCTGAGTGAAAGTGTCGCCAGTGTCTGTTGGGAAGATGCCCATCAGAGGGCTGCTGGGAGTGGCCAGCAACTCGCTGCCCCATCTGGCACGTTCTGCTCTTACCCGGTCTCCTACATCTCTCTTCTTTCATCTAAAACGCCCAACCAAGGAGCCCACTCCAGAGTTCATATTTATGCTTTGTATACTCCAATCAGAGATTTCATTTACATGCATTTTTAAAGAAAAGTCCAGATGTGATTAAACCACCAACACTGTTAGCACGTATAAATCCACATATTACAGAAAGAGAGGCCAAATATCCCAGAGAGGTTAATCTTATTCACACCAAGTTTGCTCTGTAAATTTCATAAGATAATCATGTAAACGTGGGTAACTCTTCACTGTATTATAATTCACGCCACTTGCCCTGTACAAGCCCAAAGAGCTGATTTTAGGAATCCTTTAAAATGCCAAGAGGATTCAGCTTGTTAGCATCTTTATTAAAATGCCAGCATATTCAGGATAATCTGAAATATTTACCTAGCCCTATCTAAATCCATGGAATTTTAGAAATGTAAGTTTAAAAAAAAGAGTCACGTCTAATAATTTTGTTCAGTCACTAAGTCATGTCCAACCCAATGGACTGCAGGGTGCCAGGCTCCTCTATCCTCAACTGTCTCCCAGAGTTTGCTCAAACCCATGTCCATCGAGTCAGTGATGCCATCCAACCGTCTCATCCTCTGTCACCCCCTTCTCCTCCTGCCCTCAGTCATTCCCAGCATCAGGGTCTTTTCTGGTGAGTTGGCTCTTCACATCAGGCGGCCCGAGTATGGGAGCTACGCCTCTAAGAATAGCACAGTGATTAACCGCAGTGATTGTAGAATTGCCTCAAAACCTTTTTGGAAGTAGGCAGAGTCTAAACAAATTACCTGGCATATAAATAAGATGTCTGAAGCTTGGTGACCTTCTGATTCTCGGGTTTCTATCTATCATGCTAGAAATAAAGCTCACTAAGTTATCCTTGAAGTTCCCTGAATGTAGAATTCTATGGGTTTTCTGTGAATCCCAGGTTAAGTTGAAGGCCATTTGGCTTTTGACTTTGTTGACAGTCTTTTGCCAAAGTAGAGTCCACTGTCCTGCCAAGTTCATGTGCTAGTGTTAAAGGGCTGTGGGGTTATCCGCAGATAAACCCTCAGATTTGGGGGAGTGTGTATGTGGACTGATGTCGGCTACAACTCTTGTGTATGGACACAGTGATATTCGATTTTAGAAAGCTGTCACTGATAGTTTATTTTCTTTCTCTACTGAAGAACGTAGAGGCATTCAATGTGTTTCATGCCTCTTCTTTCCCTTGACCCTCCACAGTGAATCCCCGGTGGTTTTACAGGTGGAGACACAGAGAGTTCTGCCTCGCTTACCTGAGTTTCTGGAAACGTCAGAGTTTTTTGACCATCCACTGTGCTTTGGATGCAGTAGCTGCTAACTGGATATTATTTAAATGAATGGATGAATAAGCAAACAAATGAATGGATAAATTCGGTGCATGTTCCTGAGCCCCTTTCTGAGTCCTGGATGTGTTTTGCCACCCTCTGTTGCTTCTGCTTCTTTGTAAACCTGATTGCCAGAATGACCTTCATAGCTCTTCTCAGCCCCGAGGACAATTGCATTTGCACCAAACTAGCATTTCTGTCTTGGAGAAGGCGATGGCCCCCCCTCCAGCACGCTTGCCTGGAAAATCCCGTGGACGGAGGAGCCTGCTGGGCCGCAGTCCATGGGGTCGCTGAGTCGGATACGACTGAACGACTTCACATTCACTTTTCACTTTCATGCACTGGAGAAGGAAATGGCAACCCACTCCAGTGTTCTTGCCTGGAGAATCCCAGGGATGGGGGAGCCTCATGGGCTGCCGTCTGTGGGGCCGCACAGAGTCGGACACGACTGAAGCGACTTAGCAGCAGCAGCAGCAGCAGGGCTTCTGTCTGGGCTTGTGTACTGTGGTTGCCTTTCCTTTGTAAAAAGAAACTCTTAAGAAAATATTTCTCAGTGGTCCCAGAATAAGCAATAGATGGAATGTCGTAGCAATCCTGAGAAAAGAGATAAGAAAGGGATCGGAGACATTAGTATCCAAGGGTTTGGCTTATCAATGGGCTCATGTTGAAAATGGATTTGGATGTCAGATGTTGCCCTGCAGGTAATGCCAACTGCTTGATCACAGCAGTTGTTGTTTAGTGACTAACTCATACCCAGCGCTTTGTGGCCTGATGAACTATGGCTCACCAAGCTCCTCCGTCCATAAGTAAACAAATGAATGAATAAATTTGGTGCATGTTCTTGTCTGGGATTTCCCAAGCAAGAATACTAGAGTGGGTTGCCATTTCCTTCTCCAGTGGATCTTCCCAACTCAGGGATCAAACATGAGTCTCCTGCTTGGCAGGCAGATTCTTTACCATTGAGCCACCAGGGAAGCCTGCTTGCCACAGAATAAATCAAGAAGACCTAAAGCGAAGACCCAGAAAGAGACATTCGCCAAAGTACACACAATTAATTAAGCACCACGTATTCAGTGTACTCTTATTTGTGGCTTAAAATTGAAAGATACCATATTCCTGAGAAATGTACAGAGGTTACCACAAGATAAATTGATAATGACCTCATCCTTAATTCCCTACATATTCTCAGTTAAGTGGTTTAAATAGTGATAGAGGTTGTTATTTATAAGCATGTTAGTAGAATATTTGAGTTTAAGTGAAATTAACACACTGTACTGAGTAAGGGATAAGAAAGAGTTATTTGGTTGGCCCTGGATAATTTACTTGGTTTTATACTTGGGTTTATAAACTGAATGCATAAATCAATGGGCAGGTAAACAGTGAACACAGATATAAAGACAGTCATATTTATTATTTATAACTTTCCCCAAAATCTGTACAAAAATGGCATGTGAAAATGATAAATAATAACATTCTATGTTATGAGATTGGGGGTATTTTTGAAAGCTACAAAATATTAAAATATCCCTCATTGCATCTCATCTTTAAGATAAAATATATATTTGTAGTATTTACACATTATTTAGTTTTATTCTTTATACAGTTAACTGAATTTGGTTGAACTTTCATTGTGAGAAATTCTATTTGTATAATTGAGAAAACTATGGAAATTAAGTTAATATGATCTGAGCCACATATCATTGGAATCATCACTGTAATTTTTGCATTTTCTACTCATTTTTACAAAACAAAGAGCAAAATGTGAAAATAAAAACCACGCAAACATTTATGTGGGGGAGAAAAAAACATAAATTATGCCAAAACTGACCTGCTCGCAGGCAAACAGCATCACAGCAAATGTTAATTTGCCAGCAGTGAACCCAGTTCCAAACTGACACCTAAACAGCCTTCCATATGCCAGCACATAAGGCTCAGTGAGCAGATTGTTCCAAGGTCAAATAGCCCTACAAAATGTATTCTTTTCTAGTATCCTATGCTAAATAGCAGTAGTCAGACACCTAAGAGTTTACGAAAGCTGTGGGAAGTAGCCTAGGATTTCACGGCCATCTGCGGTGCGATGTCTGTAGGCTGTGACGGTTGCAGGATGGTCACAACTGCTTTTTGTGTGTAGAACTCTGTGCTGTGCCCAGGAAAGGGGCCAGAAGAAGCAGAGTCAGCTACACCCGGAAGTAGACAGGCACGCAGTTCAGAATGTGTTGTGGGTCCCAGGGGGGGTCTTCCCCTGTTGATCACAACTGCTGAAAATTCTAAATCAAGACTCCTTGGTAGTACACCTTAGAGATGATGTAGCACGTTGAATCAATACAAATTGCAGTCCTCTTAGAAGATTTCCCAGGCGGCACTAGTGGTAAAGAACCTGTCTGCCAGTGCAGGAGACGTAAAAGACCCAGGTTCGATCCCTGGGTCTGGAAGATCCCCAGGCGGAGGGTATTGCAACCCACTCCAGTATTCTTGCCTGGAAAATCCCATGGACAGAGGAGCCTGGCGGGCTCCACAAGGTGGCAAAGAGTTGCACGTGACTGAAGCAACTTAGCATGGATGCACAGTAGATTTCAAAGTCTTTGATGTAACTAGGGAAGGTAACTTTAGATCTCAAATAAGCTTCAAAGCAGTTTAACTTTTTTTTTTTTGAATAAGCAATATATGTTTAAGAAAGAAAAATAAGAAGCAAGTAAAATTTTTTGATCTAGTTCTGTGACAAATGCCATCGGTAATTTGATAGGATTGCATTGAATATGTAGACTGCCTTGGGTAGTATTGTCATTTTAACAATATTGATTCTTCCAATCCATGATCACAGTACGTCTTTCCAACTGTGTCATTTTTAATTTCTTTCATTAGAGTCTTACAGATTTCTAGTACAGATCTTTTGCTTCCTTATGTGTGTTTATTCTTAGGTATTTTGTTCTTTTTGCTGTGATGATAAGTGTGGTTATTTCCTTAATTTCTGTTTCTGATATTTCATTGTTCTTGTACAGATATACAAGAGGTTTCTGTGTATTAATTTTATATGCTGCAACTTTACTGACTTTATTGATGAGCTCTAGTAGTTTTCTGGTGGTGTCTTTAGGGTTTTCTATGTATATCAACGTGTCATCTGCAGACATTGACAGTTTTACTTCTTCTTTTCCAATTTGGATTCCTTTTTCTTCTCTGATTTCTGTGGCTAGGACTTCCAAAAATACGCTGAACAAGACAAATACTTGCCTTGTTCTTGATCTTAAAGGGAATGATTTCAGCTTTTCACTGTTGAGTATAATGTTAGCTGTGGGTTTGTCATATCAAGTAAATTAAATACAAGTTGGAAAAGAAATATGAACGTGACCCCTAGTCTAATCACTCAAAGACATCACTGTAAACGTTTGGCAAATATTCCTTCTACGATTTTCTAGGCATCTATGGTCTGTTTCGAGCTACATCTATCTATACTACCGTTATTCATGCATATAAATACGTTTACTTTACAAAAATGGTATCAGTTTGTTCTGTCACCTCTCTGTTTGCATATAAAATAATTAGGAACATCTTTTCAAGTCACGAAGGAAACATCCGGAGAAGGCGATCACACCCCACTCCAGCACTCTTGCCTGGAAAATCCCATGGACGGAGGAGCCTGCTGGGCTGCAGTGCATGGGGTCGTGAAGAGTTGGACACGACTGAGCAACTTCACTTTCACTTTTCACTTTCAAGCATTGGAGAAGGAAATGGCAACCCACTCCAGTGTTCTTGCCTGGAGAATCCCAGGGACAGGAGCCTGGTGGGCTGCCGTCTTTGGGGTCGCACAGAGTCAGACACGACTGACGCGACTTAGCAGCAGCAGCAGCAGCAAGGAACCATCTGTCTTTTTTTTTTTCTTTTATTGGTTTTGCCATACATTGACATGAATCCACCACGGGTGTACATGCGTTCTCAAACATGAACCCCCCACCCACCTCCCTCCCCATAACATCTCTCTGGCTCATCACCGTGCACCAGCCCCAAGCATGCTGTATCCTGCGTCGGACATAGACTGGCGATTCGATTCTTACATGATAGTATACATGTTACAATGCCATTTTTAAAGGCTTCTTGCAGTCGTGTCTTGGGCCCACCTTGGTAGATTTCAGCGCCTGGCGGGTTCCTCCTGTTAGTTGCTGTGTGGCACACATCTCTGCACATTTATGTCCTAGTCTCTTTAGGAAAAGATTTTTGGAAGTGGAACGGGTAGGTCAGAGTTTTGTTTTTAATACATTTGATTTGTGCTGGAAATTTTTCTTTTGGAAAAGTGTCTTTGATTTGTATTCTCACCAGCTGTATATAAAAGAGCCTTTTTAATCAGACCCTCTTCAACACAAGGTGTTATTCTTCTTAATTGTTGCCAGTCTGATAGGTGGTGACTATTAATTTGCATTTTATTGATTAATAAGTAAGGTTGAATTTCTTGATGTTTATCGGCCATTGTTTTTCCTTGCCTCTTCATGTCATTATTCCTGCAATTAGATGTGATTTTTTTCCCTATTTCTCTGCTATTTATGTATTTGTTTGTGTATTTGTTCATCTACTGTGGTGTATCTTTTTTTCACAGATGTAGCAGTCACATCCCACCCCTATCTTTAGTTTATTATATGTCTTTAATTGTATTTATATTTTAAACATTAAAAAAGTTTTGATTTTTATGTAGCCAAATTCACCATTGTTTCGCATTATGATTCCTAACCTTAAATATTTGGAAGCTTTGTGAATTCACTTATTTACCAGGATACCTAAGCTAAAACACAGCGATGGATTTGACATTGCCCCTCCTAAATCCATGATGATTTCATTTGCAGGAAGAGTCAGTGAAATATGGGTATGATTCTTTTGATATTCAAAAGTGAGATATTTTAGAAGGAAGGCAAAGTTGAGTCCCATCCAGTGATACAGTACCAACTGTTGGAAGTGGAATTCCAAGACAACCCCCAGCTATGGTTTCTGGTCCCCGTTGCACCCGCCTGCTCTCCCAGTGGCTCAGGGAAGCACTAATTTATGTGCTGCTGTGAAGGGGTTTGCTGATATAATTAAGGTCCCCTGTCAGTTGACCTTCAGGGAGATCATCCGGGTAGGCTGATGTAATGCACGAGCCCTTTAAAAGCAGAGTTTCCTCTGACTCCCTGCAGAAGAGGAGTTCGATGGTCTGCATGGCCTGAAGAAAGCACAAATCCTTGTCATGAGCTGCCCATGGGGGCCACATGGTCAGGAAATGTGGGTGTAAGGCCCGAGAGCCATCCTGGCGACCTCAGTCCTGAAACCACAGGAGATGAGTTCTGCCCACTGCTAGTGAGCCTGGCAGAGTGCTCGCAGCCCCCAAAGAAGCTCACACCTTACTCATCCACTCTCCATACCCACACCACCTGCTGGGGCTGGCTTTTGCACAGGAGGTACTCAGTATGGATGGTGGAAATCCATGGCCGTAACTGGATACCCATATCTAAGAACTTCATACCACCTCTCTATCTGGCCCCCATTATTCATATAAATATGCTGGGTAAACTGCTCCACATGGGCTTGTATCGGAGAAAGATTGGTTAAATTGGTGACTGTCAGTTTGCTAAGTTGCCTCAGTTGTGTCCGACTCTTTGCGACCCTATGGACTGTAGCCCGCCAGGCCCCTCTGTCCATGGGATTCTCCAGGCAAGAATACTGGAGTGGGTTGCCGTGCCCTCCTCCAGGGGGTCTTCCCCACCCAGGGATGAAACTGCGTCTCTTTCATCTCTTGCATTGGCAGGCAGGTTCTTTACCACTAGCGCCACCTAGGGAGCCCGGTGAGAGTCTAACAGAGCCAGAAAATGCATAACTTGGGGAGTAACCCAAAGGGATCTCTCATCCGTCCGTCTCTGTCCCTCCCTCCCTCTTCCTCACACTTTTCTCTTCTAAACACTCATCAGCATAAGAATAAAGCAAAAGTTTGGACGGAAATCTGTCAAACTGTTGCTGTTCTACTTCACTGTACATTGGATGTGAGAGCTTTGATTTTTTTTTAAATGATTTAAAAAATTTTTTATTTAATCCCAGAAACATTTTGTATTGGGGTATATAGCCAATTAGCAATGTTGTGATAGTTTCAGGTGAGCAGCAAAGGGATTCATATATGGGTTCTTTACTTTATTAATTTCTACATTTGATTTTTTCACAACAAACATGAAATTCTCTTAATTTTAAAAATTAATTTAGTTATTTCACTTTACACTATTGTAGTGGTTTTGCCACACATTGACTTGGATCTGCCACGGGTGTACGTGTGTTCCCCATCCTGAAGCCCCCTCCCACCTCCCTCCCCATCCCATCCCTCTGGGTCATCCCAGTGCACCAGCCCCAAGCACCCTGTATCATGCATCGAACCTGGACTGGCGAGCCGTTTCACATATGATTATATACCTGTTTCTTTTTTTTTTTTTTTTATATACCTGTTTCAATGCCACTCCTCTGTATCATGTTGTTTTTTTTTTAAAGGAAGGACAAGTGCAGTGTTGTCTGTACCTCAGGCTCCTCTTTCCTAAGTGAACCCAAGCCTCAGAGTTATTCTGCCTCCTCCCACATTGGGCTCTTCCCCCACAGACCATACTTGAGACTAGCTCCCCAAGTTTCGTGTGAGCCAGAAAAGGTCCTCGAGGTGTCCTGACAGCCGGAGTCCTCTGGCCATTCCATGCAGGGCTGAGCAGAAAGCTCCGTCATCGCGTGCCAGCAGGTGAACTCTGGTGAACAGTGGCAGGTCCCCTGCCTGACTTCCCCCTGTGTCTTGGTCCTTTCGGCACTGCCAAGACCAAGGACCATAGTCTGAATGGCTTCAACATCAGGAGTTTGCTTCTCATAACATTGGGGAATTCCAGAAGGTCTGCTGTCTGGGGATGACCCTCCTCCTAGTTTGTGGACGGCCACCTTCTCCCCTTAACACTAATCCCAACCTGGGGGCCCTATCCTCATGACCTCATCTAAGCCTAGTTATTCCCCAAAGGCCTGTCTCCAGGTCCGACCCCTTTGGGGATTAGGGCTTCACTAAGTGTGTTTTGGAGGGACATGCACGTTCAGTCCGTGACACCCTGCCCCCCGCTGGGGCTGCCCCGACTCTGGGCACCAGCAGTGACTCACTCCCTTAGACGGGACTGAGGGACTCACTTCTATCTCGCTGTTGATGTCTGCTGACCATAGTGCCCCCAGCCAGTGTCCTGGCCTGGCGAGTGCGGTGGGGGTGGGAAGGCAGACTGTCCTCAGGAGGGGGTGGGGGAGAGGGGTGTGAGGGAATAGTGCCCTGGCCTTAAGCAGCAGGTTTTGGGGCCAGGCTCTCTCCTTACCAGACACATCTTGAAAGTGCAGCAGCATATTAGCAGCCTTAGAAGTGATGAGAGTTCCGTGCATTAAAACAGTTAGAGCTCACGTGCACCGGTTCCTATAGCGGATGCTGTTCAGGCTTCAGTGTATCAGTCACTGATGATGGTAAACGCTCGCTCATCACTCTAACAGCTTTAAGGTTTTGAAGCTGTGATATTTATTTTGAAATCGCAAATGCCATTAAAGGAGGCATGCTATTTTTATGACGTGCATTTCAAATGCCTCCAACATAGCTCCCCCTCCTCCTCTGTATCCAGAGTGTGTGCTGGTGGCTCTCAGGACTTTCTGAGGCTCTGCCCACAGAGTCCCCTGCTGACTCTGCTCTGAGCTCCAGAGGAGCAGAACCACAGGTGGGACAAGATCGGGAAGTCCATCATGGTTGTGTCTGTGATCTCTGGGCTTGCACAGTTATCCCAGCCTCTGTGCATGCTCATGTGGACATCGAATTGCTGTGAGGAAAGAGAGAGCAGCCACAGGATGGGGGGCTTAGCTGGAAAGCCGGAAGTGCTGCAATGTGAATTTGGAAAGCGAGCTACAGGGGACATGGAACGTCTCCTCCAGCAGTCCAGCCAGCAGAAAAGCCACAATGCTGTCCGACGGCAGGCCAATGGCTCAGTGGCCCTCCCCAGAGTTCCACTGGCCTCCAGTCCCTCCTCGGCCATTGCCTGCTGCCTGGAAACCAGCCAGGGCAGGAGCACTATCTCACTAGACCATTTGTTGTGCCTTTAATAGTAAGGCAACGTGGATTCTGCTCTCAGTTCTGTCTAGAACCCTGCAGATCCCGGCACCACCCGCAGCCCTCCTGGCCCCATGCAGAGCGTCCAGCCCGGCTCTCGGGGGCTGCTAGAGGACCCCCAGCAGAAGCCCACCTGGCAGCTTGGTGTGACGCCAGCCCTCACAAGCCTCGCCTGCCTTCTGGCTGCTGGATGGGCATTCGCAGTGAGGTTCATGCCTCCAAAGCTCCATCTGATGGGACATCTGGATGTGGTGTTCCAGCACCAGGAACACGTGTGTGGAGTGATGAATGAGACCTCGGGACGTAGCATCGGGAAGATCTTCAGCTACTCTTCTTGGAGGCACCAGGGGAACGTTTTAGCCTCATACAGAACAGGATTATTAAAAAGGCTTATTTTCATCTGGATGGTGCTTCAGGCATTTGGAACGAAACAGATGGGGGAAGAAAAAATATTACAGAGAACTGGAAAAGTTATTTCTTTTTAAACTGCTGGGCCAGTAGTCCCAAGTGTTCTAGGGGAGTTCAAGGAGATCAAAGCAGTTAATCCTAAAGGAAATCAACCTGAATATTCATTGGAAGGTCTGATGCTGAAGCTGGAGCTCCAATACTTTGGCCACCTGATAGAAAAAGGCCCTGATGCTGGGAAAGACTGAGGGCAGCAGGAGAAGAGGGTGACAGCGGATGAGATGGTTGGGTGGCATCACTGACTTTGGACTTGAGTTTGAGCAGACTCCGGGAGATAGTGAAGGACATGGAAGCCTAATGTGCTGCGTGCAGTCCGTGGGATTAGAAAGAGTCGGAAGCGACCTAGCAATTGAGCAGCAACAATGCACTGTTCCTAGTGGTGTCGAGAAATCATCGGTACTGGATGTTTAGACAAGCGAGAGGACCGCTGGGCTTTGTTGGATAGAGCTGGCCCTCTTTGGTGGTACTGAGTAAGAACAGAAATTGAGGCAGAGGCTACGGGGTGATCTTTATTGAAAGTAAATTTCACAAATATATATACACATAGATATCACTGGAAACTCACATGCAGTTTCTCTCTTGTTTAATAAAACCTCCTTCCTGATTAGCATCTTTTAGGAAGTTGACAAAACCATGCATAGCTTGGTTTCTTGATGAAACTTAGACCTTGAACTTAAAAGGGCTTAAAGATACAGTTCAGTTCAGTTCAGTCACTCAGTCGTGTCCGACTCTTTGCGACCCCATGAATCGCAGCACACCAGGCCTCCCTGTCCATCACCAACTCCCGGAGTTCACTCAGACTCACGTCCATCGAGTCCGTGATGCCATCCAGCCATCTCATCTACTGTCGTCCCCTTCTCCTCCTGCCCCCAATCCCTCCCAGCATCAGAGTCTTTTCCAATGAGTCAACTCTTCGCATCAGGTGGCCAAAGTACTGGAGTTTCAGCTTCAGCATCATTCCTTCCAAAGAAATCCCAGGGCCGATCCCCTTCAGAATGGGCTGGTTGGATCTCCTTGCAGTCCAAGGGACTCTCAAGAGTCTTCTCCAACACCACAGTTCAAAAGCATCAATTCTTCGGTGCTCAGCCTTCTTCACAGTCCAACTCTCACATCCATACATGACCACTGGAAAAACCATAGCCTTGACTAGGCAGACCTTAGTCGGCAAAGTAATGTCTCTGCTTTTGAATATGCTATCTAGGTTGGTCATAACTTTTCTTCTAAGGAGTAAACAAGTGACCTTTGAATATCAAAGAGGTCTATCTGTATCAAACTTAGCCAAAAGACACCAAAGTGACCTCCTAAATTTGTTCTTAAAGGAAACAGTCTTTTTAAAAGCTGGTGGAGAAGGGGGAGCTGTGCGTTGGTGCTGATCTTTGTATAGCTCTCTGTTGTTTTACTCTTGGCAAAGAACAAGTTATCTTTGTAATATCTAGAGAGACATTTAAGATTATACCTTCATTGGGATAATTAAGCCTTGATATGTGTGGTTCTCTCTGTTTCTGGGGTAGAAGACCTCTTTAGGTATTCATATTTTGGTTATTCTGAATATTTTTACTTAATACACACAGAGTTGCAAAACTTCAGGGCATATGTATTTTTTTATGTATATGAAATACCCTCATCGGAATTTTCTGAGCCTAAAGATTAGAAGGATTCAGAAAATGCTAACTCATTGATTTAAGCTAACATGCATTCTCTCTACCCAGCTTGTGAGAGAAAGCTTGGATGACTTTAGAGCCAGTACCCTATGCAGAATTTCTAGTTCCTCTTTCTACAAAGCCTAAGAGAGACTGAAAGCATCTGAGAGGAGAAGCTCTCTGTGAATGGGAATTGATTCTCTAATTGCTTTCTGCTTTGTGTTTGTTCTGCTTTTAAAAGTACTTTTCTTTTTTATCTTTTTCAAAGTAATTTGCACACAGAGTTTGTAAAGCTGTGTAGTGAGCACACTGAGGCTCTTATTGACTAAAAACACAGTTCTCTGTTCCTCGTCCTCATTCCAAGTCTTGATCCCTAATGGCTAACATTTTCTTTTTGCTGTTTTTCCAGCATCTACTGTAATATTTTTCAACAATGCACTTAAGTATTTGTATTTGTTCATTCAGGCGTTATCTATTACTTTCCTATTGAAACAGGTGAAGATCAACTCTTCTGTGTTATTTTCACCAGATTTCACCTTTCAGCGTATTCCCATTAGTTATTTCACCCTTTTCGTAAAACCATTATGTGATGATTGTACTGCTGCCGAACAAGAGGTAAAATATTACTTTTGCTGTTGTTCAGTCACTCAGGAGTGTCCTGCATGTCTTTTTTATGTAACTTTCCCCCCTGCATTCTCAGTATTTAAATAGATCGATTTTCCTCCTGGAGACACGGTCCCCGGAGCCTTCTGTCCCTAATCCCAAGCTGACTCGCACTCTGTGGGCCAGGAGTGCGGCTTCTAGCTGCGGCGTCATCCTCACTATCAACCTGGGTGTATCTTTGCCTTTTTCCTGTGTCAGAAACAAAATCCAGAATATTTCTGTGGCCGTCTTTGATTCTTTCTGCTTTTTCAGATCAAATGAATAAGATGACTTAAATCAAAAGGCAATATTTATGAGATACTAAGACCTACCCTTTCCCCCAACAAAAACAAAACCTCTCCTCCTTACCTTATTCAGCTCACTAACAAACATGAACTTGGCCACACAGAAGTCAGGGTGAGATTATACACAGCACTGCCACCAAAGCAACTCTACCCACTGCAAAAATAATGGGCAAAATACTACAGATACTGGGCACTCTGCACAGACTTCTTATACCCATGTTCACAACCACACTGTTACTTGGTTTATCAGATGGTAAATTGCACGTGGCACATTCCTTTAATCAATCCTAAAGGAAATCAGTCTTGAATATTCATTGGAAGGATTGATGCTGAAGCTGAAACTCCAATACCTTGACCACTTGATGTGAAGAACTGACTCATTAGAAGAGACCCTGATGCTGGGCAAGATTGAAGGCAGGAGGAGAAGGGGACAACAGAGGATGAGATGGTTGGATGGCATCACTGACTTGATGGACCTAAGTTTGAGCAAGCTCCCGGAGTTGGTGATGGACAGGGAGGCCTGGCGTGCTGCAGTCCATGGAGTCGCAAAGAGTTGGACACAACTGAGCAACTGAACTGTAATTGCATGTGGCAAGGTTAAGAGGTTCCCCAATCCAGAGATCTGCATAACAAAATAGGTCTTCAACCTAGATCGCCTCACTCCACATTCACTGTGCTTTAATCCATCCTGTGTCAGAAGCCGAATGACCACCTATTTTTTGATAAGTGATAAATGATGCCACGTCCTCAGTGACATACTTTAACTTCTTTTAGGCCATTATAGTGTTCTTTATGCCTTATTCTGTTATGCTAAAACAGGCAACCTATTTCTATAGGCTTTTCTCTATTTTAGGCTTTCTAAATTCAGAGTGAAAAGTCATTGATTTTCCTCTGACAACCTGTCTTTAAAGAAGCAAGGTGCTCTTCTGATCTCCGCTGTATAAGCTGTCTTGGAAACATCACCTTAGCAGAGGCCTTGGGTTATTGGGAGGACAAAGAGCCAAGACAGGACCTGTCTTCTAGACAAGCCACCCATCTCTGGGCTTGCTCTCCCTGAGGGATGGTGACGGAGAATTCGGGAACATGTGTGGAACTCTTTCTCCAAATGCAGTGTACACTGAACTTTGGTGCTAATCGAGGCACTGGCATTTCTAATGTGGATGAGTTAGACTGATTTCCAGAAGGTAGAGAGAGATGACTGGAAAATAGCTTCAAGGCAGACAGTTAATTAATTCTAAGCCTGCCTCCTTAGCACCTTTAGCACCTTGGCAATGAAATTACTGTCATAATACAATTCAGTAGAAGACATGCTAATACCCTACTTAGTCCCAGCCAGCGGGGGCAGGGGATAGGCGAGAACATGTGAGTCATCCGACCTCAAGAAGTTCCTGTTCTTTAGAAAATAATCATAAATAGTTAAGTACCTACAGTTCCCAAACTAAATATTTATTGCTTTAAAATCAGTGACCAATCTGCCAGGGGTCAGTCAAGAGCCACCTATAAATGCCAGAGCCCAGCGCTGCACCATATCTTTCAGGTTTTTTTTTTTAAATTAATTTATTTATTTTAATTGGAGGCTAATTTCTTTACAATACTGTAGTGGTTTTGGCATACATTGACATGAATCAGCCATGGGTGTACATGTGTTCCCCATCCTGAACCCCCCTCCCACCTCCCTCCCCACCCCCTCCCTCAGGGTCATCCCAGTGCACCAGCCCTGAGCACCCTGTCTCAGGCATCGAACCTGGACTGGCAATTCATTTCACATATGATGATATACATGTTTCAGTACTGTTCTTTCAAATTATCCCACCCTCATCTTCTCCCACAGAGTCCAAAAGTCTGTTCTTTACATCTGTGTCTCTTTTGCTGTCTCCCGTATAGAGTTGTTGTTACCATCTTTCTAAATTCCATATATATGCGTTAGTATACTGTATTGGTGTTTTTCTTTCTGACTTACTTCACTCTGTATAACAGGCTCCAGTTTCATCCACCTCATTAGAACTGATTCAAACGTATTCTTTTTAATGGCTGAGTAATACTCCATTGTGTATATGTACCACAGCTTTCTTATCCATTCATCTGCTGATGGACATCTAGGTTGCTTCCATGTTCTGGCTATTATAAACAGTGCTGCGATGAACATTGTGGTACATGTGTCTCTTTCAATTCTGGTTTCCTCAGTGTGTATGCCCAGCAGTGGGATTGCTGGGTCATATGGCAGTTCTATTTCCAGTTTTTTAACAAATCTCCACACTATTCTCCATAGTGGCTGTACTAGTTTGCATTCCCACCAACAGTGTAAGAGGGTTTCCTTTCCTCCGCACCCTCTCCAGAATTTATTGTTTGTAGACTTTTGGATAGCAGCCATTCTGACCAGCATGAGATGGTACCTCATTGTGGATTTGATTTGCATTTCTCTGATAATGAGTGATGTTGAGCATCTTTTCATGTGTTTGTTAGCCATCTGTGTGGCTTCTTTGGAGAAGTGTCTGTTTAGTTCTTTGGCCCATTTTTTGATTGGGTCATTTATTTTTCTGGAGTTGAGCTGCAGGAGCTGCTTGTATATTTTTCAGATTAATTCTTTGTCAGTCGTTTTGTTTGCTATTATTTTCTCCCGTTCTGAAGGCTGTCTTTTCACAGCCTTCCGTTTGTACCATATCTTTCAGTGGATCGGCTGTTCCTCCTACTTCTTTTCTCGGCCTTTTTGGATCAGAGCTTCTTTGGGTGATCCTGTAACTGGAGTTTTCCTTTCTGTCCAGGCCTTGGTGTTCCTTGCTCTTTATGCGATCTTGGTTTTTCTAGAAGATGCCTTTGCTTATGTGCTTGACTCTGTGATCCAGGGCCCTCCACCTGCCCTTCCCAGGCTGTCTGAGTGTGCTGTGCTCCCTGAGTACCTGGAAGAGGAGACCAAGCTGGGGTTTACAGTCTCTGCTCCCTTGTCTCCCCCAGTTCTATTAGTTACGCTCCAAGGATAAATCACAGAGGGCAGGTTCTTGGGAAACGGGAGCCGGAGAGAAGAAAGGGAGGTGCTCACGTCCCAACAGAGGGAGGTCCTGTCGCTGGTGTACTTACCAGCAGGGCTTCCCTGGGGACAGCTGTGGTCCTGATGGTGGCATTTGCTCAGAGCCAGCCCCGGGCTCAGGAAGCCCTGAGTCAGCCAGCCAGCTCCCGGGCCCCATTTCCTTTACCTCTCTTTCTAAAAACAGATAAAATTATGTAACTGCCCGCAAGGTGGTTTCCTATGAACTCTAAAAAGCACGTTCTTTTTTTTTCAATTTATTTTGTATTGGGATACAACTGATTAACAACGTTGTGACAGTTTCTGGGGGACAGCAAAGGGACTCAGCCATACACTTCCATGTATCCAGTCTCCCCCAAACTCCCTTTCACTGAGGCTGCCACATAGCATTCGGCAGAGTGCCCTGTGCTATACAGCGGTTCTTGTCGTTTATCCGTTTTAAATATAGCAGTGTGTACATATCCATCTCAAACTCCCTAACTAACCTTTCTCCCCCGGCAACCATAAGTTCTTTCTCTGTCTGCCAGTCTCTTTCTGTTTGGTAAGTTCATTTGTATCATTTCTTTTTAAATTTCACAAAAAGCACGTTCTTATTCACCAGAAAACAAGGTGCATTTGATTGCTCTTCTTAAAACCACAGCCCAGCAAATGCAGAGCCTTCTTCCCTGAGTGGGAATCCAACGGCGCTGAGAGTCCCCTGTCAGCGGGCCTCTGGCGACTGAGGCCTGCGATTGTGAGCCCTAGAGGACACGGGTGACACCAGCTACGGCTAACTAGAATCTCCATCATGTTTATTATTCCCCTGGAAGGAATATTTTTTTTTATTATATTAGGCACACCCTAAAAGTTCAAAGGAGATAAACTAAAGCAGTAGATGAAGCCACATCCTTCTTGAGTTTATTCTGTTGCTTTAGTGTTGGTTGTTAATGTTTGGGTTAAAAATCATTGCTGCTGAAAGGAATACAGCATGCTTCTAGATCAGACCTGATACACACACACACACACACACACAAATGCACACATGGCCCAGATCGGTGGGTTTGGAAAGAGCACCCCCCTCCATGTGACACTGAGGGGCTGGGGACCCAGGAGCTCCCAGTCACACGTTTTGCTACAGGGAGGGGTAGAAATAGAGGCCAAATCTTTAGGCTTCAGACTTCCTTATTCCTAAGAGTGGCGCATTTTCCTTGGTTTTCTAGTCCAGAACCACAGCCAGAGTTGACACAAACCTTCCCGGAGAGCTCGGGTGATGGGGAAGTTGTCTGCTCTCTGGGTCACCTCTGAAAAGCCGAAGAACAGAGTTATCAGAGACTATAGTTGGTCCCTGAGAAGAGGGAACTGAACAAATGCATTCAAATCTCAGTTGACAAAATAATCTGAAAACTAAAAGTAGTTGATTTTATCTCTGCATATTTATCCTGGGTGTTAGCAAATGTGCTCTGATTTAAAATATACTCTCAAGAAGGTTTCATTTAATTATAAATGCAGATTTGTTTTTGTTCTCTATCTCTTCCAAAAATATCCTGGGATTAACCTCAAAACTCAAAGCCAATGTTGCCAAGTGCAAAAAATCTGAGAGTCCTGGGCTGGTTGGGCCTCACTGGGACTTACTGGTGTACACCGAGAGTTTAGTCGAGAAGGGAGATTCACGAAACAGGGTCCTTAGTCTGCCTGTAGACTCTTGAGTGCCCGGTGAATGGGTGACAAGTTCAACCAAAGATAAAGTCCCTCTCTTTGGTCTTTATGGAATGAATGAACTTCAAGTCCATAGACTTACTTTTGCACACATGTAAGAGTAAATAAAGGGGCTTGCCCAGTGGCTCCATGGGTAAAGAATTAGCCTGCATTTAGGGACCCAGGAAATGCTGGTTTGATCCCTGGGTCAGAAAGATTCCCTGGAGAAAGAAATGGCAACCACTTTAGTATTCTTGCTTGTAAAGCCCCATGAACAGAGGAGCCTGGAGGGCTACAGTCCAATGGCTCACAAAGAGCTGGATAAGACTATCTAAGCATGTACATAAGTGTAACTAAGTGAGTTGTTACAGGCACCTGAACTCGAATACATAGGCTAAATTTAGCGGGCTGCTGCAGTTCGCCAAGCACCCATCTCTGGTCTGCCAAGCCTGCTTCCCACTGAGTGCCTGGAGAGGCCACAGAGCTTCTGCTCCCCGCCCACCAGGGTAGTCAGGCTCGACAGCTCGGCTTCCTGGGCTGCCAATGTTTTGAGCCGGTTGGATTTTTGTTGCAGTTATTTTTGCTTTTATCTTTGTTTCATTTCCATTTGAAATCATCCTTTCTCTCTTTGGCTGAACCAAATAACCCACAACATGTTTTAGAGATCCAGATCGGTTCCCAAAATGCTTTAAATCTTTAGTTTACCCAAAACTAATTCACAAGACTTGTCTGCCCTGTAGCTCCAGTGTAAATCCTCAGGGTCCCAGTTAGTGACTCAGGGTGTATTCATGAGATCGCTAGATGTGCTAGGACAGTGAGGCTTTCTGATTTCGCTGAACCCACTGGGAAAGATTGAAGGCGGGAGGAGAAGGGGACAACAGAGAATGAGATGGCTGGATGGCATCATCGACTCCATGGACATGAGTGTGAGCAAACTCCGGGAATTGGTGATGGACAGGGAGGCCTGGTGTGCTGGGATTCATGGGGTCGCAAAGAGTCGGACACGACTGAGCGACTGAACTGAACTTTTTCTAACGCGACTGGGTAGTACGTGGGCTGGGAAGTAATTTGTATTATGAGAGCTGTGGTCAGAAAGGTCTATCAGCTACTGGGAGGAACTGTGGGTTTCAGAGAACTCAGTGGAGCTTCAGGGTGTGCAGGTGCGAGGTAGCTGCCCACAGAAGTGTGGTGAGGAAGCCAGTCCCCTGGCCCCCACCCAGCTTCTGCTTGCTTCTCCCTCCTGCCAGCCATCCTCGGAGACAGCTGTCTTCCCGGGCTCCAGCCTGGGGCTTGGAGCTGACACTTCTCTGTGGACTTCCAGCTGGGAATAGCCCCAAGGTTTCTCATCGCTCTTCTGATCCACCTGCCTGGCTTGGCTCCCACCACTCAGCATCGTATTCTCGCTGGCTGAGTCCAGCATCTTCCTGGCCTCTATCACCGTTCAGACGGATAGGCTGGCACCATCCATGGAGTTCCCTTTCCAGTACAAGTTCTAGGTCCCTAGGCTTTCCTGACTGTTTTCTAATATAAGGCTTTTAAGATGTTCTGTCTTTTCCTCTAGAGATTAATACCATCGACGTTCTATTTCACATCCGTGATTTTCCTAAACGGCCAGAAACCCAGCAAATGGCTGTGCCGTTCTCTCCACCACCCTGTTGAAAACCTCACCATTGTGTCTGACTTAAACATGCTACTGTGCATGGACCATGACATTTGTTTTACAGCTTCACTGAGGCATCATTTACATACCATAAAATCTACCCTTTAAAGAGTGCAATTCAGTGGTTATGTTCACAGAATTGTGTAGCAATCATGTTAATCCAATTTTACAGCATTTTCATCACCCAAAAGAGACACCCTCTATTCCATTAGCAGCCATTTCTCATCCGTCCCTGGCCCAGCTTGCAGTGACCTCTAATTACTGTTATTATTTTTTTGGTCTGTATTTGCCTATTCTGGTCATGTCATACAAATGGAATTATATAACATTCACTGGTGTATATGGTTTCTTGCACTGAGGATAATGTTTCATAAAGATTCATCCATGCTGTCATGCATATCAGAACTTCATTCTTCTTTGTGGCTGAAATGTATGCTCTTGTATGGATATAACACATTTTGTGTATCTGCTCATCATTTGGTGGATGTTTGGGTGGTTTCCATATTCTTTGCATTATGAGTAAGGCTGCCATGAGTAAGTGTGTACAAGTCTTTCTGAGGACATGACTGTTACATTTTATTATGGGCAGTCTGGAGATCCAGAAATCAAGAAGCCTTGGTTAGAGAGGTGGACATTGAACTTGCACTTGAAGGACTGTTCTATTAAAGATTCTGTGAAGCATCCTATTTCCTCTCTATCTTCTTTCTTCTTGTCCATCTCATTCATTCATCTACTGAGCCAGTAACCAGGGAGCACAATTTTTCAGGCACTTTCTTAGACCGGGTGATGCTTAATTAACCATTTTTATATTTTTAATGAAGTTAGGCATTTTATTCCTCCAGGAGAGAACTTTTTTAAATTCTGAAACTAAATTGTGTTTGAAAATATTGGCGCCACCTCCTTCATGCATCAAACACTCAGAATAAGCCATTTCAAGATACTTGCTTTTTCTCTAACTGATGCCTTCCCTCTAATTTTTTGATTTCTTTCTTTTTTGGTCAGTTTATTTTTTGTGTATTGAATTTCTCCTGCCCTTGGCATCCCCGGAGCCACAGATTCTACAAGATTTTAAAGAAGCTTTGTGTCCTAACTGGAACTTGGTCCCTGCTTCCCACTTTTAATTACAACTTATGTCTACAGCCTTATTAAACTCCTCCAGTTGGAGATTCTTGCATTATAGGTTTTGGGCTTGTCAGAGGAGCTCTGCTAAGCTGCAGCTCTGTGCAGAGGCCCTGCTAGGGGCTGAGGGAAATGCAGAGCTGGATCTGAATCCTTGCATCACCCCTCACATCTTCCCTAGGACTCGCAGTGTGCTGGGGCGGGAGGGGTGTGTGCGAGGTCCCCAGGGAGGGGCCGCCCCCGGATGGCATCACAGGAGGATTAGCAGGGCGGGGAGCCAGGAGAGTGGAGTGGGAGCTCATGAACTAGGAGGGAGCATCCAGGCACCCTAGGGAGGAAGAGAAGCAATTAAACACGTGCAGATGGCAGGGAGTTCTGGTATACCAAGGAATGCGAGGCAGCACCAACCCCCATCAGAAGAACTTTTGAGACAGCAGACCTAGGACGCCTTCCTTGAGCTACAGAGTCCAGAGTCTCGATGGCGGATCACAGGGATGTGGGTTTATGAGAAGCTCTGCAGGTTGCCAGGGTTGACTGGGAGCCTCAGTTCTTAACAGTGCGCATTGTTTAGGAACCTGAGTCTGCAGGTTAAGAATCTACCCGTTGACACAAGCCTTGGCATGTCCACCCCTCCATGAGTCAAACATGAGGCTTTATGTGAAAAGAGCAAGCATTTTGGCCGTTAGCACCTGTCCTCCCATTGCATGCCGTCTTGCTGGTGCGAGAAGAGCAAGTACCAGTTAGAGACATGAGGCTACTCAAGGAAAGTGTCAAAGGACAGGACACAAGTTGAGTTCTGTAGGTGGCTTTGGGAAGGGAAGGACTGTCTGGAGGTCCAGCATCAAGAAGTCTTGGTGTTAAGGTTTGGCTGTGAGCTTGCACGTGAAGGACTGTTCTGAAACTAAACCCTGTGCATCCTCCCATTTCTTCCCTGCGTCTTCCTCTTTCATGTCCAGTTTACAGGGGCCGCTATGTGCAGCTCCTGTGTGCCAGGCGCTGTATTGGGTCCCAGCTATTCCTGACCTCTTCAGTGCACCCACAGTCTGATGGGGACAGAGATACACGTTCTGTCGCTTTCCTTGTTTGCTTTGCCGTCGCAGGCGTCACCACAGAGTGCCATGTGTGTCTACAGGAAGGGTCATCTACCAGCTTCCCCAGCAACGGCTTGTATTTCTGGTGTGGATTTGAACAAAGTGCAGGCGTTTCCTGGATTACCGAGAGCTTTGCCTTTCTGATTTCTCTCTTCCTTCCCTTTTCTCTTGCCAGCTGTTCTGTAACGCCCCATTTCTGGTTCCTCAGCTTGTCTAGCTCCTTCCATTTATTGGCTCCTGTTCATCCTCTGTGTCTTGCCTCCTTTCTCCCATGTTTCTCCCTATCAGTTGGAGCAGGACTAACAATGGGCGACTTCAAAAGAAAAATAAAAAGTAAGCCGGAAGTAATCTGTGTGTTGTTAGGCTTGGAGAAAGCTGGAAGGTGCGCCACAGGCAAGCATGTAACTCTGGCCAGTGACGTGTCTCTAGTCTCCAGGAAGGGGAGCGTCTCAGTTTTTTCTCCGCATCACTTCTTCCCCTGCTAGGAGCCACTGAAATCCGAGATTCTGTCAGATACCAGGTACCGGCAGCATGGCTAGGTCATGCTGCTGTTGATTCTAACACGTGGGGCTTAGGGGGAGGACACTGGGCTTCTGGAAGGGGTACAGTCAGTGGAGAGTCTGTGATATTTCTCTACATTCACTCCCACCAGCTCAGCTGGTCAGGACACACATGCAAATAAATGCAAACACGTGAGACTGATGTCTACATTCTCAAGTCCCCAGACTTGCATAAGATAAAACAGATACTTCTGTATTTACTAATTGAGAGGGAGTTACCCACCTGTTTGTCTTCAAAGGCAGCCTTGCCTTTTCCTCCACTTGCCAGCAAGGATCTAATAAGTATCTGCTCAAAATCCAACCCGGGGACTTCCCTGGTGGTCCAGTGGTTGGGACTCTGAACTTCCAGTGCAGGGGGCACAGGTTTGATCCCTGGTCAGGGAGCCAGCACCCCACATGCCGCACAGAGCATGGTGGAAAAAAATCTAGCCCTGTTCTGGATGCTTGGGGCATAGCAGCAGAGAGGGATTATTCTTCATGCAAAAGATTAAAAGGAAATTGCAAGCACATGTGTGCCCATGTGCAGATTTGTGCTGGGTAATCTCTTCCTCTGCACCCGTGCATCTATCCAAACTGTGGGTGTGGTCTTCAGGAAAACCACCACTGGGAGACCATCCTTTGCCCCCTGTTTATCTTGTGTCAATATTGCCTTCCGATCAGTCGGAAGCCACACAGTCATTTGATGGAAACAGGACCAGTGTATAAGACATTGAGGGGAGAGGGTTCAGTTAAACTAAAAGTAAGTACTAGAGAAGAAATCACCCACGTCCTCAGGGCTGAGCTGCATATAAAAACTAATGCTTAGCGACTGGCATTTTCTAGGGAGCTTCTCAAATGAACGCCAAGCTCTTGCATGAATGCAGGTGAGTGCTGAGCAAAGCAATGTTGAGAATATTTTCAGCTGACGTTTCCACTTCTGAGCATGAGCTCCCTTGCTGAGGCGATGCATTTTCCCCAAGGTGAATGATCCCTTGGAAAGGCTTTCATATTTTCAGCCACATCTTGAGATTGGAGGCGCTAAACTCCTTTGCATAAACATTTTACAGCTTCCAACACGAACTGCTGTCCAGAAGGGCCACACGAGCTCATGGAGCTTGGTGCTTCCCAGGCTCGCTCTCTTAATTGGATCTGTCAGTTCAGTTCAGTTCAGTCGCTCAGTCATGTCCGACTCTTTGCGACCCCATGAATCGCAGGACTCCAGGCCTCCCTGTCCATCACCAACTCCCGGAGTTCACTCAGACTCACGTCCATTGAGTCGGTGATGCCATCCAGCCATCTCATCCTCTGTCGTCCCCTTCTCCTCCTGCCCCCAATCCCTCCCAGCATCAGAGTCTTTTCCAATGAGTCAACTCTTCGCATGAGGTGGCCAGAGTACTGGGGTTTCAGCTTCAGCATCATTCCTTCCAAAGAAATCCCAGGGCTGATCTCCTTCAGAATGGACTGGTTGGATCCCTTGCAGCCCAAGGGACTCTCAAGAGTCTTCTCCAACACCACAGTTGAAAAGCATCAATTCTTTGGGGCTCAGCCTTCTTCACAGTCCAACTCTCACATCCATACATGACCACTGGATCTGTACCTCCCATTAATTGCAGACCCTTTCTGAGGCTGGGATTCCCAGGACAGTTAGTAGATGTTTTCTTTTTCTCTTTTTTGGCCATGCCTCACAACATGTGGGGATTTAGTTCCCCGACCAGGGATCGAACCTGCGACCCTTGCACTGGAAGCTCAGAGTCTTAACCACTGGACTGCCAGGGAAGTCTCTGATAGCTATTTTCAAGGGGCATTTGTGCTCCGGGTCCTACCACATCCAGCTCTGTTTTGATTCAGCAAGAATTCAGATATTTCCATGGATTTGATGACTGTCATTTTGCTAAACAGCACTCCTGTTTGTGAACTGCTCAACACAAGTGATACCCTTGAATCTCTGCAAAATGCCTGGAGGACAGTTATTAGTATTGCTGTTTTTAGGGGAGTAAGTGAGGTTTAAGTGAGATGAAACGTGAGGCTTGAAGTCAGAGAGCCTGGAAGCAGAATAGATGGACCAGTGCCCGTGGTAGGCAACCTTGACTTTCCTAAGCCTGTCGGTCTCCCAGGGCTGAAGGCTCAGGGTCCACTTGGAGCTGTTGCTACTGTTCTTCCCCAGGACAGACTGCCCCGTCTCGCACCTGTCAGGCAACTTTCCTCCTGATGCTACTGCTTTCTGGGCCCGCATCCAATCTCATTTGGAGCCTTTATCAGCAAGCAAATCTGTTTCTTTCTATTAGATTCAGTTGGGACAGAGGCAGGCACTGGAGACAGATGGACGGCTGAAGATAACACCAGCTTCCAAGGAAGGAGAAAGCCACTCCAATTAAAACTCTCACTCTCCCTCCAGGTCGTGGAGTCCACAGAACATCAGCTCAGGGTCTGAGACGGTGGCAGCCCAGACAGAGGGGAGACAAAAGAGCCCAGAAGGCCCTATTACTCCCACTTTAGGTAGACACGCAAGATCAATAAAATAAATGAGCTGTTTTATCCAGGCCAGCCATTCTGATCCAGGGACACGTAAACATATCGATCACCCTGGTAGAACCTGCTGGTCCACCCTGTGCACAATGTGGGTGGTGAAGAAAATACACCGAGTGTGGTTCTGGGCCACCCTGTGCCTGCTCGGCTCTGAGGCAGAGCTGTGCACACTGCGGCCCGTCCTTCCCGACCCGGGTGGGGGCAGCAGTTGGAACTAAGGCCAGTGGATCTCCAGCAGACGGCGGGCCTCCAGGCCAAGGCTGAAGCTCTGACTTCCAAAACAAGACATTTGACACAGGCCTTTATGCAGGTCTTCGGAGTCAGTGGTCTCATAATCATTGACTCTAACTTGATGCCTGTTCCACTGACATCAGGGCTGGCCAGATGCTCAGGGTCTATAGTGACTTGTAGAGGAACGTGACATGTCTTTTTCTAAAAATAAACATCTGACTCTTTGCAACCCCATGGACTGTAGCCTGCCAAGCTCCCATGTCCGCGGGACTTCCCAGACAAGAATACTGGAGTGGGCTGCCATTCCATTCTCCAGGCTCTTCCTGACCCAGGGACTGAACCCAGGCCTCCTGCATTGCACACAGATTCTTTACCATCTGAGCCACCAGGGAAGCCCCTTAGATACTTTGAGTGGAGGTATATTTCTGTAGCAAATGATGCATCTCAGCTTGAGAAAAAGAAGAAGCTCTAGCTTGGGCAAGAGAGAGGCTGGTTGGGGTTGGCTGAACCAGGCCTCAGGTGCAGCTAAGACTCCCTCCACTCGCCCTCTGCTTCATCCGCTGGCATCTCCTCTTAGGGCATGAGCGGAAGTGACCACCACCTATCCCAAGGCCTTCTCCTCAGTCTCTGTGTGAAAAGGAAGGAAGGCTTCTTTTCTCCAGCCTCAATGTGGAGGTTCTCAGGCAAGCCTCCTATTGGCCTGGCATAGATCCTGTGCCCACCCCGATACAGTCCTATAGTAAGTCAGTGAAGCCCTGGATCTATCCCAAGTAAACTGGACCACACTGTAACAGGGGTGCAGTCTGTCGCCAGAAGAGAGAAGATGGGGCACATGACCACAGAGGGAGCTGGTGGGAATCATGCTCTCACTCTGCTCTCCACTTCTGCACGAGACAGAACTGCGTAGCGGTTAAGCCTGATTCAGGGCACCTGAGTTCAAGTCCTGGTATCTGTTAGCTATGTGGCTGTAGAAAGATTGTATTTTTTCCTCTGTGTCTCAGTGACCTTAAAAATGATGAGGACAACCTCTGCCTCACAGGGTTATTTGTTATTTTTGTTTGTTTAGTCACTAAGTCACACTCAACTTTTTAGCGACCCCACATGGACTGTAGCCCGCCAGCCTCCTCTGTCCATGGGGGGGGGGGGGTTTCCTACTCCAGGGGATCTTCCTGCCTCAGGGATCAATCCTTGTGCCTCCTACATTGGCAGGCGTGTTATTTACCGTTGAACCACCAGGGAAGCCGCTGGGTTATTGGATGACTTCAGTGAATTAGTACATCAGAGCAGTTACTCGTACCAAGTACATGGTTGTTAATGTCAGCTAACACCATCATCACCTCATCATCGCCATCATCTTCATCATCACTGATGCTGTGCTGGTGCTAAGTCACTCAGTCGTGTCCGACTCTTTGTGAGCCCATGGGCTGTGGCCCGCCAGGCTCCTCTGTCCATGGGATTCTCCAAGCAAGAATACTGGAGTGGGTTGCCATTTCTTTCTCCAGGGGATCTTCCTGACCCGGGGATCAAACCCACGTCTCTTACATCTCCTGCATTGGGAGGTGGGTTCTTTACCACCAGAGCCACCTGAAGCCCTCATTGTTACTCAGTTCAGTTCAATTCAGTCGCTCAGTCACGTCCGACTCTTTGCAACCCATGGACTGCAGCACGCCAGACTCCCCTGTCCTTCACTATCTCCCAGAGTTTGCTCAAACTCATGTCCATTGAGTCAGAGACACCATCCAACCATCTCATCCTCTGTCACCCCCTTCTCCTTCTGCCCTCAATCTTTCCCGGCATCTGTCAGCATCCGTACGTGACTAGTGGAAAAACCCTAGCTTAGACTAGACGACCTTTGTTGGCAAGCTTGTTATCATCTTGCAACTCCATCCCACTCCATCCCCAGTCCTAGGGGGCACATAAGATGCAAGCAGAACAGAGGCAGGCCTCTGCCGAGAACTGAGCCACAGCCCAGGTCCAAGTGGAACATTTTCCAGTGTCACTCTGACCTTCATAATCCCCCAGTAGAGTCCAGATGTCCCCCCAGAACCTGTGACACTCAGAACAGCTCTGCTATTGCCTCTGCTTCTGATCATGGTCTGACTATGTATTCACATATAGAGAATTGAAAGGAAACATTGTCCCTGGTTACTTAAAATGCAGAGCCCCTGGGATGGTAATTTTTTCCCTTTACATTGATGAATTATTTTCTGTTTTCCTCACTAGTATAATGAGTGAAACAGGGTGAGCACTATTATTCCCATTTGATAAATGCACACAATGGGATTCAGAAAAGTTCTATTACCCAAAGAGAGCCCAAGGTCTAGTCTGCTTTGGTTTCTGTCTCCCATTAAAAAAGAATATAGGGAGAGGGTGGGATGATTTGGGAGAATGGCATTGAAACATGTATACTATCATGTAAGAAACAAATCACCAGTCTATGTTCGATACAAGATACAGGATGCTTGGGGCTGGTTCACGGGAATGATCCAGAGAGATGATATGGGGTGGGAGGTGGGAGGGGGGGTTCAGGATTGGGAACTCATGTACACCCATGGCGGATTCATGTCAATGTATGGCAAAACCAATACAGTATTGTAAAGCAAAATAAAGTAAAATTTAAAATTAAAAAAAAAGATTATGCCTCCCTCTGAATGAGCCACATTCCAATATTGTACACAGACTCTGTGGCACCGTGCTTCTTCCTTCCTCCCTCCTTTCTTTCGCTCATTTATGCCACAGACATTTAATGAGCGCCTTCTGTGGTGGCTCAGACAGTAAAGAATCTGCCTACAATGCAGGAGACCCAGGTTCGATCCCTGAGTCAGGAACATCCCTGGAGAAGGGAATGGCTCCCCACTCCAGTTTTCTTGCCTGGAAAATTCCATGGACAGAAGAGCCGGGCGGGCTACATACAGTTCATGTGGTTGCAAAGAGTGGGACACAACCGAGCAACCATCACTTTCACTTTCAAACATGTGCCAAGGACTCTGGGGTATTTTGGAAGTAATATAAGGAAAGAGTAAATAAACAAATAACATAAATAATAAAATATCAAGGCGTGGTAAGAACCTTGATTAAAAAATTTTAATGGTAATATTGCAAATGATCCCATGAGAGGGATGAAACAAGTGTTTTTTCACGCAGCTTATTATGTGAAGAAATAGATAAAGAAGATTCCAGGTAGACAGAATTGTACTGCGTGAATCTTTGCATATTGTTATTAGCTTCACAGATCTGCACACCAGAATATTTAACCATAACTCTCACTCTTGACCTTCTTGCCTTAAAGTGCCTTAGACCACAGCTTAGAAAGTTAATATAAACAACTGTGATTGGCTTTCCCAAGTTTTGAAACCATGGTTGTTGGAGGCTTTAAGAAAGAATGTTATTTACAAGTGTATCTTCATCAAAAATCCATTTTATTTGTTAAAAATCCATAATGGGGGAGAAATGGTAGCAAATAACAGGCTATTTTTTGCATTTAAAAAACAGTGTTTGGAGTAAATAGATTTTCTGGTGGGTTATGTGAGAATGAATCTTAAATCCTAACTGCTTTCATTTCTTTCAGAGGAATTTTGGCAAATAGAGTTTGTTTCTTGGCCTAAGTGAAGTCCTGGTTAATTTATACCAACAACAGTGACATTATGGGTATTTGTATAACAAAAGTTGTTTCTGACTGTGCCAGTGTGGATGAAATGAAAGCCATCATAATTAGTTTCACAGAATGAAGGTTTAGAAGAATGAGTGAAAATTCTAAGTGAAATAGGCAGACAGGAATTTTGTGCTTTGATTTTTATGCCTACATCCTTGGAGGGGAAAGAAACAGAATTTATATTTTAGTGAATGCAGGCTCACTTTTCCTTTGGGCTCACTGAGGAATGCCTGCCCAGGTCTGGTGAGGCAGCTTCGGGGTGTGGGGGCTCTTCCACCTGCATCGGCTGTAAAACGTTGTCCTATGTGCGTGCTTGCTAAGTCGCTTCAGTTCGGTTCAGTTCAGTTCAGTCACTCAGTCGTGTCCGACTCTTTGCGACCCCATGAATCGCAGCACGCCAGACCTCCCTGTTCATCACCATCTCCCGGAGTTCACTCAGATTCATGTCCATTGAGTCCGTGATGCCATCCAGCCATCTCATCCTGGGTCGTCCCCTTCTCCTCCTGCCCCCAATCCCTCACAGCATCAGAGTCTTTTCCAGTGAGTCAACTCTTCGCATGACGTGGCCAAAGTACTGGAGCTTCAGCTTCAGCATCATTCCTTCCAAAGAAATCCCAGGGCTGATCTCCTTCCGAATGGACTGGTTAGATCTCCTTGCAGTCCAAGGGACTCTCAAGAGTCTTCTCCAACACCACAGTTCAAAAGCATCAATTCTTCGGCGCTCAGCCTTCTTCACAGTCCAACTCTCACATCCATACATGACCACAGGAAAAACCATAGCCTTGACTAAATGGACCTTAGTCGGCAAAGTAATAAGTCTTTCAGTCCTGTCCAGCTCTTCGAGACCCCACGGACTCTAGGCAGCCAGGCTCCTCTGTGCATGGAATCCTGCAGGCAAGAATACTGCAGTGGGTTACCATTCCCTCCTCCAGAGGATCTTCCCGACGACACGGGATCGAACCCATGCTTCTTATGTCTCACTGTATTGGCAGGCAGGTTCTTTACCGCTAGCCTGGGAAAGTCCTGCTCTATGAATCGTGTGCAAATCTAACTTTTAAAACTCCGGATGCGCACCCATTTATACGAGGCCTTCTACTTCTTTGTTTTCCTAGAGACGCGGGTTTGTTGCCTAAAATGCTATTGGCTGCACATGCCTCTCTATCATCCTTCTGGTCACAGATTATTTTTTAAATACATGTTTATTTTCCTTCTTTATTTAAGTTGGTTTTTGAGTAAGAGAAGAGTCAAGTGATTAACACCAAGGGACTTGGGTCACGCTGTTTTGCTCTGAATGGCAGCTCCACTCCCATAAGCTGCATGAGTGTGGACAAGTCTCTCCGTTCCCTAAAGTTCTAGTTTTCCCTCTGGAAAAAGGAGATAGTAAGAGCACCAGTCTTACATGGTTGGGGGGAATTAGGGGAGTTGATCCATTTATAGGGAATGGCGCCTTTTTTCAAAACTGTGGTAAACAGCACGCAACATAAGCTGTCTTAGCCGTTGTAAGTGTACCTGCAACTCAGTAGTATTGAGTGTATGACATTGCCGTGAAACAGATCTCTGGTGCATTTTGTATATTTTTATGATGCGGATGCCTGTGTTAGAAAGATTGAGGGCGGGAGGGGAGCCTGGCGTGCTGCAGCCCATGGGGTCACAAAGAGTCAGACATGACGGAGTGACTGATGACAAATGTTAGAAATTAACCTTTGGTATTTAGACATGTTGAGAAACAGTCTCTTATCACTAATGATATTAAGACCAAGACATGTTAGCATCTCAGATTTTGCCTGCCATGTTCACAGACCTCCCTAGAAATGTTTTGTTTTGCTTAGAATTTGCTTTTATCACCATTTCTTGATTACCATAAACCTGGCTCTTTGTAGATAAATCAATACCCCCGGGTTTAAATAACTTACTTGTATATATTTAAGTGGAGATTTGGCTCTCTGTGATGAATACAGGTTGTTAATTTTCAGCTTCTCAAGATCTGTCTTCCCCTTCGCATCCTTCCCCTCCACCCCTCGTGCTCCCCCCTCCCCTCCTCCTATCTCTGTTATCTCATTGCAGCTGCTTCCCTTCGTGTCTCTCGTGTGGTTTTTCTTCTCTCTTCTCCTTTCTCCTCTCATTTCTTCCAGAGTCCCTTCTTGAACCCACTCTTGTTCAGTCACTAGGTCACGTCTGACTCTGTGGCTCCATGGACTGCAGCACAGCAGGCTTCCCTGTCCTTCACTATCTCCCAGAGTTTGCTCAAACTCATGTCCGTTGAGTCGGTGATACTATCCACCCATCTTATTCTCTGTTGCCCCCTTCTCCTGCCCTCTTCAACCCACTGCTTCATGTTTAATTCGGTAAGGTTGGAACTGATGGTGATTTGGCCAGTTGGACATGTTCAGAACTTGGTTTTCAAGCAAAGCCACTATCAAGCCATGGCAAAGCCAGGGACGATGCATAGCAGGGATAGCTGAGCAACAAGGAAGGTGGCGTTCATGGCCAAGGAGTGTCATTATCCACATAGCTACCTCTCTGAGCTGCTCATCAGGAAAACAAACTATGGAAATAATATAACTCAAGAATAATATTGCTGGCTCCCAACCACCGACACTTTATCCAAACACTGTGTTTGAATCACTTATTTGCCTGTGGAAAGACTTCTGGATGAACTGATGTTCAATAGGGCCAAACCTCATTAATTTGATTTTTATTTATTTTAGTTTTAAATTATTAATTTATTGTAAATATCACACCATATGGAGTTATTTCCCAGTTATAATGTCTTATGCTTGATTTATTCTTAATATTTAACACTGCCTGCCACACACAAAAATGATGTTATTGGCCCACTATATATAGTAGCCAGAATTTTGGTTCCCATAATGTCTGTCCTCTGGCTTCACACCCATGGTTGTGTTAGAGTGCATGGCAAAGGGACTTTGCAGGTGAAATTAAGTTTACTAGCCAGTGGACCTTAAGACAGGGAGTTATCTTGTTATCTGGGTGGGCACAGTGTAATCACGTGAGCTCTTACAAACAAAAGAGGATCCTGCCAACAGAATGAGCACATTCTTCCCCAGGGCTCCCGAAAGAAACCTGGTCCTGCTGATATTTTGATTTCTACCTTGTTCAGTTACTTAGTCATGTCTGACTCTTTGCGACCCCATGGACTGCAACATGCCAGGCCTCCCTGTCCATCACCAACTCCCAGAGCTCACGCAGGCTCATGTCCTTTGAGTCGGTGATGCCATCCAGCCATCCTCATCCTCTGTCATCCCCTTCTCCTCCTGCCCTCAGTCTTTCCCAGCATCAAGGTCGTTTCCAGTGAGTCGGCTCTCTGCATCAGGTTTCCGTCTTGCCAGACTCTAAGCAGAGCATCTAGCCACACTGTGCTGGACTTCTGCCCTACAGAACTACACGGTGATAAGTGAGTTCAGCTTTAAACCACTACGTTTGTGGCGACTGGTTACAGCAGCAACAGAAGCCTAATGCACACCCTAGTCACTGTCAGATCATTAGCTTAGGGTGGTGGCTGTTTTTGATCTCATCACAAGTTTTTGCCTCGCCCTCTTTCTCACCAGCATGGGGCATGGTCCATGGACAGAGTCCCTAGCTGAAAAGTGAAGGTGAAGGTTGCTCAGTCGTGTCCGACTCTTTGTGACCCCATGGACCATTCAGTGCATGGAATTCTCCAGGTAAGAATACTGGAGTGGGTTGTCTTTCCCTTCTCCAGGGGATCTTCCCAACCCAGGGATGGAACCCAGGTCTCCTGCATTGCAGGCAGATTCTTTACCAGCTGAGCCACAAGGGAAGCCCAAGAATACTGGAGTGGGTAGCCTATCCCTGCTGCAGGGGATCTTCCCGACCCAGGAATCGAACCCGGGTCTCCTGCATTGCAGGCAGATTGTTTACCAGCTGAGCTATCGAGGGAAATATGTATTTGGTTTCCATGGAATAAGATGAAGTTAATTGACATTTCAGGAATATATGAAAGAGTTCCATCTTAGAAATCTGCCCTCACCCAGTGAATTGAGTGCAAGTGGAAGTTTTAATTCAGTGATACCAGTGAAAGACTTTGTGGAAACCAACTGCATTTCCAGGAAATAAGTGAAAAGTGTAGAGTTCTATGGATCACCTCACATTTATGGACTCAGAATCTCCACAGATATGGGCAGAGAGTGTGGTGTTTTCCAAAAAAAAAAAAATATATATATATATATATATATATAGAGAGAGAGAGAGAGAGAAGTAAATGGCAAAGGTAAGTATGTTTAGTGAAAGGTGTGTGTGTGTGTGTGTGTGTGTGTGTGTGTGTGCATGTGTGCCTTTTCACAGGTGTGCATACAGGATCACCATGTAAGAGGATGACAAAAATCATAGATATTTGAGAAACACTGCTCTACTCTGACCCTGTGAATTTCAAACCTTTGTCTGGTACTCTCCGATTAACTGGGACTCCTCTACGAATACTTCCTGTCTGCTTGCCTGGCTTGCCGGTTACCAGGCAACGCTGTAAACAGTGCTGCAGACAGGGTGCAGAAGAGACTTCACCAGCCTCGGAAGAGAGTCTCAGGGACGCGCGTCCTTCCATCTGGGGACCTGTTCAGTGTGCCATGGGAGACATTCACTGTGTTCAGCAGAGAATAAAGTTCCTTTGAGCACTTCCCAGAGAAATACATACGAAATAGAGGAAGCTGGCTGTGGATGTATAGACATGGATGCCTTGCTTACAGGATAAGGTAGTGAGTGATGCAGAGCAATCATGCCGTGTAAGGAAAGTGTCTTCAGTATTATCTTCAGCAGTGAGACGTAGTGAGAAAGGAAGTTTAAACAATGGGAGTTACAGTGATACGCTGTCTTCAATACAGGCTTCAGAGAAAGGCAGTGAGGAAAGCCAGAATGCCTATGTAGTGTTTTGTTTTTTTTTTTTTAAGACTGATTGATTTATTTTTGGCAGTGTTGGGTCTTCATTGCTGCGGGCAGACTTTCTCTAGTTGCGGCGAGCAGCACTGAGGTACAAGGGCTTCTCATTGTGGTGGCGTCTCTCCTTGCAGAGCATGGGCCCTGGGCACGTGGGCTTCAGTGGTTGGAGCCCCCCAGCTCAAGAGCACAGACTCAGTAGTTAACAGCATGTGGGCTTAGTCACTCCACTCCATGTGGGATCTTCCTGGACCAGGGATCAAACCTGTGTCCCCCGGATTGGCAGGAGGATCCTTAACCATTGGGCCACCAGAGAGGCCCCATATAGTTTTAAAAACTGGAAGTGGTGATAAGGAATAAAGAGGATGAAGGGATGCTAAGGAAAGCTAGAGTGGGACTAGAGCTGAAGGGTGTTTGCAGATGAGTCTAAACCCTCACCAAGGGCCCTGCCCACGAGCGAGCATGGTTTGGAGTCACTGGGTGCATTTGCTGATGATTTTCCCTAGAAAGGGGGACATGTGTTTATTTGTACTTTTTGGCCATGCCCTGCTGCATGTGGGATTTTAGTTCCCCGACCGGGGATCAAACTTGCACCCCGTGCATTGGAAAGCCAAATCTTAACCAGTGGATTGCCAAGGAAGTCCCTGTTTATATTTTTAAAAGAATCATCTCTGGTATGAATAATTGAGATTGATTTTAAAGAAAAGTGCTTCCCTGGTGGCTCAGATGGTAAAGAATCTGTCTGCAATGCAGGAGACCCGAATTTGATCCCTGGGTCTGGGAGATCCCTTGGAGAAGGGCTTGGCTACCCACTCCAGTATTCTTGCCTGGAGAATCCCATGGACAGAGGACCCTGGCAGGCTACAGTCCATGGTGTCACTAAGAGTCAGACACGACTGAGAGACCAGCACTTTGAAATGAAGAGCTCTTTCCTTACCCAGACTTGCCTGCCTTGCCAGCCACGGTGGTGATAGCAATGGTGCTCAAGTACTCTCTAAAGTATTTGTAGTGCCCGGAATAACACACCGACACACAGAAGTTAGTATCTTTGGCAGTAAAGAAAAATGAGGCTCAGAGAGGAAAGGTGAACACACCGTAATCGTAACTGTGAGAGCTGATGCAGGAACACCAAGGCCCTGACTCCCCGTGCGGGGCTCTTTCCAGGAAACCACACTGCCTGCATCCGAGCATCCAGCCCTCTGACCAGCCAGGGCCCCTCCCAGAACACGAAGAGGTGAGCGCGCCCAGATTGTGAGAGTCAATTTCAAGTCTTGGTGAGACTTCATGCCCACAGAAGGGAGAGTTTGCACATTTTTGTTCAATGAGCTTTGAAGAACGAAAGGTCATTTCCAATTTGGAGACAAAACCTTTGCAGAGACAACATCCTGCAATTACTACCGGGAGGTTAACCTTCACCGTTTGATCAGGAAGCAAAGAAGTCATTGTTGAGCAAACTCTGAAATACCTGAGGCCTCGAGGATGCCCACGCCCCTTTTGAAGTGCTTTCATGCTGACCAGCATTGTATTGCTGTTTTCTCTGGCTCACCGCTTCAGTCTCTGACCGCAAAGCCAAAAGCCGCAGGAAGGCAGGAAGCCACAGCAAGTGGAGTTTCTCTGCCCGTCCCTAGCGGACGCGGTGGAGCGTTAGTGAGTCAGAGCTGCTTACAGAAAGGGCTCTCCGGAAGACACTGACTCTAGGTAAAGCCTCTGTTTCAGTGCTCTTCCAAAGGCAGGACCTCAATCACAGGTCTCTGTAGATGAGAAGGAAGTCATCAGCGATGACGCTGCCCTGCCAGGCATAGCTAACATTCATATAGGATTCCACAATTAAAGCAAATTATTAGAGTATAGTTTCTTTACAGTGTTGGGTTAGTTTCTGCTGTGAATCCAAGTGAAGCAGCCACACACGTACATAGATTCCCTCTTTGTCAGCACAGAGCCTTGGGCAGAGTTCCCTGTTATCTGTTTTACACACACTAGGGTGTATATATAGTCAGTATAGTCAATCTCAATCTCCCAATTCATCCCACCAGTATTTTCTTCCTTGATACCCATGTGTTTGATGTCTACACCGGGTCTCTGTTTCTGCTTTGTAAATCAGATTATCTATATGATTTTTTTTTTCAGATTCCACATATATGTGTTGTATAATAACGCATTGGCCTTTCTCTTTCTGACTTACTTCATTCTGTATGACAGTCTCTAGGTCCATCCACATCTCTGCAAATAACCAAATTTTGTTCCTTTTTGTGGTGAAATAGTATTCTATTATATTAGGTACAACATCTTCTTTACCTATTTATCTGTCGATGGGCATTTAGGTTGTGTCTGTCTCTTTGCTATTGTAAATAGTGATGCGATGAAAAGACCCCTGTCTCATTCTGTGACAGCCCTTTTCGGTTTATGTCTAAGGGTCCCATTCTGGGCGGGGAGGTTGGAGAGCCTTTGGAAGCAGTAAGAGAAGAAATCGCCCCAGACCAAAAAGAGAAGAGAACTTGGCATGACTGCCTGGAGCAGCGTCTGTGTGTTGATTCAAGATGGAGCCCAAGGGAAGCGGCAAGACCTCGAGGGGAAGGCTTGATGGTGCCCTTTTGGAGGCCGAGTCCTGGGCTGTGTGGCCCCTAGCCCCTCCAGAGCATTCTGTGTCCCCAGGCAGCCCCAAAGCAGCAGGGTTAGCACACTTAAAGGAATGATGCAGAATGACGCGAGGTCCTGTAACCCATGACAAACGGCCTGAAGGCTCCTCCCTGGGCTTTAGCACTGCAGAAACCCACAGACCTGGACCAGTCCTGGGGGGATCCCTCGCGGTGAGCAAGACCGAGCTGCCTCTCATTACGTCGGACAGAACATCAGATATTTTAAAGAGGATTTGGTATTCTTGCACACCTGAGTTTGTAGATTACTGCAGAGCAAAGAGAGGCTACAATAAGGGTTCAAGATGGTAGTGCAGCGTGTTTATGTAAAGCTTGAGTAAAGAATATTTAAGTGGCCAGTGGAGTCAGATTCGACAGTGTGTGTCTTGAAATGGTTATTTACGTTGGATTGGATGCCATAGACCTGGTTGTTGATATTCTGGAGGCAAATTCTTGGCTACCTAAAATCCAGGCATTCTGAATACAAGTGATTACTTCATGACTGTTCTGAAAATCAAATAATAAGTAATCTATAATTATCCATAACTCAGGGGAGACTATACAGCTTTTGCTAACCATGACCTCCAGCTCCCTCTCCCATCAAACCAGAATCAGTCACAGCTGTCACCTCCTTTTCCCCCAAAAATCAAAACCCTAGTGTGATTGTAAGGCTTATTGTGTCTTACGCATGCTAGTAATCACTGACTTGCCCTGGGAAGCTGGCCTGATTTTGTGTCACGTACATCTTTTGAAAATGTGGAACGACATTCTTAGTTGTTAATTTTCTTTGTCGCCTCTCTTCCAGCAGCATTGCACAGTATTTTGTGATGGCTTTGAGGCTATTCACTTTAGGCCATTTTAATAAGGTGAAAATTTAAGCGAAGATAGACTCACTTATTTAAAAATCAATAAATTATTCATGTTATGTTTGAGAACATTTAAGCTAAAAATGACGTTGCAATTCTTGGTTTGCCTGCAATGTCACAAAGACTTGGAATCTCACAAGACGATTCTGATTTAAAACACTGAAAAACCCTTTCTTTGTAGAAATATAGGGAAGTCCAAGGTACTTTGAAAAATACGGCTTATTAACAAAATATGTGAGTTTTATATCCTTTTCTTAGAAGTCACCCGGATCACAAAACTACAAATGACTTAAAAAATATATGATAAGCATGGCAGAATATCATTTTGTAAAGCTTTATATGGTGAAGAATGAGACCTATGTTTTCTTCCCCAGATTTTCCAGTGACTTAAAGTTCTTCTGATGGGAAGGTTCTCTGTGGTCTGTTTCCGGGGTTATAGATCCATCATAACTACCTTTCCAAAATCATATAAACTCAAGCTCACGTTATTTTTATCAGCCAGGAATTAAATATTAATCAGCTTTTCTTGGTGCTTAGCCCACAGGTCTTACTTCAAAGACTTTTTAAAGGGGAAATACTAGAAGTCACGTCCCCTGGCTTGGAATCATTTTGTCAGCAGTATCGGTTCCTGTAGCTCTCCGTGTTGCTTAACTTACGACTTAAATGGAATGCTGAAGAGCCCTGAATGTATTAACTTGCTCTGTTTCCATATTGACATGATCTATAAATGACATACAGACCCGATGCATTTCAACTCCCAAATATAGGCAAACAGTCCTTGAAAATGGCTTGTGAGAGCTTCCAAATTTCAGTAAAATGTTTACACTCGTAAGATTATGACCACTTCTTTATCTCGGTTTTTTTCCTCCAATTAAAATAATGTCCTGCTCTTGCTGCTGCTAAGTCACTTCAGTCGTGTCCGACTCTGTGCAACCCCATAGACGGCAGCCCACCAGGCTCCCCCATCCCTGGGATTCTCCAGGCAAGAACACTGGAGTGGGTTGCCATTTCCTTCTCCAGTGCATGAAACTGAAAAGTGAAAATGAAGTCACCCAGTCAAGCCCGACTCTTAGCTACCCCATGGACTACAGCCCACCAGGCTCCTCCATCCATGGGATTTTCCAGGCAAGAGTCCTGGAGTTGGGTGCCATTGCCTTCTCTGAAATAATGTCCTACTGCACTTCAAATAGGAAGAGGATACTGCTGTCCAGATGGTGGTGACTGGGCATAATTTGAGAGGCATTCAAATCTCCCCACCCTACATCCCAACGGTAATTCTTTGCCCTCACCTGCTCTGGTGCCAGGAATTTCCCAGTGTTGCTTTTGAGTGAAACATCAGAGCCTTGAATATGAATGACCTAAATATCACTGGCCCATCAGTGGCAGCTGAAAGTTAATATCCTGAGCCCTCTCTCCCTCCATCCAATGGTGGGGAAGAAGCCAAGCTCACCACATCTAGGCTTCTCCTGCACACAAGTGGCAGACAATGGACAGCTTTGTTTACAAATATATTCAGTATAGAAGGTGCTACCAGTTCAGTCACTCTGTTGCATCCAAGTCTTTGCAACCCCGTGGACTGCAGCACGTGGGCCATCGAGTCGGTGATGCCATCCAACCATCTCATCCTCTGTCATCCCCTTCTCCTCCTGCCTTCAATCTTTCCCAGCATCAGGGTCTTTTCCAATGAAGGTGCTATGATATTAGCTTATAAGCCCTCACTTGGATCCCTTACTTCTGTATATGGACTTAAATCGTGCCTCTTGGCATTTTATTCTTTTAATTTTTATTTTTATTGAAGTATAGTTGATTTAAAGTATTGTGTTAGTTTCAGGTATACAATAAAGTGATATATATATATATACATACACCTGCTAATGCAGGAGACATGAGTTCCATACCTGGGTTAGAAAGATCCCCTGGAGAAGGGAATGGCTACCCACTCCAATAATCTTGCCAGGGAAATCCCGTGAATAGAGAAGCCTGGGAAGCTACAGTCAGTGGTGTCGCCAAAGAGTCGGACACGACTTAGGAACTAAACAACAACTCTGTGTGTGTGTGTGTGTGTGTGTGTGTGTATCCTTTTTCAATTTTTTTTTTCCTTTATAGATTATAAGATACTGAGTATAGTTCCCTGTGCATGCATGCTAAGTCGCTTCAGTCGTGTCCGACTCTGTGCGACCCTGTGGACAGCAGCCCAGCAGACTCCTCTGTCCACAGGATTCTCTAGGCAAAAATACTGGAGTGGGTTGCCATTTCCTTCTCCTATAGTTCCCTGTGCTATACAGTAAGTCCTTGTTGGTTATCTATTTTATATATTCTAGTATATATCTGTTAATCGCAAACTCCTAATTTATCCCTCCTCCCCTTCCCGCTTGGTAACTTTTAGTGTGTTGTCTGTGACTCTGAGTTCCTTTCTATTTTGTGAGTCATTCATTTGTATCTTGTTTTTTAGATCCCACATAGAAGTGATATCTTACGGTATTTGTCTTTCTCTGACTTTCTTGACTTGCTATGATCATCTCTAGGTGTATCCATGTTGCTGCAGGTGGCATTATCTCATTCTTTTCTTGAGGGATGGTGCATTCGCGGAGTGTCTGATTGTGACCTCTGGGGTCAGCCTCGTGGCTCTCAGTCTGGCTGTTGAGGGGTTATCCTGCCTGGGTTCAAGAGGATAAACAACCTGATCCTCTGACTTCAGAAACTGCGGAGCACCACCACACATCGACAGTTTGGCTCTGCTGATTGCTTTGGGAGAACTAAGGAAATGATTGACAAGTCGTCACAGTCAGTATAGGCTAGGTTATGCTTCAGTAACCAACACACCCAGGAGCTCCAAGGCTCAAGGAAGAAAAGCCACGTGTCCGTTGCAGGTCTCCACCTCCTCGGCCCATCGCCATACCAGAGTGAGAGTGTTTTGCTCCGGCAGTGTCAGGCCTGATGTGGAAGTGGCCCGTTGCTTCTTTCCGGAGCTCACCGACCAGACACGTCACGTGCTTCCTGCCGATCAAAAGGGACCAGGAATGATCCCGTAATGTGTGCCCAGGGATGCTGAGCCAAAACTATTCAGCAGCCAGCACTATCCCCACACAGTGGGTCATCGTATGGTGTTTAATGGAGAGACGAATCTTCAGGCAGCTTCCAGAGAGGAGCCACTCCTGGTACTCTGTGATGACAAGGAGGTTTCAGCCCGTGTCTCCCGGTGCTGTCTGATCCAGCGTATTTCCCATATTACCAACCCAATGCTGCCTCTCCGTGAGGATAGATCCTCCTTCAGCAGCTAAGGGATGAAGAACAAGAGCACAGATGCAGGCATTCCCAGCTTTCTCCTGCCCTTGCAGCCTGGTCTCGTGGTGTTATCTCGGAAGCAGACTTCCTGTTCGATTCCTCTGTCTCCAGAATCTTCCTTCCTCTCTGCTCTTTCCTTCTGTGCCCTCGAGCACTTTTCTTGAGTCCAGAGATGGTGTTCTTCCTGGCAGTTGCTCTTTGGGGTCAAGGTGAGGCTGGGCTAAAGACCGATGCTCCCAGTGGTGGAATTCGCTTCTCCAGCACAGACACTTGTGCACCGTGTGAGCGTGTCTCCATCTGCCCGCTGGAATCCCCAGTCTCCGATTTCTCCCAGCCTTCCTCACTCTTCTCTCTTCTTTCTCCTCCCTTCCCTTGCCCTTTGTGGTTTAGTGAAGCTGATTTTCTTGAGATCGTTGGCTCATTCCTTTTATCCCAGACTCTAAACCAGCCTCTAAACGTGTTAGTTTCACAGTATTAATGTCCTGTAATAAGAAAACCCCCCAGAAATGAGTTCACTGTATCCTACCTGGTGATGAAAGACGAGGTGGTGGTGGGGAGTGGAAGTGACTGTTTGGATGAGGCTCCTCACGGTGGAAAGGGCATCTGGGTGAGAATTATCTAACGGTGTTCCGTCCTTCAGGCTAAACTTCTGTAAAGGTGGAATCACCTCGGAGAAGTCTCTCTTCCAGGTGGATGATGGGGGCACCTGAGTGCAGCCCAGACAGTCTCGGGGCTCCCTGATGCACGTCCCTCCCGGGCCCACCTCCTCCCCGCCTCCATCACTGACTGTTCTCAGGGTCCCCACGCTGAGCTGGGTGCTGGGTTCGATACTAAGAGACAGTGGTCCAGCCTCTGCTCTTGAGAGGCTGTTGGTCTCAGGTGGGCCGGTCTGTTCAGGAGAGAATGGCAGGTCATTAAATTGCTACCACACCAGACTGACTGCAAGCATCGCAGTCACAGAGCTGGCTTCCGTGTGCTCACACGGGAGTGCCCAGCGTGGAGCTGGCGTACACAGAACATGGCTGGGATGAATCTGTTACAGGACGGGAGTCGAAGTGAGCACAATGAACTCTGGGTCTGCCCTCTGCCTATGGCTCCTCTCTGCTGGGGGCCCTGCGGTGTGGGGGTGGGGGGCTTCTGTAGATACATTCTTCCATATCCAGAACACTGCTTACTACAGCTCTGAAATACCTGTTCTCTCTGCATACGATCAAGTGCATAAGGGCCAAATCTCTCTTTCCTGAGTAGATGCAGCCAACCTAGCATCAGCATTTACCCTTTATCAGGAATTAGGGCCCGTATTCTGCACCTGCCCCTGATCAGAACCCAGAACAAGAAGGCAGGGCCAGCGAGGCCAGCACGGGGACCCTCCGCCTCAGGCAGGCTGAGCAAATTTGAGCTGAGACGATCATTAGTGTCTGGCTTTCCCAGAGCAGAATGTGATCTCTGATTTAGCCCAGGTGAAGCAGGAAGCAGAAAAATAGGGCCGTGGGAAGAACACCTCCGGTTCTGCACCAGGGAAGGCTGCTCTGGGGTGTCTGCCAACACCCAGGTCTTCCCTCTGACCCTCATTGGCCGGTTGAGGGGTCTCTCCGCTCCGCTGTGATCCTCAGAGGCTGAGACTGTCCTGTGCAGCTATTGGTTGCTTTGTGCTGAGCGGAGGACTCTGTGGTTGTTGGAAAGCAGTATTAAAAGCCAAGGAGTGTCTCCGGTTGCAAGACTCCCCAGGCATTAGCCCTCACTCCACTTCACGTCAGCCCAGGGAGTCCCTCCGTCTTCCTGGCCGATGCACATCGGACCGGCGACACACAGAGATGAGCACGTCCAGACTGCCCAGAGTGAGCAGATTAAAGCAGTTTTGGAGGGTGAGTAAAAGGACACAAATCAACTTACTGGAGGGGAGAGGGAGTTTAATTCCTGAAAGGAAAATTAAAAAGCTGAGCTGCTCGGGGGTGGTGTGCCGTGAGGTATTTGCATTATCTTCCAAAACTCACATGGGGGGATTCCACTGTGTGTACTTGATGTCTTGCCCAAGGTTCTCAATTTAATTTTAGCTAATCTGCAGCAGATACAATCAGCAGTCAGTTCAGCTTGGGGTGTTTACTCCCAGCAAAAGTTTTCTAGAAATGGCAGTCCAGAATCTGAGCTGCTGCATGATGGCGGAGTATATTTACTGCCCCCGACCCCGTGTATCAGCTGGCGTGTTCTGGTCTTAGCCTCTGGGAAGAGTGTCGAAAGTGATGGCTAACAGATAAAATCCTGTGGAAGTGAGGTCTCTGTGTGTTTTCTTCCCAACTATAGAATTTATTAGAAGCCCTGGGTGACTAGAAAGGAAAAAGCCAAAGAATGTTCGAGCTTTGTGTGGCGCTATTAAAGCATTAGAGAGTCAAAGGCAATTGCAATTATCAAGCATCAAACATGAGATGTATACTGTAGACGGTTCCCATAATCCTGTGTCATGAGGGGTCGGGGTCAAGCCAGCCTCAACAGCCGGCTCGTGGAATTTCAGCTTTCGCCTCTCCTCTCGGAAGGCTGAAGCATCTCTGTGATCATGGCTCTTTTCCGGTTGTCAGAATCTGGATTCAGAGCAACAAGTATTCCTTCCTGGGTAGTTAAGCTGGGATTCGGGGAGGGGGGGAGTGTCCACGCCTTCCAGCAATCAGTCAAAACCCTCGCGTGTTTAGCACCTGGGAAGGAACAAATGACCCTGAAGGTGATTTTCAGTCCTCAATACGAAATGCAGAAAATGTGGGTGTTTCCATCTCGCCTGATGTTATTTGACTCTGATTTTTGAGTGTGTACCGGTGCCCTGATAGAAACCACTTCCTTAGATGAGTAAGCAACAGGGAGTCGTGCACGGAACGCATCTCTGACTGTAGGTGAACTGCTCTCCGTCCTGTGTGATGCTCTGAGTCACTGGGGAAGGGCCTGGTGTGGTAGCTGTGCTTAGCCAATCACTTAGCAAGTCAGGATATCTCTCTCTCTGAACTTCGAATGATCGGAGAGTGTGAGTTTGCCAGGAGCTGTGAAATTACTTCTTAAGCCAGTTAATCTACATTCACCTGGGTGGAGCCAAAACAATTCCTCCTCAAATGGAAGAATCTGTGTAATAGGTAATGTATATGTGTGTATGCACACGTGTGTGTATGTAGGTGTTTCAGTTGAGCGAAGAAGAGCATGTTGAAAATATTTCAGTGATGAAAGCAGAGAAGCACCATATGCTCCCTGCATAGCCCTGGGCTGAAGGTCCAACCATTTACTGGGATTAGTCTCTTGATCTTGGGCAGAAGTGCTTAAGGCCCTTCATTTTCCATCTGAAGAGGGAATGGTTCCTTCCAGCCCTGAGAGTTAATCTCAGCACATGGAAGACAGATTACTCTCTGCCCCCGATTCACCCCATATCTGTCTGGATTGTTTCTCAAAAAGGTTCATGGTTGAGTGTCATTTCCTCTTTCACAGACTGTTTCATTTTAGCTATTGACACCTCCAGTGATCTAAAAACATTGTATCTGACACCCCAGAGCTTCAGATGAACCCCTCAGGAAGCTGCATCTGGAAGGGAGACCCCGGAGCCCCTTAGCATCATCTGATGCGCACAGACTCACAAACTAGCAGTGGTACATTGGCCCTCTTCTCTGGAAGGAGGCCTCGGATCGATGTAAAGAGACATCCAGGGTTTCACGAGCCAACAGCACAGTGCAGACAAGGAAGCACATTCTAAATAATCTGAGGGCTTCCTTCATTATTTAGAGATGGGGATTTAAATGGGCGATGTAATTACTCTGTAGTCTCAACTCTGAATTATTCATCCCCCCTTTCATGGTCATTTTATGCTAATAACTCAGCCTATTGTTAATAAAATTTTTAAAAATCAGAGAAAGATTCGAAAACAGTTTCAGAGCAAGGATGGAGAAGACCCTGAATGGTGAGCAGCCTTGCAGCATCACAGGCAAATGGCAAGGCTTGTCTAGTTTCTTCCAGTTTGCCAGCTTCTCAAGGCGGGCTGGATGGAGCCCCTCCCATCTCCCCCAGCCCAGTGCCACCACATACTCCAGTGAAAACTCCTCCAGGGATCCTGGCAGTTTTGAAGGGACTGTGTCCTGGTGGTCTGCAGTCAGGGTCAATGGCAGTCCACTCATGGTCACTTCTGTAATTTTATATCTTGTTTTTGGTGGTGGTAGTTCAGTCCCTAAGTCATGTCCAACTCTTTGGGACCCCATGGATGGCAGCACGCCAGGCTTCCCTGTCCTTCACTGTCTCCTGGAGCTTGCTCAAACTCATGTCCATGGAGTCCGGCATGCCATCCAACCATCTCATCCTCTGTCTTCCCCTTCTCCTCCTGCCCTCAGTCTTTCCCAGCATCAGGATCTTTTCCAGTGAGTCGGCTCTTTGCATCTAGTGGCCGAAATATTGGAGCTTCAGCTTTAGCGTCAGTCCTTCCAATGAATATTCAGGGTTAATTTCCTTTAGGGTTGACTGGGTGTTGGTAGAAAGGAGAAATAGGAGAGGGGCTGGGGTTGTTTCAGCAAACCCGGGACTGGCCCACCTGCGATAGCCAGAGAGAGAACACTCTCGGAATCGCTGCTTTAGACGGCCCTGCTGTTTAGACTGCATGCACACCATGGCCAAGTGACGGGTTTTTTTCACCAGAAAATCTGTGAATCCAGTTATCGAATGCCAACCGAAGGCATCTGATACAACACGTGTTTGATGATAGGCATCTGTACACCAGAAAAGCTGGTCCAGTTTACCCTAGAAGGCGAAACAGGTGGTTTGTTTTGTCCCCATGGACTCTCTATTATTGACGACAGTGTCAGCAAACAGGCCCACCCCGAGCACTGCAGCTTGGCCACGCTCCTGAGAGGCTCTGCCATCTCCTAGAGCAGTGAGCAGGGTGCAGGGATTCTGTCGCAAGCCCGTCTTTCCCAGGGTTTTGTCCAAAAGGGTCATTTTATCTCCCTGAGTATTGGTTTTCTCACCTGTAAAACTGCGAAGAAGAGTGTAGATCAAATTAGCATGATCCTCTGTCTGGGTAGTAGACGATAATCTCCCAGAAAGCTTTTTTTTTTTTTCTACTATGCCCAGCCTCTGCCCTACTCCAATTAACTCAGAGTCACTGCAGGTGGAACCTCTGATGTCAACATATTTTTTTCAAGCTCCCCGGCTCATTCTAATAGGCAACCAGAATCAAGAACAATGGTATTATCTGAAGGGCCTTCCCGAGCTCTCACATTCTATATACTAAGATTCCAATGGTCATTTCTCAAGGTAAAAGCACTACACAGTTTGTACTGTGGTTGGGGTGGTTCTTAATATTCTGTTCATTTCAAGAGAGGATGAGTTGAAAGTGGTACAGTGAAATTTCGAAGGCCTTCAATCCCCCAAAGTGGTGTTTCAGGCTGAAGACTTCGAATATCCTTAGTGTGGACAAAGCATCTAATGGCCATCTGAATTTTTAATTCCCTAATGGGATATTTTCTGTCCTAAGAGCAGTGAACTCTAGTTTCAAGGGAATAAAACCAGCAAAAATAATATACTTTCTCTCAAATACAGGCTTGTCTTTCTTGTCACTGAGGTCTAAGACAGTGTTAGGTATACAAAAATTAAGAAGACACAGTCCTTGCTTTAATTAATTTATAATCCCGTAGAGGTGAAAGAAAAAGAAATAGTGGATTGTGGCTTTGGGCTATCTAAATCTGATGTTGTTTGTGCAATTTTCCAGTCTCAAAAACTTGGCTGATGCATTCAAAACTAGACAGAAGAACCCTACCCCTATCTTTTGTATATTTAAAGATAGTTGAGTTTGAGGGGTAAACATTTCATTCATCTGTCCACATTTCTTTGGGACAAAAAGATGTCTAACAAGCACACACACTCCCACACCTATACCCATAGATCCTCTGAAAGCCCAGAGCATTCATACTGATGTTCAACTAACACTAATGCATTTAAATGTGCAATCCCTCATTTGTGCATTTCAGTAAAAGAAAACATGGCAACTTTCCTGGCAGTGCAGTGGTTAGCACTCTGCACTTTGACTCTCGGTTCCCAGGTTTGAACCCTGATCCAAGAACTAAGATCCTGTAAGCCGTGTGGCGAAAAAAAAAGCAAACCAACTACAATGGGATCTTGCCTAAGTCATGGCACAAACGTGGAAAGCAGTTTGAAGCCCGTGCCGACGTTTGGCTCCTCCCCTGGACCGTTCAGGGCCGCTCCCGCGTGGCGATATTGTGTCTTCCTGTGCCAGGTCGGCTCCACGTCCGACTCCCGGTCGAGCTTTCTTTGGGTCTCAGGGAAAAAATAGTCTGAGTCCTTGGAATCTAACTGTGTCTTTGCCCCCGGGAGTTGCGTTTAGTAAGGGAAGCCCTTTCCGCTCTGTGGACCTTTGCGTCTTGTCTGTGATGGGATGAGGTTAGACCAGGTTTCCGTAGATTGTCTGATGTCCTGTGATTCTACCTCCAAACCACTTTCTTCAGGTTGTTGGGAAGTCATAAGACTATTTTAAAGCTGGTCATCCAAAGAGGAAGTCAGACAGGATAGAAATTTCTTCTCCTCCAAAAACTAACCAATCCACCAACCCACCTGGGTAATTTACTTGAAAAGGCAATGGCATTGCAGACAAATCAGAGTTTGGGTCCAGATTCCCCCATCACCTCTCTGGGTGAGAGGAGGCGGGTGTTAAGCTGTCTGAACCCAAATTTCCTCCTGTGTAAGATGAAGCTGCTAATGTTAGTTATACTCTAAATGTTTTGGGGTGAAGATTAAATTGGATAATACACACACACACACACACACAGTATCTATGGAGCTTCCCAGGTGGCTCAGTGGTAAAGAATCCACCTTCCAATATAAATAGATGCAGGAGACATGGGTTCGATCCCTGGGTCAGAAAGATCCCCTGGAGGAGGAAATGGCAACTCACCCCAGTATTCTTGCCTGGGAAATCCCATGGACAGAGAAACCTGGCGGGCTACAGTCCATGGGGTCCAGAATTGGACACAGCTGAGTGACTGAGCATGATACAGCATCTTGAAAGTACTAGAACATGCTGGCTGTTCAGTTAGTGATGTCCAGGACACCCTCACTTGTTTGAGGAGGTTGACTGCACTCATCCCAATGGGATGTTTGCTCCAGGACACAGCAGAGGTCCTAGGGTTGCAGACCTGTTGAAGAAGGAAAATATGATTGGTTTGGCCAAAAAGTTTGTTTTCTATAAGATCTAATGGAAAAACCCAAACAAACTTCTTGTCCAGCCCAATACCTCCTGGCCCCCCGAGAGTGTGGAGTAAGTGACGTCGAGACACAGGCTTCCACTGGCCACTTCCCCTCTCCCCCTTTCATGTGTCTCTGGGTTGAGACCTGTGAGACTCTCCCTGTATTTGAATTCTCTTTGTGGCCTCCCTCTTTTTTTACTGTGTCTCTTCCTTGCAGACCAGAGCAACTGCTCTCAGCTCTTGAAGGAAAGCAAGCTCGAACACACTTGAACAGTTCTACTTCTCAGAGTCTCTAAGGGTTCCATTCACCAGTGAGGTTGTGCAGCCAGGCATTTGGACATCAGGTAGACCTGATCACGGCTCTTTATTGGCCTCGAATCCTGTCCCTTTATAGAAAGTTCTCTGCTTCTTGTTAACCAACACTCAAAAATTATTAATTTGGCTCTTTATTCGTGAACATTAAAAGCTGGAAGTTAATAAATATTTTATGATCCCGAAGCTAAAATGCATATCTGATTGATATTGAGGGATAAAGAATGGAGGCCAGGAAAAAGACCTCCTCTTTCCTGAACTTGCAAAATCAATGCAAAGTGGGCTTTCTCTCACCTACCGTGTGTGTAACTAATGCTGGCTGGAGCAGGAGGTCTGAGGGAACCGTGCTGTCTGAAACCCCGGCATGGCCCCTGGGAGTCTCCAGGCAGTTACAGTGGCATACATCTGCCTACTCTTCCAGGTGAAGGTGGCTGGAATTCGCGCCGGAGGCAGATAGAGTTGATAGCAGCAGCATCAGTGAATCCAGTAATGTCAAGATTTCAAAGAAATATATCACAACTCTTCCTTCTCAAAAGGCGAGGATTCCTGGGTTAGAATGTATTTTTGCAAGTCAGATGTTAATCTTGAAATAATAAACAGGCAATTCTTTCTACCTTTGTATTCATTGCCAGTGTAAGAAGGGCTTAAGTATACACTTAATGCATCATGCGTCATTTCTTCTGCAAATGTGCTCAGGAACTCAGCTAAGGTGTTGGTTTTCTTTAAAGACTTTTCTCCCTACCCCTAGAGAACCAGAACAGATTCCTTGCATTTGCTATTGATTAAACAGATGGGTGGACCTTTCTGATAGTCCAAAGGAATGGCACTAGGATAAATAGGGCCATTTTTTTCCCCAAAGCTCTAAAAAGCCCACACATTCACCTTGTGTCCTGGAAAGAGCTGTTACTTTGTGAAGGAAAAAAGAGTATCGAATAGTTTTTTCATGGGATGGTCATTAAAAGAACTATTCCTAACCAATGAAATCTTTAAGAAGCCTACACTGCCTTGTGCTCATGTAGGAATCTAGAAAGTTCCCATTTTCAGATGTTTTTGAAATAAAGTATGCTGACTATTTGCAACGGGGGAGTTCATATATAAGATGTCAACGGTCAGATAATTTGTTTCATAGTTAATAACCAAAAGCAAATGATATGGTTGCAGAGAAACCCAGCAAACAATCTTGGGGACTGGAGAGTCTGTTGATGTTTCATTTTCAGGCAGTAATTTGCTGGCTGGAGACTCTGTGCTCTGACCTTTGATGGCACTTTCTGCACACATCTGAGCCAAGTTACTGATTGGGAAGGTGAGTGTATGCGATACCCATCTGCTAGTGCTAGTCTCTCAGTCGTGTCCAACTCTTTGTGACCCCATGGACTGTAGCCCGCCAGGCTCTTCTCTCCATGGAATTCTCCAGGCACGAATGCTGGAATGGGTAGCTATTCCCTTCTCCAGGGGATCTTCCAGACCCAGGGTTTGAACCCAGGTCTCCTGCATTGCAGGCAGATTCTCTACCATCTGAGCCACCAGAGATACATGCAATACTTGTAAGATTTTAAAGTGTTACCGTGTAAACATGATTCAGTTCAGTTCAGTTGCTCAGTCGTGTCCGACTCTTTGCGACCCCATGAATCGCAGCACGCCAGGCTTCTCTGTCTATCACCATCTCCCGGAGTTCACTCAGACTCACGTCCATCGAGTCTGTGATGCCATCCAGCCATCTCATCCTCTGTCGTCCCCTTCTCCTCCTGCCCCCAATCCCTCCCAGCATCAGAGTCTTTTCCAATGAGTCAACTCTTCACATGAGGTGGCGAAAGTACTGGAGTTTCAGCTTTAGCATCATTCCTTCCAAAGAAATCCCAGGGCTGATCTCCTTCAGAATGGACTGGTTGGATCTCCTTGCAGTCCGAGGGACTCTCAAGAGTCTTCTCCAACACCACAGTTCAAAAGCATCAATTCTTCGGCGCTCAGCCTTCTTCACAGTCCAACTCTCACATCCATACATGACCACAGGAAAAACCATAGCCTTGACTAGACGGACCTTAGTCGGCAAAGTAATGTCTCTGCTTTTGAATATGCTATCTAGGTTGGTCATAACTTTTCTTCCAAGGAGTAAGCGTCTTTTAATTTCATGGCTGCAATCACCATCTACAGTGATTTTGGAGCCCAAAAAAATAAAGTCTGACACTGTTTCCCCATCTATTTCCCATGAAGTGATGGGACCGGATGCCGTGATCTTCGTTTTCTGAATGTTGAGCTTTAAGCCAACTTTTTCACTCTCCTCTTTCACTTTCATCAAGAGGCTTTTTAGCTCCTCTTCACTTTCTGCCATAAGGGTGGTGTCATCTGCATATCTGCGGTTATTGCGATTTCTCCTGGCAGTCTTGATTCCAGCTTGTGTTTCTTCCAATCCAGTGTTTCTCATGATTTACTCTGTATATAAGTTAAATAAGCAAGGTGACAATATACAGCCTTGATGTACTCCTTTTCCTATTTGGAACCAGTCTGTTGTTCCATGTCCAGTTCTAACTGTTGCTTCCTGACCTGCATATAGGTTTCTCCAGAGGCAGGTCAGGTGCTCTGGTATTCCCATCTCTTTCAGAATTTTCCACAGTTTATTGTGATCCACACAGTCAAAGACTTTGGCATAGTCAATAAAGCAGAAATAGATGTTTTTCTGGAACTCTCTTGCTTTTTCCATGATCCAGCAGATGTTGGCAATTTGATCTCTGATTACCAGCATTTTAATGAAGACTAATAATTATCCTTGACAGTGAGTCCTCCTTGAGCACCTGAAGAAGAACCCAAACCCACTTTAGGAGGCAAGTGGACTTATTTAGGGTAAATTGAAGGGTTCCTTAAACACTTTCCCTCAGTTGCCTTATTAGTAAAATGTAATCAGATTAGTTATCCTGTAAGACCCTGTGAGAGATTCATGAGATCACCTGCATCATGAGCGACCTTGGGAGCTGTCTCATTAACAAGGGCTAGTTTCTCTTTTTTCCTCCTGTGCACGCAACCTCTTGTTTAATCTTTAACTACAGCTCATAGGCTGAGGGTGGGTGTACTGAGTGAGCATCCTTGAATGGAAAGAAGGAAGGAAGAATGGATCAATGGATGGGTGGATGGATGGATGAGTGAATGGATGGATGGATGGATGGAACTAGCTTACATCCAATTTATGGCTACATAAAAATCTATGATTTAGTATGAATCACCTAGGAATTCATCAAGTCTATTTTTAATCAGTTAGCATGAACTTCAATCATAATGCTGATATTAACATTACCATATGATCTGAAAACACCAGAAAGTATTCCTTTTCTCTGTTATATTCGTTCTTGCCTGACCCTTCTTTAGAATTATTAACATTATTAGGTAGTTTGGCTATTAGCCTTTATCCAAAGACATTATCCTTGCGTTGTTCTGTGTTCACCGTAGAATTTAAGATAGCCCTTTGCTTTAGGAAGTAGAGTGTTTCCACTCTATGTTTATTAGTTAGGAAAAGGATGCAGGAAAAGCCCTAACCATTTAACCTAAGCCTTTTGGGGGCAAATGTTGGTGGATTTCTCTCTATGCTTGAGTATCCTTTTCTGTTTCAAGCTGCAGGAATGATGAGAGGGGAGGTAAAGACATTGAAAGGAGCAGCCTTTTAGAGTATGAGTCCTTGTCTTTGCAAAGATTTTATTTTCATTTTATTTTTTAATATTTATTTATTTTACTTGGAGGTTAATTACAATATTGTATTGGTTTTGCTGTACATCAACATGAATCCGCCACAGGTATACATGTGTTCCCCATCCTGAACACCCATCCCTCTCCCTCCCCGTAACATACCTCTGGGTCGTCCCAGTGCACCAGCCCCAAATATTTTATTTATTTTTGGCTGCGCTGGCTCTTACTTGTGGCATGTGGGATCTTTCCTTGTGTTGGCTTCTCTCTAGTTGGGGCACGTGGGCTTGGTAGTTGCACCATACAGACTTAGTTGCCCCTGGGTGTGTGGGATCTTAATTCCCTGACCAGGGAATGAACACATGTCCCTTGAATTAGAGGGCAAATTCTTAACCATGGAACCACCAGGAAAGTCCTGCAAAGATTTTTAAAATAAAGTCTTCAACTGAGCAGGCAGTAAGCACTGAATTTCTTTTTAACACTGATTTTTTTTCCTCTTTTTGTTGAACTGGTTAATAGCATCATCTATTCCTTCACTACAACTCAATTCTTATTTGAGTACCTCACCTACAAACAGCAAACTTCTCCTGCCTATAAGATGCCTAAATTTGATTCCTGTAAAAGTTAGCTAATGCCTATTACCTGTTAATCCGTCAGATACACATTTCAGTTCCTTGACTGTTTCTGGGTGTGGAGGCATCATGTCATCTCGGAGGGTGAATTTAGAAATTTAGCATAAGAACACAGAGAGTAAGATGTGCCAGAGAGAGGCAGGGATAAAGTGCCCTTGAAATAGGCAAACAGGACAATTCATTTGATTTGGAAGGCAGGGAGCTTGGAGGAAGACCACAGAGAAGAGATATTTCAACCAGATGTTTAAAAATAAGTGAAGAAAAAACTCCCATATGGACCAAATGGAGTCCAGACAGAGAAAACAGTGTGATCTGAGGCCTGGAACCATGGACCTTTATGGAAACTTATGCAAACGCCAGGGCTTCCCAGGGGGCTCAGTGAGGAAAGAACCTGCCTGCAACGCAGGAGACGCAGGCTCGATCCCTGAGTGGGGAAGTCCCCGGGAGAAGGGAATGGTGCCCACCCCAGGATCCTTGCCTGGGAAATCCCTTGGGGAGCGGAGTCTGGTGGGGTACAGTCCATGGAGTCACAAGAGAGTTGGACAAGACTGAGCGACGAAGCACACAGGCAAACGAAACTGTTCCCTTCTGACTAGTGAGGCAGGTGTCTACGGTGGGAACTGCGGAGCAGGGGTGACTGAGATGGCCTGGGGCCAGGTAGGGACACACCTGAGTGAGGGAGCCTGAGGAGGTGCAGACTCACTGAGCTGAGGCCCAGGAATTACTTCAAACAGTGAACTCGTTAGTAGTAAATAGAAGTTAATGCATTTTCGTTTCTGAGTGTCCAGTGAATAATGCTTGGAGACAATTCTTCCTATATTTACATATATTTAGGCGAGCAAAGTAGATCAAACCAGAGATCAATTTGCCAACATCCATTAGATCATCGAAAAAGCAAGAGAGTTCCAGAAAAACATCTGCTTCATTGACTATGCCAAAGCCTTTGACCGTGTGGATCACAACAAACTGTGGAAAATTCTTAAAGAGTTGGGAATACCAGACCATCTGACCTGCCTCCTTAGAAATCTGTATGCAGGTTAGGAAGCAACAGTTAGAACCGGACATGAAACAACAGACTGGTTCCAAATCAGGAAAGGAGTACGTCAAGGCTGTATATTGTCACCCTGCTTATTTGTATGCAGGGTACATCATGTGAAATGCCAGGCTAGATGAAGCACAAGTTGGAATCAAGATTGACGGGAGAAATACCAATAACCTCAGATATGCAGATGACACCGCCCTTATGGCAGAAAGTGAAGAGGAACTAAACAGCCTCTTGATGAAAGTGAAAGAGGAGAGTGAAAAAGTTGGCTTAAAACTCGATATTCAGAAAACTAAGATCATAGCATCTGGTCCCATCACCTCATGGCAAATAGATAGGGAAACAATGGAAACAGTGACAGACTTTATTTTGGGGGGGCTCCCAAATCACTGCAGATGGTGACTGCAGCCATGAATTTAAAAGATGCTTGCTCCTTGGAAGAAAAGCTAGGACCAACCTAGACGGCATATTCAAAAGCAGAGACATTACTTCGCCGACAAAGGTCCCTCTAGTCAAAGCTATGGTTTTTCCAATAGTCATGCATGGATGTGAAAGTTGGACCATAAAGAAAGTTGAGTGCCAAAGAACTGATTCTTTTGAATTGTGGTGTTGGAGAAGACTCTTGAGAGTCCCTTGGACAGCAAGGAGATCCAACCAGTCTATCCTAAAGGAAATCAGTCCTGAATATTCATTGGAAGGACTGATGCTGAAGCTGAAGCTCCAATCCTTTGGCTACTTGATGGGAAGAACTGACTCCTTAGAAAAGACCCTGATACTTGGAAAGATTAAAGGCAAGAGGAGAAGGGGACGACAGAGGATGAGGTGGTTGGATGGCATCACCAACTCAACGGACATGAGTCTGAGCAAGCTCCGGGAGTTGGTGATGGACAGGGAAGCCTTCCATGCTGCAGTCCATGGGGTTGCAAAGAGTTGGACATGACTGAGCAACTGAACTGAACTAAAGGCATTTTTACCTTTTCTTTCTGTGAAACAGCTAACCAACTCTGCAGATGGATTGCAGGGTTTGTTATTTGTGGCTGTTCTAAGTTGTTCAGTCAAGTCTGACTCTTTGAGACCCCATGGAGTATAGGCCGCCAGGCTCCCCTGTCCATGGGATTCTCTAGGCAAAAACACTGGAGTGGGCTGCCATGCTATTTACATGCAAATTTCCATATTATAGAGTGAAAATATTGGAATGATTTTGCTAAAAATAAAAAAAAAATACATGTTACTTTGAGATTCCATTCAGGTCTGCTATTGAGTATGACCTGCATATGGTAAAAATCTTGGGGGTGATTTAAGAAATGGGAAATTTAGCATTCATATGTGTGATAAATAGAGCCCTAGTTTTTGTACCGTTTTTGTACATTTGTCGTTTGGTATTGAAAGTCAGAGGTCACAGCAGCTTGTGACTCCATCTTTCTAGAGGCAGATGGCAAGTGCCAGTCAGTAGCTGGCAGAGTTAACCTGTGAAAGAAGGTTGAGAGAGGCACTTCACTGAAGTCACATCCTCACGTTCAAGCAGTATTAACATAGGAGAAAAGCAGAGCTATTTATTTCTCCCTGCTAGGAGGGCTAGGGAAATTGCAGCCTCCCCGCTCACCCTGCTGAGTCGGGATGCACCACAGAGGGCAGAACGGGGCTCCAGGGCAAAAGACAAACAGAAGCCTTCCAGCCTCTGAAGTGTGGTTGCTGTCAATATGTCAAACAGCAACTTCCCCCTGGAAAGGGACCCAGCCCGGGGGGCGGAGGTTGAGTTCACTCTGATGGAGTTTAGAACAAAGGGTTACTCATCAGAGAAGCTGCTGAACCACAGAGAGAGGCTGTCTGTAGCCTCAGTGTCTCTTCTCCCTTGATGAGATCCATTTTTCTTAAGTGGTTTTTATTATGACACGTAGAAAGCCAGCCTGTTTCCAGGTGCCGTCAGTGCTAGTGTTAGAAAAAGCCAGTGTATCATTTTCTTATGATAGAGGCAGCTTATGAGTTCTTGTAGGTATGAGGTAAAGAGACGAGGAAATTAAGATGTCAGAAGGGGGCAAAATAAAAGGGAATTATCATAAAAATCAAGCTGGAAAGGCATGAATCGTATGCATATAACTCTGATGATGTTTTTGAACAGCTTTATTGACCTAAAGGACATACAATCCACTGCACACCTTTGCGGTGTGTAATTTAATAAGCTTTGGCACGTGTTTACATCCAGAAAGCAACCCTGCAATCAAGATGTAAAATGAACAGACTGTCACCCCTCAGCGTATCCTCGTGTTCCTTCTTCTTGTTCATTTAATGAATGAATAAGTGAAGTTAGCACATTTCTGTGTTATTGAGACTCATTTGAATTTCTTGGAGCACCTTTGCATCTCTGTTGAATGTCGGTTTTCAGGAAGATAATTACCTTTCAGCTGCATGCTTTCAAGGAGCACCTGGGCTTTATGGCCAAGTGCCAAGCCTACCCAAGGCCTCTGACTTGGATTCATCTGACAACATGGCTTTCACCACGCCTCAGCTCATCGGAAAGCAGCAGGACGCCTGGCTCTGTCGGGCCCTGGCCCACCTTCCCAGCAGACTTCAAGCGTCCTCTCATAGTGGTCTCCTTTCCCAGCATCTAGTGGACCCCAGCCCTTCAGTGAAATCCAGCTGGGTCCCCAAATAATCCTGGGGCTTCCTACCTCCTTGTCTTGCCTGGAAATTCCATGAGATTCAACCTCTATTTTCCTCTCTCTCCGCCAAGTTACTATGTTTGGGGGCCCTGTTTGAGTCTCCTTCTCCATGAGGTCCCCCATTCTGAACTTATTTATAGCCTATGCTGCCAGTTCAGCATCTAACCAGACCCTGCTTGGTGTTTTCAGCAAGCTTGGCGGTGTGAGTAGATGGTGCATCCTTCCGTAGCCCCTGGCAGAGTTTAACACGGTGCACGGCAACTCTTCTTCCTTGATTGTGATGGTGGTGGGCTTGGGTCTGAGGACAGAGGTTATGGAGGGTCAGCAAGCACAAGAGAGGTAGAGCTGTGACCCTAGAGTGAAAGTGAGGGTTGCTCAGTCGTGTCCGACTCTTTCAATCCCATGAACTGTAGCCCACCAGGCTCCTCTGTCCATGGGATTCTCCAGGCAAGGATACAGGAGTGGGGAGCTGTTCCCTTCTCCAGGGAACTTTCCCAACCCAGGGATCAAACCTAGGTCTCCCTCTTTGCAGGTGGATCCTTTACTGTCTGAGCCATCAGGGAAGCACTGTAGGGAGTGATGATTTATTGGAAGAAATAAGAGAATCCATGAGGAAGAATCAGACCATAGCTTCCCTTTGGACAAAAAGCGTTCACACACCTTAGTGTGCTGCCTGCCCAATGGCATTGTCTGAAATGTGCCTCTTACTCCCCACACCTGGCTCCATGACATCATGACCAAGGACCAAGGTAGCAGTCCCCACTGACCCAGTTCAGCCAGCTTTATCTGTGGACACTGAGGCCCTGTAATGAAGTCCATTTGAAATCCCAGTGTTTCTGTGCCCTGGTGCCCGTTTGTTCTAGATAAGACTCAATAACATTCAGTTAACATTATAGATTATGTCACCAAGCAGTTAATTTAGAGTGTCATTGCTTTGCAGCTTGTATCCTGACCTAACCAAGCCTGATGACCTCTGCCTAGAAGGCCACACCACTGGCATGGAAAAGGGCAGAGAAACTAACCTCTCCTCCTCCCAGACCTAGAATTGCACTCCAATGGGAGCAGCGCACCCTGCCTTTGGCCTCCCTCCCCAGGAGCACTAGAGAGATGAGTCACTCTCTCTGATGCCTTCCTTGGCACCCTGGGCAGAGAGCAGGGTCACCTGGGTTTTTAGAGCTGGAGTCAGCACTCACCCCTGTGATGCGGTCTACCCCTCGTGCCTGCGTGTTTGCACTGTCACCTCCTTATTTAACTGGTCGAGTGTTTGTTTCTTTATTTGGCTGTGTTGGGTCTTAGCTGTGGCTCGTGGGACCCGCACTGTGTCAGGTGGGGTGTTGCGCTGAGACACAGGCACTCTCGAGTTATGGCGCCCGGGCTTTGGTGTCGTGGCACTGGGCTTCGGGTAGTAGCAGCACGTGGACTCAGTTGCTCTGCCCCGTGGGGGATCTTAGCTCCCTGACCAGGGATTGAACGTGCATCCCCTGCCTTGCAAAGCAGGTTCTTAACCACGGGGCCCTCAAGGAAGCCCTGCACTGTTATTCTTTTTGAACGCTCCCTTTTTCCTTACATAAACAGGGTTGTTTTGTGGTCCAAGGCCATCTTTTGCTTGTTCTCTCTGACTCATGCCGAGAGTGAGGGAGTGGACAAATGGGCTTTCAGTGTAATTTTCACTTCGTGTGTTTTAAAATTACTCCAGCAGCCTAAGCATTATACAACTTTGATTCTGTAACAAAGATAAGTCTATGTCCAAATGGTTGCAGATCTTAAGGACCTTTCCTGTAGATGTGCATTAGGCAGGGTGCTTCACAGGAACAAAACCAATTAGAACGTATATAGGACATAGATGTGTATTTATTATGAGCAGTTGGCTTACGTGTTTATGGAAACTTTCAAGTCCCAAGATCTGCGGATGAGTTGGCAGGCTGGGGACCCGAGAGAGCTGACGGGTAGCTCCAGTCTGAATCTGAAGGCCTGAGAAGCAGAAACACTGATGATATAAGTTCTCATCCAAAGATCAGAAAAGACTGATGTCCCAGCTAAAGGCAGTCAGCCAGGATGAGTTCCCACTTACTTAGGGAGCAGTCACCTTTTTTGGCCTACTCATCAACTGATTGAATGAGGCCCACCCACATCAGGAAGAGCAATCTGCTTTCCTCGGTGTAAGGATTCAAATGTTAGCCTCATCCAGAAGCACCCTCACAGACACACCCAGGACAATGTTGGACCAAGTATCTACACGCCCCACGGCCCAGCCACCTTGATATAAAATTAGGCATCACAGTGCGTAGGGCATCAGAAGGTTCCAAGCCCTTCTCTTCTGTTGTGTAACTGGACCTTCAGCCTCTAAGTTCAGGAGTGAGTCTTGGTGTTAGATGAGGGTCTGATGAGGATGGAGTGAGTTGGTGAGACCTGGCGTTTGTTGTTTTCCTGTGCTTCTGAATACATCGCCGTCTTTCCTGACTTTCCCTGATAAAGCCCCTGGTGAACACAGCCTTGCTTTCTGTTGGTCGTCTTCATGGTCCTCCCAGATCCTTGTCACACCTGCTCCCCTGGGCCACTAACGCACTAGGGAGTTTTACAGGGTTTGCCCCAGTGTTGGGAGGCCTGGCTGGAGACACCAGCTGGGCTGCATCTGAAGTTGCTTGCTGTCTCCTAAGTCACAACCTCCTCTCCCTCCCTCTACCATCCCCTTCCCCCCACATTCTGACTCCTTAGTGGTTTCAAATGTCCAGCTGCATTTAGAGAAGGCTTGTTGATTATTTGTAACCTTTCCAGCATCCTTTATTAATTAGGCAGGACATTTTTTTTTATAAACAATAGATATTGGACAAAGCTAATTGGTAGCTGAGTTAGAATTACCTGTTTCATTCGTTTATCCGTTTACTAGTGCTCTGTGAAGACTTTGCATGTGAGCCTAGCACTGTGTCAGTGATGGAAAGACAAATCGTGGGGCATCTCTGCCCTTAGCAGCAGTTTTTGAGTAACTGTCCTGATCGTGAAGGGGCCCATCTGTGATACCTGGGACGCCTCAGACTGTTGGACTGTCTTCTCTACCTGGGCTGCTCTGGGTGGGGGCGGGGCGGGGGGGTGCTTTCCAAATAGGAATTGCCTTACAGGTCACATGCCGGGGTTCTGATTTAATCACTTTGGGGCTATGGTTTTATGAAAGGCCCCGCAGGGGTCTTCTTTGGTGGCTCACATGATAAAGAATCTGCCTGCCCGTGCAGTAGATATAAAGAGACAAAGGTTCAATCCCTGGGTTGGGAGGATCCCCTGGAGAAGGAAATTGCAACCCACTCCAGTGTTCTTGCCTGGAATCCCATGGACAGAGGATCCTGGTGGGCCACAGTCCATGGTGTCGTAAAGAGTCAGACATGACTAAGTGACTGACACTTTCACTTTTCAGCTGGTCCTGATGTGTGGCCAGGGACGAGAACTAGCGGGGTGGAACTTGTAAGACACCTCGATCTTTAAAAATCTCTTCGGCCACTGAGAAAAATGTTTGGGAGGCTTTGATAATGCCAGTGCTAAAGGTCAGGGCCTGAAACTATGGAGGTCATTCTGGAGCATTTTCATCTCAGAAAATTTTAAGACAAGTAAAGCCTAGGGTTTCTGCCCCCTGTAAGAACTCTTAAGAGAAACTCACCATCTCCTGAGCTAGGTTGCAAGTATCATTTTTCCTCCTGAGTTTTCTTCAGAAGAGTGGTGAGAGATTAAAAGAAAATCAAAACAGTGCTATTGTAACTTTACTAGCTGGAGAATGCAAGGCTGCAGATTTTTATTGCTTGAAACATTAGTCCTACTTTGGCACAGACTGTAAAGCTCTGTGTTAATTGAACAAGTGCTATTCAAGGCAGGAAACTTGGTGTCTCCTTTGGACAGTCCAGTAGGACATTAGTGGGATCTTCTGAGAATTGGCTTCCTTTTCAGATTTTGTGAGCTTCCCTTCCCCCAACAAAGAGTATCCCTCTGAGATTAGTGAGGGAACCCCTATCGATATGGCCCCACAGCTCTAGCTGGATCTTCTGATGTGTTCAGCTTTCATAATCAGCAGTAAAAAAGAGAAACTTGAGTCATAGTTTCAGGTAGTAAGGAGAGGATTTCCACTTTAAAAATGGATTTTTCCAGGCAGTCAAAGTCTGTGATGGTGTAGGCATATACCTACTGAACACATGTATTGCCATGAGGACCTCATCCATGTTGAGATTCTGAAACCCTTCAGATGCCTTTCAGGGACACTCATATAAATAGGAAGACACCAGCAGGTCACAATGGGGAGCTCTGAGACTGGATCCATGCAACAATTATTCATCATTTCTGCCTCTCTAGACTCTGTGTAAGATATACTGCAGATGAGTCGGTTGCTCATGGTGACTTTAGGAATAGGAATTAGTAAATCCATGTGTAATGGTTCTATTAAAGGGAAAAATTTTAACTGCATAAGTGAGAGGACAGCATGGTCTCAGCATGTGCGCACACACAAACACACACATGGAACTATGTGAGGTGTCGCTGTGTTAAGCAACTGTTGTGGTAATCATCTCATTATATATATGTATATGTATATATACACACACACACATATATATATACATATATCAAATCGTGATGCTGGGAAAGATTGAAGGCGGGAGGAGAAGAGGATGACAGAAGATGAGATGGTTGGATGGCATCACCGACTCAATGGACATGAGTTTGAGCAAGCTCTGGGAGTTGGTGATGGACAGGGAAGCCTGGCGTGCTGCAGTGCATGGGGTCGCAAAGAGTTGGACATGACTAAGCAATTGAACTGAACTAAACTGATATCAAATCATCATATACACTTTAAACTTACACAGTGTTGTCAAATATATTTCAATAAAGTTAGGGAAAAAATTTTAATTAAAATGATGATGTGAGGATATAGAAGGAACAGCTGCATGTGAGCTTTATTTGAACTCTGATAATTACTGTGAACACATTCACGTGTGTGTGTGTGTGTGTCTGTGTGTGTGCGTGTGTGTGTGTGTGTGTGTGTTTTCTCCCAGCATTTTATTCTCCCTGCTATGGTCACTCCTAGGTCCCCTCCTCCACCTCCTACCTACCCTACCCTTGACCCTCACACCCCAAACCAGTGCCCCCTCGTTTCCCATCCCCCACACTCCTCATGCTGGTCCATCCGGGAAGTCCTCACCCTCTGAGTTCGCCACCCTGGTTCCATCTTCAGATAGACTCTCGTGTTGCAGCCCCCAGCCCCCTCTCTCTGTTCCCTGGAATCTTCCTCTATCATAGACTCCCCCATCCCACAGAGGTGTGTTTGTTTTGTTTTTTAAACATTTCCCCCTTCTGTGCAGTGAGCTTCCTGAAAACAGGTAACAGGTCTGACTTTACCTCTGGATTCCTGAACTTAGCTCAGAACCCTTTATCAGGCTTTTGAACTGTTCAGAAATATCAACTAATACAGACACACAGACACACAAACCACAATTTCTTTCTTGATTGCTGTGGACTCAGGGCAGGATTTTGACTTTTGGCAGTAGAGCATATAGATTGGCAATAAAGACATTAAAGTTCAATAAACCTGGCTTTAGGTTCTGATTTTATCATTTATTAGCTGATAAACTTGACTAAATTACTTAAAATGTTTTTCTTTCTCCTTAAAAATAGAATATATTCACAATATTTATTGAGAGCATCAAATACAGAAATGAGATAATGTTAGCTCATGCCTAGTATATAAAATTTGCACTTAGCATTTAGAGTGTATGTTTTGGCTGCTGTTTTGGCATTGAAGCTGTACAAATACAAGTAGATAGTGGAATATGGCAATAATTATCAGGATAAGACAGGGCCCAAACCCCAGCCCTGAAGAAATACTTTTCTCTACATACCATGGGCAGGACCGCTGCCCAGGACGGAGACCATTTTCAGTGGTTCGGGGTGGCCTGGCCATCAGACGTCCTCCCTTGACTTCCTGAGCCCTGGTCAGAAGCTTGCCAGCACACATGGCCTGGGCTCTGTGTATCTGTCACGGAAACATCGCCGCCTCTGGGGGGTTGCAGACACCACAGCAGGAACAAGGCACAACATGGACAGAGGCAGCTGGGTGAGTCATGAACAATGACAAGCCCAGGCATATCTGTGCACTGTAAATGCAGGGGGGCGGGCGGGGGGGGACCAGGAGGGAAGAGCTGAGAAGGCATTAGAAGGGTGGAGGTAGACCCCCTGCCTTCTGAGCCATCAGGTTCGTGCTGTGATAGCAGCACCTGTCCAGAGGCAGGAAGACCAGCCTCTGCTCAAGCTGCTGCCCCACACCTGTGCCCACGTGGCCCCTCCATGAGCAGTGCAGTTTCCTGTATCACAAGGAAATAGAGGTCATCATAGCCACCTGAGTGTGCTCTTCAACAAGTGATACGATACAGGAAGGGCCTGTTAAACAGAAGTGCTGGTTGAATGGTTGCTCTGACTGTGGTTAGCGGCTGTGGAGGGGCTGTGAGTGTGTCCAAGGGAAGTGATCGATTATGGGGCCTGTATCCCCAAAGTGAGCCCTGGAATGATGCTCCCTGCCTCTAATGATCCTCTCTTCTCTCACAGTAGAGCTGTGGGCCCTCTTGTGTGCAGTTCCCATCTGACGGCCCCACAGGGGCTCGCCACCTGCATCTCCGGGAGCAGCATGGGGAGGTGTGGCCGTCATCACCCTTCCGTAGCCCAGTTCAGAGAGACTGCTTTCTATGGGCCAAGCATGCATCACGTCAGTCATGTCCGACTCTGCGCCCTATGAACTGTAGCCCGCCAGCTCCTCTGTCTATGGGATTTCCCAGGCCAGAGTATTGGAGTAGGTTTCCATCACCTTCTGCAGGGGATCTTCCCAACACAGGGATGAAACCTGTGTCTCCTGCATTGGCAGACAGGTTCTTTATCACTGGTGCCCCTGGGAAGCCCAAATATGCATCACCCAGGAGCTAAACTGCTTCATGGGGGTGGGGAGCTCCTTGATGGGATGCCCCTGAGGGAGTCCTGGGAACTTACATCTTGTTTTTCACTCGAGATCCTGGCTTCTCCATCCAGCCTGCGACAGCACGGGGAGGCTCTGGCCCTGCCCAGGGTGTCATTGAGGGGACAGAGTCACCAATGGCCTCCAGGTGCTTTAAGCGAAGGAGAGGTAATTGCATCATTAGCTTTCCCCTTCCCCGTGGGGACGAAGGATAGACCCTGATGAGTCTCATTTGAAAGGGTGCTGCTTACACGTGCACCCGGATCCTTACACGTGCAGGTTCTGATCTCACAGGACGAATGGAAATCACATGGCTCAGGACACCCTTGTGGCAGGTCACTGTCAAGGTTAAGTAGGGAGAAGTGTGTTTTCTGAGGCCCGACTGATTGTACAGGAGAGCTTTGTCTAGAAGCAGCAATAACCCAGGTCTGTGGTTTTACTTCTGTTACTAACTGGGTTAGTGACCTTGTACATGCACGTGTGTGTGTGTGTCAGTGTGCGTTTGAATATATTCATTCATTCTCAGGTGACACTAGTGGTAAAGAATCTGCCTGCGAAAGAGAGGTAGATTGAAACCCTGGGTCAGGAAGATCCCCTGGAGGAGGGCATGCAACCCACTCCAGTATTTTCACCTGTAAAATCCCGTGGACATCTCAGTGGGAGGGGGGTTCATGTTTGGGAACACATGTAAGAATTAAAGATTTTAAAATTAAAAAATAAAAATAAAAAATAAAAATAAATAAATAAATAAAAAATAAATAAACCCACAAAAAAAAAAAATCCCGTGGACAGAGGAGCCTGGTGGGCTACAGTCCATGGGGTCACAAAGAGTGGTACACAGCTGAAGCGACTGAGCACGTTCATTCCCTGGAATTCTTTGATATGTAGACACACACACACATATCTATGGAATGAATATACATAAAGAATGTGCATGTATGTTTATATAAACAATGTTTCGTCACAAGCTGAATTTGACTCACTCTCTCCTGTGCTGAACCCCACCTTCTCCATCACAGGCATTAGATGATAGGTCAGGTGCCTGTTCTAATATGTTTTAATAAGCATGCCTTTGCAGTGCCACCTTGAGATGGGACACTGTCCTTCATTAATCATCAGTGATACTTTTATTTTCTCCAAGTGTTTCCTTTCCTTTATGAAGAACAACCTCAGTGCTCACTGGCTTTGTCCTCTTAATTAAGCTTTTTATTTTGAAGAGATTGTAGATTCGCGTACATGTATACGAAATAACACAGCACGACCTCGAGTGCCCTTCAGCCAGGCCCCGCCCCCAACGTGGTACCCCACTGCAAGGACCCGAGGCAAACCCCACACCAGGACACAGATCCTGGTGCAGACAGGACGCAGGGCATTCTGTCCCCACAAGGACCCTCCCGGGCCCCTTTTATGGCTAATTCTGCACTCTGCCGCCCCCTCCCCTCCTTAACCCTGGCATCCACTCATCTGTTCTCTAGCTCGGTAACTTTTTCATTTCCAGTGAAAGTGAAAGTCACTCAGTCGTGTCCGACTGTTTGCAAGTCCATGGACTGTATAGTCCATGGAATTCCTCAGGCCAGAATACTGGAGAGGGTAGCCTTTCCCTTCTCCAGGGGATCTTCCTAACCCAGGGATTAAACCCAGGTCTCCCACATCTCAGGAGGATTCTTTACCAGCTGAGCCACCAGGAAAGCCCAAGAATACTGCAGTGGGTAGCCTTTCCCTTCTCCAGGGGATCTTCCTAACCCAGGGACTGAACCCAGGTCTCCTGCACTGCAGGCGGATTCTTTACCGGCTGAGCCCCCAGGGAAGCCCCACTTGCGATATGAACGGAAGCACACAGTACGTGGTGGTGGCTTCCCTGGGGGCTCAGATGGTAAAGTGTCCGCCTGCCATGCAGGAGACCCAGCTTCCATCCCTGGATCGGAAAGATCCCCTGGAGAAGGAGATGGCAACCCACTCCAGTATTCTTGCCTGGAGAATCCCATGGACAGAGGAGCCTGGTAGGCTACAGTCCATGGGGTCACAAAGAGTCGGACATGACTGAGCAACTTCACTTTCACTACACACTATGTAACCTTCAGTTCAGTTCAGTTCAGTCACTCAGTTGTGTCCGACTCTTTGCGACCCCGTGAATCATAGCACGCCAGGCCACCCTGTCCATCACCAACTCCCAGGGTTCACCCAAACCCACGTCCATCGAGTCAGTGACGCCATCCAGCCATCTCATCCTCTGTTGTCCCCTTCTCCTCCTGCCCCCAATCCCTCCCAGCATCAGAGTCTTTTCCAATGAGTCAACTCTTCGCATGAGGTGGCCAAAGTACTGGAGCTTCAGCTTTAGCATCAATCCTTCCAATGAACCCCCAGGACTGATCTCCTCTAGAATGGACTGGTTGGATCTCCTTGCAGTCCATGGGACTCTCAAGAGTCTTCTCCAACATCATGGTTCAAAAGCATCAATTCTTCAGTGCTCAGCTTTTTTCACAGTCCAACTCTCACAGCCATACATGACCACTGGAAAAACCACAGCATTGACTAGACGGACCTCTGTTGGCAAAGTAGTCTCTGCTTTTGAATATGCTATCTAGGTTGGTCATAACTTTCCTTCCAAGGAGTAAGCATCTTTTAATTTCATGGCTGCAATCACCATCTGCAGTAATTTTGGAGCCCCCCAAAATAAAGTCTGACACTGTTTCCACTGTTTCCCCATCTATTTCCCATGAAGTAACCTTCAGTTCAGTTCAGTTCAGTTCAGTTCAGTCGCTCAGTCGTGTCCGACTCTTTGAGACCCCATGAATCGCGGCACGCCAGGCCTCCCTGTCCATCACCATCTCCCAGAGTTCACTCAGACTCACATCCATCGAGTCCATGATGCCATCCAGGCATCTCATCCTCGGTCGTCCCCTTCTCCTCCTGCCCCCAGTCCCTCCCAGCATCAGAGTCTTTTCCAGTGAGTCAACTCTTCGCATGAGGTGGCCAAAGTACTGGAGCCTCAGCTTTAGCATCATTCCTTCCAAAGAAATCCCAGGGTTGATCTCCTCTAGAATGGACTGGTTGGATCTCCTTGCAGTCCAAGGGACTCTCAAGAGTCTTCTCCAACACCACAGTTCAAAAGCATCAATTCTTCGGCGCTCAGCTTTCTTCACAGTCCAACTCTCACATCCATACATGACTACTGGAAAAACCAGAGCCTTGACTAGATGGACCTTAGTCGGTAATGTCTCTGCTTTTGAATATGCTGTCTAGGTTGGTCATAACTTTTCTTCCAAGGAGTAAGCGTCTTTTAATTTCATGGCTGCAGTCAGCATCTGCAGTGATTTTGGAGCCCAGAAAAATAAAGTCTGACACTGTTTCCACTGTTTCCCCATCTATTTCCCATGAAATGATGGGACTGGATGCCATGATCTTCGTTTTCTGAATGTTGAGCTTTAAGCCAACTTGTTCACTCTCCTCTTTCACTTTCACCAAGAGGCTTTTTAGTTCCTCTTCGCTTTCTGCCATAAGGGTGGTGTCATCTGCATATCTGAGGTTATTGCTATTTCTCCCGGCAATCTCGATTCCAGCTTGTGTTTCTTCCAGTCCAGCGTTTCTCATTATGTACTCTGCATATAAGTTAAATAAGCAGGGTGACAATATTCAGCCTTGATGTACTCCTTTTCCTATTTGGAACCAGTCTGTTGTTCCATGTCCAGTTCTAACTGTTGCTTCCTAACCTGCATACAGATTTCTCAAGAGGCAGGTCAGGTGGTCTGGTATTCCCATCTTAGGGGGTGCCTTTTTCCACTCAGCATATTTCTCTGGAGATGATTTATATCCATCCACTCATGTGGCTTCATCTTGAAAGAATCCCAAGTCCGAAATCCTAGAGTTAGGATCCAAGGACCCCAGAGCCATAGGACACCTTACCCCCACCCCCCTATCCACCCCCAAGTGACAGAGGCTCAGAGAGGCCGTCTGTCAAGGAGAGATTATTCACAGCTGAGTGCAAAGCTCTTGACTTTTGCCGAAACTAGGATTGTGAGAGGAAGCCCCATTACTGCTCCCGACTGGGGGTTCTTGACAACCCACCTTCCTGGTCCCCAGCACGGCCGTGGCCTCTGGTGCATCAAAAGAAATGCAACTCCTCTAATGCTTTGTCAAGTTTGATTTATAAATGCTTCGGATGGAAGGAAGGTCCTTAAAGAAACCAGAAACGGGCGTGACCTTCCACAAGATCAAGGTGTCTTCTTGCCTTTCCTCTGGCTAAAGTCTTCACTCTCCCCCAGTGGGTTGTTCCACCCCTTGCTTTGCTCTCTCTGTTCCTCTCCAGGAACATTCTGTTCCTTGACCATTTCAGATCAGGACCCCCAAGGCCTCACACTGGGGACCTCTTAACCCCTGCCACTCCATGTTTACTGCAACCCTATAGGAAAAAGAGGACCTTTGCATTTTCCAGGGGGACAAACTTAGCAGGAGGAGGGAAGGCCTTCTTCTTACCTAGCAACCATCCAGTCTGTCACGCCTCATCCGGTGAAAAGCCTCGCCCTCTGAGCTCCTGGTTTCCTCTGCTGAACTCTGTTGATAGCATCAGGAGATGTTCCCCAGCTCCGTGTTCTCCTGTATGAAAGAAGACTTCTGTTTTCTCCAGACCTGTATGTGATTCAGCAGAGCCTGCATATCCTGAATTGCAGTTTAGGAACGTTGCTCTTCCTGAATAAATCCATTTTGCTGGTTTAAAAAAAAATATGCCTCTCACCACCCCCATTCTCTCTCTGCCCTGTTCTCTGAGCACCTGTGTGCTCTTTCCAGTTGGAATCCTCAGCCTTCCCTGGCCCCCCAGCCTCTGCCACCCCCTCACCCCTGCTCCTGGTCTGGCAGCATAGAGGTTGAGCTCTGCAAGAGAAAGGGAGGGAGGGAGAAGCCGTGAATCCGCATCCTTGAGTGTCTTCCTGTCCCAGATACATTGCTAATTTGGAGGTCTTAACAGCTCACAAAGTCATCTTTTTAAAAATGAATTAATTTATTTATTGACTTTTTAGTTGAAGTATAGTTGACTTATAATGCTCTCCTAGTTTCAGGCATACTGCGAAGTGACTCAGTGATATACAGATATAACTTCTCCCTTATAGCTTATTACAAAATAGACTATAGTTCCCTGTAATATGTGGCAGGTCCTTGCTGGTCTCTATTTTATATACGTGTGTGTGCTCAGTCACGTCTGACTCTGCGACCCTGTAGGCAAGAATCCTGGTGTGTGTGTGCGCACACTCCCTGAGTCTCCTACTCTGAGACCCCACGGACTGCAGCCCACCAGGCTCCTCTGCCCATGGGACTCTCCAGGCAGGAACACTGGAGTGGGTTGCCACGCCCTCCTCCAGGGACTCCTCCCGATCCAGGGATCAAACCTGCATCTCCTGCGTCTCCTGCATTGGCACCGGATTCTTTACCTCTCGCTCCACCTGGGAAGCCCTATTTTATATATGATGATGTGTATTTGTTAGGGTTAGATGAACTGATATACAAAACAGAAACAGACCCACAGACACAGAAAACATGCTTGTTACCAAGGAGGAAAGGGACTTCCCTGGCGGCTCAGACGGTAAAGCGTCTGCCTGCAGTGCGGGAGACCGGGTTCAATCCCTGGGTTGGGAAGATCCTCTGGAGAAGGAAATGGCACCCTACTCCAGTACTCTTGCCTGGAAAATCCATGGACAGAGGAGCCTGGTAGGCTACAGTCCATGAGGTCACAAAGAGTCGGACATGACTGAGCGATATCACTCAAGGAGGAAAAGGAGAGGGTAAATTATATATTTGGGATGAACATGTAACAAAGTTACCTTTTAATATACATTGGAAACATTCCTAAGGTGTTTAAACTCAGGTGACAAAGTCCGTTGACCTCTTTCTTAGCCACGATCCTCATACACCCTGTAACCCCACCAATCCGTCCAAGCAATATTAGGGAACATTTATAAGACTAACCATTAGTCCAATTCATTCTTTTCTCTTCCTTGTATCAGAAACCATTGAAATGTCCTAGAATAATATTTGCGATAAGGGTTTTATTTGAGGGTGATGGAAATCTTTTAGAAATAGAGGTGGTCGTTGTACGATGTGTGAATGTACTGAATTCCACTAAACTGTTTACTTGAAAATGGTTGACTTTATGATACAAGAATTTCGCTTGGGTCAATTATTCTTTTAAATGTATATGATGTCTCTTCAGAGGTGAAGTCCCCAGTCTTCCCTCAGTAGACAAACACTCCTCGTATCTACAGGGGAGTAGATAGATCATTCTCGAATATATTCAAGCAAAAAGTAAGGGGAGCCGAAGGGTGAGAAAGGAGGATGGGACTCAAAGATGCTTCTCAGTGTTAGCTCCTTAAAAGGGCGTAAGATTAAAGACTTGGAGATGGGGCCTTTGTGTATTCAGATTGGAAGCATTTTGTGGGGAAATACCAGGATGAAAGTGTGAAGTATGGTGTTGGCAAAGGAGCATTAACACACCCACAGGGCACACGTGTAAGACTTGCCAGTGACGATCTGATCCTTTAAGATCCGGGGCTTAATATCGATACAAGCGACTCCAGTTAATCATTCTAACCGTGAAAACCTAATCCTATGCATTTCCTGACCTTCTGAATTTGCAAGTGTAATGTCATTTGTTTCTGTGTAGTAGAAAGAGATACAGTGTTTGGGAGGATGTACATTTCACTTTTAGATTTTTCTATAGCGTGTTTATCAATTTGCATGATTTTGAAAAAACAATGTATAATGTTAGCACCAAATATATGCAAATACAGTTATGCCAAAGCTGCTGAATCCGACAAGTTCCCTGCTCCGCTCTCCACTGCCTGTTCACAGTTGAATCCAGACACGTTAGGATCAGAAGGCCCCTCCCAAGAGCAAAAGCCCAAAACTCCAGATCACAGTGATTTGTAATTTGCAGTTAATCAAGTGTGACTGTGGAGTAAGATGATTTCCAACCACCGTCGATGAAAAATTAATCGATCAATCCAAGAAAGAAATGGAAAATTTTATTCAAGCCGGATGTGAGGTTATCACCTGTGGGAGAGTGTCTCAGATAGCTCTGAGAACCTGTTCTGCCCATTAAAAGCCAGGCAGTTATGTAAGTTTTTTCAGACAGAGGCCCATGCATCAAATGATGTGTTACCGACAGTTTACATAATCCAGATCTAGGCAGCATTATGGGACCCCTTATAAGATCAAGGAGAAATGTTATCTTTCAGGATTTGTCTTGCTGATGCTGGGAGAAGGTTGCTGTTGATGGCTGAGCAGGTATTCCTGCCTAGGGCGGAGGTGTGGTCCATACATGACACAGATACATGTGCATAGCAGACGGAAAGGAGGCCAAAGTTCAGTTCAGTTCAGTTGCTCAGTCGTATCCGACACTTTGCAACCTCATGAACTGCAGCATGCCAGGCTTCCCTGTCCATCACCAACTCCTGGAGTCCACCCAAACTCATGTGCATTGAGTCTGTGATGCCATCCAACCACCTCATCCTCGTTCATGCCCTTCTCCTCCTGCCCTCAATCTTTCCCAGCATCAGGGTCTTTTCAAATGAGTCAGTTCTTCGGATCAGGTAGCCAAAGTATTGTAGTTTCAGCTTCAGCATCAGTCCTTCCAATGAATATTGATGACTGTTTTCCTTTAGGATTGCCTGGTTGGATCTCCTTGCAGTTCAAGGAACTCTCAAGAGTCTTCTCCAACACCCCAGTTCAAAAGCATCAATTCTTTGGCCAAAGGGCAGAAGACAGTTTTTGTTTAAATTTGTCTCGTCTTGCCATGAAAATAGGAATTTTATTTCACACTATGAAACAAGTTTGCTTTTCAACAAACCCAGAGCCAAGTATAGAGTAAGACTCAGAATCTGCCTTTCAGTTCAGCCTCTCAGTTTATAAGTGAAGAAGCAGAACCCAGAGAATCTTCTTTTGACTAGGAGTTTTGAAGGCAAATGCTTTTTTTAAAGCATCATCTATTTTGAAGAGCCTTTGTATTCTGATTTTCGCATGTAATTGAATTCTTCTAGTTATAAATCATTTTGATCTTTTTGATCCAGTGGTGTGACACAGAAAGGGCTTCTCTGGTGGCTCAGATGGTAAAAATCCACCTGTAATGCAAGAGATCCAGGCTTGATCCCTGGATCAGGAAGAGCCCCTAGAGAAGGAAATGGCAACCCACTCCAGTATTCTTGCCTGGGAAATCCCATGGACAGAGGAGCCTGCTGGGCTACAGTCTATGGGGTCCCAAAGAGTCGGACACGACTGAGCAACTAACACTTCCATTCACTTTCATAGCACAGAAAATAGGCATGGGTGAATAGTTTCTCAATTTAAAATGAAAAGAAAAAATAAATTATTCACCTCTCCAAAAGTGGTTACTAACGGTGTATCTGAGAGCCCCTTGGACAGCAAGGAGATCAAACCAGTCACCCTAAAGGAAATCAACCCAGAATATTCATTGGAAGGACTGATGCTGAAGCTGAAACTCCAATACTTTGGCCACTTGATGCAAAGAGTTGACTCATTCATTGGAAAAGACCCTGATGCTGGGAGAGAATGAAGGCAAAAGGAGAAGGGGGTGACAGAGGATGACATGGTTAGATAACATCACCAACTCAGTGAAGATGAGTTTGAGCAAACTCCGGGAGATAGTGAAAGAGAGGGAAGCCTGGCGTGCTGCAGTCCGTGAGGTCGAGAGGAGCTGGACACGACTGATCGCCCGTGCAACAACAGTAGTGTATCTAATCACGCCGCTGTTTCCGGAGGTGACTTAGAAAGAAGAGAGGCCTCAGGTATTTGTGTTCTCAGAGTATCAGAACCGTGTGCTGCTGGAGCTCCTCGTGGCATTTACAGGGACCCAGACATGGAGGCGGAAAGCTTCTTCTGAGGTCAGAGTTGGCCGGAGGAAGTGAAACATTCCCTGGACAAAAATACAGCTAAGCTCTGCCTCTTAGAGTCACCGAGGTCTCACTGCATGTTTATGTCTCTCCCATGTATTTGAAGAGCCCCAGAAAACCAAAGGTGTCCCACACCCCGCAGCATTCAGATCACCCTGGCTGATTCACCCCATCTGGAATGTGTGAGGGGCTGTTTGTCACAGCTGTGGTCATACTCCACTCTGCCCAACATAATAAATATTAAGCAGGTGCTATGTACTTACATAATTTGCAGAATTGATCCGCTGACTTAAAAGCTTGATTCCCTAACAAAAGAAAATGGAGTGCTTTGTGCAAAGGTTAAACGCACGGTTTAATTGGCAATTGTGCATTAGAAACCTATTGTAAAGCGATTACAGTTGGAGGGGACGGTCCAGATAGCACAGTCAGGGAAATAAGTTTTCATTTTTGGCCATTAAAAAATCAGCTCCTGGAACTAGAGTGAAAAAAAATGGGACAGCCTCAGTCTGGATAAGTGCCTCACCAGAATGTAATTTTCTCCCTGCTACACTTTACCTCCTAACTCAGAATTTAGAACCTGTGAAGTATGCAGATGTTAAAGATTCTTTCCTTGCCTAAATAATTTATGCAAATCTAGTGAATTGTTAAATTTCAGAGAAACACACACACACGTACATGATCTTGGTTATGTTAGGTATGTACCATTTAAGTTGAAGGAAATGAAAATCTAGCAAAGCCTTATGAAACTAATTTGGACTGAGTAAGACCATTTTGTAACAGAGACTTCCCCCAAATATTAAGAGAATTCCTAGCAAGAAATTAAGACTGTCGCATCCCCTCAAATAGAAAGTAAATGATGAGCCTTCCCAAGTGGCTCAGTGGTGAAGAACCCACCTGCATGCAGTGGACATAAAGAGACCTGGGTTTGATCCCTGGGTTGGAAAGATCCCCTGGAGAAGGAAATGGCAACCCTTTATTCTTGCCTAGAAAATCCCATGGGCAGAGGAGCTTGGACGGCTGCAGTTCATCGGGTTGCACAGAGTCAGACACGTGTTCCAGTGAGAGATGAATCGTGAGCTTCGAGCAATGGGAAGCAGTCCTTGAAAAGTCTGGTTCCCAAAAAGAACTGTCAGATTTGGGAGGCTTGCTCCATTTCTGGCAGAGGTGGCCCCGATAGTGAACGCCAGCCAGTGCACTACCTCCGGAATGTTCATCCTCTTTATTCCTCCTCCAGGGGATCATCCCAACCCAGGGATCGAACCCGCATTGGCAGGTGGATTCTTTATTAATTGCCCCACCTGGGAAGCCAGCATCTCTCCGTTAGGTGCCTACCTTTACCAAAGGTAGCCCGGGGTTCCATCGAGGCCCTTCTTATCTGCAGAATTCAACCTCAGTGGGCATGTGGGCATGACTCTTTTTATTCAAGATTTTTTTTTTTAATGTGGACCATTTTTAAAGTCTTTATTGAATTTGCTACAATATTGCTTTCTGCCAGGGTCCATCCCCGGTGGATCCAGGGTGATTCGAAGGTGGGGACGGAAAAAACTTATTTAATTACAGATATATAGAGAGATTAGAAACGGATAGTGTAGTAGGAAAATTACTGGAGAAAAAGAGGCTGAATAACTGGTTTACATGGAGTACCAATCACCACCTACGTAGGCCACAGGCGTCTTTCCATTCTCCCGAAGGAGAGGAGGCACTGAGGCCTCCCCGGTCCGATCTCAGAAGCCCGGGCAGAATTAGCAGGCTTGGTGAGTACCCACATTTCAGATGGGAATTCAACCAGGAAACGACACGGGGGATTAGTCTTTCCAGAAACTGGTCCAATTTCTTTATTTTTCAGGTTTGTTTATATACCTTTTTGTTATACATAGGGATGAATACAGAGTCATGCGGGGGTCAGCAGACCTGACCCTTGTCACAATCAGGTGCTTCATATAAAATTATATAAAAGTCTTATGGGTTTTTACATCATCTTCTAGCCATGAGGTCTGCTGACATTTTATGGCCCTTTCTGATGTTGGTCAGTTAACCAGAAAACTTATTTTTCCAGGGGTGATTTTTTTCTTAAATCAGGCGCCACCCTCCAAATAAAGTTGCATTCCTATAGGGTGAGGGTGTAGTGAGTTACAGTCAAGAAAGGAATTTACTTAACCTAAGGTTTAACATGATAAATCTTAAAGGTTAATACTTATTTCTCCTATATACTAGTTATATTCATTATAAGGGCAGGAATATGGAGATTTAGCAGCAAATACTGGCTCAACAAATGTAAACCCTTCACCAATGTTCCCCTTAAGATCTATTTTGTCTTAAGATAGTGATAAAGTTACATTTTTGCATAGCATAGTGATTTATAACAAAGTACAGTGATCTATAACAAAAGAGAAGATTCATTAACTCAAAAAGTCTAGTATTGCTAACATCAAAAACTACTATATTTCCTTTTCTATATTCCAAATACATTGATTAATATATTCCCAGGTGCCTAAGGACATGGAGGCCTGATGGCAATCATTGACTCATCAATGAAAAAAGCCCTACACTAATACTCCAAACTCTCTGTGCTGTTTATGGTTGAGAGGTTGTCACAAAAGCTAGTCTGTCAGCAGAGAAGTTTGACCTGAGACATCCTTGTCACACCCAGGGCAGGGAATTAGCAGTAATTATTGGCATGACAAATGAAGAAAAAACCCTTCACCAATATAATTCCTAATCAACCCACTAATCTATACTAATGATCTTCTAACTTCTCAAAAGAGTCTGTATTTAGAAAGTTTTAAAGCATCTCATGCCTCTCACGGTTGGGAGGCTGTAAACAATCACCTGCGGCCGGACGAGCCTGATCAGGCAGGCCAGAGAAACTTCAGAGTTCGTAAGTTGAAACACTCTTGTCACGCCCAGGAATTTTTATTAACTGGAGCTGCAAGTTAACTCCTTCTCTGAGAGAAATGGTTATGGGGGAGAGCTCCCCGTAAAGTACTCTGGTTTTGGGGGTAGATGCTCGGGAACAAGGGGTTTCCTGAGGCTTGATCACGCCTTCGTACGCCAAGCTTCCTTCCTCATGACCTTTGCCATGGGGGGAGTTCCTCACGCTGGCTCCCGACAGCTTTCGATTTATGTTTAGTTTTTTGGCCAGAGGCACACAGGACCTTAGCTCCCCAACCAGCGATGGAACCCAGGGCCTCTGCAGTGGAAGCTGAAGTCTTAACCGCTGGACCACCTGGGAAGTCCTGGTGGGTGTGACTTCCTATGGCTTTCCTTTTTGTCTCTGATTGCCATCTGCCAGTTTACAGAATGAGTAGCGGTGCCTCTGGTGTGAAATTCAACTCCCCTAGGAATTCCCAGATATTGGGAGTGCTTTGAAACCAGAAAGCCCTTCTTTATATCTAGTTGAAAAGGATCAAGTGATACAAACTGGACTTCGTTTTCTATCCTCATAGATAGAAAGTATGGGGCTTCCCAGGGGGCACTAGTGGTAAAGAACCCACCTGCCAATGCAGGAGACATAGAGACTTGGGTCTGATCCCCAGGTCAGGAAGATCCCCTGGAGGAGGGCATGGCCAGCCGCTCCAGTATTCTTGCGTGGAGAATCCCGTGGACGGAGGAGCCTGGCGGGCTACAGTCCTTAGGGTTGCGAACAGTCAGACACGGCTGAGCACACGGGCATGCAGGTAGAGAGTATAGAGAAGCCCAGTAGAAGCCACCGTGAATTAAGACCCTCGCTTCTCACTCTAAGTGCAGAAAGGGATCTTTGCCTCTAGCTCTCTGTGAAAGCCAGCTCGGGACTCCAGCAGAGGGATCAGGTGCTGTTGAGATGCTAATGGTTGTTGTTGGTTCCCGGGTGGAAACATTAAGATTGTACTTCCCATTTTTTTCTTGTCAAAGGGTAGAGCTGGACAGTAGATGGTAGTGACCATTGGCTATTGATTGCAGATATTATAGGATGTGCATTTAGACTCAGCATACACATCTCTAATGCAACAGGACTTTTTCGAGGAGCTATAGAATTCTGCCTGGAAAATATCCATAGCTTCAGATTTTACTCTGTTTGGCTGGGTTGAGAAAACCTCACAGCAAGAAACTTGTTTCCAATTTTTGAACCAAATGGTGGTGAAGAGTAATTGAAGAGATTAATAGTGACCTTTCATTCTCTTTTCCTATAACCCTCCAGCTCCCCAGGGGCTGGAAGAAAGGTCATCATAACAGGGAGATAGACTTGAGAAGGTTCAAGTCTATCTTTTAACAAATTAGCAAATGCCTCATTAGCAAATGCCTCATTGGGCCAGCCTGGCTGCTCAAGACCCTGCCCTCCCTCAAGCCTTCCCCGTCCACATGGATGTCCTGTCATCCAAGATGGGGCCTAAGGGTAACTGCAGTGGATATCCTGTCTTGGGGTGCTGCAGGGGTCTTCCCTGAGCAAATCCTCCTCTGTCCGTGGCCTGCCAGGGTGCCTGAACAGCTGTCACCTGTCACTGCAGGTGAAGAGCCTGAGCCCTGGGTGCGGCTGCAGAGCCGAGTTCTCATCTTCTTCTTTTCCCTGATGGTTTATCACAAGACGCTGAATACGGTCCCCTGTGCTATGCAGTGGGGCCTCGGCGTCTATCCACCCTACATTAGCCAGTCTGCTTCTGCTAGCCCCAGGCTCCCACCACACCCCTTCCTGGCTCCCCTCCCCCGTGGAAACCAGAGTTCTGTTGTCTAGGCCTGGGGGTTGGTTTCTGTTTCATAAATAGGTTCATTTGGGTTGTATTTTCGATTCCACATGCCAGTGATGACATGCGATGTTTGTCTTTGTCTTTCTGACTGACTTCACTTAGTATGACAACCTCTAGGTCCATCCACGTGGCTTGCACATGACATCCTTTCATTCTTTTTTGTGGCTGAGACCTATTCCATTGTATATACGGGCCACATCTTCTTTATCCATCTATGCTGGGCATTCGGGTCGCCCCATGTCTTGGCTATTGTAATAGTGCTGGAATAAACATAGGAGCACACGTATCTTTTAGAATTATAGTTTTCTTCAGGTATGTGCCCAGGAGTGGGATTGCTGGAGCAGACGGGAGCTCTGTTTTTAGTTTTTAAAGGAGCGTCCATACCGTTCTCCGTAGTTGCTCCCCCAACTTACGTCCCCGCCGGCACTGTGGGACAGCGCTCTCTTTTCTCCATATCCTCTCCGGCACTTATTGTTTGTAGACTTTCAATCACGGCCATTCTGACCAGGGTGAGGTGGGCACTCACTATAGTTTTGATTTGCATTTATCTGATAATTAGCAATGCTGAGTATCCTTTCGTGTGCCTGTTGACCATCTCTATGTCTTAGCTGGAGTAATCAGACCCAGGTCTCCCGCATTGCAGGCAGATGCTTTACCGTCTGAGCCACCAGGGAAGCCCAGTAATTAGCAATGTTGAGTATCCTTTCGTGTGCCTGTTGACCATCTCTGTGTCTTCGTTGGAGTAATGTCTGTTTAGGTCTTCTGCCCATTTTTTGATTGTTTTATTGTTGTTGGAGCTGTATGAGCTGTTTGTATATTTTGGAAATTCAGATTTTACTTTACTTCTTAAACACCTTCTTAAAAATGAGACTTTACTTCTTAAAAACCCAGTGACTTAGAGGCAAGTGTAAAATGATGATGGCAGCAGGGCCTACCTCACGATGGCATCAAGCGAATGGTGTGAGCTAGCGCCTGTCAAGACCTTGATATGATGCCAGAACTGATATAAGCATGCAGTGGAATTAGCTGTTTTTACCAGATGACCTCAGCGCCCTAACAACTAGAAACTGAAAGCTGCTCATTTGTGTCTGACTCTTTGCAACCCCATGGACTATACAGTCCATGGAATTCTCCAGGCCAGAATACTAGAGTGGGTAGTTTTTCCCTGCTCCAGGGGATCTTCCCAACCCAGGGATCAAACCCAGGTCTCCTGCATTGCAGGCAGATTCTTTACCAGCTGAGCCACAAGGGAAGCCCAGTCTAACAATTGGAAAACACAGCCAAAAACAGCTTCCAGGGACTTGTGCCTCCAAGTTTCTGGAATGTGGCTTTGGGGAAAGACATCTGTGGAGGGGATGGGGTGAGGGGGGCCTGAGGCTGGCAGAGGACGGGCTGCGTAGAACCACAGAATCCCTGGAGGTGTCTCTGGCGATGATGGCTGCACACCGCTGCTCCTCTGCCCCGGAGCCCAGCCTGCGTCTCCAAGTCCACGCCCCTTCTTTTCCGCTTCTGTCTGCGATGTCAGTGTTGGTGAGGAATTTCTGCAGGAAGTGATGGGGCCATGTGCATTGGGGACACAGAGGAGTCCGACAACCCGGCTTCACCCTCCCCGAGCCCCTGGAAACGTGCCAGCAAGACACTCCAGGAGGGGCTGGAAGGGACCCCAGAGCCCCTGCCCTCTGGTCTCTGGTTTCCCGATGCTCAGTGCCACCTGCCTGAGGCTGTCCTCCTTTCCCACTTGTGAGACCCTCGTGTCCCTCCCTCAGGTCTGTGCCCAGCTTGCAGGCAGAGAGGAATAAGACAGGGCCACCAGCCTGCGAACGCAGGGACTGCTGCCAAAACTCGAGGGAGGTGGCTGCCTGCCCCTGAGCGCCCTGCCCACCAGGCGCGACCACTCTGTCTCCATCAGCCATGTTCCACATGGCGCTGTCAGAAGTTAGGAGCTGAAACTCCCTCTGCTCGTATCCAGCTTCCCTAGTGGCTCAGACAGTAAAGAATCTGCCTCCAGTGCAGGAGACGTGGGTACGATCCCTGGGTCAGGAAGATCCCCTGGAGGAGGGCATGGCAACCCACTCCAGCGTTCTGGCCTGTAGAATCCTGTGGACAGAGGAGCCATGTGGGCTGCAGTCCATGGGGTCGCAAAGAGTCGGGCATGACTGAGCGACTCACACTACTCTCCCACTACGACACTAGCGGCCCAATCCACATCCTCCTCTCCAGTCCGGTGAATATGTCGAGTCATCGGTGTGGCTTCCAGGGCCCCTCCAGGCCCTCTGATGAAGCCAAGGCCATGGGTCCTCAAATACACCTGTCAATGTGCCCACCAGCCCAGGTGCAGGGCCTCTGCAAAACCCGAGAGGAAGACCAAAGGCCTCAGCTTTCCAAGGAATTCTCTGCATTTCCAGGCAGAAGCAGCTCTCTTCCTGGAGGGTGGTCTTTGAGGGTCATTGACTTCTTCCTTTTGCTGCAACTAAATTGTGCCTCTAAGGGGCAGCTGGTAACCAGCTGGAGCCCCTGAGGACAGGTGGCTGCAAACACTCTGAGCTTTGCAGGCACCGCCGCTAATGAAGAACAAAGTCACTGCTTATTTGAAAAGGTGTCATGGCCCCGGCAGCTGTCAGCACCCTTGGCACATTTCAAGTAAGTGTTTAGGTTCTAAAGGACAGGGATTTCAAGACCAAAGTCTTTCTGAAAATTCCAGCAACCCAATTTATTCACCAAAGCCTTGAGCCAGCAGCTCTTTTACATCAGAGTGTTTGAAATGGAGATTTAAGAAGTATGCTTTTGCTGAAGGGCCTCCAGAAAAAGACTTTCTGTGCTCGAGGATCCTTACGACCTTTCTGTAGAGTATTAACCAGCCTTAGTCCTTGCCTGGCACATCATAGGTACTCACTAGACATGCAGCTGGAAAGAAAAAAAATTTGCATCCTGAAATAGGTAAGTGGCCCCTTTGATGGGCAGAGGAAAGAGTGCAGGCCTTTGAGTCAGATGCCCCACCCCGGTTCAGATGCCATGTCCACTTCTGCCTTCATTAGCGAATCACTTAAATCCAGAAGCTCTGTCTCCTTTATTGCCTCAGGACAAAGTATGTATCTTGTAGTGTTCTTATGGGGCTTCCCTGGTGGCTCAGGAGCAAAGAATCAGCCTTCCAACATAGGAAACTCAGGTTTGATCCCTGGGTCTGGAGGATCCCCTGGAGGAAGAAATGACAACCTGCTCCAGTATTCTTGCCTGGAGAAGCCCCTGGACAGAGGAACCTGGGGAGCTACAGTCCGTGGGGTCACAAAAGAGTGGGAGATGAGTTAGCGACTAAACATGAACAGCAAGTGTTGTGATGAGGCTCAGATGAGCTCTTTGCTGGTCTATGGAGCAGCTTAATAAGCATTAGCCTTGTCAGTACTTTTAAACGTTTGAAGTGGGGGCAAGGAGACTCGGGTGGTTTTAAGGAGACTTGTAGAAATGAGACAGTTTGGTGCGTGGATGCTCCTACAGTAGTACAGCTGCGTGGTATTCCATTGTGTGGGTATGTACCACGTCTTCTTTTCCATTCATCTGCAGGCGGACTCTTAACGTCTGTTGCTGTTGCTGCCATACCTCAGCTATTGTACACAGTGTTGCTGTGAACACTGGAGTGCGTGTATCTGTTTGAATCTGCAACATAGTTTGAACTAAAGATTAGCATGCTAAGGGAAATAAGTCAGAGGAGCAACAAATATGTGATGTCACTTATGTGTGGAATCTGAGACAAAAGATGCAAATAAACTTATTGACAGAACAGAAATAGACCCACAGACATGGAAAACAAACATATAGTTCCCAAAGGTACAGGGGTAAATTAGGAATATGGGGTTTACAGATTGGGGCTTCCCAGGTGACTCTGTGGTAAAGAATCCACCAGCCAACGCAGGAGATGCAGGAGACTCTGGTTCGATCCCTGGGTCGGGAAGATCTCCTAGAGAAGGAAATGGCAACCCACGCCAGTATTCTTGCCTGGAAAACCCCATGGACAGAGGAGCCTGGTGGGGTACAGCCCATGGAGCTGCAAAGAGTCTGACACGACTGAGGACTGAGCACGCACCCACATAAAGTAGAAAGCCAACAAGGGCCTGCTATGTAGCACAGGGGACTATACTCAGTGTCCTATAGTGACTTATAAGGAAAAGAATCCGAGCCATTGTGCTGTACAACGGACACTAACAGGACATTGTAAATCGGTTATAAGGTGAGGTGGAGTTGCTCAGTCGTGTCCCACTCTTTGCGACCCCGTGGACTGTAACCTACTAGGCTTCTCCGTCCATGGGATTCTCCAGGCAAGAATACTGGAATGGATTGCCATTTCCTTCTCCAGGGGATCTTCCCCACCCAGGGATTGAACCCGGCTCTCCCACATTGGAGGCAGATGCTTTAACCTCTGAGCCACCAGGGAAGCCCACTTGTACTTCAATTAAAAAAAAAAAAAAGAATAAAGAATAGTCGTAACTAGAGCTCCTTTCCAGAGAAGGCGATGGCACCCCACTCCAGTACTCTTGCCTGGAAAATCCCATGGACAGAGGAGCCTGGTAGGCTGCAGTTCATGGGGTCGCGAAGAGTTGGACAGGACTGAGCAACTTCCCTTTCACTTTTCACTTTCATGCATTGGAGAAGGAAATGGCAACCCAGTCAAGTGTTCTTGCCTGGAGAATCCCAGGGACAGGGGAGCCTGGTGGGCTGCCGTCTATGGGGTCGCACAGAGACGGACATGACTGAGTGACTTAGCCACTTAGTCAGAGCTCCTTTCTGGGAAGCCAGTTGAGGTCTGCTTTTCACTGTCAAGGTCCTGTCTCCCCCATCGGTTTGTCTTGGCAGGAGGGGAGCAGCCCCACTGCTTTTGCCAAGAGCCTCGTGGACCAGCGTCTGGGCATCCCCTGCGAGCCTTTTAGAAGTGCCGCGTCCAGCTCCATCCCCAGGCAGGCTGACTCTGGATCTATGTTTAACGAGATCCCAGGTGATTCATTCACGTTGAAAGGAGATGCTGGCCGGCACACTTCAGCCCCGTCTGGTTTCCTGAGTTCTTGATTGATTACAGCCGAGCCATGTGATGAGGGCGGGCGGTTCTGGAGAGTTTTCTGAACATGAGACTGAACTGCTCAAGCTTCCAATAAAACAACCGGGCAGATCCACCTTACGCTCATGGCACCTACTGCCTTTAATATAAGGGGGCAACAGCAGATCCGGTCCTGTGTCCCATAGACAGATGTGCTTGCCCAGTCCCCCTGTTTCCCTCTTGCTGCTGGAAACGCTCACAGTGCCGAGTGCCTGTCGGGACATGTCCACTCGGCAGCCAGTTCATCTCTGAGCATCCAGACAGCTTTTCAGGCGGCACAGTGGTAAAGAACTTGCCTGCCAATGCAGGAGACTCAGGTCCGTTCCCTGGGTCAGGAAGATCCCCTGGAGGAGGAAATGGCAACCCACTCCAGTATTGCTGCCTGGAGAATCCCACCGACAGAGGAGCCTGGCGGGCTACAGTCGACGGGGTCGCAAAGAGTCAGACACAACTGAGCAACTGCGCACGTCTGGACGGGAGGACGCAACGCTGCTCGGCACCGGAAGCCTCATGGGAACCGTGGGGAGCCTGGAGACATCGGGAGGAGGGGCCTGAGGGGGCAGGTGGCCTCTAGGACACCCTCCACGTGGGCCGCTGGACCCTCTCTGCCCACAGCTCTTGACCACCAGCCGTCTCGCTGGCTAGTTCCACAAAATCTCTCTTCCTGGGAAAGTAACGGGCTTCCCAGGTGACACAGTGGTTAAGGGTCCACCTGCCAGTGCAGGAGACCTGGGATTTATCCCTGGGTCGGGAAGACCCCCCTGGAAAAGGAATGGCAACCCACGCGAATATTCTTGCCTGGAAAATCCCATGGACAGAGGAGCCTAGCGGGCTGCAGTCCATGGGGTCACAACATTGTTAAACACAGCTGAGTGACTGAACACACACACTCACATGGACTGTGACGCTCACTCGAGAACGCAAATTCAAGTGTGTCGCCATGTGAAGATCCTAAGATGGTGTTTTGGAAGGTCTGGGGTATCTGGAAGGGCCAGCTTCTAGGGACGGAGATCACACTTGGCCCAGGGCAGGAGCCGCAGAAGCCCGTGACTTCGGGGAGGCGCGAGGGGAGCCTGTGTCGAGGGCCCGAGGAGTCTGACCAATCTGTCTTCATCCGGAGGAAGGGCTATCATGACTCCTTTTTTGAAAGGAGGGTCCTTTTCACATTACAAACTAGCGAGGGCCGCTCTCTCCTCCTGCCACCCTGAGGAGCAGCGCCAGCCCGCAGGGGCACGCCTCCCGGGAGAAGCATGTCCTCACTCTCACAGACGGCCCCCGTACACCCTGCATCACATGACTATGACGATGTTTCGGCGGAGTTCCAGCTTTTGTGACATTGTTGTTTTTTGCCAAGTTACAGACTTCACATGTTAAGACTTCACACTTCAGCTAAATTCAATCTGACTTAGTGATTTAACCGTGGAAGCGAAAACCCTCTCAGAAGGAGAAACAGAAAAAAGCCCCAAGGAAGTATTTGGGAACAGAGGAATGTGTTAGGCACTCAGTCATGTCCAGCTCTTTGCGACCCCACGGACTGGAGCCCTCCAGATTCTCCAGACAGGAATACTGCATTGGATTGCCATTCCCTTCTCTAGGGGATCTTCCCAAACCAGGGATCGAACCCCGGTCTCCTGCCTTGTAGGCAGATTCTTTACCATCTGAGCCACAAAGGAAGCCCATGAGACCTGTACTGATTCTGATCCATGTTCCGTATTAGGAAGTCTCCCTTCCCAGAAAATGGGAATAAAACCCTTGCCTTGTAAAGACTGAAACGCCAGCCTCACCTTAAGGAAACTGAATTTTAAAAAAAAAAGAAGAAGAAGCAGCTCTCAAATTATCACTTGATCAGTATTCCAGGTAGATTCCTTTTGGCAAAAGCACAGACATAAACAGGTTAAGGAGGTTGTGATGTTCCCAGGAATAACTGTTTGAGGTTTGCAGCTATTCACATCAGCCCTTGACTTCTGAGTTATTCCATCCAATCAACAATTTCAGGCTCTAAAACCATGTCAGCACATTTAAGTGAGCTGGGTCCTGGGAGCTTCCAAATGTTGGTTTTGTTGGAACTGCAAATTATTTGACCCTCATTTACATAAAAAGGGTAGAACTGGCTGGAATAGAAGCTCAAATTTAAAGTGTTAAGATCTTTCGCCAACCGCAAGCTATCTCTCTGAAATGTTAATGTATACATGGGCCAATAAGATTCCATTTTGACCACCAGAATTACCCTCAATTTTGTTTAGGAACTTTCAGAAGGTTGCATTTTCTGAAAAGATGAAAGCCTATAAGCGGTAAACAGATACATAGTTCTTAAAACTGAGTGTTGTTTTTAGTGACTAAGTCGTGTCTGACTCTTTGAGACCCCGTGGATTGCAGCCTGCCAGGCTACTCTGTCCACGGGGTTTTCCAGGCAAGAATACTGGAGTGGGTTGCCGTTTCCTCTCTAGGGGATCTTGCCGACCCCGGGATCGAACTCTTGTCTCCTGCATTGCAGGCAAATTCTTTACCACTTGAACAACCAGGGAAGCCCCCAAAACAAATGTATCTATAACCAATTTGTACTCCCCGAGGCTTGCATGAGCTGAGAAAGGTCTGTTAGGGAAACTCAGAGGTGCTGGACGCCCAGAGCTTCAAGGGCCTGAGTTCGCACCTCGTCTCTCTCTTCCATGGACCGCAGGGCCCAAGGACGCCCTTTGTGGTTTTCATTGTCTCCTTCCAGCTTGGGAGAAGCTAAGAGCACCCATGTGACCGCGGAGGAAGCAGACAGGATCGAGGCACAGCTCATCCACAGACTGCTCACTGGATCCTCGGTCTCAGGGTCCGGGGCTGAAGAACAAAAGGCACGTGGGCTCAGAGGGAGCGGGGCCAGGCCTGGTGGGAAGGAGCTCATAGTGATTCATTGCGCATTCTCTGCGGCAGCTTACTGGGTATTCAAGTGTATTTCTCTGAACACCCAGAATGTAATTAATATTAAAAAAAAAAAAAAAGGAAAATAAATCAAGGAGCACTTCACATTTAAAATCCATCCATTGTCGGTTTTCTCATCTTATCAACAGAAAACAAATTACCCCAGGCCATGTGCTGAGATGGATTTTGCATTTCTACTACCTTAGGGGTGGAGGGTCAGCTGGGGTCCTGGGCAGTCCAGCCACTCGCTTTTATCAAAGGAAGCAGAAGAGATGCAGAAAGCACCATTATCCCAAGGGTGCTACTTTCCTGATTCACACACTGGGTGCCCTCCCGGACGACCCACCCAAGTCAAACAGTTCTTAGTACAATTACGATCACAGCTAAACTGCCCAGACTTAGAGATTACCTTCAAAGAGCTATGACAGGTCAACTTTATCTTCCAAAGAAATTGACATATCATATTAATATTAAACCAGATTTTTCAGCTAATTCATTGGTTTCCTTGAGGATTAAGGCCACAGCATACATGTGCACCTCTAGGTGACCTAATGCGTGAAAGGGTGGATTACTCATGGGCTTTCTCTCAGTTACAGGAAACCTTTATACAGCTTTTGTTTCCTAATGTATTAATATTCGGTAGGCTCTCTGTGCCTGGTCACATTATATGGGTGTTTCTGGCAGTAAATTTTAAATTATATAGTCTGCAGTTCTGCACTAAGAGTTCGTAGGAGATGATTCATCATCTTCCATGTCTTCCTGTTTACATGCGGAAACATAATTCACGCTCAGAAACCATCTTTCAGCTCATCTGGAAGCAGTCCCCGGCCCCGCCACAGAATCTGTCACTGCCAATCCGCTGTTATAAATCACTTTTCTATTAAACAGCAGGGCCAAAAATGCAAACATATGTACTTTAAATGTAGATAGGCATCTCTAATTCCCAGTGGATGAGCCAAAACTAGAGGATTGTCCCCCCAGAAGAGGTGCCAGAATTGAGTGAATGAATTCTTTGACTTAAGGGCATCAGAAATTTGCATCTCTATACACATACTGAGGGGTTTTCCTGGTGGCTCAGACAGTAAAGCATCTGCCTGCGATGAGGGAGAGCTGGGTTCCATCCCTGGGTTGGGGAGATCCCCTGGAGAAAGAAATGGCAACCCACTCCAGTACTCTTGCCTGGAAAATCCCACGAACAGAGGAGCCTGGTAAACCACAGCCCATGGGGTCTCAAAGAGTCGGACACGACTGAGCAACTTCACTTTCACGTTTACACATAGTGAGGGGCTTCCCTGGTGGCTCAGCCGTAAAGAATCCACCTGCTAACACAGGAGATGGAGGTTCAATCCCTGGGTCCGGAAGATCCCCTGGAGAGGGAAATTGTAGCCCACTCCAGTGTTCTTGCCTGGGAAACGCCACGGATAGAGGAGCCTGGCAAACTGCAGTCCATGGGGTCACAGGAGAGTCAGACAGGACTTAGTGACTACAGCAACACATATTTGAAGAGCTGTGCATGTGCGAGTTTCCCAGCTGGGTCTATACTGGGGGACGTGTCCTTTGCCGAATTCTTGGTACATTCAATCTTTATTGTTTTGAAACTTTACTTCCTACGATTTTCCACTCAGGCAGTGTTAGAAGGCAGTGGAATGGCAGGAAAGAAGTCTGCTTAAATTCTTCTCTCAGTTGTGCTGTCAGGCCCGTTGTCTGTCTCCTTGACCTTCCTCCCCAGGATAGTGCAGCCACTGCTTCAGGAGGATGCCCCCAGACTCTTCGTCTCTAACAAAGATGAAATTCAGTTCACCAAACCCACCTGCTACTAAAGAATGGGAATTAGGCATTTCGGAAAGATGTTCACCAGCAGCTACTTCTTTGCTCAGCAAACAGACCTAATCATGGCACCCCACTCCCTGCAACTTGGGTACCATCTGATTCCACTGAGACTGTGGATCACACGTCAACTTGCTCATACGCACACGCACATGAGCACTTCCTTTATCTGGCACTCTCAAGGGTGGGAGAGCTTTCAAGGTAACTGATGCTTACACATTGAAGAGTCTTTGTTCAACACTTCCGCTGTTTTACTGGGGTCTTTTGAAACTATTATTTACTATTATTTCCTTGCCTACTTTCTTAAGCAAAGGGCACCCAGCACAGACCTGTTTCCTTCCTTGGTTCTGCTGGGAAGTATTACGTGGGTCTTACTGTAGGTTGTCAGGTACCTGTGTTGAAACCCACCTGGCCTTATATCTGGGTCTTCTAGGGGATATGTTTCAAGCCCTAGTTTGTCAGGCTTGATTTATACAGTCAGAGCTGGTAAGTCCTAAAAAAAAGGTGCCCAAGTCTTTACAGGGTCTAGCGTGAAGGCTTCCATGCACAAGTCTTACCTGGGCTGCTTGAGACCCCAGGGACTCTGTGCTGGGGCGGGATGGGTGATCGGTCCTTACGGTGGTTGGTCTTGAATTCGTGGTCTCTGGGTCTGTAGGGTCTCAGCCTAGGTATAGACGGCACGTGCAGGTCTCCACTGAAAGCTGGCTTTGGAGAGCATTGGCTAGATGCCCAGCATGGACACAGCGGTTCCTGTTCTCATCCCGGCCACCTTCTCTCATCTGCTCTTTCTTTCTTTATTACTTTTGTTCAACAGCCTGTTCCCCGACCTTTTTAAGCCTCTGACTCAGTGGCTTAGCCTTTTTTGAGCAGCAAATCACAGAAAGGTGACTTAACTACTGAAAATTTTATTAACATCGTTATGATAATGACTTCATTACTCTCTGAGATTTCCAGCTCCTCTCTTCATTCCGGGGGAGCCGGTCATGCAAAGACATCTGTGGATTGCTGTTAACCTCTGCGGAATTAGAAATGGAGGTGGATGAAGAAGGTTGGAAGCTGGCCAAGCCCTTTTCAGAGATAATGGTCATATTATAGCATCCCTAGTTTGTATTATTAAAATAAAAGGCATATGAATTCATGATAAACTGAGAATTTAATTTAATTTTCCCTAAATGAGTTAGGGGAAAAAAAGGAAACACCTTTGCTATGCTTGATGAGGTACCCCCGGGACAGAAAATCTTTGGGGGAGAGTCTCTACCACATGTCACGTGACCCCCTTCCTTCTTGTCTCCTTGAATCCCAACCCCAGCATTTGCACAGCTTGGCCTTTTCTTGGATAAGTATTTGCTCTCTATGCATTTTCATCTCTCAGTCCCCACTCCTGACCTATGACTGTGGACCCGTCTCTTCCTCCCACAAACCAAATCGTGCTCATTTCCAGAGGACAATTCAAACCCCACCTTCTCCTGCTTACAGACCAACATCCATCCTGTCCCCTGTGGTTCGCAGCTCTTCACAGCTGAGTTGGGCAGAGAAGGATCGAAAGACTCAAAATAACATGCAGCAATGTACCCTGCAATGGGGCTTCCCAGGTGGCTCAGTGGTAAAGAAGCCACCTGCCGATGCAGGAGATGCAGGTTCAAGCCCTGGGTCGGGAAGAGCCCCTGGAGAAGGGAATGGCAATCCACTCCAATATTCCTGCCTGGGAAATCTCATGGACAGAGGAACTTGGCAGGCTACGGTTCTTGGGATCGCAAAGAGTTGGACACGACTGAGCACCACCCTGCAGGAGAGGGGAATCTTTCAGCGGATTTCAGTGGATTTTGCCCCATCAGGGTGACCATTTCCCACTTTAAAAAAATTATTCATTTACTTGGCTGCGCTGGGTCCGTTCCTGCACACCAGGTCTTCAGTCTTCACCGCTGTGTTCAGGATCTTTATTTGCAGCATACAAATGCTTAGTTGCATCATGTGGGATCTGGTTCCCTAACCAAGGGTTGAACCTGAGCCCCCTGCATTGGGGGCACGAAATCTTAGCTGCTGGGCCCCCAGGGAAGTCCCATTTCCTGCTTTTTAAATCTGCCATGTCTTCATCTGCCTCACGCATCTCTGGCTGTTGGTTGACAAGATCTAGGCTAGGGTTAAAGGCATATGGATGGGCTCAACAGGAACCTTTGATGACTTGTTTGATGAGAGCCATGATGTCCTGACCTTGCAGGCTGTGGGAAAGGCTTTGTTTGTTGTTGTTTTTCATCATCTGGGACTTCATACCCCTTCTGTAAATACTAAATCATACTGTACAGTTATTCATCAAATGATAATCCGTGAGAAAACTGGAAGTAACTAGGTGAGGCTGTGGAGCCCATGGTGAAACCTGGAGAGCTAGAATTGATCCTGATGCTTTGAAAGATTGAGGGCAGAAGGAGAAGTGGATGGCAGAGGACGAGATGGTTGGAAGGCATCACCGACTCGATGGACATGAGTTTGAGCGAATTCTGGGTGATGGTGAAGGACAGGGAAGCCTAGTGTGCTGCAGTCCATGGGGTCACAAAGATTCAGACACAGCTGAGTGAGTGAGCAACGGCAGAGTTGAGTGCTCATGAGAAGAGCTTTGGTTTCCACTCCTGTAGGCTTTGTACATATTTGCATAATCAGAGGCTGCTCCTCCTCCCGTCAGAGAACCCCAGCCTCAAGCTAAGCATCAGAGAGATACTTCTCTTGGTCAGTGAGAGGAGACCGACCAAGGACAGGCAGAGGCACAGCTCACCAGGGCACCGTGCCCGACTGCAGATGATAAACGGATGCGTGTCCTGGCATCCGTTCATCCATTCGCACTCAGCCTCCACTGGTGCTGAGCTCCAGAGCACACACAGAACCGACGACGTAGTGTCAGAGTGGGGTAAGAGTGGACTGTGACTGCACAAACAAACGTGTTATTAAAACTGTGCCGTGACCCGTGTCCTGAGTGCCGTGGGACGCAGGTAAGGCCCTGCGATCACAAATTTAACCTGGCTGCCCTGAGGAGCCAAGTGAAAACGGGGACCTAAAGGGCGACTGAGATAGGGGGACGGGGTGGGAGGAGTGTTCTAGGCAGAAAGAAGCTGTAAAGCCCTGCGTGGGGTGGGATCAGGTTGAGTGTTGGAAGGGGAGAAGGTGGACCGGAGGGCCCAGGTCCCATGGGCCACGCTACAGACCTTGACCTCATCCTAGGAGCAGTGGGAACCCGTGACAAGCGCTTGGGAGAGTAGTCGGGTAGGGGCGGCGCCAGGCCTGCAGGTAGAAAAGACGCTTCCTTGGGGGAGTGGAGAACAGTGAGGAGGAGGGACGGCGCGGAGGTGATGGAGGAGCGCAGCGGTCACCTTGGTGCCCAGGCCGGGGACAGCTTGGACCACGATGCTGATGGTTAATGTGGAGAGAAGCAGGCAGTACTAAGAGGTACTGAGGTGTCACATTCACGCGACAAGACACTGCGAGTTAGAAAACGCGAGGCATCCAGGGTGACTGCTAAGTTCTGCGCCCCCAGGTAACAATATAACCAAACTTTGATGAAACTGTGTACTTTACATGTTCCTGAATTGGTCCCCAGGCTACTCCAATCAACTGCAAAGCTTCATCTTCCATAAAACATGACGTTAAATTAAGACCTAACTTTTAAATTTTGCTTTGTGCGTTGAACAACATTATCAGTACGTTCCCAGATTCCTTGTTTAACTCTGACAACTTCAATAGTTCTCTTTCTGCAAATGGAAATCTCAGCTGTCCCCAGTGTACCGAGTTAGATTTCAGAATTTACCAAAATTAATCAGCTACAAAAAAGATTCCTAGCAGTAGCCAGAAGAAGTTAACATCAGCCTAACAATTTGATGACATAAGAGGCCTTTTGCAATGTCTGATTAGCTCCTTAATTGTTAGCATTTTTACAAAGAATTTGATTTCAGAATAACTATCATGAACAAGAAATGACTCAAACCTTTCATTCTTTTTCTGGTTTTTATAAAAATGCATTTGTATGTGCAGTTTTCTGAAAAGAATCTGCAAAAAATTAAGAAAATAAGAGTTTCCTTCCAGAGAGTATATACAACATATATTATACATCTATATAGATAATGTTCATATTACATATATATATAGATATATGCATGCATGTTAGATATCTGATTCTGAGCAATCACATGACCTCCCAACCTCAACTTCTTTCATGATGGAGTATCTAAATTTTCTTCAGCTTTCCAGATGTTTTAATTCCACTATTAAGATGTCATTGCTTCTAACCAGCGATAAAATAGAAAAATGTTGATTGACATTTTCCCCTTTTACTGTGAGACAAGCTAGGGAAGGAAAGGAAATTCTTACTGGTTTAGAGTTACTACAGGCTGTGTGTGTGTGTTTATGTGTGCATGAGTGTGTGTGTTTATGTGTGTGAATGTGTGTATGTGTGAGTGTATGAGTGTGTGTGAGTGTGTGTCACTTTATATAAAAATCTCATTAGTAATCATAGCATCTGTACCATCTCTCTATGGCAGATTTCATTTTACCCAGTCTATGAATAATACACTGATATTCAAGGAACAAAGATATTTATTCACTCCTCTGATGTTACCCATGTCAGGATTTAAACACAGGTTAGTCTGCCTGCAGAGACAAATCTCTTTCCCCAGGCCGTTGGATTTCCTCATTTCCCAGCAGACCTCATCCACCCTCTCTCAGGGGAGCCAGTCATACTTCGACTTTGATTAGCAAGCAGTGTTTGTAAGCAACCTTTCAATTTTGGTCCCATTAGCCCTTAGATTTGGAAGACAGTTGTTAATATCCACCTCTCATGAATAAGCAAGTGAAATGATCAAGCCACAGCTGTTGCGGCGCATAAACATGCCTGGAACCATGTCTTCTATTCGGAGTATTTCCCAGTTGCACAGGGCTGCACCCAGGACTTGCCCTGGAGGTGGGATGACACGGAATTCAGGGGGAGGAGCGGCGGGAGCCTTGGGCTGCCTGGTGTCAGGGGCAGGAGAAGGGCCGGTGGGGAGACAGGACCTGGTAGCAAACTGCATTCTGTGCTGGGAGATGCTCTTCAAGAAGCTCCCCTAAGACCCAGAGGTGTCTTGCCAGTGAAACCAGAAGTTATTTGAAATATTGAAGCGAGAAACTCTGTCCTGTGGGGAACCTGAGTTGAGGGATGCACAGTGATGATCCAAGGATTAAGCATTGGGGTTGCAGACGATCAGGGAAGATGGAGAAAGGGAAGGGGCATCTCAGTTCACAGGAGAAAGACACCAGCGAGGGAGGGACCCCTGTGTTCGTTCTGCTGATCACTTACTGCAGAGACCCAGGGATCTGGCTGCAGGGGCATTCCAGTGACTTCACAGGTGTTGAAAACTTCAGCATCTCTCGCGTGTTTCACCCCATGGGGCATAGAGACCTGGCTTAGTTCCCGACTATACGCCAGTAAATGCAGGTTCCTATTTCCAATTTGTCATGGGATGGATCTTACATGGACATCCTCAGGAGCCTCTGCTCAGAAAAATCCATAGTTGATGCTGTTTTCTCACATATAAGGCATTTGCAGAGAGGAACAGCAGCTGGACTCCTTCGTTTATTCATCGCGGTGTGTGATCCCCGGAGCCAAAGGATGTGTAAGACTTGGTTTTAGCTGTCAGCTGCCCACAGTCTCCCCTTGACTTTTAGAAGGTCAGTCCATCTCCCTTTGGCACCCAAAGGATGAGGCAACAATGCCCTTCAGCCAATTTCAAGGCCCCAAAAGATGAGAGATGGAAGAGCAAACACGTGGGCACTGTTAGTTCAGAAGGTGATGGCGTCACTGCTGTGCAAAGCAACATGGAGCCTCCTCTGAAAAGGAAAAATAGATCTGCCGCATGATTCTGCCATCCTATTTTTCTGAGGGTTTATCCCAAAGAATTGGAGACAGGATCACAAAGAGATATCTACACTCATGCTCGTGGTAGCGTTATTCACAGTGGCCGAGAGACAGAAGCTACTCAGTGTCCCTTGCTGGAAGAAGGGATGAAGGGAATGTGGTCCCTCCAGACAGTGAAGTACTCTTCAGCCTTGAAACATGAATGGAATGTGATTGTGCTACAATATGGAGGAAACTGGAGGACATCGTGAAATAAGTCAATCACAGGACAGTTTATATGAGGGATCTAAAACAGGAAACTGGTTCAATTAGAAAGTAGAATCGTAGTTGTCAGGGATGAGAGAGGGAAAATGAGGGTTGCCATTCAGTGGGCATAAAGCTTCACTTAGCAAATTGAGTACGTTTTCTTTTCTTAACTTTTTCTTGGCCAAGTTGCACAGTATGCAGGATCTTATTTCTCCAATCAAGTATCAAACCTACATCCAGCGTAGTGGAAGCACAGAGTCTTAACCACTGGACTGCCAGGGAAGTCCCTCATTTTTATTTTTTATTCATGTGTAATTGATTTACGATTTTGTGTCAGTTTCAGGAATACAGCGAAGTACTTCAATTATACAAATGTATATATACATATTTCAAATTCTTTTCCCTTATTCAGTTCAGTCGCTCAGTTGTGTCCGACTCTTTGTGACCCCATGAATCACAGCACGCCAGGCCTCCCTGTCCATCACCATCTCCCGGAGTTCACTCAGACTCACGTCCATCGAGTCAGTGATGCCATCCAGCCATCTCATCCTGGGTCGTCCCCTTCTCCTCCTGCCCCCAATCCCTCCCAGCATCAGAGTCTTTTCCAATGAGTCAACTCTTCGCATGACGTGGCCAAAGTACTGGAGCCTCAGCTTTAGCATCATTCCTTCCAAAGAAATCCCAGGGTTGATCTCCTTCAGAATGGACTGGTTGGATCTCCTTGCAGTCCGAGGGACTCTCAAGAGTCTTCTCCAACACCACAGTTCAAAAGCATCAATTCTTCAGCGCTCAGCCTTCTTCACAGTCCAACTCTCACATCCATACATGACCACAGGAAAAACCATAGCCTTGACTAGACGGACCCTAGTCAGCAAAGTAATGTCTCTGCTTTTGAATATACTATCTAGGTTGGTCATAACTTTTCTCCCAAGGAGTAAGCGTCGTTTAATTTCATGGCTGCAGTCACCATCTGCAGTGATTTTGGAGCCCCCAAAAATAAAGTCTGCCACTGTTTCCCCATCTATTTCCCATGAAGTGATGGGACCAGATGCCATGATCTTCATTTTCTGAATGTTGAGCTTTAAGCCAACTTTTTCACTCTCCTCTTTCACTTTCCTCAAGAGACTTTAGCTCTTCTTCACTTTCTGCCATAAGGGTGGTGTCATCCGCATATCTGAGGTTATTGATATTTCTCCCGGCAATTTTGATTCCAGCTTGTTTCTTCCAGTCCAGCGTTTCTCATGATATACTCTGCATAGAAGTGAAATAAGCAGGGTGACAATATACAGCCTTGATATACTCCTTTTCCTACTTGGAACCAGTCTGTTGTTCCATGTCCAGTTCTAACTGTTGCTTCCTAACCTGCATACAGATTTCTCAAGAGGCAGGTCAGGTGGTCTGATATTCCCATCTCTTTCAGAATTTTCCACAGTTGATTGTGATCCACACAGTGAAAGGCTTTGGCATAGTCAATAAAGCAGAAATAGATGTTTTCCTGGAACTCTCTTGCTTTTTCCATGATCCAGTGGATGTTGGCAATTTGATCTCTGGTTCCTCTGCCTTTTTTAAAACCAGCTTGAACATCTGGAAGTTCACGGTTCACGTATTGCTGAAGCCTGGCTTGGAGAATTTTGAGCATTACTTTACTAGCGTGTGAGATGAGTGCAATTGTGCAGTAGTTTGAGCATTCTCTGGCATTGCCTTTCTTTGGGATTGGAATGAAAACTGACCTTTTCCAGTCCTGTGGCCACTGCTGAGTTTTCCAAATTTGCTGGCATACTGAGTGCAGCACTTTCACAGCATCATCTTTCAGGATTTGAAACAGCTCAACTGGAATTCCATCACCTCCACTAGCTTTGTTCGTAGTGATGCTTTCTAAGGCCCACTTGACTTCACTTTCCAAGATGTCTGGCCCTAGATTAGTGATCACATCATCATAATTATCTGGGTCATGAAGATCTTTTTTGTACAGTTCTTCTGTGTATTCTTGCCACTTCTTAATCTCTTCTGCTTCTGTTAGGTCCAGACCATTTCTGTCCTTTATCGAGCCGATCTTTGCATGAAATGTTCCCTTGGTATCTCTAATTTTCTTGAAGAGATCTCTAGTCTTTCCCATTCTGTTCTTTTCCTCTATTTCTTTGCATTGATCACTGAGTAAGGCTTTCTTATCTCTTCTTGCTATTCGTTGGAACTCTGCATTCAGATGCTTATATCTTTCCTTTTCTCCTTTGCTTTTCACCTCTCTTCTTTTCACAGCTATTTGTAAGACCTCCCCAGACAGCCATTTTGCTTTTTTGCATTTCTTTTCCATGGGAATGGTCTTGATCCCTGTCTCCTGTACAATGTCACGAACCTCATTCCATAGTTCATCAGGCACTCTATCAATCAGATCTAGTCCCTTAAATCTGTTTCTCACTTCCACTGTATAATCATAAGGGATTCGATTTAGGTCATACCTGAATGGTCTAGTGGTTTTCCCCACTTTGCTCAATTTAAGTCCGAATTTGGCAATAAGGAGTTCATGATCTGAGCCACAGTCAGCTCCTGGTCTTGTTTTTGTTGACTGTATAGAGCTTCTCCATCTTTGGCTGCAAAGAATATAATCCATCTGACTTTGGTGTTGACCGTCTGGTGATGTCCATGTGTAGAGTCTTCTCTTGTGTTGTTGGAAGAGGGTGTTTGCTATGACCAGTGCATTTTCTTGGCAAAACTCTATTATACTTTGCCCTGCTTCATTCCTCATTCCAAGGCCAAATTTGCCTGTTACTCCAGGTGTTTCTTGACTTCCTACTTTTGCATTCCAGTGCCCTATAATGAAAAGGACATCTTTTTTGGGGTGTTAGTTCTACAAGGTCTTGTAGGTCTTCATAAAACCATTCAACTTCAGTTTCTTCAGTGTTACTGGTTGGGATTATTACAAAATATTAAGTGTAGTTCCCTGTTTTCTATAGAGTAGGTCCTTGTTGGTTATCTATGGTGGGTTTATTTTATTTTAAATTTTATTATTTTTATTGAAGAATACCATTGATTTACAATGCTGTGCCAATCTCTGCTATGCAGCAGGGTGACTCAGTTATACATATACATACCTTCTTTTTCATTTACTTTCCCATTATGGTTTATCGTGGGATGTTGACTATAGTTCCCTGTGCTGTCCAATAGGACCTTGTTCTTTATCCCTGCATGGTGAATACATTTTAGAAGTCTGTGCTTAAAGCTAGCAAATTGTACTGAGGACTTGAAACTGTGTTAAGGGTAGCTCTAATGTTATCTGCTTTTACCATAGTAAAAACATGTAAAGCGCCATCCCAGATGTACCTAAGAGGCAACCTTCCTCTTCACCGACCCCTTTATCCCACTGTGCTCCCCACATCATCCTCTGGGGTTTTTCTCAACTCACCATCCTAGGAGAGGTCTACAGTCTGTGGGGCTGAGTGTGGGTGGGGTTGTCATTCAGAGCCACATCAGGAATAAGTGCCAGGCGCTGTCACCACTGTGGCGTCATATATCTGAATGGACCAGCACGCAAAACTAGGATGTCCTGTGTATTCAGCATCGGCGTTTAGCCCATGTTTCCTGCTCCCTCTCATTCACTGTTGTTGCTGTTCAATCGCTCAGTCGTGTTCAACTCTGCAAAGCCATGGTCTGCAGCATGCCAGGCTTCCCTGTCCTTCACCATCTCCCAGAGCTTGCTCAAACTCATGTCCATCGAGCCGGTGATGTCATCCAACCATCTCATCCTTCATTGTCCCTTCTCTTCCTGCCTTCAATCTTTCCCAGCATCAGGGTCTTTTCCAATGAGTCATCTCTTCGCATCAGGTGGCCAAAGTATTGGAGCTTCACCATCAGTCCTTCCAATGAATATTCAGGGTTGATTTCCTTTATAATTAACTGGCTGATCTCCTTACTGTCCAAGGGACTCTCAAGAGTCTCACTCATTGTAGCTACGATATTTACCCTGCTTAGAAATTTCAGGAAGACAATAAGTGGATGAGAAATGAATAAGAATGAACAATGTCCCATTCAGAAATATCACTAGGGATTCTTTTTCCTTATCCCACTAGTAACAGCAAATTTAAAAGATATCATTATAAACTCAATACCCAAGCTTAATAGAATTGATAATCAAATGTGATCTTCAGATCAATAATTCTCAAAGTGTTCTGTGTAGTCCAGTAGTTCCCAGTGAATCCTTCAGACTGAATCTGACGGTCTTATTTTAAAAAAACAAGTTGGAGTGGCTTTTACTCCTATGAAAGATGCCAAATTGAGAGTTTTTAAAAATTGATAGTTTAAACCCTGTCTGAAGAGGCAATGTACAAGCCTTCAGAGTGGATTCCTTTTCTGCATTTCACAGGGGTCCTCAACCCATCAAACCACACTGAGTGCATATTTATATAATTTCCACTACAAAGACATGTAAAAAGATGCTGTGTCCTCCACTTAAGTCAGGGATAAAAGGAGAAGTCACAACTTCTGTTTCAAATAAGCCATTCCTTTATGTTGAAGCTAAATGGTAGAGACGTCTCCTCGGTGTAAATAGTGCCAGAAGATAGTTCAGCAGGTTGAAAAAAGAGAGAGAGAGGTGGAAATTAGAAGAGGATCTATTTCCCTTAATTTAAAGACCCTCGGATATCGTCCTCGGTTCACAAGGGACTGGAGCAAGTAGGGCTTGACCCTGATGGTATCGCCGGCTCGTGGAGATCTCGAAACAAGATTGTGCATGTGACAAGACTCTATCAGATTCTTCACACGCTTAGGTCCCTGTTAACTGTAACTTTGTATTCGGAGAAGGCAATGGCACCCCACTCCAGTACTCTTGCCTGGAAAATCCCATGGATGGAGGAGCCTGGTGGGCTACAGTCCATGGAGTTGCTAAGAGTCAGACACAACTTTGTATTATCATGGGTGGGTCTCCAAGGGTGGGTTCTTGGTGCTCTGAAGAGCATAAAAGGCGGGACAGAGTTTATTAATGAGTTGATTATCATGAAGTATTAAACACTTAGGGCTTTGCTGTGGACAGGGAAGCCTGGCAGGCTACAGTCCGTAGGGTCGCACAGTGTTGGACAGGACTGAAGACTCTGCGTGCATCAGTTCAGTTCAGTCGCTCAGTCGTGTCCAACTCTTTGCAACCCCATGAAGTGCAGTATGCCAGGCCTCCCTGTCCATCACCAACTCCTGCAGTTCACTCAAACTCCCGTCCAAGGTTCCTTTTCCTTACACTACCAAGTTACGTCTTTAGCCTTCCTGTAACAGAGCTGTGCACAGAGGGTTTTCTCCGTAGCAGGTGGACAGTGTTCTGTGGGAGTCGGGAGGAAGAGAGTGCTTCCATATCTTTCTGGATCATTCAGATTAGCTGGGTCATTTCTGACCACTCCAGCAACATGCTGGGCTGTCTTGCAGCCCTGCCAGCATCCCAAATGGAATGAAACTTTTATTTAACAAACATTCACTGAAAACCTTCTCTTCCCAGAGCCCTTCCTGCGCATAATTGCCTTCAGCTTCACAGTACCCCTGCAGGATACCCATTTTACAGATGAGTAAACTGAGGCTCAGGGGAAATGCCTAAGTTCATAGCACTAGGAGGGGAAGGATGCAGAGACCTCCAGGGTCCAGTGGTTCTCCTGAGTTACTTCCCCTTTCCTCTCACTAGGCCCTCCTGCTCCATCCCTGTACCCATGAGAGGAACAGCTTTATAACCTCAAGAAGCCCCTTCACTTCTCACCTACCCACTGACCCCTTTCTGCATGGAGCCTCCCCCAAGACCAAGGGCTTGCTCTCTGTGATCCAGAAGTATCGTCACTGTTGTTAATAAGTGACCTGAGGGAAAGTTCACGGTTTGTCTTGTGTTAATAGACAATGAAATTTTACAAGGATTTTCCTGAATGTTTCATATATTAGTTACTTTGCTTCGGCTTCTGTAAAGTTTAAACTTAGGCCTCTAGAAGTACAGGCAATGCTGTGAACCAAAAAAAGTCTACAGGAGCCACTCACGACCTTGAAAGAGGTGACTTCAGCCTCCACGCAAAAAGCAAGAACCAGCTTTAGGAAGGAGATGGGCTGAGATCTGCTCGGGGAGGGGCAGGGAACTGGGTGGACTCAGTCTGTGCATCCTTACAGCAGGGCGTGGGGGACAGGCCAGATGCTGATGTGTTAAGCGACTTTCTAAGAGGACGATGCCAGTGGCCCTTCTGAATCTGGTGGCCTCCTCGACTCCTGCCCGCGACGTGATGAGCCCCTGTTCCCCTACGCCGGGCTGACTGCCTGGTCCTCCCCGTCCACCTCTACCCCGGGTCCCTTCTGTGCCTCCCCGATGCTCTCTTCTTTGCCTGCTCCCTTGTCTCCCAGATCAGTTTCCAGCCACTGATGCGAGATAATGTATCCATGACTCACTCATCACAACCTAACAGATACCAGAAAATCACGCTTACTGAGGGCGACATATCTTCCCCCGCCGAAAGGTTGTCAGTAGCCTCTTTAGGAATTTTGATTATTGGCGCAGACTCATGGCCTTAGAGGTCCATGGACATCCTTGAAGACAGCCATCCTCCTGCTCTGCCCACCAGCAAGGAACATGGCAGAGACCAGCATCATGATTTCCATTTTTCTTACAAAGATAGATGAATCCACAGGCTTGCTTCATGATAAGAATTACCTAAACAGTGTGGTCTTTCAGAATATGGCATCCCAGGGCAAGCATCTCCCTTGGGACCAGTGGAAATGCTCAGGAGCTGGAAGGACCCGACAGGTAGGATAGGATGATGGGGTGGGTGGGGTCAAGTGAACTGAGGAGAGGCAGGTACTGAAATTAAGCACCCAGGAAGGGTGCTTTTCACTGGGTCAGAATATATCCAGTCAAGGGCATGCAGAAAACCAGCTACCAAGGGTTGCTGTTGTGTTAAGTGGCTTCAGTCATGTCCAACTTTTTCCAACCCTATGTAGCCCACCAGGCTTCTCCATCCATGGGATTCTCCAGGAAAAGAACCCTGGAGTGGGCTTCCATGCCCTCCTCCAGGGCATCTTCCCGACTCAGGGATGAAACCCACGTTTCTTATGTTCTCCTGCACTGGCAGGCGGGTTCTTTACCCTTAGCACCACTTGGCAAGCCCAGCAATTGAGAGTAACTGGCAAAAATGCCAGAGCGCAGAACGCAGAATCTGAGCCTGACCCACCTGGGCCTTCAGGCCGGTTGGGTCCTGATGTGGATCATCCACCGACAGCTAAGCCCCGACATGGAGCAGGCGCTTGGGCTCGGGGTCCCAGTCCCTGGGAGGAGGATGAGCAGAATCAGGACTGGCACCTTGTGTCCAGGTTGGACCAGTGCTCATGGGGACTCGATGATCACTACGGCTTCCATATTTAGTAAAAATCCTTTTGTCCAGTCATGTAACAGTCTTCAGTGGGTGTCCCTGCCCAGCTCAGATCAGGGTATTTATATCTGTTTCTCCAACTCTATCTGTGTTTGTATCTTGATCTGCCAAGAGCAGGGCAGGCAGGGAGAAGCCAGAAGTCAGCAGAAAACAGCTGAGATGAATTAGACACAACGCGGGAGGAAGGCAGATGGAAATAGGTGGCAGAAGGGTTTGAGAAGCGGGAGCCCACGAAGTGCTGAAACCTGCAAGAACGCTGTCCGACTCATCCCACTGTTTATGTTTCGGATTACCAAGTTTCCTGCGGGTGTCAAAAATAAGTCATTGACGCTTTATGTGTTCCAAAGACAGAAACGTGGTTAAAATGGCTTCACGTGGACGCCCGATAATGAAACTGTTGAACACAGGGAGCGAATCTGTCTAGAGAATGGATCCTACCTGGGTGAACTGGAATAATCGCTCAGAGCTTGAATTCAGAAATTATTTTCTGGAGAAAAGCTGGGCTAGAGAGGGAAACCATTTTGCTGGCAAGCATACCAGTGGGATGTAGTTATGAATTATAGGTAGTCGGGGAGAGGAGGCTTCTGCTAACGGCAATTTGTTTGTTGATTCAATGATAATTTATTCATCACGGCGGTGATACAAAATATTTAGATAACTCAGCACCTGTGTGGCTAAGGAGCTTCTATGCTGATGAAACATTTAGCATTCTTGTTGAATGGTTGAACTGCGTCCACTGAAAATTCATAGGTTGGAGTCCTAAGCCCCCAGTATCCGTGTTTGGCCTTATTTGAGACGAGGGTCATTGCAGACATACTTAGTTAAGATGAGGTCACCCTGGAGGACATGAGGGCCCCTGATCCTATAGGACTTTTATGTTGCTGACTGAAAAAAAAATACACAACCTAAAAAGTCGCGAGTTATGTTTTATTCGGCAGACTTCCCACAGATTTCAAGCGCAGGACACCGCATCTCAGATGACGCTGAGAAAACTTCAGAAGGGGCAAGGGAGAAGTCAGGATATAAAGGAGATTTTGCCACAGAAGCTCTGGTAGTTGGAACATCCAACGGTTACTGTTAATAAAAGAAAGCCAGACGTCTCAAGTTAAGGAATTCAGGGCTTTTCTATGTATGGGAAGATATAGGAGTCTGGGCGCACTGAAATCCTTCCTTTGATGCACACCTCGGCTCTCTGGGGCCAGCATCCTCTGCTTTCTCACCCCAAGTGTCCTCGGGGTGTCCCTTACAGCATGGCTGGGGGCTCGATGGGCTTGACACTGGGCAGCCCTCAGGCTCCGTCCTGAGCGCCCTCGGGGCTCAGCGTCTGCTTGGCTATAATGGGATGGCTTGATGCCTGCCACATCCTTTGTTCACTGACACGGCAGCAACCTTTTAGTTTGTCAACCTTATAAACAGGGGAAGAAATTCAAGCCCCCACATGTGTAGGGCAGCCATTACCATGTGAAGATGGAGGCAGAGACCAGGGCGATGTGTTGATGAGCCAAGGATTCGCCAAAGACAGCCAGAGACCCAGCGACCCTGGAAGGGAGACCTGAGACCCACCTCCCCGCAGCCTCAGAGGGGCCCGGCCCTGCTGCCTGCTTGATCTGGGACTTCCCTCTCCAGAACTAAGAAAATCAGTTCCTGTTGTTCGAAGCACCCAGTTTGTGGTCCTTCGTTACAACAGATCTAAAAAAAGCTAAGTCAGTGCTGGAGAAAAACTGAAAAAAGCAACACAAAGCAGAAATCGTGTAGAGAACAAACGGTACAATATTCATAAACCTACAGGGTGAGGAAGGTGGCGCTTGGGAATACTCTAAAAAGCCCCCTAAAAAATTGGACTGGATTCTTAAGGGCGTGTGGGGCGGGTCCGGGAGGACTAAAGCAAGAAAAAGGGGGAGATCCTTCCAGCACTTAGCAGCTGTGCACACGCGTGTGCATGCTCAGTCGTGTTCGAGACTTTGTGACCCCTGGACTGTAGCCCGCCAGGCTCCCCTGTCCATGGGACTCTCCAGGCAAGAATACTGGAGTGGGTTGCCGTTTCCTCCTCCAGGGGAGCTTCCAGACCCAGGGATCGGACCTGCATCTCCTGCTTGGCAGGCAGCTCCTTTGCTGCTGAGGCACCGGGGAAGCCACTTAGTCTCCGTCAGAGCCGAGTTCAGGTGGGGGCGGTGCTGGTTCCCAGCCAGGCGCTGGAGCGGTGATTCAGGCTGGAAACACAGAGCTGCAGCCTCTCAACATAAGGAGGTTTCAGACAAGCGAAGAGCATTCAGACAGAAGGAACAGCGTCCAGACGGAGGGAACAGCGTCCAGACGGAGGAACAGCAGGGACGAAGGTGAGGGTTTGTCAAGGAGCCCCTCCCACATTCTAGGATGGTCACCTGGGTGCTCCGGCCACTTGCTAGATGGGACTTCCTGGGCAGCTGCCTCCTGCGTAATTTGCTGTGGGAGGGAGTCAGATCTCAGTGTTGGTAAAATTGCTATCATGTGGAAAAAAAAAAAAAAAACCTCCAGTGCTGTGCTGGGTGCTTCACAGGAAGTGTCCCCGACAGTGTTGACCTGTAACATCTTTCTGCGTTTACTCTCAGGCACTTGCTCCGGTACAGCCAGGCCAGCGTTTCCTTCTGGTCCAGCAGACAGGCCATCTCTCGGGACCTTTCTTCCTGACTCCACCTCTGGGCGTGCTCTTGAGGGGCTCAAATGATATTACTTAAATGGACAAATCTTCACGTCCACCCCTGCCCCCCTGCCACATGTGAAAGGTCAGTTCTCTGAAGACCTGTGCTTCCCTGGGAGCAATTAAAGGCAACATCACCTTTCCTCCTTCATTTTCTGGAGGATGAAATTATACACAGTTTATTGAGAAGATCATTTCAAAACTGAATGACACACGTAAGCCTAGAGAAGCCAGTCATTTGGAACCTCACAGCACTCTGGAGAATATCTAATCCATCTCTTTATCTTACAGACAAGGAATCTGAGGTCCCCGTGGACAAACTGACCTTCCCTAAGGTGGCACGGGGGTCTCCTCAAGGACCCTGATATATTTCAATGTGCTATAAATCCAAATAGCTGTTTGGATTATGAGAAAATAAACAATCTCGCTCATAATTTTGTGCAGAACAATTGAGATGTGTACCAATGACTTCTAGGTAATTTCAGTTCCTAGAATAATTTCTTTGTCTTCAATAAAAGACTCACTTTCTTATTTTAAAAGATCAGAGGAGTCTGGGGGGGAGGTACAGCCTTTTTTCTCAGTAAGCCACTATCTGAATGGGGAGTGGGTTTGGAGTCAGTACCCCGACACCCCCATTTTCATCCTTGTTTGCTTAGTTCTTTCTTCTGGACACTGAGTGGCTCCGGACAAACCTCTCCTATACAACAGGGGTCAGTGTGGTCCTGACCCAGCTCAAGGCTCTGAGCTCCCAGGAAGGAATCTCGAGAGAGAGAGAAGCACTGGGTCTGAGGCTGAGGACCCTCCACGGGCGCTGGAAGAGTGCTTTGTAGCAGAGTGTGTCCGGTCCAGGCTCGGGAGGGCGGGGGAGCTGGTCAGAGGTGGAGCTGCAGCAACAGAGAAGGGGCTTGTCTGAGGTCCTCTGCCGGGGGCGGGGGGGGGGTGGGGAGTGAAGGCCCAGGGGCCACCACCCCATGAGAAGCTCCTGTCGGAGAATCCCAGGGCCCTCCCAAGGGCCTTTCCCCTCTAAGCAGGAGAGCAGACTTCACAAGGTCCCTTTCACAGTCTAAGGCAGCTTTTCCTCGCTGAAGAGATGTGCGAGTTGGTCATTTTTAATAGCACCATCTGTCACCGAGGGGGAAACTCTAGTTGCAGAATTGATCCTGTCACGTTGGGAAACAGGTTGATATTTGGGATTATAAATAGCATTTTCATTTGCTGTGTTATCGCGTGCAGGTTGTGTTTGATGGCGGAGCCCAGGAATATCATTTCTTATCAAATATGACGATGTGTACTTTTCTTGAAGTCTGAAGCCTGAAATACTATTGATGTGTGTTAGAGGGAGTGATTTACTAGGAAACCTTAACAATTCAAACGTAATGTCAAGTTTTTCTTTTTGAATTTAGTTCAGTTCAGTCACTCGGTCGTGTCCACCTCTTTGCGACCCTATCCACTGCAGCACGCCAGGCCTCCCTGTCCCTCACCAACTCCCAGAGCTTGCCCACACTCATCCACTGAGTCGGTGATGCCATCCAACCATCTCTTCCTCTGTCATCCCCTTCTCCTCCTGCCCTCAATCTTTCCCAGCATCAGAGTCTTTTCCCATGAGTCATCTCTTCGCATCAGGTGGCCAAAGGATTGGAGCTTCAGCTTCAGCATCAGGCCCTCCAGTGAATATTCAGGGTTGATTTCCTTTAGAATTGACTGGTTTGATCCTCTTTCAGTCCAAGGGTCTCTCAAGAGTCTTTATCAACACCACAGTTCAAAGGTATCAATTCTTCAGCCCTCAGCCTTCCTTATAGTCCAGCTCTCACATTCGTACATGACTACTGGGAAAACCATAGCTTTAACTAGATGTACCTTTGTTGGCAAAGTAATGTCTCTGCTTATTAATATGCTGTCTAGGTTTGCCATAGCTTTTCTTCCAAGGAGCAAGTGTCTTAATTTCCTGGCTCCAGTTACCAACTACAGTGATTTTGGAGCCCAAGAAAATAAAGTCTGTCACTGTTTCCACTGTTTCCCCATCTATTAGCCATGAAGCGATGGGACCGGATGCCATGATCTTAGTTTTTTGAATGTTGAGTTTTAAGACAGCTTTTTCACTCTCCTCTTTCACTTTCATCAAAAAGCTCTTTCATTTTTCTTTGCTTCCTGCCATAAGGGTGGTGTCATCTGCATATTAAACAGAAGAATTTTTAAATTAAATTCTTTTTTGGATTAAACAAAGAAAACTATGAGTTGACCATGGCAACACTGGCTGACATTTATCCCTGGGGGCTCAAACGGTTACGAATCTGCCCGCAGTGCAGAGACCCAGCTCAATCCCTGGGTCAGGAAGATAACGTGGAGAAGAGTACAGCCACCCACTCCAGTGTTCTTGCCTGGAGAATTCCATGGACAGAGGAGCCTGGTGGGCTACAGTCCATGGGGTCACAAAGAGGTGGACACAACTGAACGACGAACAGTTTCTCTGACTTCACATTTGAGCAGGGGCTTCCCAGGTGGCTCAGTGGTTAAAAAAAAAAAAAAAATCTGCCTGCCAATGCAGGAGACTCAGGAGACTCGGGTTCGACCCTGGAAGGAAGAGAAATGGCAACCACCCTACAGCCTGGAGTCTGTGAACAGACACTTTTATTATTATGCTCTCAGTGTCTCCAGCAAGTCACACATGGGCTTTTACTCTCTTCCCCTTGATTTTTACAAAAACTCCTTGACATGCACAGAACAAATGTTATTATCTCCATCTTGCAAGTTAAAAACCTGAGGCCCAGAGATAGTCAAGGATTTCACCAGTGCCATCTTGTAGTTAACAGCGGATTAACTCACTCAAACTGCTGTGTCTCTGTGATTTGAGCAATGCAAAATTATTACCATTGTCTGGTTACGATTAGAAGATAAGATAAGCTGTGTGTTTCTCTGGGTGACGGGACTAATGAAGGGCAGACGTGCTAGACACCTAGCCAGGTCTCTGTTACAGGTTCTGGATGAATGTTCCAGTTGAATTTCTTAGTGGGAGGAGGGGTGTGGGGAGGACTCACTGGAACCCATTTCTCTACCTGTTTCCAAGAAGGATGCTCAGACAGCCTCTCATGGCATTGAGTTTGAGCTGTGTTCCCAAAGAGCAATTCTATCCCCCTAGAAAGTATCTGAGGAGAAGGAAATGGCAACCCACTCCAGTGTTCTCACCTGGAGAATCCCAGGGACAGCAGAGCCTGGTGGGCTGCCGTCTATGGAATCGCACAGAGTCGGACACGACTGAAGCGACTTAGCAGCAGCAGAAAGTATCTGATGCCTCAGATGGAGCTGGGACTCTGTATTTTCAAGAGAAATGACAAAGCCACCCCGACTCCGGCATCTCTAGTGCGATAGTTCTTAATTTCCTAGTTACATATGGAATCTGTACAACTAGGAATATAGTTAGTCATATATGGAATATCTATAACCTAGTTATATGTGGAATGTATATAATTAGGGCTGTTTATATCTAACTAGAATATAGTTATATCTTCTGCTATAGAGAAAAATATTCCAGAACTCCATTTAGTATTAATTTACTTCATAGATTTTAAAAGAAAAAAGATTAACTGTGATGTATTCATCTCTATATTTAGCTGAGTTTATGGCCAGTGATGTAATTCTAGTAATATTTTAAGACACCCCCTGTATAGATTCTCATTATTATCACCGAATGCCACTTTTTAGAAGGTCGTTATTCCATACATCAAGGACCTTTCCTTGAACTGGGCAGACTTGCTGATGCTGCCTGCTGATTTCATCTGCATACAATCCTCAGACATCTGCCTTTGGCTGAGCTTTCCCTCTCTACTGAGAACAGGAATAGGAAATGACCCTAAGCAGCCCTGTGTCCATTCCATGCTCCCCCAAGGCATGATGGCAGAGAAGGAAATATACGCTAGAATATTAGAAGCTTCCATCTCTTGTAAAAAGGAAAAAAAAAGGAGAACATAAGTTCTCCATCAGTGAGAGGTGTTCAGATCCTGTGCTCTCTGCAGATTATTGGTTGATGTCGTTCCCTGTGAATATTTCCTCTTTGTTCAGATTCGTGCTATAGCCGCATGGGCAAAGCGTCTGACCTTACACTCATGTTCAATTTTCCACCTGATTTCTTGAGGGACTAACTCTACTTCATCAAGTGCTTCTAATTTGGCTAATGATTATTCCAATATTTTCTTATTAGCAAATCAACAGTGACAGTTGTTTAATTGCTGCCAATGGATTTTATGCATGATGGACAGTGTTTCAGACATTCAATTTACTTGATTCAATTTATTTTTTCATTGAAGTATAGTTAATTTTCAATGCTATGCTAATTTCTTCAATAACAAAATGACTCAGTTACACACACACACACACACACACACACACACACACATTCTATTTTTATATTCTTTTCCATTGTGGTTTATCCTAGGAGACTGGATATAGTCCCCTGGGCTCTGCAGCAGGACCTTGCTGTCTGTCCGTCTTGCACATAGTAGTCTGCATCTGCCAATCCCAAAATCCCCCTCCCCCCCGCCTCCCCCCCTGCCCCCCCAGCAGCCACACGTCTCTTCTCTACATCTGTGAGTCTGCTTCTGTTTTGTAGATAAGTTCGTTTTGGGCCATATTTTAGGTTCCACATATAAGTTACATAATATGATATTTATTTGTTTTTCTCTTTCTGACTTCCTTCGTTTAGCATGATCATTGCTAGTTGCATCCACGTTGCTGAAAGGGCATTGTTTTGTTCTTTTTCGTGACTGAGCAGTATTCAATTGTGTGTGTGTGTGTGTTGCTTACGCACAATGAAATGCCACTACATGTATAGATAGATAGATAGATAGATAGACAGACAGACAGACAGACAGACAGACATGCCACATCTTCTTTGTCCGTTCATTTGTCAGTGGACTTTTAGTTTGTTTCCATGTCTCGACTGTTGTCCATAGTGCTGCTGTGAACATAGGGGCCCGTGTACCATTTTGGATTACAGTTCTGTCTGAGCATCACCAGGGAGTGGGGCTTCCGGGTCATGTGGGGCTCTATTTTCAGTTTCCTTAGGGAGCTGCATACTGTTTTCCATTGTGGATGCACCGACTTGCGTCTCCACTGGCAGTGTAGGAGGGCTCCCTTTTCTCCACACCCTCCCCAGCTTCTGCTGTTTACAGAGTTTTTAATGATGGCTCCTCTGACTGGTGTGAAGTGATGACCTCATGGTAGTTTGATTTGCATTTCTCTAGTAGTTGGTGATGCTGGGCCTCTTTCCGCGTGCCGAGTGGCCCCATGTATGTCCTCTTTGGAGGAGTGTCTGTTTAGGTCTTCTGCCCATTTTTTTGATTGGGTTGTTCAGTCGGTTACTTTGAAATGGGCCATATTTCCGTTTGCAACGATGTCATACATTTGGTATTCCCATGTTGTATTTGGCCTGGGCCAATACACCTTTGGGTAAAAAGCTGTGAATTTAGCCAATTCAACCTCAGACCCAACAGGCCGTCTCATCTTCAGGTCACCCCTTTATTTGTTGGTAGAATACTAGGAAGTTTCGTTGATAAAGGTCTGGGTTAAATGCTTCTTTTTTACTCACTGCACTAGTTTTTACTGTTTTGCACCATCGGTGCGGCACAAAGAAAATGTCACGAAACAGCAGGCGATTCAGTGAGCTCGTGTGTGTGAACATCATCCACTGGCAAAAACAAACGTGCTTCCTTTACGATGTCTCCAATAAGTGCCTTCCTTCCTTCCCCTGTTTTATCCAAAGCATGCATGATTTCAAATATCCACCTCCACTCCCATCTACACCACAAAGCCTTCCTCAGCCTTCCTTAGATCCAATAATTCCCTCCTCACCATTCTATTACTTTTGATTCAGTATCACAGTGCGGGCCTTGATTACCATATATTCTACTTGATTTTCCCCCAAAGAAAGCGTTATGTTTAACCTGGCTTATTCTAAGTTTTTTTAAAATCTGATGGTTAAAAAAAGTCTATCTCAGAACTAAAGAAAGGAGCCATTTGCCCCATTTTCCTGTAACATAGCAGTGGACAATCCCCCGGCCGCCCACCTCCCCACACAGTCCACTCTATTTATCTTCCAGAATGTACAGAGAACAGAGTTTCTGGTAGATATTCATTAAATTCTTTGTGCTTGATTCCTTAGCTTTTTATCTTGAAAGGGGTTAGGCAATCCTGGAACAAAGGAAAGAGCTACTCAGAGAGACTTTCTGGCATCTGTGTTTCATCCCTCAGAATCCGCTACCATCTCCCTCTTGGAGACGTTCTCGGCATCAACAAAGGGGTCTGTCCTCTCTGCGTCTCCCCACACTGAAACCTTTGAAATAGCATCCAGCCTTGCCACCTCCTCTTGCTGACTAGTGTGACATCCGCACGTAAGCACCCTGGAGCAGGCATCTTGATCTCACTCGGGCTTTGTGAACTTCCGCGTGCCTCCGTGGTGCTTCATAAATAACTAATGGTGTGAAGCAGAGACCAAGTTGACTACTGGCTTTGTAGTTCTCAAGCTCTGATGACACTGGCTTCAAGAAGCACGTGTGCCTTTGTGTGCTGACTTGGGCTATTGCATAAAAGCCACCAGTGAACTTTACTTCTAGCTACGATGGAGTAACTCGCGCCGAACCGTCTTTCCTGGCACAGGTAACTTTTAGACTCATAAAGTGTGTAGGGCAACTGTTCTAAGGAATTGAACATAGCATCACAGAGTCACAGCCCTTGAGAGAAAGGAAGTGGTGGGGAGACCGACGGCTGCCTGACCTGTCTGTCTGGGCCACTTTCCCCAGGGGTTGCCGGGGTGGTGGGGACCGACCACAGGCTCTTGGCTGCAGCTGGGATGCAATGCACGTGACCCGTCAGTGATCAGCTGCTGCAGGAGTGGGAGCGTGACTGGAGGTGGAAGAGGTCATGCACGGCTGGGGACGTTGGACCTGCAGCCCAGCCTCAGCGAGGAGCCCTCACTGAGCATCCTGGACTTCAGCTGAAGCCACAAGAAGTCTATGACTTAAAGTAAAAGTTATACCTCATAGAATAAAGGCCTTCCCATGGACTAGGTTCATGTCTAACAAAGATTAATAAACCTGATATGACCAAAATAGCTCAGTTCAGTTCAGTTGCTTAGTTGTGTCCACCTCTTTGTGACCCCATGCACTGCAGCACGCCAGGCCTCCCTGTCCATCACCAACTCCTGGAGCTTGCTCAAAGTCATGTCCATCGAGTCGGTGATGCCATCCAACCATCTCATCCTCTGTCGGCCCCTTCTCCTCCTGCCTTCAATCTTTCCCAGCATCAAGGTCTTTTTCAATGAGTCAGTTCTTTGCATCAGATGGCCAAAGTATTGGAGCTTCAGCTTCAGCATCAGGCCTTCCAATGAACATTCAAAACTCATTTTCTTTAGGATGGACTGGTTAGATCTCCTTGCAGTCCAAGGGACTCCCAAGAGTCTTCTCGTACACCACAGTTCAAAAGCATCAATTCTTTGGCGCTCAGCTTTCTTTACAGTCCAACTCTCACATCCATACATGACCACTGGAAAAACCATAGCCTTGACTACACGGACCTTTGTTGGCAAAGTAACGTCTCTGCTTTTCAATATGCTATCTAGGTTGGTCATAGATTTTCTTCCAAGGAGCAAGCATCTTTTAATTTCATGGCTGCAGTCACCATCTGCAGTGATTGGTAATTTTTCAGCTGTCAAAAGAAAACTCAACAAACTTATAATTCTAGACACTATCTAGAATTCCTGAAATATGTCATCTGTAGTATCTGGTGTAAACTATATTAATTCATCTATTTTTAACTGAAGGATAATCACTTCACAGAATTGCATTGGTTTCTGCTATACTCCAACGTGGGTCAGTCATAGGTACACATAGATCCCCTCCCTCTTGAACCTCCCTCCGACCTCCCACCCTTCCCACGCACCTAGGTTGTTACAGACCCTGGTTTGAGTTCCCTGAGTCGTAGAAATTCCCAGGGCCTCCTGTTTTGCATGCGGTAGGGACTGTGTTCTCATGGTGCTCCCTCCACTTGTCCCTCCCTCTTCCTCTGCAACACCTCCCGCGCCCATAAGTCTGTTTTCTGTGTTTGTGTCTCCATTGCTGCCCTGCAAAAAGTGTAAAACAATTTAAGCAATTACTAGGTTTGTAGGAAATACAAATAGGTGACCCATGATCAATGATAATAGAAGTCAATGCAATTGAACCCTGAGATGACCTTGATGTTGCATTTTTCAGACAAGGACTTTACAACAGGTATCGTAAATATAGCCAAGAAATTAGAGGAAAACACGGCCATAATGAGGGATCAAAAGGAGAATTGCAACAGAGAAAATAAAAGCAGAAAAACATTTCTAGAACTGAAAATATAGTATGTGAAATAAAAATTCACTGGGCAGACTTAATGATGCATTGAGAACAACAGAGGAGCTAATCAGTTTGAAGGTAGTTCAACAGTGTTATCCAGCTTGAGGAAGAGATAGAGACATGGGAAAGTATAATAAGATATTTCTCAGTGATAAGTAGGACAACATCCAAGTGGTCATAAACACATGTAATCTGAGTCTCAAAAATACAGAGCAGAAAAAAAGTTTTAAAAATAATGACAAGTTTGCCAATATTTTATGGAAACAAATGAAAACAAGTATTTAAGAGGTTCAAGAAATCCAAGTGAGATAAAAACTAAGTTAATACATATTTTAAGCCAGATGACTAAAAACATACATATCAAAGCTGTGGTATGTATCTAAAGTAGTGCTTGGTAGGAAATTTGTAGCCTTAAAAGTTTATATTAGAAAAAAAGAGAATAAAAATCAATAATCTGAATAAAAAAAATGAAAATGAACCTCAAGTAAGTAAAAGTTGGAAATTATACAGGAAAAAATGATAGAATAGAAAACTGACAGGTAATAGAGACAAGTTACATAAATGAGAAGAATCAGTAACGTTAAATGTCAATGATCCCAGATTGACCTATGGGTTTAATAAAAGCTCAATGAAAATTTCAAATAGATAGTAGAAATTGACAAGCATAAGAATTCTAAGGACTTGGAACCGCTGAAATAAATCTGAAAAGGAAGTTCGCGTTTTAAGAATCCCTATTACCTGTTTTTAAGGTTAGTATTCGTTGTCGTTTTGTTTCTAAATCACGTCCAATTCTTTGCAACCCCACGCCAGGCTTCCTTGTCCTTTACTATCTCTCAGAGTTTGCTCAAATTCATGTCCATTGAGTCAGTGATGCTATCTAACCATCTCATCCTCTGGCGCCCCTTTCTCCTCTTGCCCTCAATCTTTCCCAGCATCAGGGTCTTTTCCAGTGAGTCAGCTCTTTGCCTCAGGGGGCCAAAAGATTGTAGCTTCAGCTTTAGCATCAGTCTTTCCAATGAATATTCAGGGTTGATTTCCTTTAGAATTGACTGGTTTGATCTCCTTGCAGTCCAAGGGACTCTCAAGAGTCTTCTCTAGCACCACAGTTCAAAAGCATTAATTCTCTGATGCTCAGCCTTCTTTATGGTCCAACTCTCACATCTATACATGACTGCTGGGAAAACCACAGCTTTGAGTATACAGGCCTTTGTGGTACTAATATTGGCATAAGGAAAGATGATTAATCAATAGAACTTATCTGTGAAGAATCCAGAATTAGACATACACATACACAACCAATAAATTTTTGATAAGGTGGAAAGATCTGGATGAAGTGAGAGGGAGAAAGGAAATTTAAACCCTGCCTCTCATCATAAACAATAGTCAATTTTAGGTGGATCATATGCCCAACCGTAAAATCTAGAATGATGATGGATATATTAATAGTCATGAGAGATACCCTGACTCTGGAGTTAGTAAAGGCTTTGTGCTGTTGTTTAGTTTCCAAGTCGTGTCCAGCTCTTTGTGATCCAATGGATTGTAGCCTGCCAAGCTCTTCTGTCCATGGGACTTTCACGGCAAAAATATTGGAGTGGGTTGCCGTTTCCTTCTCCAGGGAATCTTCCTTACCCAGGGATTGAACCCATGTCTCCAGCTTGGCAGGCAGATTCTTTACCATTGAGCCACCTGGCAAGCCCAACAAAACCTCATGAAGAGAAGTGAAGAGAAGTTGCTCAGCCGTGTCTGACTCTTTGAGACCCCATGGACTGTAGTCCACCAGGCTCCTTAGTCCATGGGATTTTCCAGGCACGAATTCCAGAGTGGGTTGCCATTTCTTCCTCCAGGGGATCTTCCTGACCCAGGGATCAAATCTGGGTTGCCCACATTGCAGGCAGATGCTTTACCATCTGAGCCGCCAGGAAGGCCCACCAAAAACCTCATAGGTAGGGATTTTTAAAAAATGATAAAAAGTCAATCGGTTGGATTTCACCAAAGTAAAAAATTTCTGCTCAGCTAAAGATGATGTTAAGGAAATGAATAGTCTGGTCATAAATTAGGCTCTTCCCTGGTCATAAATTGGGAAAATTATATTCAATTCCATATATCTGACAAATGGACTTGCATCTCTAATAGATAAAAATGCCTACACATCAATAATTTAAAAGGGACAAGCTATTTGAATAGATGGTATACGAAAGAAGATGTACAAGTGTTGGCACATGAAATAGTGCTCCATGTTGCCAGTCGTAAGGAAACGGCAGGCAGAACTGTGCTGAGATGCCATTTCTCAACCCAGCGACAACAACAAATGTTAACAGGAATGTGAAGTGACAGAAATTCCTAACACTATTGATGAGAGTGTAGAGCACATATGACCACTTTGGGGAACAGTTTGAAAGTTTCTGATAAAGCTAAATGTATAACTCCCAAGTGAAATCTATTACACTCCTAGGTGTTTCTCCAACAGTAGTGAAAACATGAGTCCTTGAAAAAAACTTGTAGTGTTCATAACAAGTCTTTTTCTTAGTGTACCCAAACTGGAAAAGACCCAAATATCCTTCAAGCAGATAATGGAAAAAGAAATCGTGCTGCATTCAGGTAGTGAACTACCTGTGAGCAGCGTTCAATGCACACTGCACTGAGGGCGAATCTCAACAGGAACCTCATATCCGGCCTGGAGAAAGCCAGACAAAAAGACAACATGCTAATTCCATGTATAAAAACTCAGGAACGGTGAAAGGAATCAAAACAGGGGTTGCCTGTAGGAGATTCTGGGTGGAACTGGAATGCCATCTATCTTGATTTGATCATATTCATTTGACTGTATATGCATTTGTCAAAACCAATGAAATGTATGCTTTAGATCTGTGTGCATCAAAATTTTATCTCAAAAAAGAGCATGCTTTTTTGGGGGTGCAAGGCTTATGGGATGTTAGTTCCCTGAGCAGGAACCCAACCCTCGCCCCTGCAGTGGAAGCACGGAGTCCTAACCACTGGGCCACCAGGGGCTTTTGAAGGAGACCTGTCTTGATAATCTGTTCCTCTGTTATTCAAGCACATCAGTGATCAGACTGGGGTTCTCAGGCCCTAGGGCACAGCCACCTGTAGGCTCCCCCTGAGATTCATAGGATGCCCGTGGGTGTTGAAGACCCATGGTCCTAGTGATCCTTAGCTGTTGTTTGTTGCTGCCTTTGGATTCTTGCATACAGTGCTGGTGTTCAGCTGGATCAGCACGTGAGTACCGATGCATAGCTTAATGAGAAAGGAGGCTTGCTTTCTTCAAACACGTTAAAAGAGGCCATTCTCTGATTTTGTGTGTCAGAGACAAGCATGCTGTTCATTTTGGAAACCACATCAGACTTTCTTTAGGACAGCAGCATTCAGTGGATAGAGAATGGAAAATATCAATTAACCTATGAATTAACCCAGAGAAACTATCAGCCAGGGAGGTCGTCAAATCGCATCTGAAAAGGTTGCCTGACCTCAGAGAAACCACACAAATAATTCCTTCTGCCGGAATCCGGTGTTCCTCGGCTCCCTCGGAGATATTTGGGGAATTTTAAACATCAGAGAACGCTGATTCTTCCGAGTATTTCCTTCCACTTGTAGAAGATGGTGTGCCTGCAGTTCAAGGATTCTGTTGTGTGCTTGTCTTAGCCATGGACAAGGGAAAGCGTCTCTGTGGTCCAAACGTCAGATCTCTGCTTCAGAGTCCCTCTGGGTCGCAGCTCCATGAATGTCAAGGTGCTGGCCACTGTTACGAGTTCACACATACACACAGACTTTTGCATGTGCTTTCAGAAGGCTTGTGGATACCCAGAAATGTATCTGGTATCCGGAGGGGTTTGCAGTAGTCTGGCGGAAGAGCCCTCCTTCTCATTTCTCATACAGCTGCCTCTAAGAAACCCCGCCCGGCTCCCTCACTGGCATCCGGGGTGAGGGTCTCCGTTGGGGAGGGTGTGTGGGTGTGCGCCGTGGCTCAGCGCTGGGCAGGCTCGCGGGGTTTGTCTGCAGGGGTTATCTCACCAGCCTTTGAAAAAAGCTCTCTTCAATCTCTGCCTGTGAATTCGAGCAGGAGACAAATGGCTTTCTCCCCTCGTTCTGAGCCTGTGTGGGAGCTAAAGAAAAACGGGTGTCTCCAGCTAGTTAGAAAGAAAGGCCTTTCCCAAAGATGAATTCAGACAGCTTTATTTAATGGGGAAAATGTCTGCCTCGAAATGCAGTCTTCCCTGGTGGCTTCTACCTGGCGAAAAGAAAAACTAGTCTCTTGCCTGAAAGAGTTCTTTGTCAAGAGGGAGGAAGGGGAAGGAGGGGAGATATAGGACAGGCAGCCTGCACCGCAGGGCTCCAACCATCGGCACACAGATCCTGGAAACTTGAAGCTGGAACTTTGAAGAACTTGCTCTTGGAGTGTTCAGAGGCCACGTGGGAGAGGCGGAGACTCACCAGCTGGGTGGATTCATGGATGCACGCTAGCTGTCTGAGCCTCAGCTTCCCCATTTGTAGGTTGATTACATGAGGTTTTCTTTTAATTTCTCAATGTTCTTTTTTGAATTTTTCTTTATTCGTTTATTATTTTTAGCTGTGCTGGGTCTTTGCTGCAGAGACGGAGGGCCAGGCTGCTGTCTAGCTGCGGTGCACAGGTGCTGCTCACGGTGGTTCTCTGCAGAGCCCAGGCTGTCTGGTGTGGGGGTTCAGCGCTTGTGGCATGGGGGTTAGTTGCTCGGCAGCGTGTGGGCTCTTCCCGGATCAGGGATCGAACCCGTGTTCCCTGCAGTGGCAGGCGGCTTCTTAACCACTGGCCCACCAGGGAAGCCCTGCACGGAGTGCTTATCAGAGTCCATGTGAAAATGTTCCCGAGAGTCTGGCTGACTGCAGAAAGGCTGCTACTTGTTAGTGTATCTCAGTTGAAGATCAAGCTGAACCTCAGAAAGCCTCGTGGCAGCAGAGGAGAAAGACCCAGAGAAAAGAGAGGCTTCTGCCCCAATTAGCGGATGGCCGTTCCAAAAGAGCTGGGTATTTCACAGGGAAATCTGCAGGTGGTTGGCAGCTGATGCCTTGGGAAGGGTGGAAGAGAAGGCAGGCGAGGGAAGAGCAAGGCCTGGGGCTTGCAGACCTGATCCCCCGTCAGGTGGGATGTCTGCAGGTTTCCTAAGAACATGAGGCCTGAGCAGGAACAAGAATGCTTCCAGAGTCGCATATTTATTGTCAAGGCTTGCTGTGTTCAGCCTGGCACGTGCCCATCACTACAGCGGTTCTTCAGAGGGATTTCTTCTTGGGTGAAAATGGAAACGTCGGCTGATAGAGCTTGGATCTATATCTGTATTCATAACAGGGTGAGATTTATCTACTTCAGTTAAAGTGAAAATCAAGACCCTTGTATTTCACATTTGTGTGTGTGTGTGTGTGTGTGTGTGTGTGTTGGAAATACAATAAGGATGTTTGAGATCAAGTTAAGCTTTGAAAAAACTCCTGCCATTTAGCAGTAAAGCAGGACTGAGGTCAGAAGGGAGAAGAGTCCTCTGTCCAGGCAGAGAGGGGCATCTGAGCCCTCACGCTGGTTTCTGGTCTTAAACAAATCCTACCAACCCTTATTATTCAGATCTGTTTAAGCTTAAATTCTCTAAAGACAATGCACCTTTTAAAACTTTTACTGTTGACTTACAGCCTCATGTTAATTTCTGCTATAGAGTAGAGTGATTCAGTTACACATCCATATTATTGTTGCCGTTGTTTAGTCGCTAAGCCTTTGCAGCCCTGTGGACTGTAGCCCGCCAGACTCCTCTGTCCATGGGATTTCCCAGGCAAGAGTACTGGAGTGGGTTGCCATTTCCTTCTCCAGGGGATCTTCCCGACCCAGAGGTCAGACCAGCAGCTCCTGCGTCTCCTGTATTGGCAGGTGGATTCTTTACCACTGAGCCCCCCAGCAAGACCACTCCCCACTGTGATGACCGCTAGCTCTACCACTGTCAAGTGGCCATTTACCCGCACCCAAGGGCAAGTGCACCTTTCATACAGAAGCAGAATACAGTCTCATTGGTGGATGAGGATCTGTGTAACAATGCCTTTTGTTGCAGAAGATTATAAAAAGAACAGAAAAAATATTGTCTTCACCTTTTGTGGGATCTGTGATTACACCCGCTTACAGCCACAAGTCTGTTCTCTCTCTGTGAGTGTTTCTGTTTGGCAGGCAAGTTCACCTGTGGCCAGTGTGCTTTCTTACTTCCTGTACCTGGCAGACTGCTTCTCCCAGGTCCCATCCTACTGACCACCCAGCACACACTCGCACACACACAGTCTCCCTCTCTCTCACACACAGGCTCACACAGTCTCTCTCTCTCTCTCTCACACACACACACACTCACACACTTTCACACACACACTCACACACACACACAGTCTCTCTCCACACACACTCACACACACACTCACACACTCTCTCACACACACACACAGTCTCTCTCTCTCACATATACGCTCACAGTCTCTCTCACACACACACTCACACACTTTCACACACTCACACTGACACATACACACACACTCACACACACAGTCTCCCTCTCTCTCACACACAGGCTCACACAGTCTCTCTCCACACACACACTCACACACTCACATACTTTCACACACTCACACTCACACACTCACATACTTTCACACACTCACACTCACACACTCACATACTTTCACACACTCACACTCACACACACACACACACAGAGTCTCCCTCTCTCTCACACACAGGCTCACACAGTCTCTCTCCACACACACACTCACACACTCACATACTTTCACACACTCACACTCACACACTCACATACTTTCACACACTCACACTCACACACTCACATACTTTCACACACTCACACTCACACACACACACACACAGAGTCTCCCTCTCTCTCACACACATGCTCACACAGACTCTCTCTCTCACACACACACTCTCACACAGTCTCTCTCTCACACACACACACTCACACACACATGCACACACACACACTCTCACACTCTCTGTCACACACAATCACACACACACTCACACACTGTTTCTCTCACACACATGCTCACACACACTGTCTCTTTCTCTCACACACACACACTTTCACACACTCACACTCACACACTCACACACACACACACAGTCTCCCTCTCTCTCACACACAGGCTCACACAGTCTCTCTCTACACACACTCACACTCACACACAGTCTCTCTCTCACACACACACTCACACAGTCTCTCACACACAAACTCACACACACACTCACAGTCTCTCTCACACACACACACTCTCACACAGTCTCTCTCTCACACACTCTCACTCACACACACACACTCTCACACTCACACACTCTCTCTCTCACACACACACACTGTCTCACACGCCCACACTCATACACACGCTCACACACACAGTCTCTCTCTCACACACATGCTCACACAGTCTCTCACACATACACACTCACACACACTCTCACACATACACACACGCTCACACAGTCTCTCACACACATATGCTCACACAGTCTCTCTCTCTCACACACACACTAACTTTCACACACACTTACACACCCACTCACACACATTCACATACACATTCACACATTCTCACACATACACACACTCTCTCTCACACACCCATGCTCACACACATGCTCACAGTCTCACACACACGCTCACACACATGCTCACATAGTCTCTCTCTCACACACATACACAACAGTCTCTTTCTCTCACAAATACACACACACACGCTCACACACACACAGTCTCTCACACTCACACACACTGTCTCTCTCTCACATACACACTCACACTGTCTCATACACAAACTCACACACACAGTCTCTCTCTCACACACACTCACACTGTCTCTTTTTCTCACACACTCATACACAATCACATACTGTCTCTCTCACACACACACTCACATTGTCTCTCTCTCCCTCACACACACATACTCTCACACACAGTCTCTCTCTCATACACATAGTCACACACACAGTCTCTCTCTTTCACACATACACACACACACATGCTCACACATATGCTCACACACACACTCACACATTCTCTCACACTGTCTTTCTCACACACACATACTCCATATTCACACATACAGTCTCTCTCTCTCACACACACACTCACACACAGTCTCTCTCTCTCACACTCACACACATGCTCACACACACTCACACACTGTCTCTCACACACACACCCACACACACACTGTCTCTCTCTCTCACACACACACATTCTACACACAGTTTCTCTCTCACACACAGTCACACTGTCTCTCACACACACACACACACTGTCTCTCACACACACTCACACACACTGTCTCTCTCTCACACACACAGTCTCTCTCTCTCACACACACACACTCACACACACTCACACACATACTCTCTCACACACACACACACTGTCTCTGTCTCATACTCTCACACACATACTCACACATACACACACACACATGCTCACACACATTCACACACACACTGTCTCTCTCACACACTCACACATACTCTCTCTCTCACACACACACACACAGTCTCTCTCTCTCTCTCTTACACACACACACACACACTCACACTGTCCTTGTCTCACATACTCTCTCACACACAGTCACACACACTGTCTCTCTATCACACCACAGTTCCTGTGAATCGCATATGAGCAAATTTCACTGAAACTTCTCCTGACCAACTGTTGCTGTCTCATCAAAGCAGGAGATGATTTCTTTTAGCATTGAGGGATTAGAAAAGATTTCAAAAAAGCAAAATTACATGAAGGAAAAGTTTAGATGTATGCCCTGAGGATATCCAAACTAGTTGGAAAGGTCAGACTAACCCATCTGAAACCAGAGTGATCACTTTGCTGATTCCACTGATAGGTTGGGCAAAGTCAACAGCAACTACCATAAAGCTTCTCTTGAAACCTGTCTGCCCCCAGCTGTACTCATAACACCTTAACTGCTGGGGAAAGGCCACTCAAAGCTCATTCAAAAGCTTTCCCTTTTGGTCAGATTTTAGTTTGCCAGAATCAAAATAACATGACAATAAAATAAATATTTAGAAAGTCTCTGGCAAGAAGCCAGATTGAAAGATGATGCAGAGAAAGCCAGGGTGGGGAGTGGGGAGACATGGGGTGAAGGGGCTTCCGGGAGCACTTGATAAATAATCTCAAGCATTTTGTGCAAAGTGAACCCGCCCGCCCATTTCAGGGAAGATGGGAGTGACAGAGACGGACCAGTGTACTTTCAGAACAACCACTCTCTGCCAAGGAGAAAAGTACTAATCTGGTTTTTCTTTGCAGATGAGCTAGTTGACTGTGAAAAGAAAGGAAAGCAGCATATCAAGGTTTCCTTGGAGAAAGTGTCTGGGGGGTGGGTGGTGATCCAAGAACTCATGCTCCACTCTCATAACTGAGTGAACCAAAATACACACAAGTGAGTGGAGGTGGTTTTGATCAGCAGGAGGGCACTTCCCACCTTCAGGGGAGAGCAAGTGAGGAGAGACCAGGAAGCAAGAAGGTGATGTGAGCTGACTAAATAACGCTTAATGCTGTCCACCTACAACCTACCCTGAAATGGTAACTTGAGTTAAATCTTGCCTTAGTACACTGCTTTAGGGCTTCCCTGGTAGCTCAGCTGGTGAAGAATCTGCCTGCAATGCAGGAGACCCCCGTTCGATTCCTGGTCAGAAAGATCTGCTGGAGAAGGGAAGCGCTACCCACTCCAGTCTTCTGGCCTGGAGAATTCCATGGACTGTAGAGTCCATGTGGCCGCAAAGAGTCGGACACGACTGAGTGACTTTCACTTTCACACTGTGTTAAATTTAGAAATGATTTGATATTTGTCATCATTGGAAAAAATGATTTTATGTCTATCGTTGTTTGAAAAAATATAGTTCATGTGACTAAAATAGACACTGTGAGCCTCACTGATAATGAAAGCAGTGATGGCGACAGCGAGGCTAATGCTGTCTTGGTGAAGAGGAGCAGTGTTCCAGGTTTGCTGATAGGTCATCTAATTCATTCCTTGCAGCAGCGCTTCATGGAAGCTATTACCATCCTCCTCCTCTGGTTTGGAGAGGTTGAGAAGTAGCCCGAGAGGACAATGGTTTTATCCTTAGCTCAGTCCAGTCTAACACTTGGGCCCTCTTGGCCTTTTCTGTTCCCTGACCTCTCCTGAAGTTGAAGATTCTTTGAAATTTTTGTTTGCTTTTTGCCTGTCACAGACCCAAATCTAAAGAATCTCAGCACAGCTATTGGTTTTGTAGGTGTGACTAAAGTTGGGTTTATTTTGTGTGTTTATTTATAGGTTTCGCTTACAAGTTAACATTTGTGACATGATGGCAGCTGTCGCAGCCCATCATGAATTTTGGTGGAATAAACCATGGCTACACTGAGGTTTGGGCTTCCCTGGTAGCTCTGTGGGTTAAGAAAGCACCTGCCACGCAGGAGACCCTGGTTCAATTCCTGGGTGGGGAAGATCCTTTAAAGAAGGATAGACTACCCACTCCAGTATTCTTGGGCTTTGCTGGTGGCTCAGATGGTAAAGAATCTGCCTGCAATGCAGGAGACCTGGGTTTGATCCCTGGGTCAAGAAGATCCCCTGGAGAAGGGCATGGCAACCCATTCCAGGATTCTTGGAGAATTCCCACGGACAGAGGAGCCTGGTGGGCTACAGTCCATGGGGTCACAAAGAGTCGGACACGACTGAGCGACTGAGCTCAGCACAGCACACTGAGGCTCTAAGAACAATCTGGGAGGGAGGCCTGAGTCCTGTGGAGGCAGATGCACCGTCTTAATGCAGATGCTGCTGCCATGGCCGTGGGTGGGAGAGTGGGGGCACGCTCCACGTTTAATGAATGAGTCACAGCCTGGACACAGGGCTTGCCTTGAGGGATGTTAGTACTAAGGGTGTCAGTAGGAGACCTAAGAACAGTGGGGAGGAGGGGAACAGTCCTCATGTTTTCACTGGGTACGAATTAAAACACAACTATTACACCTAAAATACCAACTGCTTGAGCCACTGCTGAAGAAGGTCACTCTTCCGTGAAGGGAATGAAAGTGAAGGTGAAGTTGCTCAGTCGTGTCCGACTCTCTGCGACCCCATGGCTGTAGCCCACCAGGCTCCTCCCTCCCCTCCACGGGATTTTCAAGTCAAGGGTACTGGAGTGGGTTGCTATTTCCTGCTCCAGGAGATCTTCCCAACCCAGGGATCGAACCTTGATCTCCCACATTGTAGGCAGACGCTCTTACCATCTGAGCCCCCAGGGAAGTCGTGAAGGGAATGGGAGGACTTGTTTGTTATTGGAATAAAGGTTAGAGATAAGCCATGAACATGAAGGAAAAATACATGCTCAAAACACACACACACACACACAGACACACACACAGACACACACACACAGACACACACACACACACACAGACACACACAGACACACACACACACACAGACACACAGACACACACACAGACACACACACACACACAGACACACACACACAGACACACACAGACACACACACACACACACTCACAACTAAAACTTTGAGGAATGAAAGCACATAAATCACGTTTTATTTTATGATTTATTTTCATTTCTTTATTTTTTTTAACTTCATTTCAAATTGGAGTGCAGCCAGTGAGCAATGCTGTGATACTTCCAGGTTGTCAGCAAAGGCACTCAGCCATACATGTGCATGTGTCCATCCCCGCCCCCGCCTCACACACTAAACTCTCCTCCCGTCTGGGATGCCACATCACACTGAGCAGAGTTCCCTGCGCAGATCGCATGTTTTTTTGAGTGTGAAGGCTAGAGAGGGTCTGAGGTTGTACAAAAAGATTCAAAGGTAGGAAAATGAGCATGTTGAAAGCTAATGGGAGAGGGATGCGTGTGGGAGGAATGCATTAAGAGTGATTCAGAGAGCCGTATGGACCACAGACAGAAAGATATATGAGAATTCCTAATGAAGTAAAGGATGTGCGAAATTCCAGTGAAGATCCAATCACGCCATTTGCCCAGGGCAACCGGTCTGTTCTGAGCAAGAGTGAGAAGAGACTCGCGATCAGGGCAGGGGGACCTGAGTTGCAGCCGGGGCCCAGGTGACCTCCTGCCTTCACATCAGACAGGAGGAGCTGAAGGTCACAGACCGGAAATGAAATCCACTTTCGGGGGGGGGTGGGGGAGAGCAGGGGCATGTGAATACTGAAAGGTCTTGTGATTATTCCAGAGAAGGTAGTTAGAAAACCAGCAATATCTGAAGGTTGAGCAGTCTGCAGGCTTAGATGGATTCTGTCCCAGATGTGAGGAGAGAAAGAGGCAGCGAAATGCAAATTCGGAAGGTGGGAGCCACTCCCCAGCAGAAGACGGAGCAGTCGGGGTGCTGGGGACAGCCCTGCACCCCGAGTCAGGTAGGGATGGGGGCTCCTCGGGCTTTCTCATGCCTTTCGGGGAGAACACTGGCCCTCTCTCCCTTCCTTTCTATTCATCTTTGGCCTGCCCTCACTGACTAGAGCATGCTTGTTCAGTCCCATCATAGTCTCCAGAACAGAAACTAGATGTTTCCAAAATGTTTCCGGTAGAGTGCTTGAAAATTCTTGGTTTAACGATGTATTCCCACTTAACACTTAAAATAAATAAACACTTAATACAGAAAAAGTATTGTCCCATGAATTAGAACAACTGGTTGCTATACCTAATGAAAGCTTGCAGTATTATATTCCTCTTAATTTATCCATGTTTGTTTCACCACCTGCAAAATCACAAATACCAATCTACAAAATTAGAATGGTGTTATCTGCTCTCTTTACCAGTTTCCCTAAGGCACAGTGAGATAAATACATGAAAATATATTGTGAAAAGCATGAAATGCTTTATAACCCATGGTGTGATTTTCATAGGTCTCAAGCAAAACTGTAATTGTGTCTGAGGTCTACAGATTGATAAAGGAAAGATGTATTCTGCAGTGGACTCTAACATCATATAATTAAAGTCTGACTAGGAGAAAAAGCACTTCCTGATGAATTTCAAGACCCAATTTATGAAATAAATTATTGGACTAGTTTTTTTAAAAGTCCAATAATGGTAATCACTTATCTTGATTAACCTAAAGTTTTCACAAACTATAGTATGCAAAACACTGATCTGCTCCCAAAGGGCCCTGAGCTGACTGCTCAACACAAGCCAAGCATCCTTCATTCTGCAGAGTGACTACTCTGCCTGATGTGTTACACGACAGTCTTGGGATGAATGGAGATGGGTTTTATGATGGAAAACGATCCATCTGCAGGACTTGTTGCAGGGAAGTGAAGTGTGGCATTTGAAGACATGTTTCCTCCCAAGATCTCAAAAGCCTCTTGAACCAGAGTCAGCCACATATCTAAACCTTCCAGATTGCAGAGCCAGTCAGTACAGGGCTGGGGTTTGGTCCCGGGTTTGTCTCTTCTTGCTCCTGCACTTACTTTTCTGTTAGTTCAGTGAAAGTGTTAATCACTCTAACTCTCAAGAGTCAGAAAGCGTCTGACTCTGCGACCCCATAGACTGTAGCCCATGAGGCTCCTCTGTCCATGGGATTCTCCAGGCAAGAATACTGGAGTGGGTAGCCGTTCCCTTCTCCAGGGGATCTTCCCAACCCAGGGATTGAACCTGGGTCTCCTGCATTGCAGGCAGATTCTGTACTGCCTGAGCTATCAGTTCCGGCCATTTCCGATTAACCGCAAGGAAGCTGAGTCTACTGCATGGTGGTAAGACCACTGTTCGTGTCACCACTGTGGAAAGAAAAGAAGATTAGAATCTAGGTTCTCATTGGGTTACACTTGTTTAGCACCTGCTCACCCCCAATCAATCCTTTCACGTCACAAGGTCTTGTGGGGTTCTGCTGGGAGGTTAGGAAGGGTACCAGCCTAGAATTGCCACCATATTTCCTTCTCAGCCTCACTTTAGGGAGGGCAAGTGTTTTTAGATGGTACCAGGCTTCAGAACTTCCCGGTGGCTCAGATGGTAAAGCGTCTGCCTGCAGTGTGGGAGACCGGGGCTCGACCCCTGGGTCGGCAAGATCCCCTGGAGAAGGAAAAGGCTACCCACTCTAGTTTTCTTGCCTGGAGAATTGCATGGATGGAGAAGCCTGGTAGGCTACAGTCCACAGGGTCGCAAAGGGTCGGGCACAACTGAGCAACTTCACTTCACTTCACTTCAGGCTTCAGAGTGAGAGCGTGAAGTATTCCCCTTATTTCTTTGACTGAAGATACCTGAAGATCTTCTCAGCCTTGCTCGTGAATCTTCTCTACTGGCATTTGGCCAGATCACCCCCTCCGGCCACACTCTCCCCAGTAGCCCCTTTTCCTCGGCCCAGGGTTACCTGCCTGCTCTGGCTTGCACTCGCTGTGTCCTCAGAAGGCAGATCTCCCATACAGAACACTCAAGTTCAACACCCAGCACAAGTGGGGAAGAAGTCAAAGCAGGTGCAAGGTCGTCATTTCTATGCTTTGAGTCAGGGAGTCAGGCGTGGATGAATGGCTTGTGGAGTTTAAAGGAATGGATGGCAAAGCTGTAATGACCTTGTTTGGCTGCCCTTCGTGAGAAGAGACGTTTGACATCAACCCAATTCATTTGTTTTCTTGAATCTTAGCTTTTTTCTCCCTTTTGTTCCCCAGAACAAATACTAAAGGGCAAACCGCTTGACAGCGTGTCTGGCTGTCATTTCCTAATGTGGCCACTTTCAAGGCTGAGAAGCCGAAACATCACTGGAAATTACACACATTATTGGACAGAAATGAAACAGAATAAGAACAGGTTGGAAAGAGGTAAAGAGCAAGGGTAAATTGTGGGCAAGAACTGCCTCCCTCTTGGCATCTATCCAGATGACTTCTCCGCTTCGAAGTAAACTCTGTGTTGTAGGGAAATGCAGTGAAACAATAAATTAGATGGTAAATCGTTTAATATATATCTTGTTCTACTTTTCCAACAATGCAGTTTCTGTTTTATTATTCCCATGAGAGAACAAGAGGCTGAGCAAGATTTATGCTGCCCATGAAAAAATCACTGAAAAAACTCGAGTCATCATAGAACTTGAATGGTAACTGAGGTCCAGCAGAAAGAGAGCTGATAAGGGGGGTTTGCTTATAGGAGTTTGTGCATTTTGCCTATTACCTCAAGGTTTATTGTATCATGCTTTACAAATATATGCCATAAGACAATGCAAATGAATAGAATTATCAAGCATATGTTTTCCAGTTTCTTTCTTTTAAATGTATTTAATTGAAATAAAGTTGACTTACAATGTTGTGTTAGTTTTTGCTTTACAGCAAAGTGATTTAGTTATACATGTATATATACATATTCTTTTTCACATTCTTTCCCATGATGGTTTATCCCGAGATATTGGATACAGTTTCCTGTGCTCTATCGTAGGACCCTTTCATTTACCCGTCTCATATATAATAGTCCGCATCTGCTGATCCCAGCTCCCAGTCCATCCCTCCCCTCTCCACCTACCGCTTGGCAACCTCAAGTCTGTTTCTGTCTGTGAGTTTCCTTCTCTTTCATTTGCGTCAAATGTTCAATAAGTGTTTGATGATGCCCATTCTCCCAAAGTACCTAGAATGTGCAAATGTTTTGCTGTAGCAAATAATAATAATGTTGTTCATTTGCTACTCATGTCCAGGTCTTTGTTACTCCGTGGGCTGCAGCATGCCAGGCTTCTCTGTCCTTCACTGTCTCCCAGAGTTTACTCAAACTCATGTCCATTAGGTCAGTGATGCCATCCAACCATCTCATCCTCTGTCACCTCCTTCTCCTCCTGCCCTCAATCTTTTCCCACATCAGGGTCTTTTCCAATGAGTTGGCTCTTCACATCAGATGGCCAAAATAGTAGAGTTTCAGCTTCATTATCAGTCCTTCCAATGTTTATTCAAGACTGATGTCCTTTAGGATGGACTGGTTTGATCTCCTGGCTGTCCAAGGAGCTCTCAAGAGTCTTCTCTAGCAAGGATTCTTAGAAATCAGTGCCTTATGCAAAATTACATCATAAAATCCACAGGGTTTATGGGGAAAATGGGCTTGTGGACCAAACATTCAAATATTCTGCCAGTAACACATAAAGCAGAGACAAGAACCTAGTGAGAGCGGGAGCGCAGTTTACACGCGTGAAATGATTAAGGACATGCACACTGGAGTCTAGATGGTATTTGACCTTGAGAAGGACCAGGAGCTTGTTTGGGGACATGGCACTGGAAGAGGACGGCTTGGGAGTCATGGTGGAGATGGGAGGGTGTGGCTCCACCAGGCGGCCGACTGGAGTGAGCACTGTTCGGGAGTGTGCGTGCTTTCTGTGCATTCCTGCAGCCTCCATGCACTGTTCACATTCACCTCAGTCCAGTTCAGTTCAGTCGCTCGGTCATGTCCGACTCTTTGTGACCCCATGAATTGCAGCATGCCAGGCCTCCCTGTCCATCACCAACTCCCGGAGTTCACTCAGACTCACGTCCACTGAGTCAGTGATGCCATCCAGCCACTTCATCCTCTGTCATCCCCTTCTCCTCCTGCCCCCAGTCCCTCCCAGCATCACAGTCTTTTCCAATGAGTCAACTCTTCACATGAGGTGGCCAAAGTACTGGAGTTTCAGCTTTAGCATCATTCCTTCCAAAGAAATCCCAGGGCTGATCTCCTTCAGAATGGACTGGTTGGATCTCCTTGCAGTCCAAGGGACTCTCAAGAGTCTTCTCCAACACCACAGTTCAAAAGCATGAATTCTTTGGCATGACTACTGGAAAAACCATAGCCTTGACTAGACAGACCTTTGTTGGCAAAGTAATGTCTCTGCTTTTGAATATGCTATCTAGGTTGGTCATAACTTTTCTTCCAAAGAGTAAGTGTGTTTTAATTTCATGGCTGCAGTCACCGTCTGCAGTGATTTTGGAGCCCAAAAAACAAGTCAGCCACTGTTTCCCCATCTATTTGCCATGAAGTGATGGGACCAGATGCCATGATCTTCGTTTTCTGAGTATTGAGCTTTAAGCCAACTTTTTCACTCTCCTCTTTCACTTTCATCAAGAGGCTTTTTAGCTCCTCTTCATTTTCTGCCATAAGAGTGGTATCATCTGCATATCTGAGGTTATTGATATTTCTCCCGGCAATCCTGATTCCAGCTTGTGCTTCTTCCAGTCCAGCGTTTCTCATGATGTACTCTGCATAGAAGTTAAATAAGCAGGGTGACAATATACAGCCTTGACGTACTCCTTTTCCTATTTGGAACCAGTTCCATGTCCAGTTCTAACTGTTGCTTCCTGACCTGCATATGGGTTTCTCCAGAGGCAGGTCAGGTGGTCTGATATTCCCATCTCTCTCAGAATTTTCCACAGTTTATTGTGATCCACACAGTCAAAGGCTTTGGCATAGTCAATAAAGCAGAAATAGATATTTTCCTGGAACTCTCTTGCTTTTTCCATGATCAAGCGGATGTTGGCAATTTGATCTCTGTTTCCTCTGCCTTTCCTAAAACCAGCTTGAACATCTGGAAATTCATGGTTCACGTATTGCTGAAGCCTGGCTTAGAGAATTTTGAGCATTACTTTACTAGCGTGTGAGTTGAGTGCAATTGTGTGGTAGTTTGAACATTCTTTGGCATTGCCTTTCTTTGGGATTGGAATGAAAACTGACCTTTTCCAGTCCTGTGGCCACTGCTGAGTTTTCCAAATTTGCTGGCATATTGAGTGCAGCACTTTCACAGCATCATCTTTCAAGATTTGCAATAGCTCAACTGGAATTCCATCACCTCCACTAGCTTTGTTCGTAGTGATGCTTTCTAAGGCCCACTTGACTTCATATTCCAGGATGTCTGGCTCTAGGTGAGTGATCACACCATCGTGATTATCTGGGTCATGATCTTTTTTGTACAGTTCTTCTGTGTATTCTTGCCACCTTAATCTCTTCTGCTTCTGTTAGGTCCAGACCATTTCTGTCCTTTATCGAGCCCATCTTTGCATGAAATGTTCCCTTGATATCTCTAATTTTCTTGAAGAGATCTCTAGTCTTTCCCATTCTGTTGTTTGCCTCTATTTCTTTGATTCGATCGCTGAGTAAGGCTTTCTTATCTCTTCTTGCTATTCTTTGGAACTCTGCATTCAGATGCTTATATCTTTCCTTTTCTCCTTTGCTTTTCACTTCTCTTCTTTTCACAGCTATTTGTAAGGCCTCCCCAGGCAGCCATTTTGCTTTTTTTGCATTTCTTTTCCATGGGGATGGTCTTGATCCCTGTCTCCTGTACAATGTCACGAACCTCATTCCATAGTTCATCAGGCACTCTATCTATCAGATCTAGGCCCTTAAATCTATTTCTCACTTCCACTGTATAATCATAAGGGATTTGATTTAGGTCATACCTGAATGGTCTAGTGGTTTTCCCCACTTTCCTCAATTTAAGTCTGAATTTGGCAATAAGGAGTTCATGATCTGAGCCACAGTCAGCCCCTGGTCTTGTTTTTGTTGACTGTATAGAGCTTCTCCATCTTTGGCTGCAAAGAATATAATCCATCTGACTTTGGTGTTGACCATCTGGTGATGTCCATGTGCAGAGTCTTCTCTTGTGTTGTTGGAAGAGGGTGTTTGCTATGACCAGTGCATTTTCTTGGCAAAACTCTGTTAGTCTTTTTCCTGCTTCATTCTGCATTCCAAGGCCAAATTTGCCTGTCACTCCAGGTGTTTCTTGACTTCCTACTTTTGCATTCCAGTCCCCTATAATGAAAAGGACATCTGTTTTGGGGTGTTAGTTCTAAAAGGTCTTATAGGTCTTCATAGGACCATTCAACTTAAGCTTCTTCAGCATTACTGGTTGGGGCATAGACTTGGATTACTGTGATATTGAATGGTTTGCCTTGGAAACAAACAGAGATCATTCTGTCGTTTTTGAGATTGCATCCAAGTTCTGTATTTCGGACTCTCTCTCAACAACAAAGGACACACATGCAAACGTGAAGTTAGCGTTATCCACAGGTTAGTCCCTTAATACTTCAACAGCGTTGGAACAAAGTCTCGTTTTCAAAACAAACTTTTTCGCAGAACTGATTGCAGTTAGGTCCTCCCTCTGAGGGTTTTATGATCCTGTTCAGAATAAAAGGTGGATAAAGAAAAAAGACTGAATTACAAAGTGCCAAGCTGATCAGCACAGGTGTCTCAGCCAGGGAGGGACCCGGAAAGGATCCATCCGGGGAGTTTTCTTGCGGAATCTGTCCTTGAATAAATGCTCTGAGCAGCCATAGGAATGAAGATAAATGCGGTGGGGAAGAGGGAGGGTCAGAAGAGAGACCTGCTGGGGACAAACTGGAAATGAGATCAGATAGGTAGATTTGGGCAGAGCTGGCATGGCCACGGCGACCCGGAGGAGCCGTGTGACAAAGGAGGTTGGCTGAAGGATGTGGGCATGCCACCCAGACTGAGGGCGCATGTATTTGCAGGATTCATGCCATCACTCTGCCTCTTCCGGCCCATCCTGTTCATCTCTCATTCAACAATATTTGGTGGGTTCCTGCTAAGTGCCAGACACTGTTCACAGCTGAGGACCGGTTGTGAACATGGAAATCAAAACACCTGCCCTAAGGAGCTTAGACGCCGGCGGAGGAGAAGAGCAACACAAAGCAAGGAAATAAACAACATAGCATCCAGCAGAAATAAGGGCTCGCGAGCCAGGGAAGCCGAGTCAGGCGAGGGGGAATGATGGTCTGCACGGGCAGGTGGCTACTTCAGGGTGGACAGCCAGAGACCTCTTCTCTCAAAAATAGTAGTGACGTGGGCCTTGCGGAGTGGGGAACAGGTCTGGACACACTGGTGGAGGCAGAGGAAACCTCGGAAATAAGGATCCTCAGACGCTGGAGGCAGACAGTGGAGTGGGGTGGGAGGCGGGGTCGGAAACAGGGCGAGAGGTTGTTGGACAGGCAGCGGCCACGCCCTAGAGGGGACTGAAGTTCATGGGAAGGAGTTAGGGTTCATTCCAAGTTTCATGGATCCTTTTAAGTGGGAGTTGGTCAGAATCGGATTCACATTTTTGAAAGGCCGTTTTGTTATGTGGAGAACAGTCTCCAGGGGTTAAAACTGGAATTGCAAGGAGCAAGTAGTGGCGAGGTGATGGGACCAGGAAAGTAGATGTAAGTGAGGCTAAGGAGGGAGCAGGGAAGGAGGGAAGTAGAGTTGAAATCAGGGGATGTTTTGAAATGAAAGCCTTCAGAATATACTCATTTCCCAGATGGCGCTAGTGGTAAAGAACCCGCCTCCAGTGCAGGAGGCATGAGACACATGTTTGATCCCTGGGTCAGGAAGATCCCCTGGAGGAGGCAATGGCTACGGACTCCAGTATTCTTTCCGGGAGCATCCCATGGCCAGAGGAGCCTGGAGGGCTACAGTCCATGGGGTCTCAAAAAGTCAGGCAGGCATGACTGAAGGGACTCTGCATGCATGCAGAGTGTACTAACAGACTGAATGTGAGATACGAAAGAGGGTGTGAATCGAGGATCACTTAAGCTCCCTCTCCCTCCAGCGACTAAGTGCACGGAGTCCGGTTTCCTTCGATGTTGGTGACTGTGAGAGAAATGGTGTTACAGGCTCGGCTGTATCCCCTCTGAACTGAAGCCCAAAGCCCAGTATCTCAGAATGAGACTGTATTTGCAGATAGAGCCTTTAATGAGGTGACCCAGGTAAACCAGTGCCTCCCTGGTGGCTCAGTGGTAAAGAGTCTGCCTGCAGCCAAGTAGATGCAGGAGAAGCAGTTTTGATCCCTGGGTCAGGAAGATCCCCTGGAGAAGGACATGGCACCCACTCCAGTACTCCTGCCTGGAGAATCCCATGGGCAGACGAGCCTGGTGGGCTACAGTGCATGGGTTTGCAGAGAGCCAGACACGGCTGAAGTAACTAAGCACTCAGGTAGAAAAGGCCATTGAAGTGGGCCATAATCCAATGGGAATGATGGTCTTATGCAGAGAAGAAGTTATACTCCCACTGAGAGCCCAGGAACACACACATACAGAGAAAAGGCCATGTGAAGCCTTTGAGGAGGTGGCTGCCTGCAAGGTGGGGGGAGGAGCCTCGGGAGAAACCAAACCTGCCCGCGCTTTGGTCTGGGACTTCCGCCTCCGATAGCCAGGGCAAAGGAAATCCATTTTGCTCCAGCCAGCCAGTCTGAGGTAGGTTTCCACAGCAGCCTGAGCCGAGTAATAGTGCTCTGGGGACAAGAAGAGGGAGGTCCAGGGCTCTGTTTTAAAAATGGTAAAAGAGTACCAGGTGACGTGAGAAGGAAAAAATAAACTGCAGGTAAAGCTGTTGTTTATCATGGTTCAGTCGATAAGTCGTGTCCAGCTCTTTGGGACCCCCTGGACTGTATGGAGCCTGCCAGGCTCCTCCATCCATGGGATTCTCCAGGCATCAATACTGGGGTGGGTTGCCGTTTCCTTCTCCAGGGGATCTTTCTGACCCAGAGACCAAACCCATGTCTCCTGCATTGGCAAGTGGATTCTTTACCACTGAGTCATCAGGGAATTAAGCTGACATAAGACATAATCAGAGCAAATCATTTTATTGGGGATCAAAAGTCGTATTTGTAGGCAAGAATGCAGTTTCTCTGACTTGAGACTAAATATGTTATTTTCTTGGAGACCAGCTTAACTTCTCAGTATATCCTTGTGGCTTAACTGGGTTTTCACCTGTTGACCCAGGCCAAGGTCAGTGTAGCAAGAGCGAAGTAGTGAATTATGAAAGTTTCTGACTTGTTCGGTTACAACAGTGGGAAAAATTCACCCTTGAAGAGTCTGGTCCAAGAACCTGCTTCCTCAGCAAGAAAGCGCAGCTGGAAACTATAATCTCGTTGACTCCACTGCACTTCAATCCTGTGAGGTCTCTTTCTACTCGGGGAAGGGGTCAGGAAAACCTTGACACCTGTTTAAGGAAGAGTCCCGATGTTGACAACCAGTGGAGAGTCTAAGGTAAGAACCCCACCCCTCTGCCTTTCTCTCAGTTACTGTCTGTTACAGGAGAATGGTAGGTGAAGAAGAACCATGCCCGGAAGAACAAGAGGAACAGGGCTCCCTATACACGGTCATGTGACACACAGAGGGTCAACTCCAGGCAATGAAGCAGGTCAACTCGGGAGTCAATGAGCACATGTTCCTCTTGCCAGGATAAAGTCTACCCCTTCAAGATCAGATTAGGAAGCTGGTAGAACAGATTCCATTCTTCTCACATGTGAATAATGTTTAATTCCATAGCTGTTTGGGGAAAGGATTTGAGTAATTGTCAACCAATGCTAGAAGCTGGGTCAACTTCCACAAGCCTGCAGCTTTGGAAGGTGGTCTGAAAGGAAACGGACCCTGAGATGTGAGGTCATCTGACACTTGGACTGTAGGTTTCCACCGCAGGTGCGGGCGTCACTAATTCCTGTCTACACATGTGTCTCTGCCCCTCTCCTACCGTGCCTCCCCTGTGCTGGCCTCAGAGCAGGTACTTAGGGCTTTCCCAACGGTCCCTGTTATGTTCTGTTTGTGGAGGTCTGTGGGGACCGAGTGCTATAAAAATAGATAGAATAACTTGCGTGACGGACTACAGCTCCCAAGAGGCCCTCCTCCTGGTCACAATTAAGGCTCCCTGAGGTTGTGTCATGCTGAAAAGTGGCCTCTTCAAGGAGTGTGAGATGTGCCTACATCTCAGAGATACTGCAGGTTTGGTTCCAGACCACCCCAAGAATGAGAGTTTCACAAAGATACACTAGTCACGTGGACTTTTGTTGTTGTTGTTGTTTCTCAGTGCATATAAAAATTATGTTTACACTGTCTTGTGAGTCTGGTAAGTGTATAATATATGTCTGAAAAAGCAATATGCATATTTAAAAATATTAATACGTAGCGTTAAAAAATGCTAACCATCATCGGAGCCTTCAGTGAGTCATAACAGTAAAATCAAAGACCACTGATCACAGACCCCCATAACAAGTATAGTAATAGTGAAAAAGTTTGAAATATTGCAAGAATGACCAAAATGTGACACAGAAACAGGAAGTGAGGAAATGTTGGGGAAAATGGCACTAAGAGACTTGCTCGACACAGGTTGCCACAAATCTTTAATTTGTGGGGGGAACATGCAGTATCTGTGAAATGCAAGAAAGCAAAGCACAAGAAAATGCAGTCTGCCTGTACCTGTATTTGCATGGAGTGCTGGTATCCCCAAGTCTCATTATGTGTAATGTATTTACCAACGCAGAGGTCAAAACAGGCCGTGCATAAAGATTTATAACACAGATTTCAAACTCTGAAATCTTATTTTGTGGTTGGGCAGAGAAGCACCGTTTAAGTCAGAACACAGCGCTCTTTGGTGTCATATGGTGGTTAAGAAGATCACCCTCAAAGGCATGAAAATCTGGGTTTAATCCTTATCCAGCCTCTCATTGGCTGTTCCTTTGGACCTCTTATCTGTCTCCCTATTTTCTTTTGAAAAGTGGAAAATAACCAGATTTGTCTAGTAGGGTTATTGTGAAGATGCAAGCTTATTATGAAAAGCTCAGCATGCTTCCCGGCACCGAGTGGGGAGGGTCCGCATTGGTCTGTATGAGGCTGGTGGTGATGCTGGTGGTCATGATGAAAGATGATGATGGTGGAGGTTATGGGTGGTGGTGATAACGAGGAAAATTCTGTGAGGACGGTGATGTGGATTGTGTGATACGATGGTGCTGACCTGATTAGGGTTATGATGCTGGCGGTGATGAGGGGATGTGCTGATGGTGGTTATGTGGGTGAGGATGTAATGATGACACAAAGACAGCCATGATAATGAGATAAGGGTGGCGCCGATGATTGTGTGAGACCGATGAAGACGATCAAGGCGATGATGATAACGATGTGGTGATGAGACTGATGATGTTGAAGGTTATGGGTGGTGGTGATAATGATGGAAATAATAATACGATGATGTGATATTAATTACGGTGACATGATGTTGACGACTATGATGATGGTTGTGGTGATGATGGTGACAATGATGAAGTTGATGAAGATGGTGTTGATAACGGTGCTTATGATCTTCAGTTCAGTTCAGTCACTCAGTCATGTCTGACTCTGCAACCCCATGGACTGCAGCGCGCCAGGCTTCCCTGTCCATCACCAACTCCCAGAGCTCACTCAAACCCATGTCCATCGAGTCAGTGATGCCATCTAACTATCTTGTCCTCCGTCGTTGCCTTCTCCTCCTGCCCTCAATCTTTCCCAGCATCAGGGTCTTTTCCAATGAGTCAGTTCTTCGCATCAGGTGGCTAAAGGATTGGAGCTTCAGCTTCAGCAGCTTATGAGCATGTTTACCTTAATGAAGTTTCTCTGAAATGAAATATACCTGCCAATATATTGGGCAAATAGAAGGCTCTCTTAGGACATGCCCCTGCTGTGGCTTGTTCTTGGTTTGCTTTCTAATAAGAAAGAGAAATTACTTAAATTCATTTTACAGAAATGCACCATCTCATATTCTTTTACATAAGGCCAAGAAATTGAGATGAAGACAATTGTGTTATAACTTTTGGTAAATTGGTTCAATCATGATATTCATTACTACTGTACCACAGACTATATTAGCAAGATCAACAAAACCTTAAGCGATAATGTAGCCCACTTACAGAAAATAAACTTAAAATTAGTGCTTTGCCCAGGAGACTTTCTTGGATCAGAAAAGGAAGATAAGAAAAATATTCAGTTCTATTATAGTGTATTCCTTAGAGTTTTTTTTTTTTTCTTGTGTGTGTGTATTTCTTTTTAGAAATATATTCAAGCGAATATTTTCCTAAGGCTAAAATTTTTTCACTCAAGCTCTCATCATGACTTTGTTTGGGCTTCGTTTGGTCCTATGTTTAACAAGAGATGAGGAAAGATAAAGGGCAAAAACAAAGCCTGTTCCCTAAAAGGGCAGCGTGCCCAGTGGCGTGGTCTGGAGCTAACCTGGGTGACCACACGTGAGGTATGTCTTTGCTAATGGCCAAACCACGAAGAGGAGCCATTGGTTAATCAACAGTACTTACTATATTTATATTCAGAATTAAGTCACCCTGAGAGTCTGCAGAAGTCACTCAGGATGTCTGAATGATTTTACATATGTTGAATGAGTGAATTCAACCAAAAGTCCTCTAAGTGTTCCTCAAGACCCTGTGGGCACCCCTGACCTTTTTAAGGAGGTCTGGAATGCCAAATATACTTTTTTAATAATACCAAGATTTTGTTTGTCTTATACTTTCATTCTTTCATGCATATGAAAAATCCACCAATTTAGTTTTTGAGTCAACACTGCAACACTGTTGCCAAATTTTGATGTAGTATCAAAGAAAAGTATCTGCAATTATTGAAAAAGGCAGTTAAAATATGGTTCACGTTTCTAACAATGTATATATGCATGAAGCCAGATTCCCTTCACATACCTAAACCAAAATAATACATTATAACAAATTGAAGGCAAAAGCAGGTGTCAGAATCCAGCCTGGTTTTTTTTTTTTCAATAAAGGCAAATATTAACTGAGTTTTGCAAAAGTTTAAAACAATACCATTCTACTAATTTTTTTGTCTTGGAAGATAGTAATCTTTCATAAAATATTTAAATTATATTAACACATAATAGGTTTTCATTTTAAATAAATAAAGATAATTTAATTTTTAATTTAATACGTATATAATTGTTTTAGTCACTAAGTCATGTCTGATTCTTTTGCAGCTCCATGGACGGTAGCCCACTAGGCTCTGCTGTCCATGAGATTTCCCAGGCAAGAATACTGGAATGGGTTGCCATTTCCTTCTCCAGGGGATAGGATCTTCCTAACCCAGGGACTGAACCCACATCTTGTCTCCTGAATTGGCAGGCATATCCTTTACCACTGAAGCACCAGGGAAGCCCATTTATGTGTATATATATATATATATATATATATATATATATATAGAGAGAGAGAGAGAGAGAGAGAGTATATATATATATAGAGAGAGAATATATGTATAAGTAGAATATAAACACACGCACAAATTTGTTTTAATTTTAAAAAATAGAATATAAACACAGAAACTAAAGCTCTTTGAGATTCTCAGTAATTCCTAAAAGTGTAAAAAGGTCCTGAGAAGAAAATTTTTTGAAAACCACTGGATTAGATTATTAACTCAATAATAGTTTTCCAGCCTGAAAGGTTTTGATTTACTTTTAAATGTTTTATTTTATTTTGAGGCATACCTGATTTGCAGTGTTGTGTCCGTTTCAGATGTCCAGCAGAGTGACTCAGTCATACCCATACGTATATCCATTCTTTTTCAGATTCTTTCCCCGTATAACTTTTCACAGAATATTGAGTAGAGTTCCCTGTGCTATACAGCAGGTCCTTGTTGGTCATTTTATATATAGTAGTGTGCATATGTCAATACCAAATTCCAAATACCAAACCGCCCGCCTCCATCTTTATCTATAACCCTTTTCCAGCCTGAAAGTTTTTGGTTCTAAAACATGCCCAGCCCATCCTGTGGTCTATGAGGAGTGAAAGTACTGTCTCCGCCCTTGGTGTTGCCTTGACACTGTTAGGGAGGTGACTGTCCACACAAAGGTGCTGAACTTAGTCCAGCATCAAGGACTGAGTTGTGTGGTTCCGACTAAGGGAACCAGCAGCAGAGGGTGGGGAGAGTGGCTTCTCCCTTTATCTGAATGGTTCTCTCTGAGGACACACCGTGCTCTGAGCAGTGTGTCTTCCACAGACTGCATCTGTATTTCATTAAGAGACTTTCTGCTGATGCCAATTATTGTCTCAATAATCTTATGTGGGGCATCCCTGGGGGCTCAGCTGGTAAAGAATCTGCCTGCTGTGCGGGAGACCTGGGTTCCATCCCTGGGTTGTGAAGATCCCCTGGAGAAGGGAAAGGCTCCCCACTCCAGTATTCTGGCCAGGAGGATTCCATGGACTGTATAGTCCATGCGGTTGCAAAGAGTTGGACACGACGGAGCGACTTTCACTTTCAGTCTTATGTAAATTCAAATGCTGGACCTGGTGACTTGAACCAGCTCTATTAGAACCTCTAAACTTGCCTTGTTTGTTGATTATTTTGACACAAGCCTGGGTCAGAACATTAGACGAGGCAGATTAGCAGATAAAAGGGTGAGCCTTGGAGGCAGTCAGACCTGGGGTCCCAGCTGACTCAACCTCTTCTATCTACAGGCTTCTCAGCAAATCTTCTATTCCATGAAACTTTTTAAAAAAATCTGTAATTTGGGGATGATAACTGCCATTTTAAAATCCCCTACAATATTCCTTTTGCTCTAAAAGATACTTTGTATGAGTTACTGATTTAATTCTCAAAAACACTCCGCTAAGGCAACACTGTGACCCTCATCCTACAGATGGAGAATGCGAAGATTAGAGACCTAAAGGCTAAAGCCACACAATTGCTAAGTGGACAGGCTTGCGTTTCAGTCTAAGCTCTTTGATCCTAAAACTTGTGATTTTCTTCCCTACATTGAACTCATTCTAATGGTCAGCTTTGAGAGTTCTTGGGATAATTGGATACCGCAAAGCTTGCAAAGAGCCCAATACAATGCCAAGCTCACAGTGGGTGTTACAGAACCTAACTCGGGTCCACTCGCCCACACACAGAAAGGCCAGTCAACTGACAGCGGGTGTGGTGAAGGAGAGTGCAGCATTTCTATTGCAGACCCCAAGCGAGGAGAATGGGCAGGTCACACTCAGGAGACCCAAACTCCCCGATGGCTTTCAGGGGAGGGGGTGCTGCTGGGGGCATGACCAGCTCTTGCAGAATCTGGTCGGCATCAGGGTAACGTTTCAAGCATCTTTAACCTTCTGGGCTTTCAGCCAGTCTAGGGTCTGTGTTCCTGCCATCAGCGGCTTTCATCTGGTGGGGCTCTACTTCCTGTAAAAACAACCTAGGAACGCGTGTTGGTCCTTTATCCGTGTGTTTCAGGGAACTGTGAGTTTGGTGATTCTGCTCTGTGGCTGGTTATACTCTAAACAGTTACCAGTTCTCCAGCCCAACAGCTATGCTTTGTCTCTACATCTCCACATCCTTCTCTGTTTACTGAATCCGCCTTTTAAGATTCAGGAAGGCATGGAAGACTAAAGCAACAGGCTTTTCCTCTGAAGGGCTGGGGCCCAGGGGCTTGTATGTGGTTTCCAAGGTGCTCAGGCAGTCTTAGCTGCCCAGGCCCTGCCCTTCTCCGGGGTCACAGCGCTCTGTATAATTACATGGTGCCACTGAGCACGTTTAGCCGCGTGGAACCCAGGAGAGCAGGCTGGTGTGGGTGCAGTGGGCTCTGGCTCCTGGCAGTGCTCCGTGCGTGTTTGCTGATGAAGCTGCAGCACCCTGTGGTCAGCTCAGGGCTTAATTTCTCCGGGCTTTGAGTTTCCTTTCTTTATAAGTATGAATTTGAACAAGCTTACTTTAAGATCTATACCATCTAGAGAAGTCTATATTGTACTATTGTGCAGAGTTTTTGAACAAACTTAGAAGTTCCCAGCAATAATGGTGTTTTAGTGGAGAAGGAAATGGCAACCCACTCCAGTATTCTTGCCTGGAGAATCCCAGGGACGGAGGAGCCTGGTGGGCTGCCATCTATGGGATTGCACAGAGTCGGACACGACTGAAGTGACTTAGCAGCAGCAGCAGCAGCAGTATTTGAATGCATTCTCCAAATCCCAGAAGTAAAATGAGAAACCTGTGTTGCAATTAAGGGAAGGTGATGTGTAAGAAAAGCAGTAAGAAACATCTGCTCTTTCACAATTCCTGGCACGCGAGAGAAAAAAAAAAAATTGATGCTATAAAAATGACTCGCTTCTTCTTGTGTCAAACCCTAAATAATGAGAAAAATGCAAAGGAAATATGTTTCCTATTTGTAAATAGAAAGAATGACTTTCCTAACAGCCTTTATATGGGTATGTTTTCAACTCTGGGCTAACCACAAAGACTTTTCATTTCATGCTTCTTTTCATGATTACCTAATTCTCATCTTCCCTTCGAATTAAAGAGGGAAGATTAAATTCTTGCTGAAAGAGGAGCATGATTTCGCTCTTACATTGTCTGTTTTCTGTACTCGCCATGTTATGTAACCATTAAATGTGTTTCATCGTGCTGTTGTTGGGTTCAGCACAAAGCGTTGTCATCCAGTTCTGCAGCCGGTGCTATTGTTGGTGGTCTGCACAGGCCAGGTTTCTAGGCAGAAATGATATTTTCCACCAACTTAGAACATCTGATCATTACTGGTTTTGAACTGATAATACAGAAGAACCCTTTCGAATGGATGGAAATTAAAAAATCACTTTCCTAAAGAAAAGGGAAACGTAACATATATATAGGCAGGGAATCTGGAAGCCTGGGGAGGCCTGAGAACCACCCATGCCTGTCTCCCAAGGACCTGGAGGGGAAGCGGATGGCTGGCCCACCCCTCCACCCCCCAACTCCCACCCCTCACAGGTTAGACTCGAATGTCCAGTGCTTTCAGGGCGAGAGGCTCACGAGGTTTTTCCTGGGAGTGGAAGAAGCTGAGACCCAGCCTTGATGTGGAAAAGTTTACAGTAAGACACCCAAAGGGGTGTTGAGTCAAGGTGTGCTGAGGCTGGGAAAGGGGTGGTTTTCGTTGCTGTTGTTTGGTTGCTAAGTTGTGACGGACTCTTTTGCAACCCCATGGACTGTAGCCTGCCAGGCTCCTCTGTCCTTGGGATTCTCTGGGCAAGAATACTGGAATGGGTTGCCATTTCCTTCTCCAGGGAAACTTCCCCACCCAGGGATTGAACCAGAGTCTCCTGCACTAACAGGTGGATTCTTTACTGCTGAGCGACCAGGGAACCCCAGGGGTGCTTTTGCCTCCGTGGAAACCAGGGTGCTGGGATCGCCCCTCTCAGTGCATTCATTGAGTAATTCCACCCTGGCTCCAGAGCTCAGCCCCAGTCCTGATGCACACAGCCTGCGAGAGTATGTGTGCCTGCGGGCTTCCTTTTTCACCCTCTACACCGCCCCACTCGTCCAGACCAACTTTGCTTTTATCGAAAACCTCCATTTCCAAAGGAAAGGGGTTTACTAAATGGACAAGATATCAGTTCACTTCAGTTCAGTTGCTCAGTCGTGTCTGACTCTTTGTGACTCCATGGACTGTAGCACACCAGGCCTCCCTGTCCATCACTAACTCAAAGAGCTCACTCAGACTCATGTCCATCTAGTCACTGATGCCATCCAGCCATCTCATCCTCTGTCATCTCCTTCTCCTCCTGCCCTCAATCTTTCCGAGCATCAGGGTCTTTTCAAATGAGTCAGCTCTTCACATCGGATTCCCAAAGAATTGGAGCTTCAGCTTCAGCATCAGTCCTTCCAATAAATATTCAGGGCTGATTTCCTTTAGAATTGATTGATAGATCTCCTTGCAGTCCAAAGGACTCTCAAGAGTCTTCTCCAACACTGCAGTTCAAAAGCATCAGTTCTTCGGTGCTCAGCTTTCTTTATAGTCCAACTCTCGTGGCCGTGCGTGACTACAGGAAAAATCATAGCTTTGACTAGAAAGACTTTTGTTGGCAAAGTAACGTCTCTGCTGTTTAATATGCTGTCTGCTGCTGCTGCTAAGTCACTTAAGTCATGTCCGACTCTGTGTGACCCCATAGATGGCAGCCCACCAGGCTCCCGTCCCTGGGATTCTCCAGGCAAGAACACTGGAGTAGGTTGCCATTTCCTTCTCCAATGCAGGAAAGTGAAAAGTGAAAGTGAAGTCGCTCAGTCATGTCCGACTCCTCACGACCCCATGGACTGCAGCCCACTAGGCTTCTCTGCCCATTGGACTCTCCAGGCAAGAATACTAGAGTCTAGGTTGGTCATAACTTTTATTCTAAGGAGCAAGCATCTTTTAATTTCATGGCTGCAATCACCATCTGCAGTGATTTTTGAGCCCAAAAAAATAAAGTCTGACACTGTTTCCACTGTTTCCCTATCTATTTCCCATGAAGTGATGGGACTGGATGCCATGATCTTAGTTTTCTGAATGTTGAGTTGTAAACCAACTTTTTCACTCTCCTCTTTCACTTTCAACAAGAGGCTCTTTAGTTCTTCACTTTCTGTCGTAAGTGTGGTGTTGTCTGCATATCTGAGGTTATTGATATTTCTCCCGGCAATCTTGATTCCAGCTGGTGCTTCATTCAGCCCAGCATTTCACATGATGTACTCTGCATATAAGTTAAATAAACAAGGTGACAATATACAGCCTTGATGTACTCCTTTTCCAGTTGGGAACCAGTCTGTTGTTCCATGTCCAGTTCTAACTTCTTGCTTCCTGACCTGCATACAGGTTTCTCAGGAGGCAGGTCAGGTGGTCTGGTATTCCCATCTCTTGAAAAATCTTCCACAGTTTGTTATGATCCACACAGTCAAAGGCTTTGGCGTAGTCAGTAAAGCAGAAATACATGTTTTTCTGGAAATCTCTAGCTTTTCTGATGATCCAGCAGATGTTGGCAATTTGATCTCTGGTTCCTCTGCCTTTTCTAAAACCAGCTTGAACATCAGGGAGTTCACGGTTCAAGTACTGCTGAAGCCTGGCTTGGAGAACTTTGAGCATTACTTTGCTAGTGTGTGAGATGAGTGCAATTGTGCGGTAGTTTGAGCATTCTCTGGCATTGCCTTTCTTTGGGATTGGAATGAAAACTGACCTTTTCCAGTCCTGTGGCCACTGCTGAGTTTTCCAAATTTGCTGGCATACTGAGTGCAGCACCTTCACAGCATCATCTTTTAGGATTTGAAGTAGCTCAACTGGAATTCCATCACCTCCATTAGCTTGTTCATAGTGATGCTTCCTAAGGCCCACTTGACTTCACATTCCAGGATGTCTGGCTCTAGGTGAGTGATCACACCAGTGATCATGACAAGTGATTATCCGGGTCATGAAGATCTTTTTTGTACAGTTCTTCTGTGTATTCTTGTCACCTCTTCTTAATCTCTTCTGCTTCTGTTAGGTCCAGACCATTTCTGTCCTTTATCGAGCCCATCTTTGCATGAAATGTTCCCTTGGTATCTCTAATTTTCTTGAAGGGATCTCTCGTCTTTCCCATTTTGTTGTTTTCCTCTATTTCTTGATCACTGAGGAAGGCTTTCTTATCTCTCCTTGTTATTCTTTGGAACTCTGCATTCAGATGGGAATATCTTTCCTTTTCTCCTTCGACTTTTGCATCTTGTCTTTTCTCCGCTATTTGTAAGGCCTCCCCAGAGGCCTTTTGTTTTTCTTTTTCTTGGGGATGGTCTTGATCATTGCCTCCTATACAATGTCACAAGACTGTGTCCCTAGTTCTTCACAGCACTCTCTCTGTCAGATCTAACCCCTTAAATCTATTTGTCAATTCTACTGTATAATTGTAATGAATTTGATTTAGGTCATATCTGAATGGTCTAGTGGTTTTCCCTGCTTTCTTCAATTTCAGTCTGAATTTGGCAATAAGGAGTTCATGATCTGAGCCACAGTCAGCTCCTGGTCTTATTTTTGCTGACTGTATAGAGCTTCTCCATCTTTGGCTGCAAATCAATCTGATTTCGGTGTTGACCATCTGGTGAGGTTCATGTGTAGAGTCCTCTCTTGTGTTGCTGGAAGAGGGTGTTTGTTCTGACCAGTGCATTCTCTTGGCAAAACTCTGTTAGGCTTTGCCCTACCTCATTTTGTACTCCAAGGCCAAATTTGCCTGTTACTCCAGGTATCTCTTGACTTCCTACTTTTGCATTCCAGTCCCCTGTGATGAAAAGAAAAAGGACAAGGTATATCGTAGTACCAATGAACTGTGACTAAGGACTGGGTCCATGTTCAACCTTGTAAGCACTTTCCTGGGAAGATTCTGGGGCCCCGGATGTCTGTTTCTGCTTCCAACTCAGAAGGTGTGTCTGTGCCCATCAGAGGGGAGACATGGGACTCGACGTCTTAAGGACCAGTCTCTGTACACTGGGGCTTCCCAGGGGGTTCAGTGGTAAAGAACCTGTCCGCCTGTCTTGTAGGAGACTCAACAGACGGGGGTTTGATCCCTGGGTTGGGAAGATCCCCTGGAGAAGGAAATGGCAAACTCCTGTCCATCTATTTTGTGCCTATGAAGTTTAAGGCTTCAGTGACACCCCGCTTATTTGTCAGTCCAGTGAGGGAGGGCCCGGGGCTGCCTCTTTCTGGGGTCGCAGACTGGGAATGATGCTGTTGATCGTGCCAGGCAGGAAATGTGGTGAGGCTGGAGTGGGCGGGGGTTGGAGTGGGGCTCCCTGGAGCCAGGATGCAGAGCAAGCTCGGAGAGCAAGAAGCAGGGCCCAGAGGGCCAGTGGGGACCAGGCGGCCTCGAGAGGAGGCCCTGGTGGACAGGGGACCCTGCTCGTTCCCACAGTCCCACTTCTTCCCTCACTTGGGTGCTGGGGACCCATCGAACAGACGCTCCTGTTTTCAGGGGACACGCCGGCTCAGCAGGGCCAGTGAGTGCCATGGCCACCCCCGTGAAAGGGAGCCTCCCTTCCTTGGCAATTATAAGAGGGTCCCAGCGAAAGCCCGAGGGCCAGCGCTGGGTGTCAGTCTGCCGTCCCATAAAATAACACGAAAATGGCTCAAACGTTGGACCTGAAAGTAATGTCAGCCTTCCCTGTTAAGAGCAGAGTCAGTTGAAGGCAGGCCCCAGTGGGGCCTGGGGACGTATCTTTGTCCGGGATCACTGCGTAGACTTGCCTTCCTGCAAGATGGACCTTGTGACCTGGGCGCAGGCTAGCAAAGCATTTGCAGACTTGAGGCAGAATGAGAGGAGAAAAGCGTTTGTTAGAGCAGGAGATGCTGTTAGGACAGCGGGCCAGCAAAGGGGAGAGCTGACGTCTTCTGTGGGCTTAGTGGCCTCGAGACGGAAAACTCCCCTGGAAGAGTGGCCTTAGGTGATTGGTTAGGGTGCTATTGGGTGGGTATTTTTACCTAATGTGCCGTCAGGGAGCCTGCTGGTTTAAGTCAGAGGGGTTCATGCCAACGGTTGCTATGGGGCTTGGTCAGTTCTGGAGATGACCTTGGTACCAGGGCTCCATATCTTTGGCTTTGGCATAAGGCTTTACACCTGTGACCTTGGTATCAGTTCAGTTCAGTTCAGTCACTCAGTCGTGTCCAACTCTTTGTGACCCTGTGGACTGCAGCACACCAGGCCTCCCTGTCCACCACCAACTGCCAGAGTTTACTCAAACTCACGTCCATTGAGTCGGTGATGCCATCCAACCATCTTATCCTCTGTCGTCCCCTTCTCCTCCTGCCCTCAATCTTTCCCAGCATCAGGGTCTTTTCAGATGAGTCAGCTCTTTGCATCAGGTGGCCAAAGTAATGGCATTTCAGCTTCAACATCAGTCCTTCCAATGAACACCCAGGACTCCTTTAGGATGGACTGGTTGGATCTCCATGAAGTCTGAGGGACTCTCAAGAGTCTTCTCCAACACCACAGTTCAAAAGCATCAGTTATTTGGCACTCAGCTTTCTTTATAGTCCAACTGTCACATCCATACATAACCTCTGGAAAAACCATAGCCTTGACTAGACGGACTGTTGTTGACAAAGCAATGTCTCTGCTTTGGGTACAGGGCTCCACAAACATGATGCTCTGCACAAGATCTGTAGCCAGAGCCCTCAGGTGATGGTGAAGGACCACCTTCGATCGTAAGTTTCCTGGCTTGAAGTAGAACGGTCTTGAGAATCCCTCTACGTCCAGCGTCTCGATATATTCTGTGTGTCTCTCTCCCTGGAGAGATGAGTAGCTTCTGGATAAGAAGATGCTGATTTGTTCACCTGTGGGTCCCCAGCTGCGGGCACAGGGCCTCGGGCTGAACTAGACCTATCCTCTGCTGAAATAGCCCTGCATGGTCTGTCCATTTTCGACAGGCTCTCTCCTAATATTTACTTTTAATTAAATGGAATGTTCATCAAAGTGAAAAGCATGCTTCACTTGGTGCATTATCTCGGACCACAGAGGACGCACCTCTGTTACTCCTTACGGCCCTTTTGGGACAGCTGGAGCTTTAGCTTCATATACTTTATTAGCGTAATTGAAATGGACATTAATCCAAGGGGAAGCATTTAGAATGCTGCCTGGGTGAAAACTCCGCGGCAGGGGTCTGCCCAGCCGTGCGCTGGCTGCTTCAGTCGCACCTGAAGAGTCGTGGCTGAACGCTCAGCCACATTTGCCTTATTTGGAATTGGGTCCGAGACATTTGGGGGTCTCCAGAGTTTCACTGAAGTTCATTTCAAATCTCCCACGGCCGGTGAGCAGTGCAGGGGGAGGGGGCATGGGGAGTGTTATTGACGGGAAACATACAGCGGTGTTGAAAGTGCGATAGAGGGACTTCCCCGCGGTCCAGTGGTTAAGACTCCACCCTCCCATGCAGGGGGTGGGGGTTCCATGCCTGGTCAGGAAGCAGAGATCCCGCATGCCTCCGGTTGGAAAAAACAAACCATTAAACAGAAATAATATTGTGACAAATTTAATAAAGACTTTAAAAATGGTCTACATAAAAAAAGAAAAAAAAACTCTTTAAAACAACAACCAAATGCTCAGGCAAGAGGGTGGGAGAAAGGGCTGCAGAGGGGTAGAAGTGACCTTAAGAGTGACCTCCCCTGGATCCGTGCTGGTAAAGAATGAGGAACTTGTGGGTATTGCCATGGTGTCCTGATGCTGCACACGAGCTGTTCCCATCACACGCCTCTGCTGGCCCCACGCCTGGTCCTGAGACCCACCCGCCTTCAGGTCTGTGAAGATTTCTGTCCCTGGAGCCCCCAGGACCTCTGCTTTGCAGGACCTCTCTCTCCAAACCTGAAGTGTCACATGCTCCCAAGAAAATGCACTTTTCTTTTTGTGGGGGGCTATTCTTTTAATTTATTGGAGTATAGTTGATTTACAATCTTGAGTTAGTTTCTGGTGTACAACGAAGTGGTTCCGTTATATGTGTATTCATTCTTTTCTAGACCCTTTTCTCACATAACCTATCGCAGAATATTGAGTAGAATTCCCAGTGCCGTACCGTAAGTAGGTCCTTGTTGGCTACCTATTTTGCATGTAGTAGTGTGTATGTATGAGTCCCAAGCTCTTGATTTGTCCTTCCCCACCCCATTTCCCCTTTGGCAGCCATAGGTGTGTCTTCCACGTCTGTAAGCCTGTTTCTGTTTTGTAAGCACATTCATTTGTACCTCTGTTTTTTAAATTAGATCGGTTTATTGCTGTTGCATGAGTGAGACATACGATAGTTGTCTTTCTCTGACTTGACTCAGTGTGATCATCTCTAGGTGCATCCGTGTTGCTGCAAACGGCGCTATGTCATTCATTTTTATAGCTGAGTAATATTCCATTGGATATATGTACCACGTCTTATTCACCTGTTTCTCTGGTGATGGACGCTTAGGTTGCTTCCATGTTGTGGTTATTATAAATGGCGCTGCTGTGAACATAGGGATTATGGTTTTCTCTGGATATGTGCTCAGGAGCGGGATTGCAGGATCACTGGTAAATCTATTTTTAGCTTTTCAGGACTCTCCATACTGCTCTCCATAGCGGCTGCAGCAATTTACGTTCCCACCAACAGTGCAAGAGCGTTCCCTTTTCGCCACATCCTCTCCAGCATGTTTGTAGTCTTTTTGATGGTGGACATGCTGACCCCGGCGTGAGGTGATAAGCTCGACAAGCCAACGCACCCTTTTGATAGTGTTCCCACCAGAGCTTCTGTTACCATTTCTCTCCCCAAGGACTTTACGTGTATATAACCTCACTTTTTTAGGATAGCGGAGTTCCGCCCATCAGCGGACACAGCAGAGGTCTGGTGCTGTTCCTCGGACTCATCCTTTGTCCCAAGGATCTTTTGGTCTTTATTGTTTTAAGTCACCTCGACTTGAAATTGCCGGGACTGGAGGGTCCTCTGTGTTCAGCTCAGCCTCCCTGCCACTAGCTGTGTGATGTTCAACAACAGAGTGAAGCAAGCAGAGCAGAGAAAGGGGGGACTCTGGACGTGTGGGGAGCAGCTGCAGGTGGAGGACCATGGCCAGAGGAGCCCCCTGCCCCCACGCGACAGCAGCAGTCAATGACGAGACGCGGCTTGTGTCTCTGCCAGGCCGTGCAGCCGGACAAGGCCTGCCCTGCCCCTTACGACGCGTGTGAGCTCCATTGCTCAGACATGGCCCGTTCTTTTGTTACCCCCATGGACTATAGCCCACCAGGCTCCTCTGTCCATGCAATTTTACAGGCAAGAATGGTGAAGCGAGTTGCCATTTCCTTCTCCAGGGGATCTTCCCAACCCAGGGGTCAAACCAGCATTTCCTGTGTCTCCTGCGTTTCCTGCGTTGGCAGGTAGATTCTTTACCACTGAGCCCCCTAGGAAGACCACTCCCCACTATGATGACCATTAACTTTACAATTGTGCAGTGGCCGTTTACCCATACCCAGGGGCAGTGCACCTTTTATTATTTTTTAATATAAATTTATTTATTTTAATTGGAGGTTAATTACAATATTGTATTGGTTTTGCCATACATCAACATGAATCTGCCATGGGTATACACGTGTTCCCCATCCTGAACCCCCTCCCACCTCCCTCCCCATACCATCCCTCTGGGTCATCCCAGTGCACCAGCCCCAAGGATCTTGTATCATGCATCGAACCTGGACTGGTGATTCATTTCTTATATGATATTATACATGTTTCAATGCCATTCTCCCAAATCATCCCACCCTCTCCCTCTCCCACAGAGTCCAAAAGACTGTTCTGTACATCTGTGTCTCTTTTTCTGTCTCGCATGCAGGGTTATCATTACCATCTTTCTAAAATTCCATATATATGCGTTAGTATACTGTATTGGTGTTTTTCTTTCTGGCATACTTCACTCTGTATAATAGGCTCCAGTTTCATCCACCTCATTAGAACTGATTCAAATGTATTCTTTTTAATGGCTGTGTAATACTCCACTGTGTATATGTACCACAGCTTTCTTATCCATTCATCTGCTGATGGACATCTAGGTTGCTTCCATCTCCTAGCTATTATAAACAGTGCTGTGATGAACACTGGGGTACACGTGTCTCTTTCCATTCTGGTTTCCTCAGTGTGTATGCCCAGCAGTGGGATTGTTGGGTCATAAGGCAGTTCTATTTCCAGTTTTTTAAGGAATCTCCACACTGTTCTCCATAGTGGCTGTACTAGTTTGCATTCCCACCAACAGTGTAAGAGGGTTCCCTTTTCTCCACACCCTCTCCAGCATTTATTGCTTGTAGACTTTTGGATCTCAGCCATTCTGACTGGCGTGAAATGGCACCTTTTATATGGAAGCAAAATACAGCCTTATCGGTGGATAATGATCTGTGCAACAATGCATTTTGTTACAGAAGGTTATAAAAAGAACAGAGAAAAAATTATTGTCTTCACCTTTCGTGGGATCTGTGATTTTACCCATTTTCGTTGATGAGCTGCATGCTTTAAACTGCCATTAAAAAGTAAAGTATAAACTCTGTGCTTTTTTCTGTAGATGAGACTGGGGGGGCGGGGGCGGGCTCTTTGAAAGGATTTCTCTCAGTTAGCAACCAGGACCGCAGAGTCATGCTGGTGCCAAGTAGAAAGACATCGCCATAGCAGCACCAACAATTGAGAAACACAGCACTCCCCATGGGACGGTTCCAGGTGGTTCTCTGTGAATGCCTCTCCCTGACTGCATTCCTCCTATTTCAGAAAGTGAGGGCGCTGGATTACCAGAGGGTTTTTAAGGGTGGGCGAAGCCACGTGCTGTTGGACAGCATCTCATCCAAGGTGCTGGTTCCCCCTTGAGGCCCCAAAGCCCTGAGAACTCAGGGTCCCAGCAGGGATCGGACAGGCTGCTTTATGATCTCCCAGGACCTTTACAGCTGCAGAATCCTGCGTTCCTGGCCCTGGCCCTTCCTTCCACCCAAAGTCCTCTTTGTGAGTTGGAGGCCTCGTTGCCAGGTTCCTGAGTTCCGATCCGCGTTTCCATGGGATCCTCTGCTTCCTCAGACACGACCCCTGTTCCAGTCCTGGCAGCACCAGTAAGATCACACCCAAGCCGGGCAGCCAGCTCCCCAGGCAGGGCTGCAGGAGCCGCGTCCAGGCAGAGCCGGTCTTGTGAGCGGGCAGCTGCTCTACGAGTGGAGAGGCGCCTGCTCAGCCCCCGACCATCTGCGCGGCCACGGACTGCGCCAGCCTGCGGCCGAGGGAAGGCCTTGACCTCTCGACACCCAGAAGCATGAAGCCCTGAACTGCAGTGTGTACTGAACTGCAGTGTGTACTGAACTGGGGTTCTTCTGTACGCGAAAGACGATGGTCTAAGTCTTCAATGAGTCAAATGCAGACATGCCAACTAAGATTTTCTTTGCTCAGACACTGATTTCTAAAATCTGCAAGTCTGCCAGGGTTTTCCATTTACTCTCATTGTAAAAGCATTGCAGCGCCATGTCCATCAGATTCCAAAGCTGGCTCTGACAAACCATGACTATAATTTTAAACCTAGTGAGTTCTGGTGGAGAAGGAAATGGCACCCCACTCCAGTATTCTTGCCTGGGAAATCCCATGAACAGAGGAGCCTGGCGGGCTACAGTCCACGGGGTCACAAAGAGTCGGATGCGACTGAAGTGACTTAGCAGCAGCAGCAGCAGCAGTGGCTAAACAACGATCCCGTTCTGAAGCCCCTGCTTTCCTTATACTTTCTGACAATTCATTTTGCTGTTTAGTGTGTTTGGGAGTATAGCTGTTTTACAGCGTTGTGTGAGTTTCTACTGTGCGGCAAAGTGAGCGTAGATCTGCTCTTTTTTTGAGATTTCCTTCCCATTTAGGTCACCGCAGAGCATAGAGTTCCGTGCGCTGTGCAGTAGGTTCTCATGAGTCATCTCTTTTATCCATACTATCAATAGTGTATGTATATATCCGTCAGCCCCAATCTCCCAATCCGTCCCACTCTCCTGTCCCCCTTGGTGTCCATGCATTTGCTCTCTACATCTGTGTCTCTATTTCTGCTTTGTAAATAAGATCATCTATACCAGTTTTTTTTTTTTTCAGATTCCACATATGTGTGTTAATATGTGGTATTTGTTTTTCTCTTTGATTTTTACTTCAGATGTGGTACATATATACAGTGGACTGTTGAGATGTGGATGGACCTAGAGACTGTCATAAGGAACTTTTCTTGTGTATTTTATTTCAAAATGTTAGGCATAATTTTTTCGATGAAAAGGGACCTTTTTAAACACACAGCACTCCGTCTCCATCACTGTTATGTGCGTTAGCATAGTCCCAGGCCACTGAACCACGTTTCTGGCAGACATGACCATCCAAGTGTGTGTGAGAGTGCCAGTCGCTCGGTATAGGCTCCAGGCAAGAATACTGGAGTGAGTTGCCATTCCCTTCTGCAGGGGATCTTCCCGACCCAGGCATCGAACCCAGGTCTCCCGCACTGCAGGCAGATTCTTTACCATCTGAGCCACCAAGGTTGAGGTCAGAGACAGAGGTAGATGCTGACCTCTCTCCTGCAGGTCCTCCCTTGACCTTTCCCAGGCACACCTGCCCCAGGTGCATACCCATGACCAAGGCTAGCAGCTCTGTCTCCAGACGTGGACATCTCAGAGGTCATGTGCTTCTGTGGTTCTCACATGGGTGAATCACTTGGCTTATTTCTAGAAAGCCTGTTGATGTGGGCCTTACTGTCCTAAGTCAGTTGTGTTGGGACTCATTACAGTGTAAGTTGTAACTGTAAGTTGTTTGGCTGGAGGAAGCACAAGCTGGAATCAAGATTGGCAGGAGAAATATCAATAACCTCAGATATGCAGATGACACCACCTTTATGGCAGAAAGTGAAGAGGAACTAAAGAGCCTTTTGATGAAAGTGAAAGAGGAGAGTGGAAAAGCTGGCTTAAAACTCAACATTCAGAAAATGAAGATCATGGCATCCGGTTCCATCACTTCATGGCAGATAGATGGGGAAATCGTTGAAACAGTGTCAGACTTTATTTTTCTGTTCTCCAAAATTAGTGCAGATGCTGATTGCAGCCATGAAATTAAAAGACACTTACTCCTTGGAAGGAAAGGTATGACCAATCTAGATAGCATATTCAAAAGCAGAAACATTACTTTGCCAACAAAGGTCCGTCTAGTCAAGGCTATGGTTTTTCCAGTGGTCATGTATGGATGTGAGAGTTGGACTATAAAGACAGCTGAGCGCCGAAAAATTGATGCTTTGATGGATGTTGGAGAAGACTCTTGAGAGTCCTTTGGACTGCAAGGAGACCCTACCAGTCCATTCTGAAGGAGATCAGCCCTGGGTGTTCTTTGGAAGGACTGATGCCAAAGCTAAAACTCCAATACTTTGGCCACCTGATGCGAGGAGTTGACTCATTGGAAAAGACCCTGATGCTGGGAGGGATTGGGGGCAGGAGGAGAAGGGGATGACAGAGGATGAGATGGCTGGATGGCATCATCGACTCGATGGACATCGGTTTGGGTAAACTCCGGGAGTTGGTGCTGGACAGGGAGGCCTGGCGTGCTGCAGTTCATGGGGTCACAAAGAGTCGGACACGACAGTGACGGAACTGAACTGAACACTGTAAGTTAATTGCTCGTTCATAGTAAATGTTAAAATTGTTAAGAATGACCGAGCCCCTTAGGCTGCTGGCCCTGCCTCTTAAGAAGGACTCAGTCTGTGATCAGGGCCCTTCACCCTCGCTATCCCCCCATGCCCATCCACGCTGTCCACTGCTAATGGCTCTGAATTCAGAGCTTAGTGTGAAAACTCCTAGGAGCCCAGACACTTCTCCTGTAGGTCTGATAGTTGAGATTTGTCAGACTCTGCTGGTGTCTAGGACATCTCTGTTTATCCCAGAATGCACAAATAGGAGCTTCCCTGGTGGCTCAGATGATAAAGAATCTGCCTGCAATGCAGGAGACACGGATTCAGTCCCTAGTTGGGAAGATCCCCTGGAAAAGGGCATGGCAACCCACTCCAGTACTCTTGCCTGGAGGATCCCATGGACAGAGGACTCTGGCGGGCTACAGTCCATGGAGTCACAAAGAGCTGGACACAGCTGAGCCCAGCACAGGGTTAGAGAGGGCTTCCCAGGTGGCGCTAGTGGTTTAGAATCCACCTGCCAATGCAAGAGACATAGAAAACTCAGGTTCAGTTCCTGGGTCGGGAAGATCCCCTGGAGGAGCGCATGGCAACCCACTGCAGCATTCTTGGGTGGGGAATCCCATGGACGGAGGAGCCTGGCGGGCTACAGTCCATGGGGTCACAAAGAGTCAGACACTTTCTGACTCAAAGAGCCTGAGGAGCTAACACCTGCAACGCCCATGGAGGTGTAAGCTGACCACTTCCTCCTGATAACCTACTGTTGGTCATGTTTTCCCCCCAAACCTGTGGGCACTATCTTAGAAACACAGACCAAAGCCCTGTGGGCAGTTATTATCCCCGTTTTAGACACAAGGCGGCTTTGGCTCAGAACTGCTAACCGATTTTTTTCCTAGGGTCACTCAGATCGTTCCAGTTTGGTTCTAGCTGATGTCCCTGTCCCTAAAGCCTCTCAGTAATGACATGTGCTTTAGAGTCACAGTGGGATGTGTAGGCCAGGTTGAGGAAAGAAGGAAATGTCCCTTCCCACAGCCAGGAAAGTACTGATTAGGAAATGGTGTGGATGAGGTCAAGAATTGAATTGGATGTGAGCATGTTCTGATCTTGGGGCTGGGGTGCAGGGGACACCCCACTCGGCTTCAGGTGAGGAGGAGGATGGACCTGATGGGCTCTGGACACAACCTCGTCTCATGTCCGTGGCGCTTCCCTTCCGTGAAGTCGCCGAGGACACTGAACCGTGGCCCCTGGTGGAAACGCAGGGTCGGTTCCTGTGAACCTCAGGTCCCAACATCTCCATTAACTGAACGGTACAGTCTTCTTATGTGTTGTTCAGTTGTGACTTCGGAGTGGTCGTGATAAAATGTATCATCCAATTTAGAAAGATGGTAACGATGACCCTATACGGGAGACAGCGAAAGAGACACAGATGTAAAGAACAGAGTTTTGGACTCTGCGGGCGAAGGCGAGGGTGGGGTGATTTGAGGGGATAGCACAGAAGCATGTATGTTACCATCTGTGGAACGGAGGATCAGTCCAAGTTTGATGCATGAAACCGGGCACTCAAAGCCGGCACGCAGAGATGACCCAGAGGGATGGGATGAGGAGGGAGGAGGAGGGGGGTTCAGGATGGGGGTCACATGTACACCCATGGCTGATTCGTGTCGATGTATGGCAGAAACCACTATAATACTGTAGAGTAATTAGCCTCCAGTTAAAATTTATTAATTTTTTAAAACGCATCCATCTCGAGCGGCCCCTGTGAAGTCAGAGGCTGGTTCAGTGAAGGGTGTTCTTGTTCCACGTGTATCTGGAAGTGCTTGTTTGAACGCCTTCACCACATTTTTTGAAAATGTTTGATGATGCCATTAAATCATAGACATTTAGGGAAAGACATGTGAGTGCCCCTGTACATGTGTATGTGTGTGTGTGTGTGTGCGCATGCATGCGTGTCTGTGTGCGTGTGTCCAGTGTGTGTGTATGTGGTGTGTGTGAGTGTGTATTTGTGGTGTAAGTGTGGTGTGTGTATCAAGTACATACATGAGATTTGCGTGTGTAGATCTAATCATTCAAAGGCAAGCACGGAATACCCTGGTTGATCAGTCTAGATGCTTTTCTGCTCAGTTCAGTTCAGTTCAGTCGCTCAGTCGTGTCCACCTCTTTGTGGCTCCCCGGACCCCAGCATGCCAGACTCCTCTGTCCTTCACTGTCTCCTGAAGTTACTCAAACTCATGTCCATCGAGTTGGTGATGCCATCCAACCATCCCATCCTCTGTTGTCCCCTTCTCCCTCCCTCTATCTTTCCCAGCATCAGGGTCTTTTCCAATGAGTCAGCTCTTCACATCAGGTGGCCAAAGTACTAGAGTTTCAGCTTCAGCATCAGTCCTTCCAGTGAATATTCAGGACTGATCTCCTTTTGGATGGACTGGTTGGATCTCCTTGCAGTCCAAGGGACTCTCAAGAGTCTCTTCCAACACCACAGTTCAAATGTTTATTTTATGTAGAGTTAAAAAATGGTCATGAAATTTTGTGACTGATTTTCATCTGTGGTCCCCAGACTGACTCTGGTCAGGATGTTCCTAGGTTACTGTTAATGGCAGGGTCATGGGGGTGAGACTCTGGCTTTCTGAGGTGGTAGCTTTGAAGGGTATTACTTATTGGGACAGACATGTAAATACAGTAATATTTAGAGTAATGTGCCATGCCTGTGTGTGGATTAAAACAAAAACAAAAACAGTGTTGTGTTCACGTGAGCCCTTTATACTGTGGTACTACTGACGATAATTTTGTTTAGATTGTAGAGTCTCATTGGTCTGATTTTTGAATCCATATAAACTCTTAGAAAAGGATATTCATATTTCCACTAAGGACTGTGAAGAACTGAATGAAACATAATATTTAATTAAATTGGGAGTGAGACATGCATTAGTCGCTCAGTTGAGTTGGATTCTCTGTGACCCCGTGGACTGTAGCCCGCCAGGCTCCTCTGTCCATGGGATTCTCCAGGCAAGAATACTGGAGTGTGTTGCCATGCCCTCCTCCAGGGGCTCTTCCCGACCCAGGGATGAACCCAGGTCTCCTGCATTGCAGGCAGATTCTTTACCTGCCTAGCCACATGGGAAGCCTGGAGCGGGGGTCAGATCATCTGCTTAAGGGTATTGTTTGTTGAGAAACGTGTTGGCTACTCCTAGGGTTTGGTTTGACTCTTAGACCATTTGTCTGCAGATGGATTTAACTTTAGATTAAAAAGCCTCACGCACTCCCTGCACAGCAGATGATCCTTAGAAAAAGACAAACAACAACAAAAAAAAACAGTTCTAAAGACCTCTGGGCGATACCCTGCTTTTTCCTAGTGAGATAATAAGCATATTAGGCCATTGTTTAGAACAATGACGTGCAGGTCCTATTCAAAGCCTAGAACAATTTTATAGCTCTCAATAGGTGTTGAGAATAACCAGCAGGATATTTTGAAAGAAAAGTTGCATTTAGCATAGAGAAAAGTAAAATATTTGTTTATCCCCCATCACTGCACGCCAATGGGCCAACAGTGCGAGACAGAGCTCTGAAGCCACGGAAGTGTGGCTGGCCTTTCATTACTGGAAGCGACACCGTGGTACCTCTCGTTGCTGTAGTTCAGTTGCTCGGTCATGTCCGACTCCCCATGGACTGCAGCACGCCAGGCATTCCTGTCCTTCACCATCTCCCAGAGCTTGCTCAGACTCATGTCCGTTGAGTCAGTGATGCCATCCAACCATCTTATCCTCTGTCCTCCCCTTCTCCTCTCTGCCCTCAATCTTTCCCAGCATCAGGGGCTTTGCCGGTGAGTCAGCTCTTTGCATCATGTGGCCAAAGTCTTAGAGCTTCAGCTTCAGCCTCAGTCCTTTCAATGAGTATTCAGGGTTGATTTCCTTTAGGATGGACTGGTTGGATCTCCTTGCAGTCCAAGGGACTCTCAAGAGTCTCCTCCAACACCACAGTTCGAAAGCACCAATTCTTCAGCGCTCAGCCTTCTTAATGGTGCAACTCTCACATCCATACAGAACTACTGGAAACACCATAGCTTTGACTCTGTGGACCTTTGTCAGCAACGTGTTGTCTCTGCTTTTTAATATGCTGTCTAGGTTGGTCATAGCTTTTCTTCCAAGGAGCAAGTGTCTTTTAATTTCATACCTGCAGTCACCATTCACAGTGATTTTGGAGCCCAAGAAAACTTTTACTTTCGTATTAGTGGGTTTTTTAAAGTTTGCATTGTGGAGCTCATGAGGGTTAGGCAAAATGCAAATGTGCAGTATAAATGTATCCCTTTGAGCTTCACGAACTGGAACTAAGGCTTCATTAAGGGGTTCTTTCTGGGGAAGCGTCTCTAAAGCCCACCCCAGTTTTGAGGCACACCCAGGCCTGTGGCATGAGTTCAGGAAGCTCCTGGTTCTGGGGGCGGCAGGCCCCGGGCTGGAGCCGCCCTCCACTTACTCCGTCTGTGACCTTAGACACAGCACATCCATGCCAAGTCTCACTCCCTTTATTCAGGAAGCAGCGTCACCAGGGCGGGGTGCTGTGGGGAGGGCGCGATGTCCCCAGCACAGAGCATGGACTCCTAGAGCTGCTCAGTAAGTGATCGCCATGGTTACGCCTATTTCTCCGTTAGCTCCTAATTCAACTGATGTTGGGATTTAATTAACAATGGTAACCAGTGAGTTCATTATCACTCCAACAACCACATACAGGAAGCTCCCTACATATGAACCTTCCAGCTGCGAACTTTCAAAGGTGCAAATATGCGTCCGTCAGCGTCAGGCGTGAGTGGCCCTGCAGCTGGTCCTCCGTCTCCCACCTCCCCTCCCTCCAGTCATTCCTGCCCGTTCCCTCGATGCCAGCACCTGTGTGCCAGCTGTTGGGCTGGACCACTGTGCTCGTCAAGGTACTGTCCTGTGAAATTAAAAAGGCTTTCTTTATTTTTTTCTGCTGTTTATGTATTATTTACGTGAAAAGTATTGCAAACGCATTACAGTGCGGCACTATACGTAGCCAGGTGTGCGAGTTGGGTGCCTAAGCTAACCTTGTTGGATTTATGAACAAATCGGACTTACAAACGCACTCTCAGAATGGAACGCATTTGTATGCGGGAGACTTACTGTACATGTAGGTTAAAAATCATTCCTAGGAAAATCCCAGTGTTGATACTTTTCTATTTCCTTGCATCTCCTCGTTCTGATAATGCAATGTAAGAGCCGACCTAAGTTGACCGTTCACTCTGCGTCCAGCCCTGTTTTAGCCACTTTGTACGTATTAACATATCATCCATCCTGTGAGTTTGGAACAATCAGCACCTCATTTTCACAGGGAGGAAACTGTGGAAGGTAAGAAACTGGACTAAAGACACACAGCCGGTCAATGGGAGACAGGTGACTGTTATGTGATAAGAATGCAGTTTTAAAGGCCAGGCTTTATACTCTAGATAAGATGCTATGTCTGGCACCACACCTGGCATGTGCAGGCTCTCCTTCCCCAGGGAACTGTGTTCTGAATCATACGAGTCAGTCTTGGATCTCTGTCTTCACTGTCATAACTGAGCGATACATCCAAATGGTATTATCTGACTTGACACAAGCGTTGTTCATTGTAAATCACACAGCTTGTGATGAAACTTTTGAAAAATCAAGGGAGTCACACAGTCCAAAGATGTACCACACTGTGTATCCTGGAGATCTTAGGGTGTCAGGCTAAGTGGTATTTCAAATGCATTTTGCGCCTGGGTGAAAGATCTCTTGGACTTTCCAGGTGGCATAGGGGTAAAGAACCAGCCTGCCAACGCAGGAGACATATGAGGCACAAGTTTGATCCCTGGGTCAGGAGGATCTCCTGGAGGAGGGATGGCAGCCCACCCCAGTGTTCTTGCCTAGAGAATCCCTTGGACAGAGGAGCCTGGCGGGCCACAGTCCATGGGGTCACAAAGAGTCAGACACAACTGAAGTGACTTAGCAGGCATGCATGTAAGATCTCTGGAATAATCATGCAATTCGGATAGGACCTGCTTTGCAACTGGCCACACAGATGGATTTTAGCACCAGAAGGTGTTTATATCAGTGGCCTCTTTTTACAGTCATGCTGCATGTTGAGTAATTTGACCTTTGACGCAGTGCTCTGCATTCTGTGTTTGCCTGCTAAGTCACTTCAGTCGTGTCTGACTCTGCGACCCCGTGGACTGTAGCCCGCCAGGCTTATCTGTCCAAGGGACTCTCCAGGCAGGAATACTGGAGTGGGTTGGTACGCCCTTCTCCAGGGGATCTTCCCAACCTTCTTCCAATCTTCCCAATCTTGTCCAGGGATCAGACGCGCATCCCTATGATCTTCTGTGTTGGCAGGCGAGTTCTTTGCCGTAGCACCACCTGGGATGTCCAGTCTGTGCCCTGCTACCTGAGGAAAACGAGAGTCTCCCTCCTCCTGCTGCTGCTTAAGAAGAGTTTCCCATGATCCTCGGAGTCCAGAGCAGCAAAGATGGAGTGGTGTGGGCTTTGGGGTCACAAGACGCAGGTCTCTGCGACTTTATCTCAATGACGTAACCTCACATCTCACATCTCACTGTCAAAGGAAGAGTCAGCCCCCATGCAAGTCCTCTTGAGAATTCTATGTGATGGGAGCGTCGGTGGGGGGCCTGGCACAGGGTTTCGGGCAAGGAGATGGCCTCCTTGTCCCTCTGAATCCCACTCTGCCTGTGACCCCCTCAGACAGGCATGGACCCCTCGCTTCCCTTTGCTCATGGTGCTTTGCCAGGTGGCCAGGTAACCTTTACTCAGCCCTGCGATCCAGTAACTGTGCCTTGACCAAAGCTGTTCTTAAGGTCTGCTCCCTGGCACAGGTACATGGAGTTGTACCCCCAAAGCCTTCTTCAGACAGCGCAGGGGAACCTTCTTGGGGGTCCAGTGGCTAAGACTCCCTGCTCCCATGGCAGGGGGCCCGGGGTTGACCCCCGATCGGGGACTGAAGATCCTGGATGCGGCATGGCGAGGCAAAGTGATTCTCACACTGTCTTCGCCTCTGGAGCTGGCCCTCCCTTCTGCTCACCACACCCCAGGAGGAAGCTGCACGCTATGAAACGTGTCCCCTGACCTTGGGCACAGCCCCCGCTTCAGACTCAAAGCAGGGACCCAAGTGAGCGGTCTGTGACAGAGGACTGTGCCGTGGCCTCTCTTAGGGGCAGTTTCCTTGGAGTTGCTATCAAGTGGGATGCTTATGGGATAGAATTCACACATAATGCCTTGTGTATCATAACTTGGCTTCAGTATGAAGACCATTTGCGAGAGAACAGAAACGCTAATGTGTATTGGGGCAGATAAATCTTCAGTGGTTTCTAAGGGGGTTGGAAGCATTCGTGACTGACACCAAAGAGTCAGACATGACTGAGCGACTGATACTAATACTGTCAGTATCAGTCAGGACCCCATGGACTGTGCCATCCAGGCTCTTCTGTCCATGGGATTCCCCAGGCAAGAATACTGGAGTGGGTTGCCATTCCCTTCTCCAGGGGACCTTCCCAACCAGGGATTGAACCTGGGTCTCCCGCATTTCAGTTAGTTTCCTGACCTTGTGAGCCACCAGGGAAGCCCAGTGTTTATATAACAGGTGATCAAATTAGAGGTGATGACTCTTGCCCCCCTCCCCCACAAATGCCAGAACCTGCCAGGACACCCTGCTCAGGCCAGAGCCAGAACACACCTGAAATCTTACTCTGGCCTCAGGGGCAATACCTGCACATACCTGAAGGTCAGGAGACCCACATCCAGCTCCAGCTCCCCTCCGTCAGGAGGCAGGCAGTGATGTTCACCATAGCCCTCTCTGGATTGGGACTGGACTCGTTCCCGCCTGCCCCATTGGGCCCACTACTGTGATCTGCTCACCTTCTGAACCCTAGAGTCCCTCCTGCACCGCCCTAGAGCACTCATCCGAAAGGAGGCGGGAGTAGATGTTCTGTGCTTGAAATCTGCAAGAGACGCCTGCTTTCAATCCTGGACTTGACACAGCTGTGCCCGTCATCTGGAGCAAATGATTCCAACTTTCTCTGCCTAGGCTTACCATCTGTAAGATGAGGACAGAAATGGTCTACTTCATTGGGCTTATTTAAGGATAATTGAGTTAAAGCCCAGGAATTGTATGATGGCTGGGGACTCGGTATTTGCTGGCAAGTGTCAGCCATCGTCATTGCCAGCATCGTCATCCACAGCAATACTGCCGTCGTCACCAACGGGAACTTAATCAGGACTTAAGGAGGCAAAGCAGCAGGTGTGGGGTATACAGCAACGGGGTAGACGTGGCTCCTTTACTCGAAGAACTCACCCTCCTCTCCAGGCAAAGAGGAATCGTAATAATAACGGAAAACAGAAAATCGCTGTTATGAAGCTCACGTAGCACAGGGTACCGTGGGAATTCCAAGAACACAGGGGATGCCCGGAAGGCAGGCCTCCACAGACACACCTGGAGCATCCTTGACGCTCCTGGTATCTTCCCAGATAGAAGGTCAGACGGTCCAGCAGGAAGGACTCAGAGGCAGCTCCAGGCATCCCCGGGTATATGTGGGCATGATGGACAGATATCAGATGCCCGCCATCTACCTGGGCTAAACGGGGCCTTGTGCTGTTTGTTGCCGGCTTGTGTGTGTGTGTACCCACAATTTCATGTATTTATTTATGGCTGTGCTGGGTCTTTGCCGCTGCTCAAGCTTTCTCTAGTTGTGGCGACCGGGGGCTACTCTCGAGTTCCAGGATGCAGGCTTCCCTTCGTGGTGGAATCTCTCGTCGTGCCCGGCTCTAGGGCACGCGGGCTTCAGTCGTTGTGGCCCCCGGGCTCTAGACACAGGCTCAGTAGTTGTGGCTCATGGCCTCAGTTGCCCCGTGGCATGGGTCTTCCCAGATGGGGACCATGTCTTCTGCAATCACGAAGACAAGGGAACAGGTGCTTCTGGGCCCACATCATTTCAGTCCTCTTTGCAGATGCGTGGAAACAGCTGTCTTCAAATTCAAAAATAATACATTGTGCTACATAGAGCTTTTCTGCATTTCAAAGGTTTCCTAAACATTACCTCGTTTGATCCTCATGACAATCACATTAGATACACAAGGCAAGTATTATTTGCCCTGTTTGACAAATGGGGACTGAGTCAAGAGAAGACACCTGGTCCTGGTCACGGGAGAGTGAGGGCTGAGTCCCAGATCCCCGCGTGGTCTATGGAGTTGAGAGGAACCTATTACAGGTGGGTCTTAGCTGATTTATAGACCAGTGGGGTAATTGTGACTGAATTCTGGAAGAACTGTGAGGTGATTTGCAGGACATAAGGAGTAGATAACTCATGCAGATTTCAGCCAATTGATTGTATTTCTGAAATTAAAAACAGTCAAAATATCCCAAAGTATTAAAAGCAAGGCCTTGGGCACTGAGCGTGCCCCTCAGGTAGTGAATACGGTGCCCGCTGCAGCAGGACTCACAGCCGAGAGGGGGAAGCAACGTGGGTGCCTCAGCTGTTGAATGTGCAAATAACATGTGGCCTGCTCATAAAGGGCTGCCACCCACACACAAAAACCAGTGAGGTTCTGATCCGTCCTGCAACATGGATCACCTTGAAAAATTACACCAAGTGAAACAGGCCAGGCAAAAAGGACAGATCCTCCACGATTCTGCTTATCTGAAATATCTAGGAGAGGCAAATTCACTGAGAGAGAAAGTGTTAGAGGTTACCAGGGGCTGTCAGGAGAGAAAAAGGGACTTATTATTTAGTGGTTAGGGATTTTCATGTTGCAATGCTGAGAACCTTGAACACAGATAGTGATGATGGTTGTACAACCTTGTGAATGTACTTCCTGCCACTGATGCATATGCTTAAGACTGGTTAAACTGGGACATTAAGTATCTGTGTCTGTACACACAGAGGCAGACCTCATTTTAGTGTGCTTCACAGATATTGCTTTTTTTTTTTCTTTTTAACAAATCGAAGGCTTGTAGCAACCCTTTCTCCAGTGTTCTTGCCTGGAGAATCCCAGGGACGGCGGAGCCTGGTGGGCTGCCATCTATGGGGTCGCACAGAGTTGGACACGACTGACGCAACTTAGCAGCAGCAGCAGCAGCAGCCCTTTATTGAGCAAGTTTGTTGGTGCATTTTTCTAACAGCCTTGGCTCACTTAGTTTTTCTATGTCACATTTTGGTAAATCCCACAATATTTCAAGCCCTCCACCTGCAAAAAGGTTTCAGCTCAGATGGTGGTTAGCCAAATCAGTAAAATCAGAAGTGAAAAAAGAAGTTACAGCCAGCACCACAGGTATAGAAAAGATAATAAGAGACTCCTATGGACAACTGGCACTAGTGGTAAAAATAAAACCCGCCTGCCAGTACAGGAGATATAAGAGACACAGGTTCGAGCCCTGGGTGGGGAAGATGCGCTGGAGGAGGGCGTGGCAACCTTCTCCAGTATACTTGCCTGGAGAATCCCATGGACTGGCGAGTCCATAGCATCACACAGTCAGACACGACTGAAGCAGCTTCACACAGCACACAGGAACAGCTATATGGCAATAGAATAGACACCTAGAAGAAATGGACAAATTCTTAGAAAAGGTCCACTCTCCTATGAACGAACCAGGAAGAAAGAGAGAATCTGAACAGGTCAATCACCAGTACTGAAATTGAATCAGTAATTTAGAAATTCCCAACAAACAAAAGTCCAGGATCAGACGGCTTCACAGGTAAATTCTGTCAAATATTTAGAGAAGCATTAACACCTGTCCTTCTCAAACTATTCCAAGAAATTTCAGAGGAAGGAACATATACTTTGAAACTCATTCTATGAGATCAACATCACCTTGATACCAAGACCAGACAAAGATATCACAGAAAAAGAAAATTACAAGTCAGTATCACGGATGAACATAGATGCAAAAATCCTCAACAAAATATTAGCAAACTGAATCTGACAATGCATTAAAAGGATCATACACCATGATCAAGTGGGATTTATCCTAAGGATGCAAAGATGTTTTTCAGTATCCATAAATTAATGTGATAGGCCACATCAACAAATTGAAGAAGACCAACCATATAATCATCTCAACAGAGGCAGAAAAAGCTTTTGACAAAATTCAACATTGTTTATGATAAAACTCTCCAAAAGGTGGGCATAGAGGGAATATATCTCAACATAATACAGGCCATGCATGACAGACCCACAGCTAACCACATGCTCAGTAGTGAAAAGCTGAAAGCATTTTCTCTAAGATCAGGAACAAGACAAGGATGCTCACTCTCACCACTTATGTTCACCTTAGTATTGGAAGTTCTAGCCACAACAATCAGACAAGAAAAATACGTAAAAGGAATAAAAGTTAAAAAATAAGTCAAATTCTCACTGTTTGCAGAAGACATGATACTATACGCAGAAAATCCCAAAACACCAGCAGAAAATTAGCAATAGAGCATTTTAAAATTATGGATGTATGTTGTTTATTTAGACATAATGCTGTTGCAAGTGATGTGTGCGCACGCTCAGTCGCTTAGCCATGTCCAGCTCTTTGTGACCCCATGGTCTGCAGCCCGCCAGGCTCCTCTGTCCACGGGATTCTCCAGGCAAGACTACTGGCGTGGGTTGCCATTTCCTCCTCCAGGGGATCTTCCCGACCCAGGGATTGAACCCGCATCTTTTGCGTCTCCTGCACAGGCATGTGGATTCTTTACTACTGTGCCACCTGAGAACCCTCTACTTCACACTTATTAGACTACAGTAGAGGGTAAACAGAGCGTTCACGTGCGCTGGGAAACCAGCACTTTGACAGAGCTTGCTGCATTGCAGTATTCCCATTACTGTGGCAGTCTGATACCGCACACACAGTGTCTCCAAGGTGTGTCCGTGTGTATATGTGTCTGTGTGTTTAAGTAACTCCTCGTGAGGAAGTGTTTTTAAAAAGTAAAGAGATGGCAGCACGGTGAATATTATAATTTTTGAGACGCCTCGTAGGTTCTGCTATTTTTCATGAGAGAAAGCAGTGGTATCACAATGCCGCGGCGCCCTGCGTTTCCTTTTAAGCCTGATTATTCCTGCCGTGTGTTTATGAAACATACACAGAGCACTGGTGTGTTTAGAATATAGAAAAGGCAAAGTGTGTAAGGAGATAACAATTTAACTTTTTGCAGGAAAACTCTGGCATGTTTTTCATTCTGACAGACTGGTGAGAAGAAAGATGCAGGCTCTACTTTCGTAAACCCGTTTATCCTTCCATTCTCAAGAGCCATTTGTCACCGGTTATTCCCTGTCATACAGAAATACACCTCGAAGAAAATATAGCTAATTCCTCCATATGGTTTTCAAATATATTTGCTCTTGATCAGTGTGCTAAATGTTTCATAGCTTGTATGCCGCAGGTTAGAAAAGAAAGGATTCAATTTTCCAAGACCGTGGAACCGAAAAGAGTCCTTACATTTTACAGAAAGGGCAGGAGCAGTCACTGAGATGGGAGACAGTTTTGTCTAGTGATGAGGAAGAGGAAGGGATCCCCCGGCCCAGGTCCCCAGGCCGCCTCCAGCTTCATCAACAGTCTGGGGCAATTTTATCCTTCATGCCTCGAAGCAGCCATGAGTAAAATGGTTTATGATGCTTAATCCCTAGGCTGCATATTCAGGACAGAGACTGAGCCTCAGGGTACTTGGGACCATGCAGGTCACGCATGCCTCGGACCATTATGGAGGGTAGACTAGACGCTGCAATTGAGGTAGGCAGCAGGTCGTCCGATGGCCTTGCAAGGAGATGGCCTCTCTCTCTCCAGTGACTTGGAAAAGGGCATTCTCTTCCAGGCAAGGAAATTATGGACAAGACCTGAATTTTAAGGCAAGGCTCCCCAGATATCCAGTCAGCTGCCAGGTGGCCTTCAAGCCAGCCCTCTCATGGCACTGTCCCTCCCCTGAGGCCATCTGTGCCTTCCTGGTGGAAAGTCGCTGTGGCCTTGGGACCATCCGGAGGCACCTGTCCTCTCCTGATGCCCCCTGGCCTCTCTGAGGCCACTGTCTGCTTGCTCTCCCTGATGGCTGGGTCTGTTGTCTTGTCAGTCACTCAGTTGTGTTCAACTGTTTGTGACCCCACGCACTGCAGCACGCCAGGCCTCCCCGTCCATCACTATCTCCTGGACCGTGCTCAAACTCATGTCCATTGAGTCAGTGATGCCATCTAACTGTCTCATCCTCTGTCCTCCCCTTCTCCTCCCGCCATCAATCTTTCCCAGCATCAGGATCTTTTCCAGTGAGTCGGCTCTTCAGCTTAGGTGGCCAGAGGACTGGAGCTTCAGCTTCAACATCAGTCCATCCAATGATCATTTAGGGTTGATTTCCTTTCAGGTGGACTGGTTTGATCCTACTTAGTATAAAAGGCCTCCCGGGTTAAAGGTTTACGGCATCTGTCTGAGGTCAGTGTGATGTTGTTATAACGCTGGACACGTATCGTGGGGGCCTATCCTCTGCTGTCATCACTTATTCCCCAAGAATTCCGTGCGCAAGGGAAGACAAAAGAACAAGCAGGGGGCTGAGGGGGAGACAGGGGCTGGGAGGAGCAGAGGGGCCCTGGGCATCGTCTGCTTCCCCCCGGGTCCATCTGCGTGGCTGGCCCAGACCAGCGGCCTGGCCACGCTCCTGGAACCAGACCCCCGAAGGGCTGGCAGAAGGGCCTCCTGCCACTTGCCGCCTTCCCTAATGAAACGGCAGCATCCGGCAGAGCAGGAAAAGCAAAACACGTGGTGAACAGGAAGGGCAGGTCAGGCCCTGCATCCTGTAAGAGCCGTCCCTGCTCTTTCTATTTCTGAGAGACCGAGAACATTAAAGGTGAAGGCGCGGGATCCATCGTGAAGGAATCGGAATCGTTTTAGAGGATTTGGCCCCTGACCTGATAGAGACTTACTCCTCTAGAGAATGAGTCTGGTAAAAGGGGCAAAGCCACGGTCATCCGTAGGAACATGCCGGGTCTTCACTGGATGCCCTCGGCCACTGTGCATCTGAAAAGAGCTGGTCCTCCTCCTGGCCACGCGGCCCTACCCCCCGCCCCCAGCTCGTGGTCTTTGGAGTCGGGAGAAGTTTGCTGGATCCGGAGACTTATCTAGGGTGTGATGGATCCATTGTTCTTACTCGGTGCAGTCCGGCAGCTGAGCTGCGCTGTGCGAACCTTCCGCCTAGAGGTGAGGCAGGGGACGCAGGCAGGCAGGGGACGCAGGCAGGCAGGGGACCAGACCTGGGAAGACACAACATACAGGGCAGGTGAACTGGACGTGGGACTCGGTGCCGCTCTGCCCGCCTGGCTGAGCAAAGCCAGTGATTCCGCACCCGCCCTCCCCCAGACGCACCAGCCGTGTTTCCACTGTAGGCATCACAGCCGCGTGCAGAGGACTCAGAGCCACACGGGGGTGGCTGCGACCTCACTGAGGGACCTGAGACCTGGCATGCCACCTCCCTGGGCAGCTGCAGGCTTCAGCAGCTCTTCTTCTCTAGGGAGGAGACGGTTTATGCCTTGACCACTTCTTAAGGCAGGTTTGAATGGTGATGAGATCCTGTGTAAAGGTATAAGCTGTTCTCTACACGGAAGGCATGATTCATCAAAAGTGATTTCATGTTTCAATGCCATCCTCCCAAATCATCCCCCCCGCTCCCTCTCCCACAGAGTCCAGAAGACTGTTCTATACATCTGTGTCTCTTTTGCTATCTCACATACAGGGAGGAGGGAGAGGGGTTCAGGATGGGGAACACGTGTATACCTGTGGCGGATTCATGTTGATGTGTGGCAAAACCAATACAATACTGTAAAGTAATTCACCTCCAATTAAAATAAGTAAATTTATATTTTTAAAAAAGTGATTTAATCTATGTGATGAATCCCTCCAAGTTTTACTCCCTGCAAATGGCAGGGAAGAAATCCTCTGTAACAGTGAATGTTTCAACAGGTATTTATTGAGCACCTACTACGTGGCAAACACTGAAGCACTTGTAACGTGTCGGTGAATGAAGCAGATTTCAACTTAATGCCCTTTGGCAGTTGGCATTCTAATGGGCACTGAAGAAATCTGGTCGCAGGTAGAGTGAAGTGACGGGAGTCATGGAACATGAAAGTCGTGGGCTAGGGGGCGGTACAGATGCAAGTTTCAGGAAAGATTGATTTTTAAAATTCGCTCAGTGTCCCGGGCTCTGCCTCTTTGAGACTGAAAGCTCTTGTCTGTCTCTCTTTGTACTTGTGGAATTCAGTGAATACACAGTGTCAAGAGTGCAGACCCATTTGAAGAGGGAGGCTTGTCGAGTGGCAGGAAAAAGAAAAAAAAGGCATTTCAAGGAAGAAGGTGATGCTAAATGGAAGCTGATGGAAGGAGGAAGAAGATACACAATGTGGGAAAGTGGAGCCTGGTGACGAAGAAGCAGTGCGAGGTGGGCTACAGTAAGAATATCCGGTGACAAAGAAAACGCTGTCATCAACCGAGGCCGGAAAATCTGTCATAGACGTCATAAGCCATCTAGACACTGACTCCTAGCTCCCGGCTCCTGTGGGACGAAGCTCTCTATGTGGAACCTGTTGTCAATACAGGTTAAAGGTCACCAAGCCGATGACAGAGTCGCTCCTGTAGTCTGGGTTCCTTCTGTGGGCCCGTGGCTCGCAGGACTCCGGCCATACCGGATTCACAGTGCAAGTCAGAGGCGCTGCGCCCCCTCGAGCTGGCGCAGTCCTCTCACTGTCTCAAGGGCCACGACATTCAGGGAGTGCCTACTGTATGCTTGTACTAGGTGTAGCAGTGAGCAAGGCGAGCAGCCCCCTGCCCCCTGGTGCCCAGGCTGGGGTGCCGTGGGCGGAAGGTGGCCATGACTCACCCAGATGCACACAGCTGTGTGGGGAGCAGACTCCATGCCAACTCAGTGAACGCCACATTCCTAAGCCAGCGGTCCCCAACCTTTTTGGCCCCGGGAACCAATCTGATGGAAGGCAATTTTTCTATGGCCCAGGGATGGGGGGGTGGTTTCAGGATGACTAAGCACGTGGCGTTTATTGTCCACTTCAATCTAACACCACCACTGATCTGACCGGAGGTACCAGTCCATGGCCTGGAAGCTGGGGGGACCCCTGTCTTATGTGACTCCAGAGAGCATCCTTGACATTGATATTATAGGTCTTTATTTTTCCCAGTAATCCCCCTCGTCCAGAGTTCATAGAACACAGGGGGAATTGTGTGCTCAGACTGCTGTAACAAAAATGTCGTGGACTGGGTAGTGAATAAACAAGAGAAATGTACTTCTCGCAGTTCTGGAAACGGGAAGTCCCGATCAAGGCTCTGGCAGATGCTGTGTCTGGTGGGGGCCAGCTTCCCGGAGGTTCCTAGCTGGAGTTTCTCGCTGTGTCCTCAGGTGATGGAAGGGGGCCCAGGAAGTCTCGTAAGAGAGCACTGATCCCACTCACGAGGCTCCACCCTCCTGACTGCATCACCTCCCAAATGCCCCACCTCCAAATGCTAGCGTGTCAGACTTAGGGTTTTTTTGTTTGTTTTCTTTTATCCCTGTTTTTAAAATTTATTTATTTTTCATTGAATGATAATTTTTTATTCAATGATAATTGATTTTGTTGTTTTCTGTCAAACTTCGACATGAATCAGCCATAGGTATGCATATATCCCCTCCCTTTTGAACCCCCATCCCACCCCTCTAGGTTGACACAGAGCCCCTGTTTGAGTTTCCTGAGCCAGACAGCAAATTCCCGTTGGCTATCTATTTCACATGTGGTAATGTGAGTTTCCATGTCAGACTTAGGTTTTAACAGTGTGAATTTGCCGGGGACACAAGTGTCCATCCTATGTGTGTGAGCTTTTCTTGTTCCTTCAGCCACCCTGACCAGATTAATCAAAATAAGGAACCAAGGAGCCCTCAGGTTGAAATACAATGGTTGGGTAAAATACAGCGCTTGGTAGAATGACCAGATGGAGGGGATGTTGAAAAATAAATAAGATGTGATCATTGCGATTTATCGCCATCATTACAGCCTTGCTTATTAGGAAGTTCCACGTGGGCACAGGGCAGCGCCAGGGAAAAGAACGGATAAGAGGTGAGCATGAGTGGCGAATGTTCCTCACGTGGACAGTGCCTTGTGCTGGGCCTCGCAGAGGAGTGCTTGTGTTGCTGCACCTAAATTTATCCAAAGAACATGGATTCGCTCTTAATCACTCAATGTGCTCTTTCAAGTTGACCCTGATACACAATTTTAATTTTTCTTTTTTATCCATCCCACCATTTTACTTCAGGCACTTCTTTCTCACATGGACGACTCCAAAAACCTCCTAAACTGCTGTCTCAGTTCATTCTCCACATGCTGAAGAGACCTTTCTAAATGGGAAATATGCTCCTGACATGGTATTGCCTACAGTTTCTCTCAGTTGTCTGCAGGGGAGAGCTTGTCCCTTTCAGAAACAGGATCCTCATAATCCGAGCCTCACCCGTCTCCTCCCCCACACCTCACCCCAGTGCTCTGGACCTCCTGCAGCCCCTCAAAGGACCTTCTTGCATGTCGTCACCACTCAACTGAACAGGCAGCTCGCCGCTCAGTCCTGTCCACGCTAGTCCACCTGGCCCCCAGCATTCCAGCAGGATGTGCTATAAGAAAAGCCTCGGAGAGCCACAGGCCCATGGCTTTAGCCCTGCACACACACTTCATGTTCTTCTGGACATATGGATTGTTTGTCTGCCTTCCCACCAGACTGGGTGGCCTTCAAAGCCGAGGTTGCATTTTCTGTATCTGTTTCCCCAGTATCCCCCTTTGTTGCTGTTGTTTAGCTGCTAAGTTGTGTCTGATTCTTTGCATTCCTGTGGGCTGAGGCATATACTCCTATAGGCTTCCCTGTCTCCTGGAGTTTGCTCAAACTCAAATCCATTGAGTCAGCGATGCCACCCAACTACCTCCATCCTCTGTCGCCCCTTTCTCCTCTTGCCCTCAATCTTTCCTAGCATCAGAGTCTTTTCCGATGAGTTGGCTCTTCACGTCAAGTGGCCAAATTATTAGAGCTTAAGCTTCAGCATCAGTCCTTCCAATGTATATTCGGGGTTGATTTCCTTTAGGATGGACTGGTTTGATCTCCTTGCAGTCCAAGGGACTCTCAAGAGTCTTCTTCAGCAGTGTAGCCCAGTAAGACCTGGTATATGGTAGATGCTCAATAGATGTCTAGAAATTAAATGAGAGAGACAAAAAATGGTGACCAATCAGGATTTTCCAGTAATAATCTCTTGTGTGGAATGGAATAAAAGCTCTCGGCTAGTTGAAAAATGATGTTGGGCTTTGGGAACCTGGACCAGTTTGCAGTCGTTCCTCCTCTAAAACACATCCTGTGTGAATTCCATCTGACCCCAGGAGGGGAGGGTCCCTGGGGTTGACTAGCCTGGGGCATCCTTAGGTATTAGTCTGCGTGCGGAATCTTCGCCTTGCTCATCACTAGCACCAAATGCTAAATTGGAAACCAACCTGGGCTTGAAAAGGAGGCGTCTGAGTGTGCCTGAATTCAAGTTCCTGAGAGGGAGGATCGGATTGGCTTGCAGCATGGAACATGGCTAACCTGGCTATAGACTGGCATTCTTGGGTCAGGCCACAGACCCTGGGCCAGTCACCCATGCCTTGGATTCCTGTTTCTCCTTAAGCGGGATGCTTAAAGGGGGAGTTCTACGGACATACAGGTATTTTCTATTAAACCATAAAACCCCAAGGGAAGGAAAGCACGCTCCCTCCTTAATTCTCCTGAGTCAGTGAGCATGCTGGCTCCACTCCCTTTTAGAGGTATGGCAACAATCTGTGCTCGTCAAAAGAACTTATTTCATTTGAAGGATGAGAACAGTTTCTGAAAGCTGATGAAAAGAGTCAGGGAAGAACGTAGCCTGAATCTAGAAATGATCTTCCTGGGTTTTTTCAAGTTAGTAATTCTGAGGGGAGTGGGTCTGTTCATTGGATCCATTGAAAGATTCTCAATTACAGTTGATATAGAGAAATGGGGTGTCTTTCATCTGTGTCAACTTACTCTGTTATCAATAGGCTTATGAATGATAGCAAGCTCAAAAGATAAAAGCGCAGTTGTGGTTTTGAAGTCTTGATGAGGAAACTACTTTAAAGCCAGAGCCTTTCTGGTCCCCTGTGAATGCTACTGTACCAGCTATGCTGTGCCCCACCTGGCAGCCTGCGCAGAATGGGCTGTGAGAAACCCCCCAGCGTCTTGTAGGCTTCAGTCTTCTGTCCTCTCTGAGATGTGGCTCAAACTCAGCTAGTTTCCTGGCGTTCTGCATTCATCCCAAGGGTGATCTTTCTATACCAGAGTTCACCTGAGCATCTCAGATGGAGGAGACATCATTAATTCGTTCAGGCGAGCTTTTTCTCCATCGCATGCAGGCCCTTCAGTTGCTTTGGTGTAGTGGCACATTTTATAAATGGATAGATTGAAGGTGGGAGGAGAAGGGGATGACAGAGAATGAGACGGCTGGATGGCATCACCGACTCGATGGACATGAGTTTGGGTGAACTCCCAGAGTTGGTGATGGACAGGGAGGCCTGGCGTGCTGCAGTCCCTGGGGTCGCAAAGAGTCAGACACAACTGAGCGACTGAACTGAACTGATGTTGGAAAGGGGAAGTTCCTAGTATTGGAACCTGAGCCTGCTTAAGGAGCTGACTCTGGTGTGCTCCTGAGAGCTTCTGGGAGAAGTTGCGCGTTCGAGAATTCTCGGCAAGGGAGAGAGAGCTTTGGAATAGGGAAAACAGGCCCATGCCCAGGGACAGTTTCTCTTAAGAGACCTTGGAAGAGTGTTTTCTTCATATTTCACCATTGACCGCATTTCACAAAAGTTTCACAAAATAATACCCGTCCTAGGAACTGTCTGCACTTGTATTTTCTGTTTTATTGCAGTCTTTCTCTTTGAATGCTGGTTGGCACAGCAAGTGATAGAATTAATTTCATCGCACGAACCTTGCAGTTGCCTTCGTGTGGCTGTCTCTGTGTTCCCCAACAAGCAGTCATCTTTCCTGTTTCCTGTGGGGGCCGGTGGAGAGTCAGACTCACATTCAGTACTCAACGGCAGCTCGTCTTCTTATTTGATAGGCCAAGCTCCAGTTCTTAAGGACTTTTACTTCTAATGCTCAGCAAAAGAAACTTAAAAAGACATAATAAGGCACATGCTTGTCTGATGAATTGAGGAAATATATCTTCCTTGTGTGTTTTATCGTTAATTTCTAAAATGTAAGTTTTGTTTTTTTTCTCTTTAGCAATCATTGTTTTCCCCTTTCCATCTTTCTCCTTTACAAAGTGTTCATCTGCCATGAGAGACTTGGTGGATCCTCTGTCTTAAGCCTAGATAGCATATTCAAAAGCAGAGACATTACTTTGCCAACAAAGGTCCATCTAGTAAAGGCTATGATTTTTCCAGTGGTCATGTATGGATGTGAGAGTTGCACTGTGAAGAAAGCTGAGCGCCAAAGAATTGATGCTTTTGAACTGTGCTGTTGGAGAAGACTCTTGAGAGTCCCTTGGACTGCAAGGAGATCCAACCAGTCCATTTTAAAGGAGATCAGTCCTGGGTGTTCTTTGGAAGGAATGACGCTAAAGCTGAAACTCCAGTACTTTGGCCATCTCATGCAGAGTTAACTCATTGGAAAAGGCTCTGATGCTGGGAGGGATTAGGGGCAGGAGGAGAAGGGGACGACAGGAAATGAGATGGCTGGATAGCATCACTGACTCGATGGACGTGAGTTTAGGTAAACTCTGAGAGTTGGTGATGCACAGGGAGGCCTGGCGTGCTGCAATTCATGGGGTCACAAAGAGTCGGACACGACTGAGCAACTGAACTGAACTGAACTGTCTTAAGGCAGGGAGCCTTTGTTTCAGTGATATGCAGCTCCTGTCATGGGGACAGGGTCCTGGCTGGATGCTGAAATGAGGGTAGGTGGGCTGGAGCCCCAAGTTCTCAGGAAGCCTTGGCTTCAACCTCACCACCTTGGTGCCATCCCAACCTACGTCTCCTCCCGTGGATGCTGCTCCATCCTCCAGGGCTGCCCACATCCGTGTTTCCACCTCTCAATGGTCCATTCACTGTGACCACACTAGCCCGTAAGGCTCCAGGAGGAGCCCTGTGTGTGCTGACTCGGTCTGAACATCTTTGCTGGGAACAAGTTGCCTAGAATGAATGATCAGGTTCCAATCTCTCCTGGTGCTCGTGTGAAGAAAGACATCCTCTTGAATGTCAGTGGCAGTGACTCTCAAGTTTTCCTGAAGTTCTCTCCCTGAAACACTCATGTTTCTGTTGTTTTCTGTGTGCTGAGTGCTGGGCATACGAAGAAGCAGACATGTTCCTAAGGTGACCTCAGTCCAGCAATGAGGAGAGCCTCTGATGGAGCGCCTGCTCTGTCCTCTGGTTTAATAGTTGAGCTCATTTAGTCCTGGCCATGCGCTGGGAGCCGTCTACTGTGTGTGCATTTAACAGCCGAAACCTGGAATCAGCGGCTGACGTATGGCCAGCGAGTGAAACGGACCTGGGATTTGCACATAAGAAATTGTTCTGACCTTAAAGCTCATTCCTCTAACTGATGTGTAGCACTTCATTCTTCCCAGGCTTTGCCCTGGAGAAACCCACAACGGGGCAAGGGGAAGTGGGCCGTGATGCCGTAATGAACAAGACTTCACACAAGCATGGGACATAAAAGCTGTGAAGGGAGAACAGTCAGGCGAGAGATGAAATCTAGGGAGGAGGGAGGAGGTGGCATTTGAACGGGGCGTTGAAGGATGAGTAGGAGCTCATCTGATTGGAGGGTTGGGGGAGATATTAGTGCTCCTTCTTCGGTGGACGACGTGCTTTCTTTGAGCTTCCTCTGCTCATGTCCTTGCTCAGTATTAGCTTCTAAGAGGAGTAGCCAAGTGTAATCGCCGAGGCTTATGTCCATCTCCAGTGTGACGTGACCCATTTGGGGGTCATTCACACTCACTTACACTCATCCCCAAAGCCAAGTCGAATGCGTTCTGCAAAGCTGGACAACAGTGGTTTCACAGACGGATCCTCCCCTGGGCATTGTCTGCAGGAGTCTGTTTACTTATTTATTTGCTGTTGAAAACGAAGCAGGAGAATTCAACGGCTTGGAGGGACTTGCTATATAAGATGTACCTTCCTACGTGGGTATGAGAGCTCTTCCTGACCCTGATTCTGGCGCTAGGTAACCACACGTGGGCCAGACGGCAGGGGCTGAGCAGAGGTCCTGGGAACCCAGAGAGGAGGTGGTGCGCGTGCCCAGAGCATGGCCCAGGGGCTCCTTAGAGGATGTCCGTCCGGAGGCACCACTGACCACGGTGCCACAGCGGGAAGACCTGAGTCCCCCTCCACGCCTGCTGATACCCAACTAGCATGAGAGCTCGTTCACCATGGGCCTTGCGAACAGCCCTGGAAATTTCAACCTGGGGCCATTAGAGACCGTCACCAAGACATCTGTCGGGCTGCTGTTGCCAAGGTCATCCCGGCAGTGTGAGGCTCCCGGGGAGAAGCTGGCAGTGCCCAGCCGTGACCAGCCAGCTCAGGTGGCCCACCTGCCTGGGTGCCAGGTGGCCCACCTGCCTGGGTGCCACATTGCCCGTGCCCTTCGGCCAGGTTTCAAGATACGAGAAGGGTCAGGGGGAGATGCAAAAGACAGCGATTGGAGTGGAATTAAGCTACTTTGGCATGGAACAGACGCATTTTTAAATGAGGTTTTCGAAATGCCACACAGTTTGTATTGCATCTGGTCCCCTTGACGGTTGAGACGAGGCTGCTATTGAACAGCCCGGAGTGTGACCAGGTGTGGGGGAGACGGTTTCAGACCTTTTTGCACAGTGTCAATTTTCACAGATTTGATTATCAACCTTGAATGTCTACCTGGACTCACCCAGTAGAATTTCCCAGCTGGAAGGTATTCATACCAGGGGACACCTAATTCAGGGAGTGTGATGGGTCTACACAGAGCGGAGAGTTAGACTTACACGTGGACCCACGCCGGGCCCATCCTTCAAACCATTGCCTGTGTGATCTCGGGCAAGGGATCCGGCCTCTCAGAATCCCCCTTTTCCTAACCTATAAATTAAGAATCAGTTATTTCCTAGGACTGTTGGGAGCGTTAATTAAGATAGTACAAGTGACCGCGCAGGGCTCCCGAGGGCTCTCAATGCATGTCTTCTGGTCCTGCTTTAGAAAGCATTCTCTGGTGGCTCAAACCATAAAGAGTCAGCCTGCAGTGCGGGAGACCCGGCTTCCATCCCTGGGTTGGGAAGATCCCCTGAAGAAGGGAATAGCGACCCGTTCCCTTTTGTTTTTTAATATGTATTTATTTGGGGCTGCACTGGGACTTGGGTGCTGCTCTCGGGCTTTCTCTAGTTGCAGCGAGCAGGAGTCACTGACTTGCTGCAGAGCGCAGGCTCAGTAGCTGTGGCGTAGGGGCTGAGTTGCTCCGGGGCACGTAGGATCTTCCTGGACCAGGAATTAAACCCACGTCTCCTGCACTGGCAGACAGTTCTTACCCACTGGACCACCAGGCAGACCCCTCTCCATTCATTCTGTTTGGCCTTTTCTCCACCCTACTTGCAGGAGAAGAAGCTGAGGTTTACAGGGGTAGAGCTGACGTCACGTGGTCATCTGTGGTCCAAGCAAAGCCCCCCTCGGCCTTCCTCCTTCCTTTGCCTCACGCTCCTCTCTGCCTCTATTCCTCCCTCCCAGTTCAGAATCTAGCCCCCTTTCCTTCCCACCACCAGCAAACGTTATATCATGTCCGCTGGGTAGCTTTCAGTTTGTATTTTTGCAAAACACGTATCTTTGTACGAATGCATTTTTCATTTGTTAAAAGGTTTATGGATATATGCGTATGTGTTCTGTGTACATTATTTATGTAAATGTATTTATACATGTGTGTGTACATGTGTCAGTATGCATTTCTATTTCTTAGTTTTTGCCCTGAGCGCTGTGTTTGTAATCCACCCATGCTGCTCTGTATGCACACGACCTTGCTGCTCATCACTGCTTAGTGTTGACCGGCATGTGTCCAGAGCATTCTACATGGCCCTCTGTGAGGATGGGCACCGAGGTTGCCTCCAAACCCCCTCGCTACCTCCACCACCACCTCTTTCTCCTTGTGCTTCCTAAGAGAAAGAAAGTGAAAGTGTCAGTCGCTCAGCCGTGTCCGATTTTTTGCGACCCCACAGACTGTAGCCCGCCAGGCTCCTCCGTCCATGGAATTCTCCAGGCCAGAATACTGGAGTGGGTTGCCATTTCCTTCTCCAGGGGCTCTTCCACCCCAGGGATGGAGCCCGGGTCTCCGGCACTGCAGGCTGGCTCTTTACCGTCGGAGCCACCAGGGGGTGCTCCCTAAGGCAGGACCAGAAGACGTGCATTTGCTACAAGTTTGCACCTCCCATTAGGCTCTGAGGCTCTGAGAGCAGATCTCCTGACTTACGTGGAAAGCACTTAGCACACACTAACATATCTGTAAACACGGGCCGGAGGCTTCTCCAACAGCTGGATACACTGGCTCGGGTGAGGCGTCCTGTGGCCTCATCTCCAGGGAAAGTGGGTGGCATTACCTTGCCTTGTAAAGGTTTATGATCAGTGCAGGAAGCATCTTTGAGGGAAAGATGAAAATCACTCATATGAAACTTGTCATTGAATTCCTTTGAATACACCACATTCATTTGTCCAAACAAACAGTATCAAACACTTACTCTAGGTGATGGAGGTATGGATTTTGCAAACCATTTGAATGCTTTCAGTATTCCCAGATCCACAGGAGATTCCTGCTTCCAGGGCAGTGAACTCCATTCCATGGGTCTGCTGTGGCCTTTGGAGAGGACGCTGTCAGGATGTACACAGGCGAGGGTGAGTGGCGGGTCACAGGTCAAGTCTCAGTCTCCCTACGAGAAATGAGACTCTGTGATGTCAGTGCCAGAGGGGAACTGTGTGAAAACATTCGTCTTCCTGTGAAGACAGGAGGCTGATGGCAAAAAACTGTTAGGATTTTTTTCCCATGGTCTTTCCTTTTAGGGAATCAGAGGAATGGTCTACTTGGATGCAGCTTTTTTTCCTATTGATTTTGTGATTCTGAGTGAGGGCACATAACTGTAATTGACAAGTAACAGGGTCACTCTAGACCTGGGGTCTGCAAACTTTTTCTGCAAAGCATCAGATAATAATGTTATACCTTACAGGTCACATGGCCTTGTTACAAGTTCCACTCTGCCACTATAGTACAAAAGCATTCATTAGACAATGTGTGAGTGAATGGGCTCAGCTGTGTTCCAGTAAAACTTTATTTATGAAATAAGAAGTGGTTCAGGTTTGACTCAGGTTTGACTTAGAAGCTCACTTATTTGCTACATCTGGAAACCAGCATACATTTATCAGGTCTCTTAAGATGGATCAGAGACTCCCCTGGCAGCCCAGGGGTTAAGACTCCATGCTTCCACTTCAGGGGATGTGGGTTTGGTCCCTGGTCAGGGATCCCACAAGCCACACACGTGGCCAAATAAATAAATAGGTAAGATCAGCTCCTGTTTCTTCCTGCTGCTGCTAAGTCACTTCAGTCATGTCTGACTCTGTGCGACCCCATAGACAGCAGCCCACCAGGCTCCCCTGTCCCTGGGATTCTCCAGGCAGGAGTACTGGAGTGGGTTGCCATTTCCTTCTCCAATTGTTTCTTCCTAATTGGCTGCAATTTTAGGGGGGTACCCCTAGCAAAACTGCTAGGAGTAATAAAAAGAGGAGACAGAAGAGAAATTGGTCCTGTGTTCATTTGGGCTCATCTTGGTTTTGCATGACAGAAAACCCAAGTCATGGTGGCTTATGTAAGAGAGAAGTCTCTTTCTGTCTTCTGTATAAAACATTTGGAGGAAAGAAGCTCAGGAATCTGATGGCTTTTCTGTTTTCTCCCATGAAGGGTCTGGATTTCATGATTCAAAACTGTAGCAAACATTTCAGGTAGAAAGATGGGAAAAGTGGAGAGGAGAAGAATGGTATTAGTAAATTAAGAATATTCACCTCACCAAACGCTTTGCCAGTCACCTCTGTTTATCACCTGTCATGGTTGATTTTGTGTCAGTGAAGCTGGCCCACGGTACCAGCGTTTGGTCTCCTAGATGTTGCTGGGAAGGACTGGTGCTTTTTAAGGTGATTAACATTTAAGTCAGTAGACTTCTGAATAAAGCATATTACCCTCCTTAGTGTGGGTGGGCTTTGTCTAATCACTTGAAGGCTTTAAGAGAAAAGAGACCAACCTCCCCAAAAGGAAGACAGAATTCTACCTCCAGATGGTCTTTTTCCTGGGTTTCCAGCCTGCCGGCCTGCACAATCCTACCCTGCAGATTTCAGATTAGCAAGCCCCCACAAGCAAATGAGCCAACTTCCTAAATTCCTAAAACTAACCAATCTCGGGACTTCTCATATTGTCCAGTAGTTAAGAATCTGTCTTCCAATGCAAGGGACATGAGTTCAATCCCTGGTCAGAGAACTAACCATAGGGGCAATTAAGCCTGCATGCCAAAACTAAGACCCAACACGGCCAAATGAAAAAAGAGTGACCACTCTCTCTCTCCGTATATGTATATGCATAGTATATGTATGCTGCTGCCGCTGCTGCTAAGTCGCTTCAGTCGTGTACGACTCTGTGCGACCCCACAGACGGCAGCCCACCAGGCACCGCCGTCCCTGGGATTCTCCAGGCAAGAACACTGGAGTGGGTTGCCATTTCTACACACGTTTGGATTCTGTCTCTGGTGGTTCAGATGGTAAAGTATTTGCCTACAATGCAGGAGACCCGGGTTTGATCCCTGGGTCCAGAAGATCCTCTGGAGAAGGAAATGGCAACCCACTCCAGAACTCTTGCCTGGAAAACCCCATGGATGGAGGAGCTTGGTAGGCTACAGTCCATGGGTCGCAAAGAGTCAGACATGACTGAGCAACTTTAGTTTCTTCTTTCTTTATGTACACACACACACACACACACACACACACACACCCTATTGGTTCTGTTTCTCTGGAGAAATCCAGTCTTCAGGAAACTTACCCACGTGTCCTTCCTAGTGGTAGTTTTCTATGTATCTCTATAAGCTCTTTTTCTAAGCTTACTTCTTTGGATCCTGACGGGACTCTCCAGGGAATCTTACCTTGCTGCCCATATTCACTTTTATTTTCAGGGAACTGTAATAACTGGTTTCTCTCGCTCATGGTTAATACTAAAAATAAAAATAAAAAAATCAGGATTTTCAGGGATCCTACTCTAAGGCCATTTTGGTCCCTTACAGCAACAAGGCAGCTACCGTGCCTGCTTCTTGTCGGTGGTGTTGCCGTCGGCACATACTAGGTGCTTGGTAAAGACGGGCTGATGGGGCCAGTCGTGAGGCAAAGCTGTTTTAGCCGATTGGCTGCTGGGGCAAAGTGAGCAGAGATCAGTGGATCGAGAACGGCCTGGGGCTGCCGCAGGACCCAGGGCCGCACATGCGCACGCAGACCTCATCAGCTGAGCCGGTGCCAGCCGCCAGTCTGGGACACACTGGATGGGAGAGGAGGCTGCAGGCTGCACGGTGCCCACGTGACCAAGCCTCTAGCCCCATGCACCTGCTCGGGACTATGGGGCTTCGGGTCCACGCAGGGAGACTGCCTGCAGGATCTCAGAGGTTTCTGGTAGTGCCAGGCGATGGGCCCAGTGGGAAAGGGAGGTGGGTAACATGGCAGGGCGAGCAGCTGGCGGCAGCCTCCTTGGCCAGCGGGCTGCCGCGCTCCGCCAGGCTCAGCTGCCTGTGTCCAGCAAAGGCAGGGAAGAGCCAGCGGAGCGAGGAGCAGGTGTCACCGTGGCCCCTGCTGTGTGCTGCGGGAGGAGGCTCTGCTCACACCGGCTTCTCTCTGCCCTCCCTCGGCACAGGGAACACTCGCCTGGGAAGGGCTAGTCTGTACTGGGCTGGGATCCTGCCGGGACCCCCAGCAGGGACTTGCCTAGAGTGGGCCATTAGGGCAGACCCTTGAGCTGCCTGCCGCTTCGCAGATACCGGGAGGTTGGTCAGGCACCTCACTCTTGTTTGGAGTAACTCTGCTGCCTATTACTGACTGTGTGGGTTTTGGAAAGACTGCAGAGTCGTTTCAAGCCTCAGTTTCCTCATCAGTGAAATGAGCTCACAATGAACATTAGGGGCTGAACTGTGTACCTCCTTATTTACACGTTGAAGTTGCAACTCCAGGACCTCAGAATGGGACTGTGTCTGAAGACACGGTATTAAAAGGCTGATTAACATAAACTGAGGTCGCTGGGCGGACCCCTAATCCCCCATGACTGGTGTCCTGTATGAAGAGCGGGTCGGGTACACACACAAGGGCCACCAAGACAGAGGCCTCAGAAGGCGCCAGCACCGTGGTCCTGGGCTTCTCGCGATGCTCTGTTGTGGCTGCCCTCGCGAGCTAATGCCGGGTGTGTCTAAGAGGTTTTTAAGGATCAAGTAAGGGAATGGGTGTCCAGTGCTCACTGTACTTCCTGGCACAGACTGCTTAAGTATCTTCCATCTTCTGCTCTGCAGGCATTTCGAGGCAGCACAGTACGGTAGCCCTGGCCCTGGCCTGCCCAAGTTTAGGTTGGGCACTTACTTGCTGGCTAACGATGAGAGTAATATTTAAATTCTCAAAAAGCCAATTTCCTTTCATAAGTGGTGCAATTTCAGGGGCGGCCTCACACGCATGCTGGGCTTGGGTGCCCAGCACAGGGAAGCCCCAGGTGACCATTGTCGCTGCAGCTATTGTGAGGCAAGGAAGCCTTGACTCTGTCCCTTTGCTAAGGATGGATGCTAGAAACTTAATGCTCATTGAGGCAGGCAGCAAGGCTCCGAAAGAAGTGTGCAGGACACACTTTAGCTTGACGGATAAACTTGGGCATGGTGCTTTTGTTCTAGAGGGATACTGATTAATTTTAAAATATGAATAAAACACAGCCCTTTCTCTCTTAAAGAGATCTACCCTTTGAACAGACATTTTTAAGATATATTTTTGTTATCTTTTTAATTGGAATATAGTTGATTTTTTTTAATTAGAGGATAATTGCAATATTGTGATGGTTTTTGCCGTAACTTTTTTTTAATAATTAGAGGATAATTAGTTTACAATATTGCAATATTGTGATGGTTTTGGGGAGTATAGTTGATTTTTGTTGTTGTTGTTTAGGCACTAAGTCACATCTGACTCTCTGTGACCCCACGGACTATAGCCTGCCAGACTCCTCTCTCTGTGAAATTTCCCAGGCAAGAATATTGGAGTGGGTAGCCCTTTCCTTCCCCAGGGGATCTTCCAAACCCAGGGTTCAAACCCGCATCTCCTGATTGGCAGGTGGATTCTCTACCAGTGAGCCATTAGGGAAACCCACGGTTGATTTACAGTGTGTTAGTTTCAGATGTGATGGGGGAGCCTGGTGGGTTGCCGTCTGTGGGGTCACACAGAGTCGGACACGACTGAAGTGACTTAGCAGCAACAGCAGCAGCAGTTTCAGCTGTACAGGAGTGTTTCAGTCATACATACATCTATATCTATTTTTTCAGTCTCTCCCGTTATCACTTCACTTCAGCTCAGTCGTGTCCGACTCTTTGCGACCCCATGGACTGCAGCACGCCAGGCCTCCCTGTCCATCACCAGCTCCCGGAGCTGGCTCAAACTCATGTCCATCGAGTCGGTGACGCCATCTTTTCCCTTATAGATTATTACAAAGATTAAGTAGAGTTCCGTGTGCTGTCCTGTAGGTCCTGGTTGGTTATCCACTTTGAATATAGTACTGTGTGTCTGTTAATCCCCACAGATTTGTTTCTACTGCGATACAGTAGCGGGGGCTCGAACACGGCATGTTGCGTGTGGACCACGTGTTTGGACTCTGCGCCGCCTGCAGGGTGCTCACCACCGGAAACTGTCTCCCTCCGTCCACTCGATCCTCCTGAACCCATCTCCCCCCGCCCCTTCCCTTCTGGCCGCCACTGCTCTGTTCTCGGTCACTACGTGTTTCTGTGTTGATTTATTTTTGTTTGTTTGCTGTCCTCCACGTATGACTGGAATGATTCGTTGCTCGTTTTTCTCTGACGTATTTCAGGTGACAGATTTGTCAGCATACGACGCACGGTCGTTAACCAGAAGCGGGTGTTTGCGGCAGCTCTGGAACCTTTTCATCTGGCAGAATAGAAGTTTTGTAAACATTGCACAGCCACTCCCTGCTTCTGCCGCCCCCCACTCCCCACCCCCGGCAGAACCATTCCACTGTCTGCTTCTGTGAATCTATTTTAGACTCCTCTATAGCCGTGGAGTCAGGCAGTATCTGTCCTTCTGTGACTGGCTTACTTCACTCAGTGAAACGTCCTCCGGGTTCATCCTTGCAGTCTGGCTCGGCTGGAAGTCCTGCCCTTTCTCTTTTAAAAGCAGTCCAAGCCAAGGATGCAGAAAAGCTGGGCCCTGGGCACCTGGTGTCAGAAAAGCCCATGGAAAGGTTCCGAGCGGCACCACCTGGCCTGTCCATCCTGCAGCCTTTTGCGAGCTTTTCCTCCCAATCAATGGCTCATGAAGACACAGGAGCTGGAGGAGGTGGGTGTGTGTGTTGGGGGGCGGGGAGCTCCAAGAGATCTGAGGCTGCGGGGCCAGCAGGAGACTCCTTTGAAGGAGCAGGTATAATCTCGCAAGTGTGTGTGAACTTTGCATGATATCCATATTCATTTTAGATATAAAATCGCATTTACGGTCTTTACTGAGAAGTAAAATAGAAGTGCCCTGAGGGTTTCACGCCCTTCCCCAGCAGATACAGCTGAGCAGCTTGGGGTGCCACCCACTTGGTTAGACCCAGGGCCCTGGGAACCTTCTGCCTTCTCCTCCCCCAGCTCGCGTCCCGTCCTTGGACAGCGGTGCTGGGTGGCGTTCATGGCCCCTGCGAGTCAGCGGTGGATGCTCTCAGAGACGTGAACTGATGGTGGTTGTAAGATGTGACCCACCCCAGGGGTTCTGATATAAGAGGAAACCCAGGAGAACAGATCAGTTCTGAGATGTTCAGCGATGAACCATTTTGCCCCAAGGGCTGCTGGTCTCTCCCCGGGGCTGCCAGGTCCAGCTGTGTTAGGGTAGGGGGCGCTGCTCACCCCACTCCCCAGACCTCCTTCCTGAGTCTTAGCTGCTGCTGCTGTGATGGCCGGTTTGCTTGGGGACTTCACACCACAGTGACCGCCCCTTCCCCTCCAGAGCGACCACCCCCCTGAGCGTCTGTGTAGCCTGGCACACTGCCCACAGCCCACACCGGCAATACCTGGGTTCTGGACCCCCTGGATGTGGCCCACCAGGAACACACCAGTGCTGTTCCCACCCAGAAACCCCCCTCCCTGCAGGGATGTCTAAATAAGACAAACACAGCACTAACCGAAGCCAGACTGTGCGACAAGGCTCTCACACGGGGCTTTTCCATTTTTGTACTCTCGGCAGAGCCAGCCAAGCTCCCAGCTGCCCATCCTGACCTTCTGGAATCAGTGCCAAGTAAACGCTTAGAGCCGAATTTCAGGCTGTGGGTGGGTGGGGGGGCTGCAATCCTGCAGGAGCAGGACTCGACCCTCCCCTCCAGGGAAGGGCACAGGGCCTTGGATCGCACTGTTGCTATCTATAGTAGGATGGGGTCAGGGAGTCAGGGAAGGAGCGGAACCAAGGAAGTCTTCTATTAACACCTTCAACTGGATACGGCTCTACTCTGCCTTCTCTTTGCAAGATGCTGCACTGGCTTCACAGGGGCAAAGGCAGGACCGCCTGGAGCCCAGGGGAAGCACTTCCTCAGGGCTGGGGGTCATGACCACGCTCCCCCAGGCCAGTGAGTGTCTGAGGCCTGAAGCCCTTTGGCGGCAGAGGCTCCAGGCTAGGAGGCGGGCAGTCACACACAGGGGCAGCAGAAACCTGAGCCTGGAAAGCACAGGTGTCCCTACCTGCAGGCCACAGCTCAGCGCCACCAGAGTCCCCACTGGGCATTGCTTCTCCACCAACCACTCGGTCCACCCAGGGGCAGCAGCCAAGCGGGTGCCGTGTGCCCAGGGTCAAGACCAAGCTCAAGGACATGAGGCCCCAGAGCAGGCCGGCCACCCCTGCCCCTCTCTCTCCTTGAGCTCAGGACAGAGCAGGGAGCCCTTGAGTTCCTATAAGGTCATCACCAGCTTCTTTCCTTTTTTTTTTCCTTCTTTTAACCATCAGACACCCTTGAGGTCCTGGTTGATTTTCGCAGAGAAACAGATGATTCTTTGAGTTAAAAAGACAGACCATAGTTAAGTTTCTGAATTTTAAGGAAAATAAAGGCCAAGATGGCCACGCCTAGTGTTCTTGGTGGGGGCAGCGGGGTTGGGGGGTGGGGTGGGGGAGCGGCCGGAAAAATCCCACCAGGCAAACAGAAAAGAAGCTGTTCTTTGATGCCCGCGGGCATCTTTGCTCCTCAAGAGGCCCTGCGCTTGGCAGAGGGACAAACAAAGCCTCTCGCCCCGTGGTCCCTTCTCGCGCCCCCCCCCCGGCACCCCCCCCCCCCGGGTGTGACCTGCCCGCAGCGGTGCCCCGGGGGCGCAGGTCCGGCCACCTGTATAGGTTGGCAACAAGACCCGGAGCCAGCGGCCCCTCCCCTCTCTCCTCGCCTCTCCCCTCCCCCGTCGCCGCTCCCCTTCCCCGCAGGCGCCCCCTCCCCAGCCCCCTCCCCGCCCCGCCGCCGGCCCGAGCATGCGCCGTGCACCGCGGGAGGCGGGCGGGAGCGGCGCGCATCACTCGGGTCCCCTTCCTGCACCGCGCCGCCACTTGCCCGGTTGCTAAGCAGTGGTCGTTGTTTCTGTGGCGATTGCAGAGGCTGTTGCTAATTGCAGAAGCCCCGCGAAGCCGCAGCATCGCCCGCTTCTGCTCTGTGCATTTAAAAGAGAGAACTAGGCGGCCGTACCCACTCGCCCGCCCTCCCCCTCCACCCCCTCTCCAGCAGCCGTTGGCTCTGGGAAGTATGGACTAAGCCCCAGTCCGCCGGCCGGCTGGACTCTGGGGGCCCCCGAAGTCCTCCCGCTCAGACCGCACCTGCCGCTGAGCCGGCGTGCACCCTGAAGCAGGGGACCATGACCACAGCCAAGGAGCCCAACGCTTCGGGGAAATCCGTGCAACAGCAGGAGCAGGTAAGGCTGGGCTCGAGGTGCATGTGCCCGCGAGGCAGAGAGAGGGGGTGGTGGCGGGGTGCTACGTCTCTTGAATGACTGTGTGTTTGCACGACTGTAGCCACCTGAGCCCCGGGCTGGCCGTGAGATCAAGAGCCCCGACGGTGCCGGCAGGGACTGCCTTTGTCCTCCCACCCCGCTTCTATTTTTGAAGGATCCCTAGTCCATCCATAATGCATGGGCTCGGGGAGCATCTGGAGAGGTAAACTTGATGTGTGGGAACCGCTGACAAAGGCCTCTCTCAGAGCTGCCAAATGTAGCCTGTCAGTTGCGAAGGGTGCCGGCTACTTTGCAATCTGGGGAGGTGGGGTGGAGGGGGGCTGCAGGAAGTGGCTAGCACAGCCCTCTCCCCAAATTCAGCTGCTCATGACCCTCCAACAGGACTTTACTTTGGTTCTAACACAAAGCACGAGAAGGCATGCCAGGTCTGCTTAAAGGACTTTTTCCCGGATACCTGTGCCCCCTTTCCTGCTCTCCCCCTCCCTAGTATTTTGGAAGGTACTAGCAGATCACTGCTATTCATCCTGGCATTTAGAGAGTGCAGACGCTCCCAGCTGGAAAAGTCAGAGGATGCTCCTGTTAAGACCAGAGGGGCCCCGGCTAAGAAGTGGCAGTTGTTAAAGGGCTGGCAGGGAAGGCCAGGACTGCACTGGTGTCCCCAGGTGGCAGGGGACAGCTGCTCACCCTGCCCCGAGGAGGCCCAGTGTCTGCAGAAACTCAAGGAATAAAGGGGAGCCCGCAAGCTCTTAGAGAGTAATTCTCTTCTCAGAAGATCTTGAGGGTTCTTACCTTTTAATCAGTGCTTAGTTCTTGTCGGGCAGGTCGTTAAAGTAGATCCTGGGAGACACCCGTCGCTTGGCAGAGCAGATCGCTCAGGCTTGGTGAATCCACAGCACCGAGTCTCCTGTGTGTGTTAGGGGTGTTCTTGCTGTCACTTGCTAGGGTTGGGGCAAAGAAACGGGACCCCTCTAGAGTTCAGAAAGGCAAAGAGCCTCTCTGGGGGGCACCATGTGACAGTCCCATCGTCGACTCTTCAGAGAGCTCCGCAGGCAACTTCGGATCTGTTCAGTATGTAGTGCAAACTGCCTGTTGTTGGTCATCTCCTCAAATCCCAGTTTTCCATTAAAAATGAGACCGTCTTATTGGTTGTATCATCGTCATCTACAGAACTTACGTGCAGTTTCATTTCTTCTGGGAAGAAGGTTTTGTCATTATGGATGTCTCGGAAACCTTCTATGCAGTTGGTGAGCTTGTGTGAGGGTTAATGCTCAGTGTAGCATGGACGCAGGTTCACACGAGGCAAACAAAGCCTTCCTCCGGGGTATCTGTTCAATAAAGTAATGTGTTCACCCTGAATCAACCTCCAGTGACTGATGGGGCTTCCTCTTATTACCGAGCTCCTCCTCCTAGCTGTAAAATAAACCTGCCCCGGGCTCCAGCTTCTAGCAAGGGCTGGGGTAGCATCTCGGACCAGGGGCCAGTGCATCGCTATTCATGGGTCTAAACCAAGGGCGGGCCCTCAGAAGCCCAGGCTGTTACGTAAAGGGAGGTGCGTGGTTCCTGCTCAGTTTTGTTCTCACTCTGCTTGATACCTTCACAAGCCAGAATCCTGGAAATGTCTCATTAGGGTGTGGGTTTGGGAGGACGGATAAGCCCTTGTTTGATATTATACTTTTTATCTTGGGAAATCCCTTATAATTGAACATGCTGTAATTGTGGAAGACTTCCGCTGGCATGACCTGGCTTCTGGGAGCTGGTGGAGACATCCAGAAGAGTCTGTCTCACCCCAGGCAGTTGGGAGAGCCCTTTCCACTCTTCTCAGAGTGGTGTCGCCTTGACTGAAGAATTCCCAGAGCCCACAGTCCAATAATAAAAGGTCAGCAGCAGAGTTAGGGGAGGAGAAGCAAAATGAGGATGGAGGATGGAGTAAATACACCACGCGCTTCCCTGGCGGACAAGTGGTTAAGACTTCCAATGTAGGGAGCATGGGTTCGATCCCTAGTCAGGGAACTAAGATCTCACATGCCTCATAGCAAAAAAAACCAAAACATAAAATTGAAGCAATATTGTAGGAAATTCAATAAAAGACTTCTAAAATGGCCCACAGTAAAATCAATTTTTTTTTAAGTGAAATGCAATAAATATACCTTTAGGGGACATTGGTTAAAATCTTAACTGCTAGTCCAGAAACAAGGAGGAGAATGAAATACTTAGTTCATGAAGACTGTTTCTTATTCCTCTCATCTGTCAGTTTTCAGAAGACATTTAAGCTGTTTCTGTGCTTTGAGCTCTTAATGATTCCTCCACTCCTTCATATCATTTTCTTCTTTTTTACTCGTGATGCTTTGGGGATGGCCCCTTACCCAGGCTGGGAGAAATACGATCCGGTTTATTTTAGGAGAGAGAAAGAGATAGATGCCTGTTTATGGTTTGATTGCTGGGTTGGAGATCTTTTGATTGTGTTGTACTAACTTCATGACTGCCTTCAAATCACCAAGCATTCCTTCCTGGTTGAAACTCTTAGCATTACCAAGGATGTGGGTTTAACGTGGTATGATGCTTACACATTTTTGGCTGTTGTAATAGACGACCACTTTCTTCTCAGCACGCTAACAGATGTATTACAGTAGTTGGGAGCCTTGGTAGTTGGGAGCCAGGCACATGGGTGGCAGCTGGAATTAGCTTTTTTATGTTGAGGATTACTGCAGATTAATGAAAAAAAAAATCCAAGAAATGGCATATAACCAATTGATTTTACCTGTTAATTAGAGATTGCTGAGTTTTACCAATTTGTTTTCTAAAATATGTACTATAAAATGATGAATATGTAGGAGGAGGTTTTTTTTGTTTTTTTTTTAGGAAACTGTATGACGTATTTTAGGCCTTCCAGGTGGCTCAGCAGTAAAGTACCCACCTGCCAATGCAGGAGACGCGAGTTCGATCCCTGGGTCGGAAAGATCCCCTGGAGGAAGAAATGGCGACCTGCTCCAGTATTCTTGCCTGGGAAATCCCATGGACAGAGGAGCCTGGCGGGCTGCAGTCTATGGGTCGCCAAGAGTTGGCATGACTGAGGGAGCACCCGCGATGCACCTATTGGAGTGAAATGGGAAACAGATGTCTAGAAAACTATTCTCCCTTCTCTCTGAAGATGCTAAAAGTTATTTTTAAACAAAGTATTAAAAAAAACCCAGAGATGCTTAGAAACAATACATCTTTTAAGCTGAAGGAGTTAAATCTAACCTTTGACTCTGAAGCCAGTCAGGTGTTACGGAGGCGTGTTGGTGAAACCAGAATCCACCCTGGCCAGCACCCTTGCTTCCCATGTACCCAGAGGTTAGCCTCGAAAGTGAAGTAGAAAAATCAGAGGCTAATTTGACTGAGCGTATTCTCACACACTAGATCCTACCTTAGAGAGCTATATTAAGGTTCTTTCTCTCCCTTTTTAAACTGTGCTACCCTCGCGTCAAATGACTTAGAGTTGGAAAGTGCTCATCTCAGGGGCTGCTGAGAGACAGAGGAGACCGCAGGCTCGGTCTCCATGATTCCGGCCAACCGGGACACCCCGTTCCTCACATAGTGAGCAGGGAGGCAGACTCCGTATTTGTGTGTGTGTGGATACACACCCACAGGCACGTGCACGCGCGCACCGGCGGGGCTTGTGTGTCACAGAATCCCAGAGCTGGAACAGTGCATCCTGTGATCCCTTCCACCTTCTTTGGCTGGGGAATCTCACAGATAAAGGCAAACATCCCTTTTCTTTAACGGTCTTCAGCAAAATCTCTTTTCATATGGAAATACTCTGTGTCCTGTGGACAAGCCTGAATCTTTTGCTCTTTGTTAAGTTCAGTCACCACCTCTGTAACTTCCCTTGATCTGAGAACTGGTAGCTCTGATAGTCCTGCCAGAGGTGAGAAGGTTGCCATTTCCTCCTCCAGGGGATCTTCCCAACCCAGGGATCGAAGCCTGGTCTCCTGGGCTGCAGGTGGACTCTTTACCGTCTGAGCCCCCAGGGAAGCCGCCGACGGCTTCATTTTTGTTGCTTCTCAGTTTTTCTGAGCTGCACGAGTCCTAATATGTAGGCCCATGCGTCTCTTCTCCTAATGAACGATGGGCCCTGGGACCTGGTGTGGACTGGTGGGTTAGATTAGATCGAGGATGTTACTAGGGGCTGCTGGGAATGGAGAGTGACCGCTAATGCAACTGGAAGTTTCTTTGGTGGTGATGGCAGTCTTAGAGGTGATGGTCGACAGCTTTGTGAGTGTACTAAATACCACCCAACTGTACTTATCAAAATAGTTTGTTCTGTGTTAAGTGAATTTCAGCTTAATAAACAATTTTAAAAGACTAAACCTAACAAAAAAAATGATCTAATTGTTTGTAATGCTAATGGCACTACAGAAGTGTTTTCTGAAGTGAAGAGAATTTTACAAACAGCTATAGAGTGAGCCTTAACAGGCATGGCGGGACTTCCCGGCTGGTCCAGTGGCTAAGACTGCACACTCCCAGTGAAGGGGCCCGGGTGTGACCCCTGGTCAGGGATGCTGCATGCCTCAGACAAGACGGAGAGCTCCTGTGCTTCAACTAGGGCCCAGTGCAGCCAAATGAACTTTAAAGACTACACGAAACACAGTGCATGGAGCCGAGACTTTTGAGAGGGCGGGCCTTGCCAGGGACACGTAGATGATGGCCTGGCCTGCCCTGGCTAGCGCTCTTTGTACGCAGCCTTCTGCCTCTGTCAGTGGTCGGACAAGATACTTAAACAGAGGATCTCGCTTTGACCATCATGACAGGTAAATTTTTTGTGTGGCTGTCTTAAAAGAAGAGGCAATGTGAGGCGACTGCTGTGAAGGCAAACGGAGTATTAAAAAGAGGAGGAGGGAGAAGAAGAGAAGGAAGAGGAGGGGGAGGGGGAAGCGGGGAAAGAAGAACCAGAACATCGAGCGTCAGTATTCGGAAGTGCAGAAAGGCTTGCTTCAGAGTTTCTTAGTAGGAGAGATGGTTCTTTCATGACTCAGAAAGTGTCAACGATGGCAGTAATTGTACTCAGTTCAGTTCAGTTCAGTCGCTCAGTCGTGTCTGACTCTCTGCGACCCCATGAACTGCAGCACGCCCCCTGTCCATCACCAACTCCCGGAGTTCACTCAGACTCATGCCCATCGAGTCGGTGATGCCATCCAGCCATCTCATCCTGGGTCCTCCCCTTCTCCTCCGCCCCCAGTCCCTCCCAGCATCAGGGTCTTTTCCAATGAGTCAACTCTTCGCATGAGGTGGCCAAAGCATTGGAGTTTCAGCTTTAGCATCATTCCTTCCAAAGAACACCCAGGACTGATCCCCTTCAGAATGGACTGGTTGGATCTCCTTGCAGTCCAAGGGATGCTCAAGAGTCTTCTCCAGCACCACAGTTCAAAAGCATCAATTCTTCGGTGCTCAGCTTTCTTCACAGTCCAACTCTCACATCCGCACATGACCACAGGAAAAACCAGAGCCTTGACTAGATGAACCTTTGTTGGCAAAGTAATGTCTCTGCTTTTGAATATGCTATCTAGGTTGGTCATAACTTTCCTTCCAAGGAGTAAGTGTCTTTTAATTTCATGGCTGCAGTCACCATCTGCAGTGATTTTGGAGCCCAGAAGAAAAATAAAGTCTGACACGGTTTCCACTGTTTCCCCATCTATTTGCCATGAAGTGATGGGACCGGATGCCATGATCTTCGTTTTCTGAATGTTGAGCTTTAAGCCAACTTTTCACTCTCCTCCTGTACTATTATAAGTCAAATTCCATTCTGCCCATGTTGCTGTTGTTGTTTAGTCGCTAAGTTGTGTCTGACCCTCTGCAAGCCCATGGACTGCAGTACACCAGGCTCCTCTGTCCTCACTGACTCCCGGAGTTGGCTCAAATTTATGCCCATTGAGTTGGTGATGGTATCTTGCCATTGCATCCTCTGTCGTCACCTTCTCCTGCCCTCAATCTTTCCCAGCATTGGGGTCTTTTCCAGTGAGTCAGCTCTTCACAACAGGTGGGCAAAGGATTGGAGCATCAGCCTTAGTCCTTTAATCCTTCCAGTGAATATCCAGGACTGATCTCCTTTAGGATGGACTGGGTGGATCTCCTTGCAGTCCAAGGGACTCCCAAGAGTCTTCTCCAACACCACAGTTCAAAAGCACCAGTTCTTTGGTGCTCAACTTTCTTTATGGTTCAACTCTCACATCCATACATGACTACTGGAAAAACCATAGCTCTGACTAGATGGACCTTTGTTGACAAAGTGATGTCTCTGGTTTTAAATAAGCCATTCTGCCCATGGACTAACTTATATAAGACTCTCTGGATGAAAAGGAAGCTTGAAGGAACTGGTGAAGGATAGGGATGCCAGGCTCTTAAGTTTATCTGGAAATACCTGTAGGATTTGTGAGCTTCCAGAGCAGCGAGAGAGAGAGAATCACTTTCACTGCAAAACGGGTTGGGGTGTGAAAGATTTGAGGGGGAGAATTCAGAAGTCATGGGTGTCCAAGCAAGAGCAGGTTGAGAAGGGCTCAGGGCCTGGAGTTGCCAGGGTGGGTCCTGGAGCTGAGGGAGCAAAGGGACAGCAGTGTGACGTTTCTGAGGAGAGGAAGGGGCGTTGAGTGATGCTCTTCTCCGAGGAAGGATATATAGTCTCATTACTGGCAAGACCAGCGTGGCAATGAAGCGCACACCAGTGCAAAGCTGTAATCTGTGTGTCCTGGTATCCATGGGTAGTTCCCAGTCTTCTGGGATGTAAGTCACATGCTGTATTAAAAGAAGTCCAGAAAGATACTGCTGTGATGCGTGTCAGAGAGTGTTCTTGCCTATGGTTTCCCCAAGGAGTTTCACGGTATCCAGTTTTACGTTCAGGCCTTTCATCCACTTTGAGTTTACTTTTGCACGTGATGTTAAAGAATGTTCTAATTTCATTCTTTTTCATGTAGGTGTCCAGTTTTTCCAGCACCACTTACTAAGGAGACTGTCTTATCTCCATTATATCTTCTTGCCGCCTTTGTCATAGATTAATTAGCCTTAGGTGCATATGTTTATTTCTGAGCTTTTGCTGCTGTTTTTGTGCCAGTACCATACCATACTGTTTTGATCAATGTAGGTTTATAATATACTCTGAAGTCAGGGAACCTGGTTCCTCCAGCTTCCTTTTTCTTTCTCAAGATTGCTTTGATTATTCAGAGTCTTTTGTGTTTCCGTATAAATATAAAACTGTTTTCTTGGTCCTAGTTCTGTGAAAAGTGCTATTGATGATTTGATAGGGGTTGCATTGAATCTGTAGGTTGGCTTGGGTAGTATATTCATCTTAACAATATTGATTCTTCCGATCCAAGAACATGGTGTATCTTTCTGTATCATCTTCAGTTTCTTTCATCAGTGTGTTACAGTTTTGAGAGTATAAGTCTTTTCTTTCAAAACTTTCCTTCCTCCCTGAGGAAGGAAAAAGAATTCTGCCCTTCTTGATGCAATGATAAATGGGATTGTTTCCTTAATTTTTCTTTCTGAATTTTCATCGTTACAGTATAGAAATGCAGTGATAAATGGGACTGTATTAATTTTGTATCCTGTGAACTTCACGAGAACTGATGACGAGCTCCAGTAGTATTCTGCTCACTTAATCTACTGCATGAAAACCCACACCGCCCCACCCCACCAGATCGGCTGTATCCACAGCCCAAATTCAAAACAGATGGGAACCAGCTGACTTTCCTTCCTGGAAAATACTCTCTCTGCACGGAACACAGTCCGCTGTGTTATACTTTATCAGCAAGTGTCACATTAAACCTGGTCCTGCGCTTCCTCTTTAGTAGTGGAGTTGCCACGGAAAGCTTTGCCAGGAATTCTCAGTGTTCCACAGAGAAAAGCTGGAGGATGTAAAGGGCTGGAAAATGCTTTCCGTTCACCTTCACCGAAACGTCTTCAGCTCCAACGTGCCTGCTGAAAATGCAAAGACGCTCACCACTTACAGTAATGAACAGTTACCATGTTTCCGGCTCATCGGGAATTGTAGCTTAATTATTTTTTATGGAAATGAGCCGTGCCTGTCTTTGGCATTAACTGATTTGGTTTTGTAATAGACATCTTTCACCCTCTCTCGTTGAGAAAGACAAGACTGGATGAGTCTGATGATCGAGTCCTGAAAATTGAGGGCAAGAATTTAACTGGGTAAAGAAGCAATTCTCTAAAAGATTTTAGAGGTCAATGGTGGCTTGAAGTCCTTGCTTTAAAAATATCAGTCAGGTGTGGGGTGTGTATTCTTTTTTCAGACATCCTTTGGAAACACGGAATGGACTGAAATGTCTTTTAAAATTTGCATCTGGATGCCTTGTGGCCTTAAAGCCACAAGGAGGAGATAACCACGCGTTTGGGTGAAATTTCAGCCTGAATCCCACTTGCTGTAATTCTTCACGAGACTGACATTTCCTTCCTGACTTGGGCATCTTGTGTTCCTTAATGTGGGGAAATAAATTAAAGAGAGGAGGGTGGAAAGGATTTTTTAAAATAGCCCAGGGAACGTGGTTAAGTCCAGGAAGTTTCTTCTCCATGCTCCTCCCCGTCTGCAGTTTACGCTCCGGAACGCTTTATGTCATGTCCCTGATAGGCCTTTAGTCACCCCCCGTACCTATACAGGACCAGTATTTGTTCACAGTTGATTCTCCTTATCAAACTCATTTTTTTATGTGCTATATTCCACCTGGCTTTGCTAAAAGGTTGAGACAAATCCAATTACTTAAAAACATGTAAAACTGGTACAGTGTGTCACCCTCCTTCAGAACATCCATAACTTTAGCAATAGCAGTGTGTATATCTAAAACAGATAATCAACTGGGGCCTACTGTGTAGCACAGAGAACGCTGCTCAATCGTTGGTAAGAACCTAAACGGGAAAAGAATCTGAAGAAGAATGGATACGTGTGCGTGTGTGACCGAATCACTTTGCCGTGCGCCTGAAACCAACACAACACTGTTCACGAGGCATGTGTGCTTCACCGCTTCGGTCGTGTCCGACTCTGCAGCCCCATGGACTGTGGCCCGTCAGGCTCCTCTGTCTACAGGATTCTCCAGCAAGAACACTGGAGTGGGTTGCCAGGCTCTCCTCCAGATCTTCCCAGCTCAGGGACTGAACCCATATCTCTTAGGTCTCCTGCGTTGGCAGGTGGGTTCTTTACCGTTTGCACCACCTGGAAAGCAATAATCAAGTATATGCCAACATAAAATAAAACAAAAACCAAAAGCTTAACAATAACTGTTGGTGAACAGACCAAATTGAATTATTAATGGTTGAAATTTCTGGTACAAAGTTATGGCAGAGTTGATACAAGACAAACTATGGTCCCAGTTGGTCCCAGTTGTTTGTGGAAAAGCAGGGAGAGGTCACTGTGGGGCCTGTCTTGGCGCCCCTTCAACCGCTGATGGGTTCTGTGTGTGTTATCAGGTCTGTGAATTCTGTGTTTTCATTGGAGCAAGTGCTACATCAGTCAAGGACCAAACAGCAGATACTGTTGCTGGGTTCAGCTTCCGTTTCCAGGTTGAGCTTATGGCAATGGAGTCAAAATTTGCTGTGAATCCCTTCATGAGAAAAACGGCCATAAGCACGGACATTGAGTCAGTGTCCTGGGCCAGCTTCCATGGTGGTGGCCGGCTCCTTTTGGCACCGGTGGCTCGGATGCTATAGGATCTGGAATGCAGCCCTCCACCAGCAACTTTACAAAACACACCAGTGATAGAAGAGTCTTGATAATAGAATTTTCCATGGCAGTGTACATTTTATTTTCTTACTAGTGGTGGTGGTGCTTTAGTCACTAACTTGTGTCTGACTCTTGCAGCCCCATGGACTATAGCCCCCAAGCTCCTCCATCCATGGGATTCTCCAGGCGAGAATACTGGAGTGAGTTGCCATTTCCTTCTCGAGGGGATCTTCCCGACCCAGGAATTGTATCTGATCGATTTTTAGAGATGTGTAGCTTCCCTTACTAGCATCTGACCCATGTCTAGAGAGCTTTAGCCTCTCCTACTAGGTTCTGAGAAAAACTGCTTTCTTCTCAGAAACTGTACAAGATGCTAAGCATTCTCTCAAACTGCTAAGCCATGAATTTGGAATACAGGCTTTTCAAAAATTTGTGTCTGACGCCCCTGTGAAGGTGGAGATGGTGGACTAAAAAGCACCAGCACGGTGTGGTGATTAAAATGGGAAACCAAGGTGGGCAGGGAGCTCTTTCAGAACATTTTCCAAGGTCTGTCTTCTGACGCGCTCATGTGATTCCTCTTGACAATAGTGGGTGTCCATGTCCGTGGAAGGCTAGATTCCACCCCATAAGTAGTAGGTTTGCCCAGAGAAAGATGGTCATCAAACCACAAAATCTGAAATGCATGCTCATTTTTGTCTCTTGGAAATATTCAATAGAGATGTCCTTGAATGGTGATGATGTAGGTGTTAAAATGAATGAAAGAATCCTTCTCTATTTTGAGGACAAGATTTGCATTCTTGTTAGAATGTTTGAGGTTGTTACAGTGTTCCCACTGGAAATTCTAAAATTATGACACTAACTATGTATCTTAAGTTGGATCCCTGGGTAGGAGAGTCAGGTAAACATATTTTAAACTTTAATAGCTGCCTAATACCCCATCCACTTATTAGACAGCTGTTGGATTGGAGGAAGGTTTTTATTTGTTTTTAATTTTTTTTTATTAAAGTATTGTTGCTTTACAACTGTTGTGTTAATTTCTACTGTACAGCAAAGTGATTCAGTTATATACATTTTAAAAAGTATTCTTTTCTGTTACAGTTTATCACAGGATACTGGTTATAGTTCCCTGTGCGATACAGTAGGACCTTGTTGTTTATCCATTGTATTTATACAGTTTGCACCTGCTAATCCCAACCTCCCAGTCCATCATTCTCCTTGGGCGTGATGTCCGTCCTCTACGTCTGAGTCTCCTTCTGTTTCATAGATAAGCCCATTTATGTTGCATTTTAGATTCCGCATATAAGTGATACCGTGGGGTGTTTGCCTTTCTCTTCCTGACTTATCTCATTTAGTTTGATCATCCCTACAGTCAGTCAGGAGGCAGAGTAGAGGAAAGGAGAGCTGGACGTACCAGCTGGAGGTCAGGAGAGGAGGAGAATTCCCAGCTCTGCGGTCTGCATTCTAAGGGGCGGGGAGCGGGCAGGGTGGAGTGGTCCACCTGGGGAGGTGGAATGTTTTGTGGGGCTTGGAGGCAATTTGGGGAAACAGGACCTGCTTACATGTTGTTGTTCAATCGCTAAGTCCTGTCCGACTCTTTGCGACCCCGTAGACTGAAGCACGCCAGGCTTCCCTGTCCATCACCAACTCCCACTTTGCTCAAACTCATGTCCATTGAGTCGGTGATGCCATCCAACCGTCTCATCCTCTTGTCTCCCCCTTCTCCTCCTGCCTTCAGTCTTTCCCAGCATCAGGGTCTTTTCCAATGAGTCTGTTCTTTGCATCAGGTGACCAAAGTATTGGAGCTTCAGCTTCAGCATCAGTCCTTCCCGTGAATATTCAGGACTGATTTCCTTTAGGATTGAATGGTCTGATCTCCTTGCTGTTCAAGGGACTCTCAAGAGTCTTTTCCTGCACCACGGTTCAAAAGCATCAATTCTTTGGTGCCCACAAGAGAGGGTTACAGTGCCGTGATGCCCTGGGAAGGATGGGAAGCAGCAGAGGGTTAGTCATATTCTCAAAGAAAGAGAAGAAAACTGAACTTCACGTGACAGAATCCTGCATAAAAGAACAGGATTTGAGGGGAGTATTTGAAACTGGAAGAGCGACTTGGATGTAAAATTTCACTTTGTGGGGGAGTTATGTCATCTGGGTGTGACTTTGAGGGACTCGAAAGGGCACTGTAGGATTCTAGTTTTCAGAGAGCTGAAAAGGAGTGTGTGATGTCCCAAATGGAACTCAAGTCCACAAGCAACAGGGTGTTTTAAGGCCATATGATACATACACGCACATGAGTAGGTAGATAGGAACGTAGATATATACACGTCCTATTTCTTGAAATAATCTGAAAAACATTTATAAGACTTTGGATGATTAGAATTTCTGGCTCTGATTTTGAAAAAACAAACAAACCCTGCACTCTCCCAGTACCAAGTCATATGATACACAATCAGACAATGCGATTACCAGTGAGAGAGCTTTGCCAGGTAAAGGCTGTCCTGCCATTACAAATCAGTTCAGTTCAGTTCAGTCACTCAGTCGTGTCCGACTCTTTGTGACCCCACGGACTGCAGCACGCCAGGCTTCCCTGTCCATCACCAACTCCTGGAGCTTGCTCAAACTCATGTCTGTCGAGTCGGTGATGCCATCCAGCCATTTCATCCTCTGTCATCCCCTTCTTCTCCCGCCTTCAATCTTTCCCAGCATCAGGGTCTTTTCAAATGAGTCAGTTCTTTGCATCAGGTGGCCAAAGGATCAGAGTTTCAGCTTCAGCATCAGTCCTTCCAATGAATTTTCAGGGTTGATTTCCTTTAGGATGAACTAGTTGGATCTCTTTGCAGTCCAAGGGACTCTCAAGAGTCTTCTCCAACACCACAGTTCCAAAGCATCAATTCTTCAGCCATTACAAATCATAAAGCCTTAATACTTCAAATCTCATACCTCGAAGCTCCGATGGGGGTCCAGGGGTGGCTGTTTCACTTTGACATTGTGAATAGTCATTGCCAATAGCCCTGTTTGCTGGCGGTTGGGAGAACACATGGATGCTTCTGACTCCACATCCCAGCCCTTCCCCCTCGTAGCTGAGCGATCTTGGCAAATCTGGTTCACTTCCACATTTGGCGATAATGCCAGTCACACCACTGCTATGAGGAAAACATTTTTTAAGCACAGAACGCTATTCTTAGAATGAAGATTTCAATCTGCCGTTGAATGAGCCCTTACTGTGCGTGTTGGCATTAACGATGGTATTTGAGTGGCTCTCCTGATTTTCAGCATTTGGTGAGGGTTTGTGTCCATTCCAAGAGGTGTTGTTCTAGGAAATCACAGAATTTTGACTTTTAGGGCACTTTATAGACCATCTTGGCCAGTGTGATTTGTGGACCCGTTTTAGTAACAGAAACCTATTACGTAAAGAAAAGACAAATCCAATGTGTGAAAGAGATGAAAGCACCACCCTCGTGACCCCAGGACAGGCCATCAGAGCTCCAGAGCAACAGTCCAGACGCCTGATTCAGTAGAAGGATTTTGTGCAGGAGGAAATAGGGCTCGGAGAGGTTACGTCAATTACCAAAATCACACAGCCAGCACTTTGCAAACTCAGGACAGTTTCTTAGTTTTTGCTTCAAACCAAGCACTCCTGGGTGAGACCCAATAAAAATAATATACTAAGACGATTAATCCCCAAACTGAGATGGACTGGAAACTGAAACGGCAATAAAAGAATTTTGTGTTGTAGATGCAATAAAAACCCTTGTCTGCAGACCGGCTGAGAAGGGGTGTGTGCTGAGGGCAGCCGGGGTTTCCTGCAGTTCCTTGTCTTCCTGTCTGTGGAGAGGCAGAGATGTTTCTTCTTTTTATAGCACCATCCCTGGAGGCATTAGGGTTTTCAGAGCAACTTCTGTTTAATGAGTTACTTAATGAGTTGTTTTTCAAACGAGGGGAAAAAAAATGAGGATATAACAAATGTTTTTCTCCCCAAATTTCAAAAATAAGCAACAATTAATAAATTCTGCCTGCTTTGGAAGTAGGCAGTAGGTAATTTTCAATTTCCTCTTACACTTGAATAGCTTCAAAGGTAGTAGTTATACGACAGGTGTAGGAAGATCAGAGTCAAGAGACACAGGATTCCCAGACAAACACCTGGGCACGCTGGGTACCTGGCCCAGCAGGAAGGCTGATGTCGAAACACTGGGACTGTTACCGTTCATAAGCTTAAACGGAACTGATGCTGTGTTGATCGCTGCCCTGGGATTATGGAGCCCCTTTGAGGGTCTGATAAAAGCTATGGATCTGCCAACCAGAAAAATGTCTCCTATCTTGAAGATTTTGCACCTTTGTTTTCTGTCCCTGGATATGTTCCAGTGTCTCCTGGTTTGTAGTCTATGGGAACTTGAACAGAATTTGTATCCTGATGTAGCAAGAAAAATTGTTATAAATCTCAATTATACTGAACTGGTTCATCGTGCTTTTCAGATCTACTCTATCCTTCCACTTTTCTATCTGTTCATTCTATTAATTTTGGAGAGTTTGGTACTGAAATGCCAACTAAAAATCTTAATCTACCTAAAAACATGATTGTAATATATAGTGGAGCTATGTGTAACTTTGTTCTGTATTTTTCAAGTCTCCTGTGAATGTGTTATCATACTTTCATAATTAAAAAAAAACACTTTTAAACTGTAAAAACAAACAACAAAAAAGAAAAAGTCTCATAACCTCGGGTGAGGCTCACAGAAGTTCTCACGTCCATCCGTGGACTCCAAGTTGAGTATCTCTCTGTTCCCTTCGTGTGGTTTGTGTCCTGAATTTGTTAGCTGTGTGACTTTGGTAATTTACATCACCTCTAGGGCTTCCCTACATTAGCTCAGCTGGTAAAGAATCTGCCTGGAATGCAGGAGACCCCCGTTCAATTCCTGGGTCAGGAAGATCCGCTGGAGCAGGGATAGGCTACCCACTCCAGTCTTCTTGGGCTTCCCTTGTGGCCCAGCTGGTAAAGAATCCGCCTGCAGCGCAGGAGACCTGGGTTCAATCCCTGGGTTGGGCAGATCTGCTGCTATAAATAGTAGTAGAAGTGTAGGATTTTGATCTTTCGACTTCCTGGGTTACTCTGCAAGACAAAACTAGGGATCTGTGGATTTAGGGGGTCTATGGATCCCTGGATGCAGCTTTAGCTGAGGGTCAGCATGTGCTCTGTGGGTCACGGCTGACTTGCTGGCTGTCTTCTCATCACCAGGACCGTAGGATGCCCATTGGCCTCCGATAGGGGCAAGTGTGACAAAGGACTTCCTCTCCTTAAAGCTCTCTAATGTGGAACGTGTTTTCCCTTCCCTGACACACAGCTGTGAGCCTCTGATAGACAGGCCCTGTTCCTTTTGTATCTCCAGCAGCGTGCACCGTGCCGGCCCATGAGTCTATGTGCAGAATAAATCAGTGAAGGGGTGAAGCACCTTGTCCTCCCTGAAACCTGTCCGGTGAGCGTCTCACAGAGCTCGGGGGTCCGTGGTTCGATTCATTCAGCAAATGGATGAAATTTTTGGAGGAAAATAAAACCCAGCTCCCGAACGCCAGGCTTACCTTGCTGTCTCTGATGCTTGATGTGTCACTGCCACTTTTCCTTGCCCCAAATCCGACCCCCACCTGACTTGCCTGAAGCCTTTCCCACCACGAAAGCACCGACTCTTTGCCGCAGCTACAGGCCAGGCATGGCCATCCAGCATTGCCATGACTCATGTCTGTTACGTAAGCGAACGTCCTCTCATTTACCAACTCACAAACAAGAAAGCCAGTTGATGAGAAAAGGTGGGGAAATGGACAGTGTGCGTTCCCAAAGCCCCTTTCTGTTGTTGCTGAAGCAGAAGCACCAAGTCTTTCTCCTCCACGAAAGTGACGCCCTGAAATGAAAAGATGGTAAGATCCAGATTGCACCACCTTCCCCTATGTGTAGAGAGAGTTGACTTGGAGGACCAGTTTGAGCTGGTCCTCTGAGACTCAGGTGGGAGGAGTGCTTTCAAAGAAAAAGGAAGCAAGTGGATCAAGATGGCAAGGCTGAGTTGGTCTGGAACATTCCTCCTGCTTGCCCTCTGCTAGGTGGGATGGCTACCTTTCTTAGGCTTTGTCGCAAGGCAGCGTGGGTGCACGAGTGATTTCCAGGGTGGGTAACAGCATACTGTGCTTTCTTAAAAAGAAAGAAATGAAACAGTGAGTGAGTGAGTGTTGTGTGCTCAGCTGTGTCTGACTGTTTGTGACCCCATGGACTATAGCCCGCCAGGCTCCTCTGTCCGTGGGATTCTCCAGGCAAGACTACTGGAGTGGGTTTCTGTTTCCTTCTCCAGGGGATCTTCCCCACCTAGGGATCGAACCCACATCTCCTGCATCGGCACGCAGATTCTTTAACACCGAGCCACCTGGGAAACCCAAAACAGTGAAGCTTCGGTTTACAGAGCCAAGTGGTGGTGAGGCAGGGGCTGCGTAGGAGAAGTACCAGCCTTGGGCTCCAGCAGGCCGGAGTGTAAATCCCAGTCCTGCCGCTTTCCAGCTCGGCAGTGCTGGACTCTGGGTGACCTCAGTTTCTACACTGAGCTCAGTAGACAACAGCTGTAAATATTGTCAGTGCAGTGGTTATGATGTCTTGTCAATGAAAGAGCTAATGGTCAGGTAGGCCTTGGTAGGGAGGCCAGGGTCCCTGTGACTTTCATAAAGGAGTGGAGAGATAATGACCTGGTGTGAGTTGGGTCAAAGTGATTACTGTCTGTGTGGCCCCAGACAGTCTGGCTGTAGGACAAAGTCGCCAAATGGATGCACGTTTGTTGCGTTGAATGAAGTCGTTTACTTTCCCTTAACTGCTGCTATGCTCAAAATTGCAGAGATAATACACTGCACTTGAAGCAATTAGTCTGCAGTTTTTGACTCAATTAAATTCACTTAGGCTTGTGGCTTGAATAATTATATTAGGGTACTTGAAGCTTAGTTGTAGTTTATTAGTTATCAGAAATGTATTTGCAGCTTAGTTGCTTATCCAGCTTAGTTCAGTAGTGATATTGCCACGGACGTGGAGATGTTAGCAGCCCCGGTATGCAGCTTTGCGTGCAAAGTAGACTTGCATTTTAAAGTTACCAAGTTCTTACAAGGTTACCGAGCTTGGTTTCCTGCAGAATGATGGTCTTTGTAATGCACAGAGGTATGATGAGAATTTTCTATTAGTTTTTGTCTATGCTGTAATATCCCTGTTGAAAATTTTAGATTTAGGTAATTGTGTTGTCATTGCTTGAATGGGGAAACTGTAGTTAAAGTAACAAGACAGTAATTGAATTCAAGCAAAACGCTGAAGAATGTGGAGATCACTGTCACCAGAACGCTGGCTTGTGCCTTTTGTGAAGCTCGCAGAAAACATTCTTGTCAAATGAATACGAAAGAAAGGAAACGCTAAATTATGTGTGGTTTTTCACTCGGATCTTAATTTTGTGAAAGACACTTAGAATACCTTTTAATTCTGTAGGAGCTTCTGAGCTGATCCGATGTCTGGAATTTCATGAGCACGCAGAGAAAAATTTTACGACTTTGCTTTTGCTGGAGGATCCTCAGTTTTGGCCTTAAATCACATCTTTGTTGGATTTGAAAATATGCGCAGAGGTGTATAACATTGTCTTATTTAGAAACGTGTGAGGGGATTTTTAATAATACAGGACTCAATACTTACCCTTCTTTTGCATACTCTTTCCACGTTTGGAAATGTCCGTTGTCATCTTATTTGATCCTGTAAAGAGGGGTAGCGAATTTAAGGATAATGAGAGCGATTTGGGGGGAATTGTTAAGCCCTGAATCAGTTACATACATATCATATCAACCACACGCTCTCCTGTACTTTTTACACCCCTGCCAGCACACACAGCTCTGACTCCTGGACCAAGAAGCTAGGGATCACCTCACTGACGGCCCTCGTACGCTGATAAAACTTACTGGAAAGATAAATCGCTTGGTTGGTTTTTGTTGAGCAGGTCGAGGTGGCCCCAGCTGAAGCCCATTGTACCAAAAGCTCAGAAACCACTGGCAGAGAAGTAGGACCTGCACCTGAGGATGGAGACATGTGTCTATCTCTTTGTTCATCAGGAGATACTATTTTGCTTCGTCTTGGACTGGTTAAGTAACAGTCCAGCATCGATTGTTCCCAGCCACAGGAAGGGCATATACGTTAGAGAAAAAAAACTGATGGCTTGAGTGCCGTCGATCATTCCAGAGAGACGTTCTCTCCTCTTTGTTGGCAGTTACGGCCCCTGATGTGGGAGCTGGGGGTATCTGCATGTACGTCTGTCCTGTCATCCGTCCATCGTTCCCTTCTACTTGGTTGAAGTAGACTTCAGATGCTAGGATGTTATGACGCTGTGTCTGTGGAGCGTAAAGCATTGGAGATGCAGAAAGCACAACGGTGGGTTTTCCCCTCCGCGCTTCTTCTTTGGGCAGAAGCAGGACAATCGGATAACGTTTTGCGTTTCTAACCCACGGCCTCAGCATCTCTGGCACTGTAACGATGAATTGTCGAAGCAGAAAGGTCAGCAACAGAAGGAAGACAATCTTCACTTGTTCGACCTGCTGTGTCATGAAGAGTATCGTGGTTATTCATTCATTTCTCAGCTGCATTGGGCAACATGGAAGATTGCAAACAACGTGAACCCCAACCTTCACCTTCCATTTTCCGTGGCAGGAGAATTCAAGTAGATTCAGGAAACTATAGTGTGCAGGATAGAACAGAAGACTCATTAGACTCTAACAGACTACCGAATTCCAGGTGTGCTCAGGAAGACAGCAGCGTTTATTGGGTATCTGTTATGAAATATTCGGTATCACATACTGAGAGGGATCTTCTTAGGCAATAAACATTACGGCCTTTGTTGTATTTCCATAACAGTTATAAAATTTCCTTTTTAGCTGCTACCTATAAATGAGTAGTATTTGGATCTGAGCTGGTTAAGGTTTGAAATAGATAAGGTGAACTTGAATTTGTTAGCAAAAGTTTGATGAGTTTGGCATTAGTGAAGGCTACAGAGAAGATGTTTGAAACATACACCACGCTCACATTAGCTAAATATGCTTACTTCAGATGCATGTATTTAAGTCACATTTCTGTGAGGTTATTAACCTGCTGTCAAACGCCATGCAAAAACCAAACCAGATAATGTGTGTAGGAGTTCACACCATACAAACTGCGATGGTATTGCTGTGATCGCACCTTCTGGTTTGTAGTTCTTTGTGGAAGCTAGCCTGCTTGCAGAAAAGAATGGGCACATTGGCCCTGTTTGGGGAAAATAAATGGAATAATGAAGAAAATTCAAAGTCGAGTAAAACGCCATTCCATACACATCCTAAAGAAGTATATAAAGTAGTTTAAGTGTGGAGGGTTATTGTAAGCATGACAATAAACTCGAAGGATATTGCTTCCTTTCCAAGATTCCACTTTTCCAAGATGGCTCGAACATTAAAGACCTCTCTTGGAGTTTATGTACAGTTCTTTCAACTGGCGCTGTTAGCCTCACGCAAAATCTCTAGAGTTTGTCTTTGAAAGGAAAGAAAGGAAGGAAGCGGTTCAGCACAAAACCTGTAGAAATGAGGGCTCCACGAGGACAGGGTTTGGTGGGACGACTGCACGTGTGTGGGATCCAGCTGGCATTTGGCACTGGGCCCGTGTCTGGGACAAGCGCTGGTCTTGGTGAAGGATGGTTCCGTCAAGCTCCACAACAGAAGGCCCACGTCCATTTTCATCAGCAACTGACTTGTCTCTGGCACTTGCTGCCTTTGGTCCCCCAACCGTGAAATTTTATTGACCCACTTGCCGTGTCTCGTGTAAGTGGATGGAAGCATCTTTCTTGACGGGAACTCTCGAAGAGTAACACTGTGCACTCGTCCCCGAGTGTCTGAGCCTGCCGTTTTTCCAGGTCTCAGCGCTCGCCTCTGCCTCCTGTGTCCGTGGACCTCACCACATCTGCGTGTGAGGCATGCTGTCTTCAGTTTTGGTACTGTTTCCATAATCGTTCTAGAATTTCCTTTTTTAGCTGCCACCTATAAATGAGTAGTATTTGCGTCTGAGCTAGTTAAGGTTTGAAATAGATTAAACCAGCTTGAGTTTGTTATAGCAAAAGTTTGATGAGTTTGCCATCCGTGAAGGCTACGGAGAAGTACCAGTGAGATAATTAACCACAGGTGAAAAGTTTTCAAAGACCCTAGTATAACAAGTGCGCATCGCATATACACATGTCCTCATATTTTCCATTTACAGTTAGGAGGATGGGGACAGGAGGGAAAGCTAAGCACCATGTGCCATTTTTTCATTCAGGACAGAGTCTTGAATGCGGGGTTAAGCGGGCGGGGTTCTGTGAGAAAAAGGGACATATTCTTTCCTGTTTGGAGATGGCCTAGAAATTACTTAAGTTAGGCTTACTCTTATAACTCCTGCTGATTTCCCAGTCACAGTTACCTTCCACTTCCCCAGGTGACTTGGGAAACTATTCCCATCCTAAACACCTCAGTCCTTGTCTGCTTAAGTACTTTATAAAAATTACGTTTGCTCCTGTGTGTGTGTCTGGCTCTGTGTATACATCCACGTTGCTGCGAATGGCATTCTTCCACTCTTTCATATGGCTGAGTAATATTCCACCGTGTGTGTGTTTCACATCTGCTTTATCTGTTCGTCTGTTGATGGACACTTAGGTTGCGCCCCATTTCTTGCCTATTGTAAATAGCGCTGCCATGAACGTAGGGGGTGCATGTAGCTTTTCAAACTAGTGTTCCTGTCTTCTGCAGACTTATGCCTAAGAGTAGAATCGCCGCATCATACCGTGGTTCTGTTTTCAGTTTTTGGAGAGCCTCTGCAGTTTTCCAGAGTGGCTGTATCCAGTTACATTCCCACTGACAGTGTATGAGGGCTCTCTCTTCTCCACACCGTCTCCAGCATTTGTTATTTGTGGTCTTTTTGATGAGAGTGACAGGTGTGAAGTGGTATCTCATTTTGGTTTTGATTTGCTTTCTCTGATGACTAGCAGTGTTGAGCATCTCTTCATGTGTCTGTTGACCATCTGTATGTCTTCTCTGGAATAAAATGTCAGTTTAGGTTTTATGCCCATTTTCGATAGGGCTGTTTGTTTTTTGATATTGACTTGTATGACCTGTTGTGTATTTTGAATATTAACCCCTGTCACAGTCATATCATTGGCAAACATTTTCTCCCATTTGGTAGGTTATCTTTTCATTTTGTTTATGGTTTCCTTTGCTGTGCAAAAGCTTTCAAGTTTAATTAGGTTCCATTTGTTTGTTTTTGCTTTTCTTTCCTTTGCCTTAGGAAAAAATTATTGCTGCAATTTATATCAAAGAGTGTTCTGCCTATGTTTTTTTCCGTAAGAGTTTTATGGTTTTTGGTCTTACATTTAGGTCTTTAATCCATTTTGAGTAATGTTTGTATATAGTGTGATAAAATATTCTATTTTCATGGAATACTATTCAGTCATAAAAAGAATGATATTTTACCATTTGCAAGAACATGAATGGACCTGGTGGCTGTTATGCCTTCTGAAATGTCAGACAGACAAAGACAGATACCATATGTTACCAGTAATATGGCGAATCTAAAAAAAAAAAAAAAAAGAAAATATTTGAATCAATATGGAGAAGCCTGGTGGGCTGCAGTCCATGGGGTCGCTGAGAGTTGGGACTCAGTGACTTCACTTTCACTTTTCACTTTCATGCACTGGAGAAGGAAATGGCAACCCACTCCAGTGTTCTTACCTGGAGAATCCCAGGGACGGCGGAGCCTGGTGGGCTGCCGTCTGTGGGGTCACACAGAGTTGGACACGACTTAGCAGCGGCAGCAGCAAAGCAGAAAGAGACTCAGAGAGATAGAGAACTGTCTAGTAGTTCCCAGTGGGGAAAAAGGAGGCGAGGGGCCATCTGGGGTAGAGAATTCAGGCTACAAACTACCCTGTATAAAATAAATAAGCTGTGAGGATATATTGGGCGGAATAGGTAATACAGTCAACATTTTATAATAACTTTAAATGGAGTATAACCTAAAAATTTTGAATGACTGTTATACACCTGAAAATACTGTAACATTGTAAATGAGCTGTATTTCAATTAAAAAAAAAAAACAACTGTGTTTGCTAATGAACTGTTCTCTCATTTCTGCCCATTCAGCTCAATACTGGCTGTATTTCCATTTGTCTTTTCCCTTTCCTTTTTAAGACATTTTATGCTGTTTGTTTGTTTTCGGCTGTGCTGGGTCTCCGCTGCTGTGCGAGCTCTTCTCCCGTTTGGGGTACAGGCTCTGGGGGCGTGGGGCTGCAGTCATCTCCGCCCGTGGGCTTAGCTGCCCTGCAGCATGTGGAATCCTCCTGGGCTGAACCCGTGTCCCTGCGTTGGCAGGTAGAGTCTTAGCCATTGGACCGCCGGGAAAGCGCCTCCTTGCTGTGTTGCTGGTCCCTGTCAGAAGCAAGTTCGACTTTGTCTTTTCCCGACCTCGGCCATCCCAGAGTGCGGTCTTCCCTCCCAGGTTCTACCCGGAGAGCTTGTTTGTCCCCCTTCTTCCCGTCTTAGTCACCCCCACGTCGTGATCGCTGCCCCAGCCCCCCTCCTTCACATCAGCTTTGGGAATCTCTTCTGGTCCAAGAGCACCTGGTTCCCCCAGGCGGTGGGTGGTGGCAGGATCTTTTAGGTGTTCCGAGCGTCACCGGGTGTCGGCGCTGTGCTGCTAAGCGGCGTCTCGGGATCTTGACAGGCTTCTCAAGGGCAGCTGTTGGGTTGGTCCTCCCAGGCTCTCGGGATGGGCTCTACCATCCCCATTTGCCACACGAGGAGACGGAAACTCAGTGAAAACGTGCCTGAGGCCACGTGGCTGGTGCTCGGGGAGGCGGCGCTCATGGGCCCCTGGTTCCATGTCCCGCCCACTTAGGAGGGAATGACGGGCTGTCCAGCAAATAGCCTTTTCCGACTTCTTCCCGACGACACCAAAAAAATTTGTGCCTGACTTGGATTGCCTTGAGCCTGCAAGGCCCCACCTAAGCATCTAGGACTGCTTTCCAGCTCCATTTCAGATGCACACTGGGTTCTCGTGATTCTCCTTTGCAGCTGATTTCTGCTCGTTGCCCTCAGAATCACTTAACATCGACGTGAGTTCAGCTGGAGACTCTCTTCCGTGATGGGAACTCCATTCCCAAAGAAACAGAGCAATATTTCTTAATTAGGTATCTGCTCTAATGATTCAGAAAGAGACTCAGCTGGTCCCATTTGCTTTATTTTCATTATAAATTAAAGATTTGGATGGTGTTTTCATGATGTATTCAGAACTGTAGAGAGATTGGCAGAATTCAATATATATTATTAATAATCAGAAGAAAGACACATATTTTCTGTCATACATACACCTCTAAATGTTTAGGCCAAGGGCACGTTTTTAATGGATTGAAATAACAGGTATAAATTGTGCCTCTGTTACCTGAATATCTTACCTGTTTGGAGGTTTTATTGTCAGGAAGTGCCAAATTACTTGCATGCATCATTTTAATTGAACCTTAGGTCTGACATTTTTATTGAAAAAAGTGGATTTCAAGTTGTTTTTCATGCATAAAGGCTACTAAATCTATGCTTTATTGGTGAAATCTCTCTCAAATATGGATAACCTTACCTCCATGTTCCAAGGAAAAAATAAAACCTTGCTGTCTCATATCCTTGAAATTTGGCAAAAATTGATCAATTAACTGCAGAAATCTATCCTGAAAGGGCTGTAGGGAATGAAAGAAACTGATTTGTGTCCAGTTCTGCTCATCAAAATATCATCTCTGGACCAGCGATAATCTGGGCATCCAAGACTTGGGTTCTGTTCACAGTGAGGTAACCCTTGTGTGGCTCTGGTCCCTATTCAGAAACATAATGTGGTCGCGTCTCTGGTGCTTTGTAATTCATGGGAGGGGGCTCAGCGGTAAAGCATCTGCCTGCCAGTGCAGAAGGTGCAGGAGACGTGGGTTTAATCCCTGGTTTGGGAAGACCCCTTGGAGAACGAAATGGCAACCCACTCCAGTACTCTTGCCTGGGAAGTCCTATGGACAGAGGAGCCAGGTGGGCTATAGTTCATGGGGTTGCAAAAGAGTTGGACACAACTTGGCAACTACACGGCAACAACAAACGACACATGGGAGGCTCGTGTGTGTGTGTGTGTGTGTGTGTGCGCGCGCGCACGCACACTCATGCTGTTGCATCCAACTCTGTTATCCCTGGAGGAAAATTGTCAGGCTCATAATCTGTATTTTGATGAAACAAGAATGCACATATAATTATGATAAACATTGAACCTCTGACCCTAGAAACAGAATGTAGAAGCCTGAAAACCACCTGATACCGTGGATACCAGTGGCATCTCTTGGCATCCTAGCAGACTTTGTCCGGATCTAGAGTGGCTCATGCGTGCACAGTGTGACTTGTTTATGAAGAATGCATAATTCTGGCATTATATTCTATGGTTAATTTTAGCCTGTAAGTATAGAAATACTCTACCGCATTTGCTATAATCAGCACCATATAATTTGTGTAGTTGCTGCATAGAAATAATATCACTTTGTTTTCCTATCTTGTTTTTCTCTGGAGAGCTAGTGGTTTAGCACTGATTTATATCTTTTCCTGGGGTAGACAGTAAATGAAATAATCTGATCTGCCATGAAGAAGGAATGAAGAAAGGGAGGTGACTGGTCCTTGGTCTGCAGGCATTACCCAGCTAGTCCTGGAAGGGCATGAAAAGCATGTGTGCCAGAGTTCCTGTTCTCAAGGAGGTCACAGTGTTTTTAGAGAAATAATAAGCTCCTGGATCCAAGTCTCTGTTTCAGTCTTAATATTTTGCTTGAGGTCTGCTTACCACCTGTCATCATTGGAGTCTATATGAGGATAGTTGCTTCTGGAAAAAAATAATTTGGCCTTTAGGCAATGTTGAGAGAATTAAAGGCAGAATGTGGGGATGATGAGAAAATAGAAGAATCAGTAGTTATTAGCATTATGAGGGTAAAAAGCAGTTTATGGGTTTAAAAAAGTGCTTTGTAGGTAAGGTGACCGTATCTCCCAGTGTGCTTAGGACAGTCCTGGTTTATGCCAGTGTCTTGGCTTGAGTTTTAAAGGTATCCCCTTTTATTCTCAGTGGTGTCCTTGTTTGGGCATTGTTACATGGGCAACATATGTATTGATGAGGAATGCAAATTTCCTCATCAAATATTTTGTATTTGAAAATAGCAGCAGATTGGAAATGAAGACTTTGGTGAAATTGATTGTTGAGTTCTCCGTTTACTATACACAGGTGGCTCACTGCTAAGGAATCTGCCTGCCAATGCAGGAGATGCCCGAGATAAGGCTGGATCCCTGGATCAGGAAGATTCCCTGGAGTAGAAAATGGCAACCCTCTCCAGTATACTTGCCTGGGAAATTCCATGGACAGAGAGCCTGGGGGGCTACAGTCCATGAGGTCGCAAAAAGTCAGACATGAGGGCACGTGTGCATGCGCGCGCGCGCGCACACACACACACACACACACACACACACACACACACACACTTTGCTCTACCACCATCTGATATTTATGTCAGCTTCTATTTTTATATGAGGACTGGTATTGACTATATTTCGTAGAAGAAAAGTGGAGATAAAAAAATAACAAAACTTTTCTCAGTGTTGCTAAATTATCTAAGTTGGGACTGGAATTCAGAACTTAGAAGCTTCATTGCCTGTACTAATTTCCACTCCATATGGTGGAAGTTCAGTAGCTCAGTCATGTCCAACTCTTTGCGACCCCATGGACTGCAGCACGCCAGGCCTCCTTGTCCATCACCAACTCCTGGCGCCCACTCAAACTCATGTCCATCACGTTGGTGATGCCATCCAACCATCTCATCCTCTGTCATCCACTTCTCCTCCCGCCTTCAATCTTTCCCAGCATCAGGGTCTTTTCAAATGAGTCAGTTCTTCTCATCAGGTAGCCAGTGTATTGGAGTTTCAGCTTCAGCATCAGTCCTTCCAGTGAACACCCAGAACTGATCTCCTTTAGGATGGACTGGTTGGATCTCCTTGCAGTCCAAGGGACTCTCAAGAGTCTTCACCACAGTTCAAAAGCATCAATTCTTTGGCGCTCAGCTTTCTTTATAGTCCAACTCTTACATCCATACATGACCACTGGAAAAACTGTAGCTTTGACTAGATGAACCTTTGTTGGCAGAGTAATGTCTCTGCTTTTTAATATGCTGTCTAGGTTGGTTATAGCTTTTCTTCCAAGGAGCAAGCGTCTTTTAATTTCATGGCTGCAATCACCATCTTCAGTGATTTTGGAGCCCCCCAAAATAAAGTTTGTCACTATTTCCATTATTTCCCCATCTATTTGCCATGAAGGGATGGAACTGGATGCCATGATCTCTGCCTTTTGAATGTTGAGCTTCAAGCCAACTTTTTCACTCTCCTCTTTCATTTTCATCAAGAGGCTCTTTAGTTCTTTCTTGCTTTCTGCTATAAGGGTGGTGTCATCTGTGTACCTGAGGTTATCTATATTTCTCGCAGCAATCTTGATTCCAGCTGGTGCTTCATCCAGCCCAGCATTTCTCATGATGTACTCTTCCTATAAGTTAAATAAGCAGGGTGACAATATACAACTTTATGTACTCCTTTCCCAGTTGGGAACCAGTCTGTTGTTCCATGTCTAGTTCTAACTGTTGCCTCCTGACCTGCATACCATCTCTTTAAGAATATTCCACAGTTTATTGTGATCCACACAGTCAAAGGATTTGGTGTAGTCAATAAAGCAGAAGTAGATGCTTTTCTGAAATGCTCTTGCTTTTTTGATGATCCAGTGGATGTTGGCAATTTGATCTCTGGTTCCTCTGGCTTTTCTAAAACCAGCTTGAACATCTGGAAGTTCATTGTTCACATACTGTTGAAGCCTGACTTGGAGAATTTTGAGCATTACTTTGCTAGTGTGTGAGATGAGTGCAATTGTGCAGTAGTTTGAACATTCTTTGGCATTGCATTTCTTTGGGATTGGAATGAAAACTGATGTTTTCCTGTCCTGTGGCCACTGCTGAGTTTTCCAGATTTGCTGGCATATTTAGTGGGGGAAATGGTAAAAGGCAAAGAAATATATACTTTTGACTGTACCCCTCCACTGTCACCACTTACACTGATTATGTGATTTGGCTTTCCAGGACAGCAAAGAAAAACACACAGGTACTATAAGCCTTGTGATAATCTGCCCAGTCTCACTTGCCTAGGCTGTTGCGTTTCTGCCCCGCCTTTGGTGGGAAGGTGCACCGCTGTGAGGAATGCCCACCGCTAATGCTTTTGGAACAGGACTGCTGTTTGAGTTTGTTTCCTGGGACCTCTCTGACGGAGGTGGTTATTATTTGTATTCAGTGGAACAGTCTTCCTGAGATCCATGAGCTCAAGGAGCCATCAGCGCCAGTCATCAGAGACTGAAGTGGAAAGGTCATTTGCTCAGTCTCCATGTGCCCTTGCCCTCACTCAGAGTAGTAGATGTGCTCAAGGTCAGAAAGCTATCTGTGGGACAAGGCTGCTTTCAGAGAACATGAGGTCTCAGAGAGATAGGCCATAGGGCTGATGCAGCCAAGTCAGGTGATGGGAGGCAGGAGCAGGGCAGTATAAGGCACTCGAGAACTGGTACTCGAGTCGACATGATGCTACGCCCCGAAGTAGCAGGAAGTCTCAGGCAGTGCAGAGGATGGCAGAGGCGCTTGTTCAGCTAGGGGCCCTTCACTGGAGTGCTTTGCGAGATGGAGTTAATTGATGAGGTTGAGTGCAGGGAGAACAGAGATAGGAAACAATTAGCCTGATAAGCATGTGGCCCTGAAATTCTCTTTGCTGACCTGCCCGGTGTGGTCAAGACAGCAAGGAAGGCCTTGGGAGTCCTGTTGATTTCTGTCTAGTGGCGGGAAACCAGGAGGTATGAAGGCGCCTTGGTGGCCATAACATGCATTCTGGAGTGGGAGAAGGTCAAGCCCGCAGAGGAGCAGCATTTCCGTAACTCATGGGTGTACTTGCTCGGTAGTGGCAGGAGCCACGGGCCTTTGTCAGCAAAGTCATGTCTCTGCCTTTTAATCTGCTGTCTAGGTTGGTGATAGCTTTTCTTCCAAGGAGTATGTGTCTTTTAATTTCATGGCTGCAGTCACTATCTGCAATGATTTTGAATCCCAAGAAAATAAAGTCTGTCACTGTTTCCATTGTTTCCCCATCTATTTGCCATGAGGTGATGGGACCGGATGCCATGATCTTCGTTTTCTGAATGTTGAGCTATAAGCCAGCGTTTTCACTCTCCTCTTTCACTTTCATCAAGAAGGTCTTCAGTTGTTCTTTGCTTTCTGCCATAAGGGTGGTGTCATCTGTGTATCTGAGGTTATTGGTATTTCTCTTGGCAGTCTTGATTCCAGCTTGTGCTTCACCCAGCCCAGCATTTTGTGTGATGTACTCTGCATATAAGTTAAATAAGCAGGGTGACAATATACAGTCTTGGCATACCTGTTTCCTGATTTAGAGCCAGTCTGTTGTTCTATGTCCGGTTCTAACTGTTGCTTCTTGACCTGCATACAGATTTCTCAGGAGGCAGGTAAGGTGGGTATCTTTTAGGCAAGTGTGGATGGTAGAATGCTAATGGTTTGTTTTTGAATTAGTGTAAATCTTGCCCATTGAAGCTTTGGCATACTCCTTTGTGGCTCAACTGATAAAGAATCCATTTGCAATGTGGGAGACCTGGGTTTGATCCCCGGGTAGGGAAGATCCCCTGGAGAAGGGAAAGGCTAGCCACTCCAGTATTCTGGCCTGGAGAATTCCATGGACTGTATAGTCCATGGGGTCGCAAAGAGTTGGACACAACTGAGCAACTTTCACTTTTGTTTTATTTCTGATGTCAACACATCCTTCCTGTGCACCAGACACAGTATTTTCTAGAACAGCGTGGTTTGGTGAAACTTAGAATTGTTCTGTAACTGCCTTATCTGATATGGTAGCCACTGGTGCGTGTCGCAGTAGATTTCTTAAAGTGTGGTTTGCGTGACTGAGAAATCATTTTAATTCTAACTATGTAAGACGGAAATAGTTGCATGTGGCTAGTGGCTGCTGTATTCTTGCACAGCGCAGTTCTCCACACCATTGTCACTGCGCTGACTGCAAGGCACTGGCAGCCCCGAGTGGTGGGGGAGGGGAGAGACGGGTAAACAGTCGTCCCAGAGAGGGGTCCGCATTCTGGTACAGGGAGCGGAGAGAGGGGAGCTGTGCCTCCTTGGGGTGGGGCCGTCAGGGAGGTGTTTGAATCTTGATGGACAAGCTGAGTCTGTTCCAGACACCAGATGCTAATGAAAAGAGGAGGGGGCATTCAGCAGTGGTGGGAACGGGCACAAGCTCGTAGTGTGCGGGGAGCCGAGGGACCCGGTGAACCTCGTGATTCTGGACCCTGCTGCTCCCCGCATCACTGTTCAATTGTGCACGTTTCCCCATTACCTGAAATTCTTCTGTCTCTGTCTCTTTCTCTTTCTCGCTCTCTCTATACACATATGCTTATATATGGGACTTCCCAGCTGGTTCAGTGGTAAAGAATCTGTCTGCCAGTGCAGGAGTCGCAACAGACTTGGGTTTGATCCCTGGGTCGGGAAAATCCCATGAAAGAGGAAATGGAACCCAGCGCAGTATTTTTGCCTGGAAAATCCCACAGACAGAGGAACCTGGCAGGCTACAGTCCGTGGGGTCTCAAAAGAGTTGGACGTAACTGAGGAGCTGAACGCACACAGACGCACACATACACGTGGATATTTCCCTCCCTCTGTGGGGAGGCGGACTAGCACATGCTTCTGCTAAGAGCCCAGCCTACCTCTGTTAGCCCCTGTTCCACCGTGACGTGCAGTATGACCTCAGGCAGACCAACTGCTGCGTGGACCTCAGACTCCTCTTATGGAGGAGGTGTCAGCACTCATAGCCGGAGGCCCAGTGAGCAGTTGGGCGCCTCCTCCCAGCTCTAGCAATCATTAGCTTCAGTATAATTTGCTCTCCCCTGCACCCACAAGTCCCTGTGATGGCCTTCCCTGGCATCATCTGAAGCTGGGGGGTGTTTAGCTCGGGAGATGCCTCTGGGTGGAACACACTGCCGCAGGGGTTGTTACTGGCTCATCTCATCCAGCTCACATCGTGTCGCATTTCAGTGCTTGGAGGGCATGCTCTGAAGCTGTGTCGTTTCCCCCACCCCCTTCCAGGCACTCTCGTCCCAGAGATGAGCCTGCTCTCTGGAGCCTGTGCAAAGACCACACGAGTGGTGTTGGAGGTGGCGGGCAGAGCTGTGATTTGGGGGAGCGTTCGTCTGTCATTGCCTCAGTTGGCAGTACGTAGTACACAGGGACTGTCAGTGTGGCTTCTGAGAAGAGTGGAACATTCACTGTTTTTCCAGGACCTACCTGCTGGTGAGGTACAAAAGGCCTCTGCTTAGCCCCAAGGGAATCCCACTTGAGCTGCGGCTAATAGGCAGACGGATAACTGGTCGACCAAAAGCGCAGGGGATGAGAAGAGAGCTCCCTTTTGTAAATGAATCTCTCGGGCCTTTCATTAGGAGGCCCGTGAATTCTCTCTTCATCCATGATGGTCGCGCTGATCTGCAGGGAAGAGGATTTGATGCTGGATGGAGCAGGAGGGCGTTGCTAGTAGGTGAGGAGGACCCAGCCTTAGAAGATGTCTGCGGGGAGAATGCCCATCAATTGTGCCATTCCAGCCCTCCCGATTGGCCGCACACCCAGAGCCTTCTGTGCCTGTCATCTCAGAGGGGACAGAGTATCACACGTGATGGGATCATTCACTCAGCTGGGGTGGTTAAATATAGAGTTCTGGTGTGAAATTAGCAGCCTACTGAAAATAGAGCCACGTCCTCAGAGTCCATAAAAACACTCTCCAAGTTTCCACCAATAGGGTCACTATACATGTGCCTAGCAGAGTCCAGGACCCTTTATGATGGTGTATATACTAAGTACCCACACCTGCACGTATGCTGATCTGGAACTGGGCTATACCTTTCCCGTTGTCACCTATGAAGGGGTCTGTGGCCAAGGGTCACAGAAGGTAACCCATGAAGGGACCAAAAACGTCTCCGTTGTGTGCTGTGACCCCAGGGACGGTAGCCCACCAGGCTCCTCTGTCCATGGGATTTCCCAGGCAAGAGGACTGCAGCGGGTTGTTCTTCTGCAGGGGATCATCCCGACCCAGGGATCAAACTTGTGTCTGCCACCTTACAGGCCTATTCTTTACCTTCTGGGCCACTAGGGTGTTCTTCATTGTGTCTTTTTAAATTTGTTTATTATTTCTTAAATTTTTATTTTATATTGGGGTATAGTTCATTTATAATGTTGTGTTAGTTTCAGGCGCACAGCAAAGTGATTCAGTTATGCACAGAAGTGTGTCTGTTGTTCACTTTCACTTTTCACTTTCATGCATTGGAGAAGGAAATGGCAACCCACTCCAGTGTTCTTGCCTGCAGAATCCCAGGGACGGGGGAGCCTGGTGGGCTGCCGTCTATGGGGTCGCACAGAGTCGGACACGACTGGAGAGACTCAGCAGCAGCAGCAGGGTCTTTCAGGCTGTTACGGAGTATCGAGTAGAATTCCCTGTGCTATACGGTAGGTCCTTGTTGGTCATCTGTTTTACATACCGTAGTGTGTATCTGTTAATCCCAAACTCCCAGTTTATCCTTCTCCCCTCTTTCCCTTTTGGTATCCATAGAATCTGTTTCTGTTTTGAAAATAAGTTCATCTCTCTCTCTCTTTTAGATTCCACACATAAGTTTTGCCGTATGACATTTGTCTTTCTCTTTCTGACTTACTTTGCTCAGTGTGATGATCTTTGGGTCCATCCATATTGCTGCAAATGGCATGTATTCTGTTCTCCTTTATGACTGAGTAACACCCATTGTATTTCTGTACCATGTCTTCTTCATCGCTTCCTCTGTGGTCATTTAGACCATGGGGGGTCATTTAGTTTGCTTCCATGTCTTGGCTATTGTCAGTAGTGCTGCCACCAACATAGGGGTGTGTGTATCTTTCTGAATTATAGTTTTCTCTGGATATTTGCTCAGGAGTGGGGTTGCTGGGTGATACGGCAGCTCTGTGTTTCCATTACATCTTCACCTCTCAGACTCTCGTGCACAAACAGATCTCCTAGAGATTCTATCACAATGCAGATTCTGATTCAGTGGGTTTGGCACATGTCCTGAGAGTCTGCATAGCTAGCAAAATTTCCCATGATGAGGTTGCTGCTGTTCTGTGGATAAGCCTTTGGGTCTTTGTATGTATGTCCAATTTTAGGTAGAAGCCTTTTAAGTCTTGCCTGGAGAATGCCATGGACAGAGGAGACTGGCAGGCTACAGTCCATGGGGTCGCTAAGAGTCGGACACGACTGAGAGACTGTCACTCACTCATCACACAAGAGTTTGAACCTCAAGGACCAGTGGAATCTGAGAACTAAGGCAGTGAAGATGTTTATCCGTGGATCCAGGTTTCGAGTGTGCACATGCATTTGGGCTTTCCAGGCTTCTTCCAAAGAGAAGCCAGATGAAATCTTCCATTGTCAAGTTCTACGAGTAATCTATTCATCTCGAATACATTTTTGAGAGTGTGTGTTTGGCACTTTCCCGCTCAAGTTGCCCTCAATGCCCCTGACAGCACATTGGCAGCACCATAGTTGGAAACAGGAAACTCTGGCCTTGGCAGTGAGATGCTTGTCTGGGTCTCGGGTGCTGGAGAATTGCAGGAGCGGCTGGAGGCAGGCTATGCGTCCCAGAAACGCTGCTCTGTCCCTGCAGGAGGAAGTGCCTGCGGTGAAAGCCCAGGATGGATGCTTCTGCAGCCCACCCCTGTCTTCTTAGAGAAGGGAGCCCGGTGCCTCGACAAGATGATTGCATATGACCCTTTTGGGCTGTTTTAATACCTCTGCTTCAAGCATGTTTGTTTTCCCTTATTTTCTAGTGTCTTTGAGAAAAAATTCTATCTTGCACTGTATAACCTGTTTGGAGAGAGATGATGGATCTGATTCTGTGATGAAATACACATATTTCTCAGGTGTTTTTTTATTTTTATTTTTTGTTGTTGTTGTTGTTTTGAGACTGATCTTTGCTGTAATGCAGGAGACTCACTCGGGTTTGATCCCTGGGCCTGGAAGATCCCCTGGAGGAGGGCATAGCAATCCACTCCAGTGTTCTTTCCTAGAGAATTTCCTCAACAGAGGAGTCTGGTGGGTTACAGTCCATGGGGTTGCAAAGAGTCGGACACGACTGAGTGACTAACACTTTCATTTTCACTTTGAGGTTGGATTTCTAGGCAGTCTTTAGTGTCAAAGACAAACATTTATTTTCTACCAGTATCTGGAAAATGTTCCCGATTTTAAAGCCTCTAGGCTGGCCTTGCCAGGGCAGCCAAGCCTCTTCTGTAATCCTCGTGCTTGAATCGTGAGCAGCTAGCGATATAGATTAATGCTTTATGCACTTTCAGAGCTGAGCTCCCATGCTACAGTTAGAAGGTTTGAGCATTGATTTTTCTCTGACAGCTCTTCAGATATTGGATGCCCCAAATATAGGAAGGTTGGTTAATCTCTATAGCTAGTATGTTGCTTGCAGTAGAGAATGTTGGTGAAACATCTTTTTTTTAATTATAAGATGCACCAGGGGTATGAAGAATGCTTTAAATCATGGTGAAAATTAGAAAAATAAAACTTCCTCATTAGCTCAAGAATGTAAGATTCAAAACAACAGTCAGTTTGATATTTGGCTATTTTATTCAACATCCGATTTTACATAATTCTGATTAGTAAGGTCAGTCATTAGAATTAGATTATATTCTGTCATGATTTCTATCAAGGCTTTTAAAAATGCTTACCCTTGGGGGCAAACAGACAGGAAGAGGAAGTAACTGGATTCAGATTCCTTAACATCATCCTTTGTAATTAGAAATAAGATTTTAATAGACTGTTTTCATAATGTCCCAAATCATTTTTATAACTTAATAAGTACGAATTAACTTTAGTGAGAAGGAGGCATTTCAGCTCGTCATTCTATAATGTACTTATTTAGATTATTCTGGTATAATATTGGTACCTCATCTGCAGAGAGAATTCTACATGTGCACTGACTGAATTGGTATATAGTTTGTCTTTTGTTACTTATTTTTTCTTTTTTAATTAAAAAAATTTTTTTGATTGTGCAATGTGGCATATGGGATCTTTTGTTTTTGATTAAAAATTTTTTTGAGTATAGTTGCTTTCCAATGTCGTGTTAGTTTCTGCCGTACAACAAAGTGAATCCGCATGAAATGTGAAATGTTCATCACTCAGTCGTCTACAACTCTTTGTGACCTCATGGACTGTAGCCCCCCAGGCTCCTCTGTCCATGGAATTCTCCAGGCAAGAATACTGGAGTGGGTAGCCACCATTCTCTTCTCCAGGCAGTTTTCCCTACCCAGGGATGAAACCCAGGTCTCCTGCGTTGCAAGCAAGAGTCTGTAGCGTTTGAGCCACCAGGGAAGCCCTGAACCAGCCATACATGCACAGATATCCCCTCTTGTTTGGATTTCCTTCCCTTTTAGGCCACCACAGAGCGCTGAGTAGAATTGCCTGTGCTATACAGTAGGTTCTCAGGAGTTATCTATTTTATACATAGTATCAACAGTATGTATACAGCACTTAGTTTAAAAGGGAGGATGGAGGGAAAGAAAAAGCTCATCACAGGTTCTCTTGCTGTGCTAGCTTTTCCCAAACCTTTGTATTCTGATCCCCTTCTAGGGATGTTTCTTCATACCACCCCCGCTAGAATGGAGCCTTGGCGAGGCAAGTTGTGGGATGCGAGGGGGAGAGGAGGTGGGATGTGTCAGTGCCCATAACGAGCTGTCACCCGTTCCTCTCATGGTGATGCGGAGACAAACACACCTGATACTAGACGCAGCATTTAGAGGCCAGGCCTGGCGTGCTGCACTTCATGGGGTCGCAAAGAGTCAGGCACGACTGAGCGCCTGCACTGAACTGAGCTGAAGACCGCTTGCCTTCTGCCATCAGCGGCATGTTCAAGGTTCCATGCGTCATCAGAAAGACTTCAGAACTCAGAGAGCCTTAAACTCACGGTCGTGCTTTATTACAGCAAGAGGATGTAGACTAAAGTCAGTGAACGAAAGAGACACGTGCGAAAGTCCCGGAGAATTCTAGGTGCGGGGCTGCCAGCCGTGCCCTCCCTGTGGGCTCGTGGGCAATGCCAGCTGCTCCCAGCAACAATACACAAGGAGTGTTGCCAACCAGGAGGCTCGCCTGCGCCTTGGTGTCAGAGCTCTTGTTGGGAACTTGTCATGCAGACACAGTTGACCAGCCAGGTGCTGACCTTGGCCTCCCAACCCCTCCAGAGCTCAGACTGATACCACATGGCCCAAATGCCCACCCTGATGCCCACCCTGAATGGTGTTAGCCTAGACTGTCTGGCAGCCCAAGATCACCAGGTAAACGAAGACGTTGCTATGGGGCAGGACCTTCCAAGGGCTTGGAGATTGTATCCCAGGATCTGAAGACAAAGGCCAGACTTCTCTCTGGGCAGGTGGTGAGTGAGGTGGGCCATCGTTGGGAAGTCCGGGAAGCAGGACCTGTGAGAGGTGAGAGTGAATCCGCTCATCACAGATGCGAGCGTGATGCGGCCTCACCCATGTTTGAGGGACCCCTGAGTGTAGACACGTCCTGAGATGCAGATCGGCGTTAAGTCCAAATGGAAAGAGGAGAAATCTTTGAAAACCACTTAAGGTAATGCGGAGTATTATCATAATAGCCCGTGTTCAAATCCAGATACTATGTTATTTGATAATGACAATGGAGATTGCTGCTTTGCTGTTTTCCTTGGTCTTTCCACCCATAATTTGGAAGTCACAAAAATGCTGAATGAGAGTTTGGTCTTTGATGAAGGCCATGACTTGAGCTTTGTTTTCTGAGACTCCAGAGTTTCATTTCTGTATAACTAAATAACATGACTTTCAGCCTGTCTTCTTAAGCCTGGAGTGAAATATTACTGGACTCGGGGATGTGTTCTGAGTCTTCATCTCACTGTTTTTACCTAATGGTAATGGTAGACCTTGCTAGGTGACTCTGTGTCTTTAAAAGAAGTCCAAAGATTGATCCTGCCTGCGTGCTCAGTCACTCAGCCGTGTCCGGCTCTTTGTGACCCCATGGACTTCAGCCCGCCAGGCTCCTCTGTTGTTGGGATTTCCCAGGCAAGAATACCGGAGTGGGTTGCCATTTCCTTCTGCAGGGGATCTTCCTGATCGAAGGATCGAATCCGCGTCTCCTGCATTGCAGGTGGATTCTGCACCAACTGAACCAGCAGGGAAGCCCAATCCAGAACCTATCTATCTGTGCGTGAGTTGACTTCTTATTGATGCTGTCAACATTAAGTTTCCATTGACCAGTAATTCTGTTTCTAGTTATGTAAGCTTTGGAATTAATCACATGTGTGCCAAGTTTTTATACATAAGCATGAGTGTTCATCAAAGCATCAATTACATGTATAAAGAACCTGTAGAAAGGGCAACATTCTACCTTTGTTGGAGCGAAGTGAACATCCATGGTGGAGGTTACATAAAGGGTCCGACTCTTGGTGACTCCGTGGACTGTAGCCCACCAGGCTCCTCCGTCCATGGGATTCTCCAGGCAAGAATACTGGAGTGGGGTGCCATTTCCTTCTCCAGGGGATCTTCCCGACCCAGGGATTGAACCCAGGTCTCCTGCATTGCAGGCAGACGCTTTACCCTCTGAGCCACCAGGGAAGCCCCAAAATAGAAGGTAGCATATCCTGGGCAACCATGACGTATTTTGTCTAAAAAAAAGTATTTAGGGATATATGGAAATACTTCCTCTATATTAAGAGAATATTACAAAAAATACAGACGGTATTGTGCAAATTGTGTGTGCGTGTGCATGCATGCATGTGTGTGTGTGTTTGTGTAATGGGCTGAAAATAAAGTGAAAAATTAAGCCGACTGTTCCTGCATCTGCTGGGTTAGGTCTGTATTGTGAGCAGAGAAGGGAGTTCAGTGGCATAACTCTTCCTATGGTCCCAATTCTTGTGTCGCTGCCTTCCGCTTACGGGGGGCAGGGCAGGGCTCCGAGCTGTTAAACAGGAGCTCTGCAGAATGGAAACACAGGGTGGGCCGGGGGCTGGGCAGATTTGGGAGCGAGATTTCTCTGGACAACAAGGTAAGGCAAGTTGAGTTTCTGAGAATGTCCAAAAGTACGAGTTCAAAGATTGGAGGAGAGAAGAAGTTATTGAGTATATGAAAAGCAACAGTGATAAGAAACCAGAGACAGGATCCAGAGGAAATTCCCAGTGGGAAGAGAGCCAAAGCCTTTTAAGCAAACGGCTGGCTGATGTGAAGTTTTAAGTCTGTGTCTTCAGGATAAACCTGTCCAAGACCTGAGCCTTTGATGGAACATGCTGTCTCCCCATTGGCTTGTTGAGTAATTTTGGGGAAGTCAAGGAAAAGGGCAGTGTTCTCCCTTATGTTTGAAGGAAGTAACCAGCTGTGGTTGCTGGGCTTGTGGTGACAGGGGCTTTGAGCCAGAAGGGACCGTGAAAACCTGAGCAGGTGGCCTGGCAGTCAGTGTGACCTTGACCCAGGGGGCGAACTCCAACTTGACTTTGTCCCAAAAGGGAGGTGGCTTCACATTTTACTAAATTAACACAATGAATACACACCTGGAGAATCCCAGGGATGGGGGAGCCTGGTGGGCTGCCATCTGTGGGGTCGCACAGAGTCGGACACGACCGAAGCGACTCAGCAGCAGCAGCAGCAGCATACACCCAGCGCCTAGAGAAAAGGCTGGAAAGATATGTCCATCTTTATTGATTTTGTCTCTAGATGTTAAATGGTATTTATCTAATTTTTCTTTTGAGTTTTTCCTTCCTTTCCAAATGGGTATTTCCGAAATGGGGGACAACTAAGTAATCTGTCCCAAGGAGGAAGAGGCTTTGACTGTATGCTGCTTTTTTTATGCATACTGTTACTGTCTCTGGGTTCATAAACTTAGGTAGAACATTGGCAGACAGGATCTTACGAAGTGTAAAAATCTCAGTTTACATTTGTCGACATAAGACATGCCCCACAGCATCCTCTGGCCCAGTCTGGCCTTCTCGTGATTCGTGGAGACGTGGGGCAGTGAGTCCAGGAAAGAGGGCTAGAGGTTGTCTTTGATGTGCCTCCGTTGTCCTTCCTGGATTCTCCCTCGAGCCTGGAATGGGGGAACATACTATATCGTATAACTGCTACCCAGCGAAGGTGGAATTGCTCCATGCAGTTTCAAGGGGGGAAAGAAGTCTGGCTTTGTAATCCTCAGCCCAAAGCAGATGGTTTCCTTAGTGTGAAGACTGAAGATCAAGAAAATAGGTTGGTATCGGTGGGAGGGGGGTTCAGGATTGGGAACACGTGTACACCCGTGGCAGATTCATGTTGATGTATGGCAAAACCAATACAATATTGTAAAGTAAAAAAAAAAATAAATAAAAAGAAAGGAAGAAGGAAAACAATGAGCTACTGGTCGGTGTCTGGGGAGAGAAACCATCCATCAGAATGGGCCACAATCATCTGCTCACAAGTGTCTGGACAAGGCATTATTCCTCCATCCGCACGGGTCCCCACTTGTCTGTTCCATGTTCTGCCCACTGGACCCTAAGTGATGTGAGGGATGGGAGCCTCCCTTCTGTATTTCATGGCATCTCTCAGGGCGGCGGCTCAGAGGAGTAAACCAGTCAGTGCGTGCCGCAGGAGGAGCAGACGCAGCCACACTCGGTTAAGAATGTTTTATTATCATGTAAACCTGAGAAACGTGTCCCCATTGTGGACAAGGGAGAGAGGCGGAAACTCACGGAGACAGAAGCCATGGCTCATTCTCTACCCCTTTGACTTAGAAAATATTTGGAGGAGACAGGATTTAGGAGCTGATACTGAGGTCTGGTGGAGAGTGAAGTTACCTCTTCTATTTTTAAGACAATGATTTCAGCTTTTTAAAATGACTTGTAAAATTGAATTATAGTTCAGTTCAGTTCAGTTGCTCAGTCGTGTCCGACTCTTTGCGACCCCATGAATCGCAGCACGCCAGGCCTCCCTGTCCATCACCATCTCCCGGAGTTCACTCAGATTCATGTTCATCAAGTCCGTGATGCCATCCAGCCATCTCACCCTCGGTCGTCCCCTTCTCCTGCGCCCAATTCCTCCCAGCATCAGAGTCTTTTCCAATGAGTCAACCCTTCACAGGAGGTGGCCAAAGTACTGGAGCTTCAGCTTTAGCATCATTCCTTCCAAAGAAATCCCAGGGTTGATCTCATTCAGAATGGACTGGTTGGATCTCCTTGCAGTTTAAGGGACTCTCAAGAGTCTTCTCCAACACCACAGTTGAAAAGCATCAATTCTTCGGCGCTCAGCCTTCTTCACAGTCCAACTCTCACATCCATACATGACCACTGGAAAAACCATAGCCTTGACTAGATGGACCTTAGTCAGCAAAGTAATGTCTCTGCTTTAGAATAAACTATCTAGGTTGGTCATAACTGTTCTTCCAAGGAGTAAGCATCTTTTAATTTCATGGCTGCAGTCAGCATCTGCAGTGATTTTGGAACCCCCCAAAATAAAGTCTGACACTGTTTCCACTGTTTCCCCATCTATTTGCCATGAAACGATGGGACCAGATGCCATGATCTTCGTTTTCTGAATGTTGAGATTTAAGCCAACTTCACTCTCCTCTTTCACTTTCATCAAGAGGCTTTTTAGCTCCTCTTCACTTTCTGCCATAAGGGTGGTGTCATCTGCATATCTGAGGTTATTGATATTTCTCCCGGCAATCTTGATTCCAGCTTGTGTTTCTTCCAGTCCAGCGTTTCTCATGATGTACTCTGCATAGAAGTTAAATAAGCAGGGTGACAATATACAGCCTTGACGTACTTCTTTTCCTATTTGGAACCAGTCTGTTGTTCCATGTCCAGTTCTAACTGTTACTTCCTGACCTGCATACAGATTTCTCAACTATGCCAAAGGCTTTGACTGAGTGGATCACAATAAACTGTGGAAAATTCTGAAAGATATGGGAATACCAGACCACCTAACCTGCCTCTTGAATTATAGTTGATTTACCATATTGTGTTAATTTCTGCTGTACAGCAAAGTGATTCAGTTGTAGGAAAATATGTATGTTCTTTTGTAAAATATTCTTTTCCATATGATTTTACCCGAGGATGCCAAATATAGTTCTCTGTGCTATACAGTAGGACCTTGTTTATGAAATTACTGCTTCTTCAGCTTTTTGTAGGTGTCTTTTTTGGGGGGTGGATACTAATCCTGGCCCCTGGATTTCAAACAGAAGCCTTGTGTCTGTCATCTGAAACCTCCAACTCATCAAAGTACACAATGGAATGTTTGTAGATGATGTATTCTGAGCAGGACTTGAATCCCAGCTTGGATGCTCACAGGCTGGGGGAAAGGCTGAGATGTCTGTAGTCTAGTAGCTGCTCAATAAACGTTTGTAGGAGCTCAGGGACACCCGCAGAATCACAGCTATTGTTGTATGTGGTTCTTACATTCAACTCCAAGCTTATTTCTGCTCCAAAGCGTGTTTGTTACTTCAGGTCTCCAATGTGAGGAAATCCTGTTCTTGAGATTGAATGATGATTTTTCTTTTTTTTTTTCAAGACTTAACTGTAGAAATTATGTAGGAATCTGTGATGCATAAGGGGAGAATGAACACGTCCTCAAGGGAAATTAGTGAAGATGAATGAAGGCTCCATGCACGGGCTGGTTGCATGGCCAAGTTCATCACGTGGTAGGAAACAGCAGGTGTGAATTATCACTCTTACGTTGAGGCTTTTCCCCTGGATGCAGGTGCAAGACACGCGCTTCTCTTGTCTCCGGCATTGTCAGCTCAGCAATCAAATGAGAGTGTTTCTTAGAAAAACCTCCCCACACCACTCACCTGAGCTGTGAGTAGCTATCCTTCCACCTAAGCCACTTACGGGTTGTATAGATGACCATTGCGGTGATCTGTGGGCAGAGCACACGTTGGTAACCTACAAACAATGTGCAGAGGCTGTTGTTCAGACTCCAGACCCCACGCACTGGCTGTGGAGCCAGTCAGTTGCTCCATTGTGTCCAACTCTTTGCGACCCCATGGACTGCAGCACACCAGGCCTCCCTGTCCTTCACTATCTCCCGGACTTTGCTCAGACTCATGTCCATCATGTTGGCGATGCCATCCAACCATCTCATCCTCTGTCATCCCCTTCTCTTCCTGCCTTCAGTCTTTCCCAGCATCAGGGTCTTTTCCAGTGAGTCAGTTCTTCGCATCAGGTTGCCAAAGTATTGGAGCTTCAGCTTCAGCATCAGTCCTTCCAATGAATATTCAGGGTTGATTTCCTCTAGGATTGACTGGTTTGATCTCCTTGCTGCCTATGGGACTTGCAGAAATATCCTGTAAAGCATGACAGTAGGAATCCAAGCTATACCCATTACGGGAAAAGTTCCACATGTTTAATAGACAGTGATTGGAGTAGACTGAGATACAGAATCAATTCAAGAGGCTCCTGAATTGGCTTCCCTGGTGCCTCAGACAGTAAAGAATCTGCCTGCAGTGAAAGACCTGGGTTCAGTCCCTGGGTTGAGAAGATCCTCTGGAGAAGGGAATGGCAGCCCACTCCAGGATTCTTGCCTGGAGAATCCCATGGACAGAGGAGCCTGGTGGGCTATGGTCCATGGGGTCGAAAGGAGTCGGGGACGGCTGAGCCACCGGCACACCGTGGCCTGAGTACAGTGTGGAAGCGGTTGCAGCGGCCCCAGTGCTTTGGCCCCCGACTGAAAGGCTGCCAGCTGTTCAGGAATGCAGCCTTCCTGAAGCTGTGTGCCTGTTTTGTGTTCTGATTTGCAGTTGTACGGGTGTTTGTGGCAAAGTCCCAGTCAATATGTTAATGAAATGTGTGCAGCGTACAACGTTGATGGCTTTTAGTTGGGCACTCTGTGGGCTGTAATAAACCATCATGTGGGCTTTTCTTTTCTCAAGTGGCTCAGATGGAAGGCCTGTACCTGTGTGTCCATGTAAAAGAGAGATAACGTTATAGAAGCCTGCAGTAGAATGTTGCTGTTCAGTCCCGAAGTCGTGTCCGACTCTGTGTGACCCGTGGACCGCGGCGCGCCAGGCTTCCCTGCAGTAGTGTAGGAAGTCGAAACCACCTACAGCCTAGCCCCCTTCCCTGATGGGAGTAGGAATTGCATCTGGAGGAAGTGAAGTGACTGGGCTCAGAAGACAGGACAGCACAGCCGGGACCAGATGCCTCGTCAGGTCTGCCTGACGGGCTCATGCCTGTGTTGCTTCAGTGACAAGTAGTGGGGAGGAGAAGGTGACAAGTGACAGGGCCACCAGAGGCAGGAGGTGGCTGAGGATTCCACCTCTGGTGGTGGCAATGCCAACCCTCCAGGCTTCTCAAGCTCAGCCACGCTGCCCCCCAAACACAGGCTTGTCTGGGCACCAGGGACTCCCCAGGGGCTGTCGAACATAACACCTACCCCACGCTTTGGAGTACAGTTCAAGGTAGAATGTATGCTGCTGTTGCTGCTAAGTTGCTTCAGTCGTGTCTGTGCGGCCCCATAGACGGCAGCCCACCAGGCTCCCCTATCCCTGGGATCCTCCAGGCAAGAACACTGGAGTGGGTTGCCATTTCCTTCTCCAATGCATGAAAGTGAAAAGTGAAAGTGAAGTCGCTCAATCATGTCCGACTCCTAGCGACTCCATGGACTACAGCCTACCAGGCTCCTCTATCCATGGGATTTTCTAGGCAAGAGTGCTGGAGTGGGGTGCCATTGCCTTCTCCGATGTAGAGCGCGTAGTTAGTTCCAAAATGTGATTCAAACTAAATGCAGAGCCCCCAGCTGGAGGGACCCATGGTCTCCATCTTCGCGGTCCACTGTCTGGGACAGAGCCCACAATGGACCCGTACCATTTTCCTGATGAGGACGAGATCGGCAGCTCCCCTGCCCACCCTCTAGCTCAGTCTCTCTCACCAACAAACCAAGATCGTCAGAGCAGTGGAGAAGACGAAACCGCGTGGGCGGGATGAGGCAGGGACGCGAGGCATCTGACAGCCCGTGTGGGATTGTGATGGATGGAGCAGGAGGTGGGAGGACCTCCGCTGGAGACTGCAGAAAGCAGTAGGAGGCTGGGAGCGTGGGTCCCCGCGGGCAGGACCACCCCATGGAGGGCCAGACGTGCTCTGGCCCCCTGAGCTGATGGCTGCTCTGTAGCTTCCTGCACCAGGCAGGTCACCAGCTGGAAGGGGCATCGAAGGGCTGGGAGTTCCCCAGCGGCGCCTGATGGTGTTCACTATGAAGTCGGGGCCGGAGGAGCTGGGGTAGAAAAGAAGCGCTGTTTAAACGTCAGAGAGCCTCAAAAGTCATTTCAGCATATCCCAGGCATAAAAAGGCAAGTCGGTCTCGATATCTGGTTCCTCACTTCTCTGCATTTCAAAGTTGAACCTGCGTGAACTCTTGCGGAGCTGGGGTGGAAGAGGAAGACTGCACTGCAGGTGACGTCGCCGGGCGCCCAGTCGCTGGGTCTCCCGTCTCCCTCAAACAGCCCATTCAGCTCATCTTCACGTGTCTGCACATCACTTCCTTAGTCCTCTCCCAAAGAATCCCTATTCTCTCTGTGAACATAACATGCGCGTGCTCAGTCGTGTCCCACTCTCTGCAACCCCATGGACTGCAGCCCACCAGGCCCCTCTGTCCATGGGATTCTCCAGGCAAGAACACTGGAGTGGGTTGCCATTTCCCTTTCCAGGGGATCTTCCCCAGCCAGGGACCTGAACTCGTGTCTTCTGCAGCTCCTGCACTGGGGGCGCGGATCCTTACCATCGAGCCACCAGTTGCTAACATGGAGTTAGAATAAGTCCAGAAGTCTTACCGTCAGACCGCTGAGTAGTTTCCAGTGCCCTAAGAAGAGGGAGGAAAGTGTCACTTCTTGAATGGTAACGGCCTATGCCCAGAATCGGAGCGCTCCGAAAACGTTGTCTGAAATCTGGCATCCTTGGCAGGGTGCTGTCTGCACAGCAGATACATCCCTGCCAGGCTCCATGGCTAATGATGAAATAGGTTGGGGTCCAATTCTGAAGGAACTCAGCATTCTTGAGCCTTGACGGGGCTCAGGGCGCCCTCTTGGTGCCTCCCAACCAGGCAAACACCCAGGAGGGTGCCTGATTTCTCTCCCAGCCGGATTTCTTTCCCAGGCAGGTCTCATCAAACTGTGTGCGTGGGAAGCGGTTCAGTGAAACCACCCTCCGGAGGTAAAGGATGGACAGAGTCACGCTTGTGAGCAGTGCTTGCATCTCCGTGGGGCCAGGGGCCATGCCCAGGGAGGGGGCAGGAGTAGAATGTGCAGTGCCCGCCGCGGGGTGGCTCTTTGGGGGCCCCGGACGGATGTGCTGGCTGGGGACTCCTGCCTGGTGCCCCTGAGATGGTGCCTCAGTGAACGCAGCCCTCTCTCTTCTGGGTCCCGGGTGTCAAGGCTGGCCGTGGTGGGGGCGTCGGGGCGGTTCCTCCTTGACAACGTTTCTAAGTAAGCGTGTACTTGTTGTCTTGCCTTCCGGCAGATATTTTCCATATGGCATTTTGCTTATTTTTAGCCTGGATTCAGATCGTTTCCTCCAGAAGATGAGATTGTTTGCCAAGATGTTACAGAGAAAGGTGGATGACAAAGTTAGAAGTCGCTTACGTTTTTTCCAAAGGGCTCGAGAAGCATCGTTTTATTCCAAGGGAACCGTCGTCCCAAACCTGACTCTCCACCTGGCCTGAGGAGCCTGTTTCCGAGAACCTCAGTGTCCCCAAAAACCCTCTGGTACATAACCCAAGAGGCCTGTTCAAAAACACTTCTTGTATTGGGGTATAGCCAGTTAACACTGTGACAGTTTCAGGTGAAGGGCGAAGGGACTCAGCCAGACAGACACATGCATCCTTTCCCCACCAGACCCCTCCCATCCAGGCTGCCCAACACTGAGCAGAGTTCCCTGTGCTGTGCAGTAGGCCCTGATGGTTCCCTGGTTTAAATATAGCTGTGTGTGCACGTCCATCCCAAACTCGCTAACTGTCCCGTCCCCCCTCCCCCGGCAGCCATGGGTTCATTTTCTAAGTCTGTGAGTCTGTCTGAAAGGCCTTTTCTGAACGTGCAAAGGATGCTGTGACCCAAGAGGCTTCATTTCATGAAGGCAGATGTCTGTGGGGCCAGGAAAAAAGAACTCCGAAAAGCCGTGATTCTGAGAAATTCAACATGTGGAACATACACAAAGGACTGAATACGGCCGACCCGTGCAGTATCGAGCGATTCAAGCTGAAAAGCAAAAGGAGAAAAGAAGCTAAGAGGAAGACAGGAGCTGTGAGGCCCGGGGTGTCTGCCTCAGGGCCACTGCTGATGCCCGGTCAACAGCACCTTTCGGGTGAGTGCTCGGGCTCCTGGCGCCGCTTCTCCCTGGAGCCTCAGCAAGCGGGGCCGCGGTTCCCGCACCCAGCATCCCTGTCTTGCCAATGTCTGCGCCCTCGAAGGGACAGACGCGCCACTGAATCTGCGGGAGCCGCCGCGCCCGACACAATGCCCTCTTTCACGCTCCCTGAGCCTGCTCCGCTTTCACTGGCCTCTTTTCTTTCTTCTCCTGAACCTGATCTGAAAGCAAACACTGCGGCCTCTTTCACCGCAGCGGCACAGCCCTCCGCCCTCCTCTGGCGTCCATCCATTCCTCTCTCTTCCTGAGCCCAGCCACCCTGCTCCAGGCAAGGCCTAGTGCCAGTTCCCCTCCCTCTGAGGTTATTAAGCCTCCCGAATTGCTATTTCTACCCCAGATTTCTAAACTTGCCCCAGACTGGACGCAAACGGGCCAGACTATTTGTTTCCTTTTAAATAAAGCGCTTGCTTGTTGGGCTGTGGGGCTGGTCCTCGGTGGTCACTGCCAGCGTAGCAAACACGTCTAGGCTGTGCGTGCAGATGCTGTTTCATCCAGCGTGCTGCTGCTTTTTTCTTCTTTGAGAGGTGTCAGCAGCTCGTGTTGTGCATTGAAAGCGCTACTCATTTGGAATTTACTGGGAGAGGAAGGAGCGCAGACAGGATCATGGGACAGGCAAGCAGGGGGTTCAGGCCGGTTTAGTTTTAATACAGTCCTTTGGTTGGTGGGGACCAGGATTGGGGAAGAGCCAATGGCTGGCTGCCTGTCCGGGGGAGGGGGCTTCGCAGCTCCTTCAAACTGAGGTTTACTCAGTGGCTTTTCTTAAAGAGCCCACAGAATAGGAAGACCTCACTTCCCAAGAGTCCCCAGGAAGCTGCTTACAGTCAGTGGGCATGTTCTGCATAACGGTCCTTTTGAATTCAGCGATAATCTGTCGAGCAATTAATATGAATAGAACATCTAAAATATTCATCTGAAATGCAGTCCCTGTCCAGTGAAGGGCTGCCTTGACACGCCATGCTTTGAGTGTGTTTTTCACTGCGGTAGATTAGGAAGTGTGCGTCTCTGTGTGTGTGCTAGTCACGCAGTTGTGTCTGACTCCTCTTTGCGACCCCAGGGACTGTAGCCCACCAGGCTTCTCTGTCCCTGGGATTCTCCAGGCAAGAATACTGGAGTGGGTTGCCATTTCCTCCTGCAGGGGACCTTCCCGACCCGGGGATTGAACCCGTGTCTCATGCATCTCCTACACCAGGAGGCAGATTCTTCACCACCGAGCCACCTGGGAAGCCCAGTGTGCATCTAGTAAGTCACAGTAGAAGTAGCCAGTCTTTTCTGCAGAGGAGGAATGGTGTAAATTCCTGGGGATGTGCCTGTTACACCTTGCTGTTAGGTGGTCAGCAGTGTGTTGACCATTATATGCAAACATCAAGTTAACTTGGAGCCATCTTAGCTGATCAGGATTGCTACACAAAGCTCAAATGCTAGAGATGCTGCTTATAAGAAGACAAACTATAGATTTATTTTTAAGTTTATTTTTTACTGAGGTATGACCGCTTCACAATGTTGTATTAGTTTCAGGGGTACAGCAATTCAGTTTCACGAGTGTGTTCCTTTCCAGGTTCTTTCCCCTTGGAAGTTGTTGTATAATAAGGTGCTGAGTATAGTCCCTTGTGTTGTACAGTAGGTCCTTGCTTATCTGTTTTATCTGTAGTAGTGTGTATCTGTTGGCCTCAGTCTCCTCACTTTTCTCCCCCAGCTTCGCCTTTGGTAACCATGAATGTGATGTCCATGTCCATGAGTCTGTTTGTGTTTGAGAGTTCATCTGATCACTTCTTTAGAGTCCACAGAGCATGTGGTATTCGTATGACTCTCTCTAGGCCCACCCATGGAGCTGCAAACGTCACTTGTCAGGCCGTCTTAGACAGTGCAGGGAAGGGTTAGTGCGTTGATGGGGCAACAGTTGATTCTGTGTAATCGCTAATGCTGTTTATACTCTGTGAACAATTGTAATGAATGAGCAGTTTGACAGTGAACTAGACCAAGAGTCCCCGAATCACTTCCTGCTCACGTCGGCCCTCAAATGCCTGTCGGGTCTCTTCAGTTTGTTCCTTTCCTCATCTTTTGACGAACCATCAGAGAGCCAACTTGCAGAAATGTCCTCAGTACTCTTGACCTTCATCCAGGTTCCCCAGTTCGTGGGCTATGGTGAATGTTTTATCCCTCAGACTTTAATTCCTTCTAGATTTTCTTGTGTTTTTAAAAGTGACTTTTATATTTTTTTGCATTTATTCAAATTGGAGACCCAAAACGTGGGTCATGCGATCTCTTGGTTTAAACCTGTCCTTTAAAAATGTTTCCTTTAATGTTCAAGGTATTGAGTGGAGTAGAATTGATCATAGCAGCGATAGCTGACATGAATATACCACATGAGCTTTCCTGGTGGCTCAGACAGAAGGAATCTGCCTGCAGGAGATGCCGGTTTGATCCCTGGGTCAGGAAGATCCCCTGGAGAAGGAAATGGCAACCCACTCCAGTGTTCTTGCCTGGAGAACCTCATGGACAGAGGAGCCTGGCAGGCTGAGCAACTAAACAGACACACACACAAACACACACACACACACCCACATGGTAGGTACCGATTAGCTCTCAAAGTGTTGTACCTGTAATATCTCAATTAATGCAAGATTCATCCTCATCACTCCTATTATTATTATACCCACTTCACCCTTGGAAAAAGTGATGCTTAAGCAGACCTCAAATGTGACTGCAAAGCCCATCTCTGTTGCAAGGAGATGGTTCTGCACTTGTTTCTGAGGGCATGTGTATAATTTTTCAAAGAACACTTTCCTTGATGCATCTTTTCCTTCTGACATTTGTCCTTCTTTCCATTTCATTGTTATAGAAACCTATAGATCACTTTCCCTAATGGGTGAGTTAACAGCTGTTAGTGTAGACACCAGGTTTTTCAGTGATTTTGTTATGAGTAATAAATCACACTTAAATACCATTCAATCTAATACTAATAAATTGCTCCATCTTCCTTCTGGTATTTGGAAAACACAAAAACACGTTTATAAAGTAGGTCACACAGGTTTTAAATGATGGGGTTACACAGTGAAGGTGTCCCGAGGTGGGAGGCATCTGCGCAGCTCCCCCTTCGGGGCAGGATACGCGTCAGTTCAGGAGATGCGCCCCTGCTCCGTCCTCACCTTGTGGGGGCTGCGGGCCAGACGGAGGAGGGGGTGGTGATATAGGATTGAAATGAATCATCGAGTCCGCATCGCTTCAGCTGGTTGAAATGAAACCCACAGTTGTAGGTGCCTTTGCCGCACTGTCCCTTTCACAGATCTGAGTTTAAAAAGCCAGAGGCAGGCTGAACAGGAGGAGACCACTCACCCAGGGTCAGCAGCCCCTTCTCGCCTTCTTCCCTCCTGCCAAAGAAGATGCGAGCTCTTCCTCCCTCCCTGGAAGCAGCACCATCCCTTTGAAGCAGCAAAACGCCTCGTTCCTCATTCCCTTTCTTGTCCCTCATGTTTAGGCTCGAGGTGTGTGTGTTTCGCTTTTCCCCTTGATGACACATAATTGCGTGAATTTTCATATTCCGGGCATCGTACGTCTTGCCAGAGTGACTGGCTGTTCCTCAGTTAGTTACAGATGGGCGTCCCAGGTGGCCCAGTGAAAAGAAAATCCGCCTGCCCATGCAAGAGGCATCCCTGGGTCAGGAAGATCCCCTGGTGGAGGAAAGCCACTCCAGTATCCTTCCCTGGGAATCCCAAGGACAGAGGAGCCTGGCGGGCTACAGGCGTTGGGGTCACCAAAGAGCTGGACCCTACCGACCGACTGAACATACGATATAGATATACGAGACCAGTGTTTCAATTAAAAAGGCAACGACTTTAGAACCGACTATGGACCGCGTCTCAGTGCAGGGCGCAGCACTTACGAGCGTCCACGGGAGCAGGGTTGTCGGGTGGAGCACGGGGGCTGCTGATGTGCACTGGGGCATCTGAGCTGGAGGCGATGCTTGGGTGCTTTGGAGTTAGAATCATCTCAGATTCTGAGTCCTCAATAGTTCTGATCAGCCCATAGCTGATTGTCAGTTAGTCATTCAAACTGATGAAGAAAAGGCATTCTGGAGAGTCTTCAGGGGGAGACAGGCGAGGCTGTCCATCAGACAGCAGGGCCTGATGGTCGGTTGACCAAGTCTGCCGGGCAGTTGGGTTTGGCAACCCCAGAGCACCTGAAGGACGTAGATAGTGTACAGAGGGGGTGTGGAGAGGGAGACAGCCGAGCCCATGACTTTACAAACTCTGTGATGCAGCGGGTGGGGGCAGGGGAGCACGCCCCAGGGTCTGAGCCTGGGCTGGGGCCGGATGGACGAGCAGAAGGGGGGCCTCCACACGTTCAGGGGACCCAGGAAGGAGCACATAGGGTCAGTGGAGTCCGTTGGCCCTGCGTCTTCTCCAGGCTCTGTCCCTTGGGAGAGTAGCCAGGTTGCAAAAGCCCCATCACAGTGTCTTCCTGAAGCTCTTCCTTGTCTGCTGAAGTGGGATGAAGTGAACCCTGACCCTTGGCAGATACCCTCACGGGAGGGGCTCCGGGAGCCGCTGAAAGATTCATCACTCTAAGGACTGTTTTCCTGGAGGCACACGAGTTGACAGGCCAGTCGATGTTTCTTATCCAGAAATTGAGTGAACGCCTGATGGCCTCTGGACCTTTCAGTCAAGAACCACCTGTGACCGTGTTGATTTAAGGGAAACATAAGTGAATTAGACCACTTCTTTCCTTCCACACGTGAGACCCAGCTGACAGCAGAATTGCCGTTAAGTGTTGAGGGCAGTAAGCTTTAGTGATACTGGATGTGTGCATGCGTGCTGAGTTGTTTCAGGCCTGTCCGACTCTTTGTGACCCCAAGGACTGCAGCCCGCCAGGCTCCTCTGTCCATGGGATTCTCCAGGCAAGAATACTGGACTGGGTTGCCAGGCCCTCCTCCAGGGGATCTTCCCGACCCAGGGATTCCAGGGATTGAACCCGTGTCTCTTAAGTCTCCTGCACCGGCAGGTGGATTCTTTACCACCTGGGAAGCCCTTAGTGGTGTTACTAGTGTGGAAATAGCAAACCAGCCCCTATGGGAGTGTTAGGTAAGCTGGGCAGTGAAATGATCGATGTGCTTTCTAATAGAACAGCCAGTAATCCGCTTAGTAGTGGGGCAGTGGAGGGCATTGAACGGACAGTATTGGAGGGGGTTTACCTGGAGTGTTCAAAACTCACTTTGCTGCTCACAGAGACCCAGCTGGATTGAGGGGCACCCCAAAAGTGACTTGAGGTGCGTTTGCATGGAGCAGAGAGAAGGCCCGTTGTTACAATGACACAGGTTTGCGTGCCCTGGAAGGAGGAACAGAGCCGCGGCTCCTGCGCTGCCTGAGTACAAGGCCGCGTGTCATCGCTTCCTTAGGTCTCTACCCCGATGTGCTCTTGGTCACATCAGACAGAGCATGCACCTTCCCCAAGGGCACGGAGCCGATAAGTAGCGGAGCTGAGTGGCAAACAAAGGCATCTTGTGTCCTCAGCCCTGAAACTGACGGCCGATCGCATCTTGATCTTGAGACGACGTACCGCTCAGCCAGCTCTGTAACTCAGCCTCAAGTCTGAAGTCACACCGCGGTTCGTGTGAGGTTTTATCTCCTGTCCCCCAAGGGGAAGAAGGCGTTATAGATAAGTCACTCAGCCTCACTTTCCTAAGGTCTCTGTAAAAGCATCATGGCGAGAAGAGACAGGGCTGAGGGAAGGCGGTGGGAGGATCAGGGTGCCTTTGCCCTGATTGCATCTTCTCTTCTTCCCCAAGGCCTGTTATTCACGTTCAAGTGACCTCGCTTGCAGGTCCCACGCCCGCGGTTTCCTTCCTCAAGCTCCCCGCCCCCAGGTCAGCGTTCTAACTCCCATCTTTGACCTGCTTTCTCTCAATAGCACGTGGAATTGGGAAATGCCTCCGGTATTCTTGCCTGGAGAATCCCATGGGCAGAGGAGCCTGCCAGGCTACAGTCCACGGGGTCACAGTCGGACAGGACTGAGCGGCTGACGGCAGCAGCAGTCTCCACTGTGTGTGCTCAGTCGCGAAGTCCTGTCCCACTCTTTAGCAAGCCCGTGGACTGTAGCCCACCAGACTCCTCCGTTCATGGGACTCCCCAGGCAAGAATACTGGAGTGGACTGCTTTTTCCTCCTCCAGGGGATCTTCCTGACCCAGGGATGGAACACAAGTCTCCCGCATCGCAGACGGACTCTGGGTTCGATCCCTGGGCCGGGAAGATCCCCTGGAGGAGGGCATGGCAACCCACTTCTGAGGAGTCTGGCGGACTACCATCCATGGGGTTGCAAAAGAGTTGGACATGACTGCGCAGCAAAGCGCAATCTCCAGTGAGTCCTGCTGGGAGCTAGACCAGTGTGGGATAGGGATAAAGGGCTTGGGAGCCAGGCAAGGGCAGTGAGGCCACACCCACCTTTGCACCCCAGTGGCTGCTAGCTGACTACTGTCGCCCCAGAGTCACTTTGTCCTCATTTGTAAAGGGTGAACAATAAGCCCCAAGGGCTGTTGGAGGGACTGACTAGAAACTATAATTCAAGTGTTTAATACTTGGCACCTCCAGAAACATACATGAGAAATCTTGTGAAGAGGGGCTGGGCAAATGGTACTTTGGGGATGATGTCACTTTAGTTGCCCTGATAGGGCTGGGTCCCTCCAGACGTGTCCTGGGAATTGTCACCATTTCCCACTTGCCCGGACTTGGCTGTTCCTTCTCTTTTCCCTGGAGGTGTTTCTTTCGCCGGCTGTCCCTGCAGACCCGTGTGGGCCTCGCAGTGTGCGTCCACGGAAGCCCATCAGTGGTCATCATCAGCCGTGGTTCCCCAGTCAAGGGTCACGTGTCCTGCCCTGCATCCTTGCCTGCAGTTTCTGCTCAGGGAGAAAGGATGCTCTGGTTGCCAGGGCGACCTACTGCCCCTTTTTCTAGACATCATTCCTTTGTACACAAAGTGCCTTCTCGGTGACACCATTTCCGTGAGTTAAAATAGACATACTTCTTTCAAAGGCTTTGTTGTGGTGGTGGTATAGTTGATTTACCCTGTTGTGTGACTTTCTAGTGTGCAACAAAGTGAGTCAGTGTAATACATATATTTACATATATATATTTTTTCTTTTCCATTATAGGTTATTACAAGATATTAATTATCATTCCCTGTGCTCTACAGGAGGTCCTTCTTGGTTGCCGCTTTTGTGGTAGTGTGAATCTGTTAATCCCAAGGTCTTAATTTATTCCTGCCCCCTTTCCCTGCTTTGGTAACCATAAGATTGTTTTCTATGTCTGTGAGTCTGTTCCTGTTTTGGAAATAAGTTTTAAAAAAAATCTGAACAGTTATATATGAAATCAGAAAGATCCAACAAATAATCCCTAGCCTTGGATAAAATTATTTGTTTAAAGAGTGATGTTTTAGGCAGAAATTAGTTTTCAGAACACTAAACGATTCCACTGATAATATTTGAAAATCCTTTCATAGGCATGGAAAATTAGCAACTAAATCTGGCCATTAAAGCATAATCTTTATTTGACCAAAGCATGGTCTAAAAATGGAATAAACTGTAATTTGTCTTCACTGACAGCTAATTACCTGGAAGTCTGATTAAAGGGAAAACTGAATTTACTTAATTAGTGTTTTGGTGTTTTGTCTGTATACATGTAAATATGCCCATCTCCTCTTCTACAGGAACATTGCTCGAAATAAATTACCATTTTTATTTTGTCCCATTCAAATGTTGCCAAACCGAGAACAGCATGAGAAGAATGGGTCTTTTACTGACAATGGTAACAGGTGTTTATAGATTATGAGCCTGATAGAGAAGAGCCTGTTAGCAGGAGAATAGGGTATTTATGACTAAGTCATTTTCTTTTTCCCCACTGGCTCATCCTTCAGTTGTCAGCAGAGGAGAGCCAACTTGTGGGAGAACCACCCCAGCCAGTAAATCCTGGCCGGGTCGTGGAGATTTATGCAAATGGCTAAGCCCCCATGGCAGATGGGCTCTGATAGCCTCTGGGGCTCCTTTTAGCTCCAGCATCGCTTGTTCCTCGTTGTTGTTCCGCTGCTAAATCGTGTCCGACTCTCTGCAACCCCATGGACTACAGTATCAGACGGGTTTGCTCAAACTCATGTCCAAAATTGAGTCAGTCGTTGCTATCTAACCATCTCACCCTCTGCCATCCTCTTCTCCTTTTGCCTTCAATCTTTCCAGGCATCAGAGTCTTTTCCAATGAGTTGGCTCCTTGAATCAGTTCAGTTCTGTTCAGTTCAGTCACTCAGTGGTGTCTGACTCTTTGTGACCCCCTGGACTGCAGCATACCAGGCTTCCCTGTCCATAGCCAACTCCTGGAATTTGCTCGAACTCATGACCATCGCGTCAGTGATGCCATCCAACCATCTCATCCTCTGTCGTCCCCTTCTCACTCTGCCGTCAGTCTTTCCCAGCATCAGGGTATTTTCCAATGAGTCAGTTCTTTGCATCAGGTGACCAAAGTATTGGAGTTTCAGCCTCAGCATCAGTCCTTCCAGTGAATATTCAGGACTGATTTGCTTTGGGATGGACTGGTTGGATCTCTTTGCAGTTCAGGGGACTCTCAAGAGTCTTCTCCAGCACCACAGTTCAAAAGCATTAGTTCTTCAGTGCTCAGCTTTCTCTATGATACAACCCTCATATCCATACCTGACTACTGGAAAAACCACAGCTTTGACTAGGTGGATCTTTATTGGCAAAGTAAAATCTCTGCTTTTTAATCAGCTGTCTAGGTTTGTCATAGCGCTTCTTCCAAGGAGCAATGTCTTTTAATTTTGTGGCTGCCTGGCATTTGGGGGTGTTGCCTTTTCCGTGTGCAAAGAACCATGCGGTGATTACAGCCCAGGGAGGAGGAGGTGCCTCAGCTCTCACCCACATGTTCCGATGCCTCTGAGTTCTCCTGGCAGATGCTCTTTGAACAGGAGGCATCTGTAACACACCCGAAGTGGTGTAATGAAGTCATCTTCCTTTGCAAGCTGCTATTGTGAAAGAAGTTCGTATTAATTTTTTAAAGTGATCGGAAAGTCATGGGATGCGACTCTCGAACGTGAGAGCTTTTCCTTATTTAAGCGGCAGACCTCCCAATAGTTCATTTCTGTGTGTATAAATAATTGGACTAAAATATTATTTTTGAAAAGCACTGCAGGTTTTAATCAAAATCCCTCAAGAAATGTAAGTCTTAATTAAATCTGAAAAGCTCTTTCCTAGGCCTGAGGTTTCTAATTTTATTTTTCATCTTCTCTGTACATCCTCTATGATGAAAGCAGAGTGTAAGTGGTGAAATAGCCAATTATTTAAAGGATAGTATCATTGAAACAAACCCAAAGCAAATGAAAAATCATTTTAGACTCACGGAATGGAGAAGATGAAAGAGGTTTGCTCAGAGCCTTCCTTTCACGAAGACTTTGGTGCCAGGACCCCTTCATTTCATTATGCCCGTTCTTCTCCGATGCAGAATTGTCTGCCATAATGGGATGTTCTCCAAAATGACTACTTCTGACAATACTTCTAAAAATTGCAGAATGGAGACTTGAAGAGGAGAGAGATTCTTAATGATTTGTTGAAGATCACAGTAGCAGTTTCTGGAAGCATTCCCCTTTGCTTGTAACCTGGCCCCTTCCTTCTTCTCTAGGAGTTAAGTGGTATTTCTTGGAATCCTCTCTCGTTTATTCCTCTAGTGAACTGGGTGGCCCTATGGTTGCCCCGGGTAAAGGGATTATGATAAAGTTAGCAGATGCAGCTAGTTCTTGGGATGCCACTGATCGCACAGGTGACCTGTTCTCTGCGGTACTCTCCAGGGTTTTAGGAAGATGGCATTGTCTAGGGAAAGATAGGTTTTGGTGTTGCTAAGCAGGGTTCTTGGCCTCCTTAATCAATAGAAGTTGCTCAGAGAGCAGACAAGAAAGTCAAGCAAGGCTTTACTGGGGCCCCTGCTGCAGCAGGAAGGAGCAAGAACAAGTGACAGCTTCCCCTGCTCGCTCACTGAAGGAGGGTCGTGAGGGTGGGGGCCGCTTCATGGGCTGGGCTGGAGGGAGTCCTCCCGTTTGGTGATGTGTGCAGCGCATGCGGAAGTAGCAGTGGGGTTTTTGGTCTTTCTGTATCATATTGTCCATAGTTAGCCCCAACCATGCGTGCATGTGTTTATTTTTAGTCCCTTTTAGTTTCTTTGTATTTTGTTGCTCAAGGAGACGTTTGTTCAGCTGCAGGCTCTGCAGCAGAAGGTCCCAGGCCCAGGTCCCAGCGTGTCTCGATGACGTTAAGAGCATCAGTGGTTTCAATCAGGTTGTCAGCACAAGAGTACACCCCTCAGGAGTACTGCTACCCTCTAAGTTGGCAGAGGACGGGAGAACAGAAGCCATGAACACCCCACGGAAGCTTCTGGAAAGCACGTCGTGAAACCCCGGCCACAAAGGTTTAATGTTTGTTCCCTTTTTGATGTTAAGGAGAGACAGGCTGAAGTTTTCAGTTCAGCCCACAAACGCTTGACTCGGGGACACACTTGCCTTAATAAGGGCTTAGTGTGCTAAAAGTTGCCAGTGCTGCAAAAATGGAATTATGTTTATGCATCGTCTCCAGGCGATTGTTGGGAAAGATACAGGTTTTAGGCAATAATAAACCTCTCCTAATGTGTTCAGCATGTGTGACTTAGAGCTTTGTTGGGTACAGAGTGCCCGGCCAAATGATGCCTTATAAGGGTATAGCAGTTCCAAGGCCTCTGCCAAGGGTCCCCCTCTCACAACACAAGTGCTGAAAAAAAGCATGTGCATAAGAGAGGTCAGAACTAGAATTTCAGCCATTTATCCTGAAGTAGGCTTAAAAAAATGTTTGAAGACTCATTGTATGGATGTTTTTTTGTGTGTGGGGCCAGTCCTTGGAGTCAGGGGACTGATGAGTTCCACTTGACAAGCAAGTATTGAATACTTACCAGAAATAAAACCCTGAGCTGAGGGTACCAGGACACGCAGACCTGGTGGGCGGGCGGTAAGTGAAATGTGAGGCGGGGGGTCTGCCCTGGCAGTCCAGTGGTTCAGTTCAGTCGCTCAGTCGTGTCCGACTCTTTGCAACCCCGTGAATCACAGCACGCCAGGCCTCCCTGTCCATCACCAGCTCCCAGAGTTCACTCAGACTCACGTCCATCGACTCGGTGATGCCATCCAGCCATCTCATCCTGGGTCGTCCCCTTCTCCTCCTGCCCCCAATCCCTCCCAGCATCAGAGTCTTTTCCAATCAGTCAACTCTTCGCATGAGGTGGCCAAAGTACTGGAGTTTCAGCTTTAGCATCATTCATTCCAATGAACTCCCAGGGCTGATCTCCTTTAGAATGAACTGGTTGGATCCCCTTGCAGTCCAAGGGACTCTCAAGAGTCTTCTCCAACACCACAGTTCAAAAGCATCAATTCTTTGGCACTCAGCTTTCTTCACAGTCCAACACTCACATCCATTCATGACCACTAGAAAAACCATAGCCTTGACTAGACAGACCTTTGTTGGCAAAGTAATGTCTCTGCTTTTCAATATGCTATCTAGGTTGGTCATAACTTTTCTTCTAAGGAGTAAGCGTCTTTTAATTTCATGGCTGCAGTCACCATCTGCAGTGATTCTGGAGCCCCCCAAAATAAAGTCTGACACTGTTTCCACTGTTTCCCCATCTATTTGCCATGAAGTGATGGGACCGGATGCCATGATCTTTGTTTTCTGAAGGTTGAGCTTTAAGCCAACTTTTTCGCTCTCCTCTTTCACTCTCATCAAGAGGCTTTTTAGCTCCTCTTCACTTTCTGTCATAAGGGTGGTGTCATCTGCGTATCTGAGGTTACTAATGTTTCCAGTGGTTAGCATTCCAAGCTTCCAGTGCAAGAGGTGCGGGTTCCATCCCTGGTTGGAGAACCAAGATCCCACATGCCGTCAAGAAAATAATAAAAAAATTTGAATGCTAAAAAGAACTGTTTGTTTAAAAAAAAATGTGAGGCTCCAGAGGAGACCCTGGTGACTTGCCCTGGGGAATACAGAGCAGGCTCCCCCAGTCATTCAGAGTTGGGGGTCACTGCTCTTCAGTTTTGGGGGAGCCAGGCCCAAGCAGGGGCACCCCAGTGCATATCGGGCTATAGAGAGTGGTGTCCACTGGAAAAATCAGATGCACAGCTTCCCAGGTGGCGCTCGTGGTAAAGAACCCGCCTGCCAGTGCAGGAGACATAAGAGACGCACGTTTGATCCCTGGGTCGGGAAGATCCCCTGGAGGAGGGCATGGCAGCCCACTCCTGTATTCTTGCCTGGGAAATCCCATGGATGGAGGAGCCTGGTGGGCTACCGTCCATGGGGTCAGAAAGAGTCGGACACGACTGAAGGGACTTAGCTCACACACAGCATGAGCATTGTGAGTAAACTTTTATTTGGGGGCAAAATGAGGGCAGTAGCCTGGGGGACAGCACCTCAGAAAGCTCTGAGAGACCTGCTTCAGAGAGGTAGGGGAGGTCAGTGTATATGTGACTTTGGTGAAGGGGTTGTATGCAACCAAGCACTCCTTTTGGCTGAAGGTTACCGCTTGTCACAAAAAGCAAGGGTCTGCATTGATGATTCAGTGCTTAGACGTGAGGAGATGTGAGACTCTGCCTCCTAAAATCTCCTGAAAATATCTATCTGAAGACCTTTTTGCCCGTTTTTTCCCCAGAGCACAGAATGCCTCATTCCTGATCTCCACCCTAAACTCATTTCAGGAGATGTCGAAGGTGAGAGGTTGCAGCAGCTTGTGACTTAGTCCTTGTGACAGTCTTGGTGGAGGCCGATTGTTGCTGTTCGGTTGCTCAGTCGTGTCTGACTGTCCGTGACCCCCATGGACTGCAGCACGCCAGGCCTCCCTGTGCTTCACCATCTCCCGGAGCTTGCTCAGACTCATGTCTGTTGAGTCAGTGATGCCATCCAACCATCTCATCCTCTGCCACCCCCTCCTTCTTTTAAGCCTTCAGTCTTTCCCAGCATCAGGGTCTTTTCCAGTGAGTCAGCTGTTCACATCAGGTGCCCCAAGTATTCGAGCCTTAGCTTCAGTATCAGTCCTTCCAACAAATATTCAGGATTGGTTTCCTTTAGGATTGACTGGTTTGGTCTCCTTGCAGTCAAAGGGACTCTCTAGAGTCTTCTCCAGCACCACAGTTCAGAAGCAGTAGAAGGAGACAGCAAGTGCCAGTTTGTGAATACTTGGCTGTGGGATCCGGTAGCCGAGACCCCACAGGGGTGGGACCTTGCATGCCTTCCTTCACCTGCATCTCCAAGGTCTCTGAGCTCTCACCCAGGACCCTCACGGGGGAAATCTGCTCTCTGGGACCGGCCCTGCATTTAAGAGGGGAATTAACGTTTTTAGCAAGTGTTGTCACAGAGATGTGGGTCATTTGCAGCCCCTCCGCTCTGGGGGCCTGGCCTCCAGCTCAGAGCCCGGGAGAAGCACCTGTTGATCAGCACCTGGATATGAATGTGCACCAGCAGAGCCTGCTCACGGCAGGAAAACAGAGGCTGGAATAATAATGGTGATGATCACAGGGACGCCCCCCTCCTGCCCCTGGAGGCACCTGCCCGTCCTCTGCAGCCTGGACAGGAACAGCGTCCAGGAAGGGGAGGTCCCTGGGCCTGCGCTCTGTGCCCCGCCAGGCTGTGGGGTGACCATGATAATGGGGTCACGGGAAGGATGGGAAGCTCAGGAAAGAGGCTCACTTGGCCCCCGCAGACATTACATGGCAGTGCTGGGATGTGAACTCAGCAAGACTGCAGAATCGGGTGTGCTTTCCCGCAGGGACCCCCGCCCCGCCGTCTTTGCAACTGCTGAGCATGCTTATCTCAGGCACAGAGGTTTCTGGGGGACCCCTGCCTCACCTTGGATCTGGCAGGGCACCTGGGTCCAACCTGTTTGGCCAGACTTGCTGGACGCAGGGAGTGAGTGGCAGACGCCTGGGCACGTGGCCTGTGGGACAGCTGTCATGCTGCCTGCTCCCTGCCCATCCCCCTGGCTGATGCACTGCCCACCACCCTGGGGAGCTACCCTCGCAGTCTGACCCCTCGGACCTCAGGTGGAGGAGAAATAAACCTTCCCAGAGCAGCTGCTGTGAGCGACTCTCATTTGTCCTTAAAAATTTGGATGTTTATGGGCTGACAAAGGATTTAACTACTTGAAGGACTTCTGTTTGTGTTTCGATAACCAGAGGCCTGAACTGTCTCCTTCTTCCTCTACTAATTGCTCCTTACTGCTGCTGCTGCTACTAAGTCACTTCAGTCGTGTCCGACTCTGTGCGACCCCATAGAATGCAGCCCACCAGGCTCCCCCATCCCTGGGATTCTCCAGGCAAGAAAACCGGAGTGGGTTGCCATTTCCTTCTCCAATGCATGAAAGTGAAAAGTGAAAATGAAGTTACTCAGTCGTGCCCAACTCTTAGCGACCCCATGGACTGCAGCCTACCAGGCTCCTCTGTTCATGGGATTTTCCAGGCAAGAGTACTGGAGTGGGGTGCCATTGCCTTAGAAAAATATAAATTACAAGTATGTATCAGCGACATGAGGCCCGGAAAGAGGTGTTGGCATGGGCGCCCTTGCCCTGGTCCCTGGCCCATTTGCATCAGCGTCATTGGGGGTCCTCAGACTTGCAAGGTCTCAGCCCCTCCCGCTACTCCAACCTACTGAGCCAGGATCTGAGGTGGTCTTGATCCACTTTGAGATGCACTGTTGAAAGAAAACAGGAGCGGATTTGCCCGATAGTATATACTTGGTGAACCTTTCAGTAAAGTTTCTGCTTTCTTTCTGGTTGAACTGCATTTATATTCTGAAGATCCCCTGGAGAAGAGAAAGGCTACCCACTCCAGTATGCAGGCCTGGAGAATTCTAGACTGTGTATAATCCATGGGGTCTCAAAGAGTCTTTCGTGAGCGACTTTCACCCACCTGCCAGTGCAAGAGACTTAAGAGAAATGTGTTCGATTCCTGGGTCGGGAAGATCCCCTGGAGAAGGAAACAGAAACCCACTCCAGTATTCTTGCCTAGAGAATCCCATGGACAGAAGAGCCTGATGGGCTACAGTTCATAGGGTTGCAAAGAGTCGGACACGAGGGAAGTGACTTTGCAACCAGAGTTTGGGCCAATTCTGAATTTTTTTATTTGGTGTAGAGAGAAAGATACACCTACATTCTGGTAGGTGTGCCAGTGAATCAGGAGCCAGAATAATGTCCCTCTGGGAAACATGGGGGCATTTGGAGACTTAAACACACTGTGTTTATCTCCTGCAACACAGGGAAATTGTAGCCCACTATTCGAATCTGACTGGGGAATTCTCTGTGACAGTCGAGTGATGGAGGAATTTAAAATTTTTTCCTGTGTTTCTTCTGGAAAATGAACAGGCATTTTAATGAACCCTGATTACAGGGTCTTTAATGTAAAAGACAAAAGCATACCAGACATGTAACCTATTAGATTTGGGCTCTGGTCAAATAAGAGATGATTGTCTGCTGCAAGAACGATAAACCTGCACGCGAAAGCCGTCCCTGACCTCACAGTGATTTAGGGGCAGGAAGCCCGCAGTCACCGTTAAGCTGGAGGACGGCTAGTTTTATATGAAAATGACAGACAGGTCTCTGGGGTTCACACAGCAAGCATAATATACTTCTGTGTCAAGGCCGTTCCAAAGAGAAAAACTTCAGCAAATAAGTTCCAGTGTCAAGTTTTCTTTCCCGTTCTGTTCTTCCCACCAGTGTCCAAGGGGACTTTCCGCTGAAGACCCTGAGGATGAAGATTATCCCATCACCGTGTATCTATTGAGCTTTAGCCCGGGTCCAGCACGGTGAGGGGCCCAGGGCTTAGAAGCAGTGAGCCCCGGTAGTGTGTGCAGCAGCCCCAGCTCCCTGGGGGCAGGAAAGCAGGAGCACATCACCTGCACCGCACGTGCCTGTGGTCATTCCCTCCCCCACGTGTCCCGGCTGCCAGCACCCCACCACCTTCCGTATCCAGTCACGTCTGCTTTCCTATCAAAACATCTTCCCACGTTGTTCTTTCTGTTTACTGGAGAAAAAAAAAAAAAGTACCACATAAGAACTGTGAGTTAAGGTTCGAGGCAAAATGAGGACTGCAGCCCGGGAGAAAGCCCTTCAGATAGCTCTGAGAAACTGCTCCACAAAGGCCAGGGGGGAGGTCAGTATATACGCTATTTTCATGGGGCAGTGGGTACATATAGTCATGAGTACATTCAGGAGGAAGGTTTCTGCTAGTCCCAAGGAGCAGATGTTACTGTTAATGATTCTAGAACTTTTCTAGATATGAGAAGATGCAAGAACCGGGTTCCTAAAGCCTCCTGAAAAGCCCTAACTGTCTGAAGACCTGTTCTGCCAGTTTTCCTAGAGCACGGACCACCTCATTCCGATCTCCACCCTGGTCTCCTTTCAGGGGGCGTCTGAAGGTCAGCGGCTGCAGAACTTAGTGTCCTTATCCTTGTCGGGGGTAGACAGCAAGCGCCAATCCGTAGCTGACATTACCTTTTCATCTCCACAGGTCCCGGCATAGTAATAATGATGATAATGGTTGACAGGCTTGACTGTGTCCTGTGACAGGCACTGTAGGTGTTTTACATGGGTGTCGCTGTTTACTAGTAGCCACCGCCCTGTGATGTTTAATCCACAGTGCTGTCCCCTCCCCCATCCAGATGATCTCCACCCAGCACCACTGCAGCTGTTTGCGAATGTTCCTTCCTAATCCCAAGGTGCCCCTTCCCAGCACAACCTTGCAGACCAGCTCTGTGGAATATTCCTAAATCACGGTTGCACCAGGCGTCTCCTCTCCTCCCAAAGGCAAACGCTGTTCTGACATCTCTCAGATCCATGTGCTTTGCTTGCTTTTGAGCTTTGTATGAATGGAATCATGCAACACGTATTCTTTGGTGTCACATTTAATTTGCTTAAAATTGTGTCTGAAAGGGTCTTCTGGCACACAGCAGAAGTTCTCTCTTGCGTTTCTCTAAAGTATTTCATTGTGTGAACATGTCCGCAATTGCTAAGTCATGTCCAACTCTTTGCGACCCTATGGACCGTAGCCCGACAGGCTCCTCTGTCCATAGGATTCTCGAGGCGAGAATACAGTGGGCTGCCATTTCCTCCTCCAGGGGATCTTCCTGAACCAGGGGTTGGAGCAGCACCATGTTATTCCTTCTTCTGTCTGTGGACGTGTGTGTTGTTTTCTGACTGGACTCTTCTGCACAGTCGTCATCACATGTTAGTTCAGGGCATGAACGCACGCATTCATATGGAGGACTGCAGGTGATTTTGCTACAAATGTCCAAAGCAGCCATTCTCATTTATATTCCCACCAGCAGTGCAGAGGCCACTGTCTCTCCTCTCTAGCTTTCAGAATGGCCCAGGCTGTGCTAGGGTACAGGCGTCGTTTTTTTTGACATACCGGTGAGCGTATGATGGGGTCTCACTGTTGTTTTAATTTCCATTTCTCTGACGGCTGATGAGCTTGAGCACCTTCTCACGTGCTTGTTGTCCATTTGGGATAGCTTTCCTGAAGTGCCTGTTCAGATATTTTGATCTATTTTTTGTTGCACTGGGTTACCTGACTCCCCTCCCACTTGTTGATTTATAAAAGCTATTTATATATTCTGGATATGAGACCATCCGATAGATTATGACAGACATCCTCTTTCCTTACAGCTTGCCTTCTCACAGTGGTTTTCACAATAATGTCCTGAAAAACGGGATTTTAAATTTCAGTGAAGCCTCATTCATAAGCCTTTGCTTTCTGTCTCATGTTCTCCTTTTGTTGTCCTCTAATGACATTTTTGCCCTGTTCAAGGACATGAAGAGCTTTGCTTTGTTATTGTCTAGAAGCTTTATTTTACTTTGGACATTTCAGTCTGTGATTGATCTAGAATGTATTTTTTAATGTGGTGTGAGGTGTAGGGGGTCATGATTCATTATTTCCATGTTAATATTGAATTACTTCATCACCATTTTGTAAAAACACCATCTTTTCTTCACAGTAGAGCTATGACACCTTTATTAAAAGTTAGGTGACGTGTGGCTCTATTTCTGAACAGTCTATCTGTTCTACTGGTTGAATTGTTTATCCTTTCAGACCAAAATCACATTATTGGAGTTACTGTTCCTTGAAATAAGTCTTGTTTCTGATGGTTTGGGACTTCCCAGGTGGCTTTAGTGGTAAAGGGCCCACCTGCCAATACGGGACACAGAGGTTCCGTCCCCAGGTGGGGAAGATCCCCTGGAGGAGGGCAGGCACCTCACTCCAATATTCTTGCCTGGAGAATCTCATGGACAGAGGGGCCTGGCAGACTATAGTCCATAGGATTGCAAGGCGCCAGACACAGCTGGAGAGACTTAGCATGCGTGCCCACGCACTGATGGTTTACCTGCTTCAGCTATCAAGATTATCTTTCCTAGGTTGTCTTTCTTTGCCCTTTACATTTTCATAAAAATTCTCAAATCAGCTTGTCAGATTGCACACATGGGCATGTGCACATGGGTATGCACAGCATTGAGGGTTGAGAGATGAAATTGATGAGGAGTTACATACTTACAATATTAAATTTTCCAAACCATAAATGTGGTATACCCCTCTATTTAATTTAGACCTTTAGTTACTCTTAATATCATCTTCAAGTTTTCTGTGTTGACGTCTTACACACTTTTATGAGATTGAGTCCTACGTAAGTTTGGGGGTTATTGATGCTAATATAAATCTTTTTATCCTTTTTCTTTTCTGTGTTTTTCTATTTCATTTTTATTTGTTTATATTGATAAAATGGTAATACAAGTAAGGCTAATTTTATATTGACTTTGCATTTCTGAGTCATTTAAAACAATGTTTTATGTACACAGTTTTATAATTTTATTTTTTATTATGGCAAGAGAACATTTTGGATTTTTTTCCCTTATACTCACAGTGCATAACTGAATATTTACCAAATAAATATTTCATTACTGTTGATTGATGATTTGTGAAAGAACTTTAGTCTTTTCTGGTTACTCTAAAAGTGATAACATTTCAGACTAATTCTTCAGTGGTCTGACTGTTTTAGCTAAATCTAAGAAGTAACTAAATTTTGTGGGCATCCAATCATCTTATAAATTACAGTGTTTAAAGTAAATAACCTCCTCTTAAGTCAGATATGCACGTATTCCTGCAGACGCCTCTGTACTGAAATCTCATCTTGCTAAAGATTATTTTGTTACTGAATGTGGGAGCTGGCTGCTCATTGCTCAAAAGCCAGTGCTTGAGAGGCAAGGCTGGTGGGAAGGAAAGTCTGCCTTACTTTGGAGGCTTGCAACTAGAGGGAGGGTAGACTCCTGCTCAAAGGCCAGCTCCCCACTGACAGTGGGAAGAGCTTTAAAGGGGGACTTTCGGGGTGTGCAGGCCAAGGGAGGGGCCACACGCAGAGCAGCACACTCGGCTCTGATGGTCGTCTCGCGGTTGATCATCTTCATACAGTTAGCTTCTTCCACTTGAGGGGTTTCAGCGTCTACACACAGCTCGCAGGATACGGCTCAGAATATTGTCATAGGCCGTGAGGAGGAAAGAAAGGTCCTTGACTTTGCTTATCTGACTCGACTGTTTGGGCCTGTTTCACTCCTTCCTTTGCTTCTGCATTTCATCATTCCTCTGTTTAAACTTATTCCTTGGCTAAAGCTTGAGGCTCAGCTGGCAAAGACTCCACCTGCAATGTGGGAGACCTGGGTTCAACCCCTGGGTTGGGAAGATCCCCTAGAGAAGGGAAAGGCTACCCACTCCAGTATTCTGGCCTGGAGAGTTCCATGGACCATATAGTCCAGTGGGTCACAAAGAGTCGGACATGACTGAGTGACTTTCACTTTCACTTTTTACAGACAAGAGGCAGGAGGAAGCCTTGGTGGTGTAGGGTGGGGGTTGAAGGACGGTAGGGTCCTGTCAGATTGAGAGTGCATCAGATAAAGAACAAAAGGAATGAAATTTGAAAAAAAGCAGAAAAGATAAATTGGAAGATGATTAGAAAATTCTATTGGAATTTGATATTTGCTACATAAGCAGGCAAATTTCATGAAGCCCCAGGTTTTACCCTATAGATGGTATTACCTTGTATTTTAAGAGTTAAAAAAAAATAAGTCTCTTGTACAAGAGTTTCTTTCAAACCAGTCATTTAATGGAAGAATCATTGCTAAAATGAAAAAAAAAATCCTCATCCTGCATTTACCGTCCTCATATGATGTATTTTAAATGAACAGTGAATATCTTGACCTTAATACGTAAAGCATGAGGTTAATATAAAAAGAAGTTCATCTAAAATTAAAATTCAAAAAGCACATTAATTCCCTTTGATCTTATACCAAACAAGTACAGCGCCTCTTTCATTAATGCATTATCTTTAGAGAAGAGTCCAGGTTTGTCAGAATTGAAGGAAGATTCATTTAATCAGCTACTGTAGTTCATCTGTTAAATCACAGCTCTTTGCTCTCCATTTGTAAAATAATCTTCAAACTAATGAAGTAAGGTCAATTGCATGTAGTTTTAGTCAAGCCAAATTGCTGTTAATTGCACCAGAGCCTTCGGTAAGGTCAATAAATGTTGCCTTTTTATATCTTCTCTTGAAAATGGCAGAAAATAAGCTTCTTTTCTCTGTAATGCATTCAGGCTTAGGGCAACTCATAGCAGAAGTCGTTCCATTTTTAAAGAATGGTTGGAGGGCTCAGGGTTACCAAGGCAGCTTTAGAAAGGATGCTTTCCTTAGGCACTGTCCTCATTCCTCGCATGACGGTGGTATCCCGCAGGTGGGCGCTTGATGTAGACAATGGACTTTGACTTCTGGGGACAGTCAGCCTGGACCATGCAATCCTTTCCCCTACCTCCTTTGCCACAAACAGTACACGTTTGCAAGTCGGCTCCACTCTTTTGGCCATGTGAGGTGTACCAGTGGCTGGCACGGAGAGCCGGGCAGCCTGGTCCCCCGGGATGAAGAGGAAGGGACCCAAACCCTGGGGAGTCAGCATCTCACAGGGGTCTCATGCATTCTGAACATCTGACATAGCTCTTGGGACTTGATCAAATAAACTTTAAGTAAATTTTCTCTCTCAGTGTGTGTATCTTTCTCACTGTCTCAGTTTATAAACCAACACCGTGTGTGTGTGTGTGTAATAGTGGCACATGTGTGTAATGTGTGAGGCACGAGACAAGGAAAGCCAGAAACACAGACGACAGGAGGCAGATGGAAGGGGGCAAAGGCAGGGGCTGGAGGGGGTGGCCCAGGAGGGGGACCAGGTGTGCTGGGGGGTCAGCCGGGGCTCTGGGAAGGATGTCATGGCCTTTTTCTCTTCTTTGTCTCCACATAAGTTACGATTAAAGTATGTTTGGCTTGTGATGTATTGACGCTTCAGTTCAGGAAGCCGTATGTTTCTGAGTGCAGAGCTGAGCAGAACGGCCTTTGGCGGTCAGTGAGCTCAGGAAGGATGCCGTCCGTCCTGGTAGACGTGGTCAGAGGACCACGAATGACGTGGAAGGCAGGCTGGCAGGGACGGGGCAGACGGGGTGGTGGGTGCCTCCCAGGAGGAGCCCTGGCGCGATGCTGGGGGCTGGAGGGCCCATCTCAGCGTGCGACGAAAGCAGTCCAAGCCTGCTGTCCAGTCACCACGTCCTGTTTGCTAAGGCCGTTGGCACCGGTAGTCCGTGCTGGAGACGCAGAGAAAGGCAGGCGCCCCGAGGTCTTGCAGCCCCATGAGGGTGGCCGGGGGAGCCGTGGGGAGCGAGTCCTCCCTACTGATTCCACCCTCCTCCCCTGCCCCTCGCCCTGCCTCCGTCCTCCCCGGGTTGCCAGAGTCCTCTTGCCTTCTAACCCATTTGGCTGCTCCGTGTACCATCTCCCACGCTAACCCACTCACGCCTGACAGCAGGAGGACGTTTTGTCCTTTTCTGTCGCCCGAGGCGCCTAGAACAGGGCTGGGATAGTAAGCCCTCCTAAGGGTTTGCTGAAGGAATGGAATGAACTCGTGAATAAATAGCTACATGAGATACTAAGATAGAGATGTAAACAGAGGCATTGTTGAGAGGTGGGCTGGGGTAAATTCAAAGAAAGTTTCCAAAAAATGATGATGCCAAATAACCGCGATAGACTGAGATGACTAAAGAAAGAAAGAAAGTGAAGTCGCCCAGTCATGTCCGACTCTTTGTGACGCTGTGGACTGTGGCCCACCGGGCTCCTCCATCCATGGGATTTTCCAGGCAAGAGTACTGGAGTGGGGTGCCATTGCCTTCTCCAGGGCAGATGACTGAAGCATGGAACAAATGGTGCCTTTTCCTGCAGGAGTGTGTCTCCCAGGGTGTCTTTACCTTCTGCGTGTTTCATCCCACGTTATCACAACCATGAAATGTTTCTCAAAATCACCAACATATTTTTTCGTGTATAGACTCTGCTGCTTTGGTTGTTGGTCATGATGGTGGCAGGCGCCATTTAGTGAGCACATTTTTTAGGAACTGCTTTGCAGAAGGGTAACCCAGAGATGGGCTTCCCAGGTGGCGCTAGTGGTAAGCAGCCCACCTTGCAGTGCAGGTAGACGTAAGAGACGTGGGTTCATCCCTGGGTCAGGAGGATCCCCTGGAGGAGGGCACAGCAGCCCACTCCAGTATTCTTGCCTGGAGAATCCCATGGACAGAGGGGCGGGTACTGTCCATAGGGTTGCACAGAGCTGGACATGACTGAAGCGACTTAACACACACACACACAACCCAGAGATGATAACTAGCAAGTGGGAGAGCCCAGGCCTGATCCTGGGGAATCTGATTTCAGAGCCTGAATCCCCACCTCGACAAATAGATCTTTAAGTGTCAAGTGAAAGTCGCTCAGTCGAATCCGACTCTTTGCAACCCCATGGACTATATAGTCCATGGAATTCTCCAGGCCAGAATACTGGAGTGGGTCGCCTTTCCCTTCTCCAGGGGATCTTTCCAACCCAGGGATCAAACCCAGGTCTTCTGCATTGCAGGTGGATTCTTTACCAGCTGAACCAAAAGGAAAGCCCAAGAATACTGGAGTGGGTAGCCTAGTCCTTCTCCAGGGGATTTTCCTGACCCAGGAATCGAACCCGAGTCTCCTGCATTGCAGGTGGATTCTTTACCAACTGAGCTATCAGGCAGGCCTGCCTTGACAAATAAGTCCACCCCCAAAATAGGCCCTAAAGCACCCCTGGGAGCTAAATGTTCCAATTAGTGAAGGAAGCCTTCCTGGAGAAGTAGATATCAGCCTTGAACCGGGAACCTCTGGACAGCTGTGGGAGACGCAGAGGGTAGGAGGGTTTTCCGGGGGCAGGTGGAAATGACCCAACGGCTGGATGCAGAAGGGCTGTGCACGGAGGAGAATCGATTGTTTTTATCCGTGACTGTGGCTTGGCTCTGATTTGGAAGGTTTAGACGCTGGACTCTTCCTGGCTCATTCTTCTGTGTCAGCAGTGATCTCTTTCCTATCTCCTTAAGCAGAGAAGCTGGCATAAATCTGCATGCGAGCTGCCGTTCAGCAGGTGGGACAGTGTAGTACGTTGGCTTCACTTATTCTTGGAATATTATCTGGGTGCCCCAGATAGGGAGCTTTCAGGGGACCCCCCGGCCACGGGATTCCCTGGGGGAAAATGAGGCCGTGTCCAGACCCTGATTCCACGCTCCCTTCACCTCTCAAGTCGCTGACTTTGACCCAAAACCCTAAGTGGCTCCGTTTGTTTCTTCTTTCCATGTCGCCTCTTGCAGGCTCAGGCTTTCCCTGTTTCTCTATTTTCAGCAGCGAGCAGCTGCCCCAAACCACTGTAAGTTGATTTGCCAAAGACAGAGATGCTTGAGACCAGAAAAATAACCCTGAAATGGATCTGAATAAAACATGGCACGCCAGGTGTTGATTCCTCTGAAAACGCCTGGATTCGGTGCTTTGCAGCAGAAGTCTCTTTGTGACATGTCACTCGCTTCAGCTCTGTAAAGAGAAGCTGAAAGCGCAGAGAGAATGATGACCTTGTTTAAAGTTCGCTAGGCATAACAATGAGCTGTTTTCCAAGTGACCAGCCTGTGTGATTTATGACTGTATGCCAGAAAAATTAAATTATAAGGCATAAATAAGTAGGGAGTTGATGTGGGCTCCACAAATAACAGGGAGCTGTGCGCTGTTGTTTTCTCCCAGTGAGAATCCACCCCTGATGGCCTGGGCTGGGTCTGTCTTCTCTTGCGCGTGCAGTTCTTATTGAGCTTGACGAGCATCTGTGTATGAGATGCTGGACGCCGTGGGCTGGTGGCCGATGGAGGACCTCTGTGCCTCTTATCCAGAGTTATCGATGGCATGCAAGCTGCCACTGAGGCGCCGAGATTTATTTTTAATAGTGATAACCAGCTGAGTCATAGCGCCCTGCCCTGCCCTGTGCTCCAAGACCCCACAAGACGTGTATTTGGTCCACACTCTGGACTGACTCACCCTGAAGGTCAGGGTGAGCCAAAAGGACTTTTGAGGTTTCTTCCTGCTCCTGTTTGTGAGGACGTTATGAAACCTTGTTGCCTTGTTTGTACTATCACGTGGGTGTGGGCTGGAAATCCAGATCAACAGGGTAAAATCTCTCAGGAATAAATGTAGTCTTTCATGTCTGTTACAAAAATGAAAGCAATTTGGAGAACACCTGAGCAGAGAGATCTCAAGAGTGTTTGCTGGCAGAACAAAACAAAACACCTGGAGTCTGAGCTGACCTCATGCTCCACGTGGCCCATCTGAGACACTGCGGCGGACTCGGCAATAAATAGGTGTTTTGTTTAATTATTAATTAATATCAAGTATTTGCTTAATAGGAGAAGGCAATGGCACCCCACTCCAGTACTCTTGCCTGGAAAATCCCATGGACAGAGGAGCCTAGTGGGCTGCAGTCCATGGGGTCGCTAAGAGTCGGACACGACTGAGCAACTTCACTTTCACTTTTCACTTCCATGCATTGGAGAAGGAAATGGCACCCCACTGCAGTGTTCTTGCCTGGAGAATCCCAGGGACGGGGGAGCCTGGTGGGCTGCAGTCCATGGGGTCGCTAAGAGTCGGGCACGACTGAGCGACTTCACTTTCACTTTTCACTTTCATGCATTGGAGAAGGAAATGGCACCTCACTGCAGTGTTCTTGCCTGGAGAATCCCAGGGACGGGGGAGCCTGGTGGGCTGCCGTCTATGGGGTTGCACAGAGTCGGACACAACTGAAGCGACTCAGCAGCAGCAGCATTTGCTTAATAAGCTATTATTGTTGCTGATTAATTGACCGCACTGTGGCAGGTCCTAGACAGGTGCTTACAGCATTGACTCATTTGATTCACATATATATCCTCTGAAGTAGGTGCTCTATTAATCCTGCCTCACAGATGAGAAAACTCAGAGGCGTCAGGTAACTTGCTGCGTCCTGCGGTGTTGGATCTGGAACCCAGTTTGTCTCCAGGGTTCCCCACGGGAGGTCCTCTGCACCACGGCCCCACCTCTAGGGTGTAGGCTCATCCCTGGCAGCGTGTCACCTGGTGGGGAACCCACTAGGTAGGTCCACAGTGGTCCTTGTCAGGGGGGATGAGGGCAGAGTCATAGAGGTGGTGTGGTGGCCTTTCTATTTTTAACAAACTGTTTTTCAAATTTTGAACTGTGGTGGTGTTGGAGAAGACTCTTGAGAGTCCCTTGGACTGCAAGGACATCCAACCATTCCATCCTAAAGGATATCAGTCCTGGGTGTTCATTGGAAGGACTGATGTTGAAGCTGAAACTCCAATACTTGGCCACCTGATGCAGAGAGCTGACTCATTGGAAAAGACCCTGATGCTGAGAAAGACTGGGGGCAGGAGGAGAAGGGGACCCCAGAGGATGGGATGGGAGGATGGCATCACCGACTCGATGCACATGAGTTTGGGTGAACTCCGGGAGTTGGTGATGGACAGGGAGGCCTGGCGTGCTGCAGTCCATGGGGCGGCAGAGAGTCAGACACGACTGAGCAGCTGAGCTGAACTGACTCTTAAGGCTGTTTGCTCATGGCTGTGCTGGGCTGCGCTGTTAGCCTGGGGTCTGCTAGGTGTGCCGCGCGGGCTTCTCACTGCAGCGGCTCCTCTTGTGGAGAGCAGGGGTCTAGAGCCCCAGGGCCTCAGCTGCTGCCACTCTCGGCTCTAGAGCATCAACCTGACACATGGGGTCTCACTTCCCGGACCGGGAATTGAACCTGTGTCCCCTGCATTGCCGGGTGGATTCTTCACCACTGGACCTCCCGGGAAATCCTAATGATGGTCTTTTTAAATCATGGAGACCGACTCAACAGGGTTCTCCCTTGCCCCAGTGGGAAGGGCTAACATCATTGCCGGTCCCTGGGAGAGCAGTTTGAGAGATGTGGGCTGAGGGACCTCCAGACAGCCCCGGGGGCTCAGCTCAGGAGGAAGCCAGCCATCACCTTGCAGGAGCCCTGAGGCAGGGGGTGCATCCTGCATCAGGAAACCCTGAAATGGTTGGCATCAGATGAAAAGACGAAGCTTCTGCCTGCGGACTGACTCCTCTGCCCTGGGGGTCAGAGCCACCACAGTGGAGGTTGGCCCCCTCCGAGGGGAGCCTGCCCCGCAGCAGCAGCAGGAGTCAGAGCCCCTCTGGAAGGCAGACGGTCCCTTGGTTAGTGCTGGATGTTATGAGTCCTCAGGGCGCACGCCACGTTTGATGCCACGGCCTCAGACTGGCGTGCCAAGCATGGCTGCACGTTAGAGACCCCGGGGGGCTTTCAGAAGGCTGAGGTCTGGGCCCGCCTCCTCCCACATTGCTCTGGGGTGAGCCCTTGTCCTCAAGCATGTTCCAAGCTCTCCAGATGACCCAGTTTGTGAAGCCTGTCCTCAGGCCCTAGCAACCGGCCACAGCACTCAGCCCTGCTAAGGTGTGACCTTGGGCTGATTCTCTGGGCTCCGTTTAGCCTTTTGCACGTGGTTTAGTCAGAGAAGAAAGGCTTTTGCTTAGGAAACATGTTCAGGGTTCAGGAGGAGTCGCAGGTTTCCAGTTTATGGAGTTTTTATGGCCATTTCATTCCATTAGGTGCTAAACTCCCAAGACGGAGTTGATTCACTTACAAGGCATTCGAGGCCCTCCATGTTTCAAACCCAAATTCCCAGTCTGACTTCCACAGCTCTCCTTTGCATGACTTGTGCTCCAGCTGAACTGAACCACGCTTGCTGTTGTTCAGTCGCTTAAGTCGTGTCTGACTCTTTGGGACCCCATGGACTGCAGCCCGCCAGGCTTCCCTCTCCTTCACTATCTCCCAGAGTTTGTTGAAATTCACAGCCATCGGGTCCATGATGGTATCTAACCATCTCATTCTCTGCCACCCTCCCCTCCTTTTGCCGTCAGTCTTTCCCAGCATCAGGGTCTTTTCCAGTAAGTCAGCTCTCCCCATCAGGTGGCCAAAGTCTTGGAGCTTCAGCCTCAGCTGAGCCACTTACCATTCCTTCAGTGTCCCCTTGTTCCTGCCCTCTTACCTTCTGCTCTCTTTGAATGAGTTCCTGTAGTTTATAATTTCCTCTGACCGTCGTGCCTTGTCAAACTCTGCCGTCCTTCAAGGCTCACCTCAAATACCTCCAGGGAATCGATTCTCATTCCCCAGCAGGAAAGGATAACAGTCGGCACATGCCTCCCTTTGGACACCTGTGACATTTTCCTTTGTCATAGAGGCAATGGCGTGTAGCAGATTTGGTGTTAGATAACTTCGGGGTGAGCCAGGCTTCTGCCTTTGGTTACTTCTGGGGGGTCTGGGTGCAAATCTCCTAGCCTCCGTTCTCTTTCACGTTAAATATGAATGACTGCTCCTTCAATGGGCTTCCCAGGCAGCACCAGTGGTAAAGAATCCGCTTGCCACTGCAGGAGACTCCAGATGCCTTGGAGGAGGAAATGGCAACCCACTCCAGTATTCTTGCCTGGAGAATCCCATAGACAGAGGGGCTTGGCGGGCTCCTCTTTCCACTTTTTCACTTTCACATCCTCATATTTAGGACAGAGAAATGTCCCTATTTCTCTGGCAGTCTCTCCAGGATAGGACACACAGGCGGATGCTGCTGCTGCTGCTGCTAAGTCGCTTCAGTCATGTCCGACTCTGTGCGACCCCATAGACGGCAGCCCACCAGGCTCCCCCGTCCCTGGGATTCTCCAGGCAAGAATACTGCGGTGGGGTGCCATTTCCTTCTCCAATGCATGAAAGTGAAAAGTGAAAGTGAAGTCGCTCAGTCGTGTCCGACTCTTCGAGACCCCGTGGCCTGCAGCCCACCAGGCTCCTCCGTCCATGGGATTTTCCAGGCAAGAGTACTGGAGTGGGTGCCATTGCCTTCTCTGCACACAGGCAGAGACTCACGTAAAGGGCACAGTGCACATATGTCCAAGTGGAGAAACAGTATTTCAGCCCCAGCTAGACACTGACCTTCCAGCCCAGCATCAACTCATTCTTTCTTGAGTTACCCAATGTATTTATCCGCACAAGAGAAACCAGATCTGAAATGTGTGGTCTATACTCCGTAAAGCTGGTCAACCCCCGCCAGGCAATGTGTGGTGGGATAGTCTGCTCTGGGAGACCCCTGTGTGGGCTTCCCTTCCTCCTTCCCCTGAGGGTGAAGATCAGCTGTCATTCCTGCTTCCAAAAGGACTGAGGAGGTGACCAGACAGGCCTCTGTCTATTGCGTTTCCCCCCTAGCAAGGCATCCTCACTCAGGGGCCGTGTTTGGGGGCTGTCTGTACCATCCACTCCCAAGGACAGACACGGGGGTGTCTATCGATGAGTCCTGCTGGGCTGACAGTCCCAAACTGCTTTGCCTGGACTAAGTGACCTCCTGTCTCCTCAGCACAGTGGCATCCTGAGAGAGAGCAGCGTGACTCGCCGTTCTTTCATGAAAAGGGTTAATCCAGGAATTCATGACACCATGGAATCTAGTCCAGCCTCCAGGAGTCAAAGGGCATGCCAAGGCGAGAACATTATTGTATTTTGCCAAGTAAGGCTCCCCGCAGAACGAAAACGGGAACAAAACAAAAATAAATTTAGCAGGACCCGTGGTGGTGGTGCAGTCGCTCAGTCGTGTCTGACTCTTACGACCCCAGGAACTGTAGCCCGCCAGGCTCCTCTGTACATGGGATTCTCTAGGCAGGAGTACTGGAGGGGGTTGCCCTTTCCTTCTCCATTGCAGGACCAGAACTGATGATAAAGAACAGAATGACGATCATAGATTTAGCAGAGAATGTAAAATTCACAGGGCAAAGTGTGATCCACGTGCGTTTGATGAAAGCTAAGAAACAGAGCCCCGAGGGTCCCCTCTGCTGTGCAGTATTTTCTGGGGAGATGAATCCCCTTTGTGTGTAACTGGGTCTGACGGGATGGGAACGTGTAACTGTGAGGTTCAGATCAAACGCGCGCAGAGCGCGGCCCACTTAGCACTCGGGAGTCTCTGACTCACCTGGAATTCACGGCTCAGAGCCCCTAATTGCTGGCCCGGCCCCGCTGTTCATCTCGCTGCCCCTCTTGAAGTGGGAGCCTTTGCTCTGTCTTCCGGGGAAGCCTGCAGCCCTGGGCCCCCGGCAGGTGTTGTCAGCCCAGTTCTAGCTCCAGGGGCTGCTGTCCTGTCTCAGCTCCTGGGCTGAATGGGGCCTGGCTCTGAGCCACGTGGCTGAGACGGGAGGAGAACGGTGATGCTGCTCAGGGGCGTGAGTGTGTCCCCCATCAAGGGGACCACCAAGTAGGAAGAGAATGGGAAAGTGCAAGGTGGGCAAGAGCTGTAGGCCAGCTAGTGACCCAGCTGTGCAGGTGAATAAGATGCGGGGATACTGGAAAGGATTCTCTGCACCCCTGGACATGTGCCTCTCTCGTGTCTTCCTTGGGGGGAAACAGCTTCTGCAACTGGAGGTTGACTCTGTGCCTTCGATTTTTTGTTAACATCTCTTACAACAGGGGTGAGGGTTACATCCCAGACAGAGTCATGGCTGTCAACTGCGTGGGAAGAGCTCCCCAAACACAGGTGTTGGGCCCCGTCGGTCCCCATCAGCAGAGACTGCCACTCGTTTGGCCTGGGGCAGGATTGGCCATTGGTCACTTACAGACTCTCCCTGGTGATTTTAATGTACGGCCAAGATGGGGGCTGCAGTCTTAGTGGGAATGGCCTCTTCAGAGTATTTTAGTGTAGTTGGTTTGCAGAGCTGTGTTCCTTTCAGGGGTACAGCAAAGTGATTCAGTTATACATGCATGTTTATTCTTCAGACTCTTTTCTCTTACAGGTTATGACTAAACAGTATGGCGCCCGGGGCGGTACAGTGGGACCTTGTTGCTTATCTCTTTCACATCTACCAGTGTGTACCTGTCGATGGCAGTCTCCTAATTTATCCGTCTCCCACCCTCTTCCCCATTGGGAACCTAAGTTCGTTTTTTTGCATTCTACTTCTGTTTTGTATACGAGTTCATTTGTATCATTTTTTTTAGATTCTACGTGTAAGCGATTATCATATGACATTGGCCTTGGGGTGAGGACCTCATCAGAACTTTTTAAGTCAACAAGTTTCATGAGTATGAGGGTGAGGAACTGGATGGGGTGGAACCCACTAGAAATAATTAAAAGGATAAAAAGTAATGTCGAAAGAGCTAAATGCAGATATTACTGCCTAATCACCAAGATACTCAGTTTTGCCAAGACTTTTAATAATTAATTTATTCCCTGCAAAGCCTTAAAAAATGCCTCCGAACTGTCTTTAGTAACAGAGTTGTCTGATAAGATTGTCAGATTAATTGACAAGAAGTGTGGGCATGTGTGGAAAACTTGCGGATTTTATTGTTTTGCCTTTGAGACAGGCTTCTGTAATAGGAGGGCGTTATCAATGTTGTCCTTTTACTGGAGAGGACTCTTCCTTTCCTGGGAGGACATGTCACATGAAGGATGAGATTTCCCAAGGTCCATGGAACTAACTGAGAGGTACGAACACACAGAATCACGCCATGGAGCCCAGCAGTGGTTGCTCAGGGTCACCGCCCAGGTGACAGGCAGTGAGGTCGGTGGGCAGGGACCTGGGCTCTCCGCTGAAGGTGAGCACGGCACGTCTCATGGCCCCAGCGTCAGCCAGCACTCCAGCGTGCAGCCTTTATTGCCGCAATGTTGAGCCATGGCAGGAGAAGAAAAATATACCGTGTTCGTCGTTAGTGTAACATGGGAGTGTGTAATTTACCACGCTGGAAAATCCTTCCTTGCATATCTCAAGTCTGTTAGTCAAGCTTTCTCAAGTGACTCTGACAAATTATCTCTGCATTCTCATTCCCAACATTTCTAATTGGATTGCTTCTAACAGTTTGAAAAGCCATGAACTTTTAAAAATAAGTACCAACTGGGGTTGCACGATTATGTGCCTCTTAAATACTCATTTCTCCTAAGATCTAAAAATGACATGTTTGTTTTTATGGTAGAGTTTTGTTTTCTTGACTTTCCTCCAAAATTATTGCTAGCATTCCAGTTAAAGAGAAGCATGTTCAGCATTTTATTTTAATGAAATTGAGTACAAGAGGGGAAAGTAGAGAATACCAGCTTATATAACAGGAGTAAGGGTGAATATTGCCTGCTGAAGACTTTACTCCGATTGGAGGTAGGTAGGTTTGGTTGCTCAGTCGTATCTGACTCTTTTCACCTCATGGACTGTAGACAACCAGGTCCCTCTGTCCATGAGATTTCCCAGGCAAGCATACTGGAGTGAGTTGCCGTTTCCTTCTCCAGGGGATCTTTCAAAGTCAGCGATCGAACCCAAGTCTCCTGCATCACAGGCAGACTCTACTGACTAAGCCACCAGGGAAACCCCAGTTGTGTGTGTGTGTAATTAGGCTCTCAAGTAAAGTTTTTATTGTGGTACATGAAAAAATTTTGGAATGCTATTGGATCATGGTATTAGTTCAAATAATCTCCCTGCCCAAACCACGGACATCAAGTCAGTCAACTCCCTCGTATGCTCAGAGAAACACAGAGGCCAGGAGGAAGGAAGGGCAGCCTGACTCCATCTCACTTCGTGTGGATCAGCTGGACCAGTGGTTCTCAAAGTGTGATCCCTGGACCGGCAGCATCAGCGTCGCTTGGAAACCTGCTGGAAGAGCCAGTTCTCAGAGGCGCTGTCCCAGATCTGCTGCACCGGAAACTCTGGGTGTGGGGCTCTGCAGACAATGCTGTCACAAGCCGGCTAGGCGATGCTCTCCTGATACCGGGCTGATGATGCTTTCACAAGCCGGCTAGGCGATGCTCTCCTGATACCGGGCTGCAGGGGGAGGGGGACACGTGGCCAAGCAGGAGTCAGGACAGGCCCTCACCCCTTACAGAAGACCCGCATCTACGTGGTATCAATAGGCACTTAAGCCATTATTTCAATGGATAAGGCTTTTTCTTTTTATTTTAGTAGCTAATTTTAAAAGATTTTTATTGGGGTATATTGTAAAGAATCTGCCTGCAACGCGGGAGACCTGGGTTTGATCCCTGGGTTGGGAAGATTCCCTGGAGAAGGGAAAGGCTACCCACTCCAGTATTCTGGCCTAGAAAATTCCATGGACTGTAGAGTCCATGGGGTCACAAAGGGTCGGACACGACTGCGCGCCTTTCACACACACACACACACACACACACACACACACACACGCACGCACGGACACACACACAGTTGCTTTACAGTGTTAGTTTCTGCTGTGCAGCAAAGAGAGTCAGCCGTCAGCTGCGTCTGTCCCCTCCCTTTGGGATTTCCTTCCCAGCTGGGTCCCCCCAGAGCACTGAGTATCTCATTAATTGTCTATTTCATACACAGTATCAACGGTGTATATACATCGCCCCTTGTCATTGATTTTGTGCTGGTGGTCCCTTGAAGCAGCCTCAGCAGCCCTGGCAAGTTCTGAACTGATGCTGGCCTGCTTCTCCCGGTTTGCGGCTCAGCCTACCTGCTCTCAGCCCAGCCCTGAGCCTCCAGGGTGCCTCTGCCTTTCACGGACCCTCCACTCTGCCTGACTCTTCTGAAAAATGCCCGTGTACACAGCCTGGTGCCCAGCTTCTATAATTCAGTCCATCCGCCCGGCAGAGTGTCCCTAATGAAACAGGTACCTGCGGTCTGAGCGTCTGTCGTGCCTAGAGGCACATGCCAGCAATTTTAGACGCAGGGGCAGGCTAATGGGAGGGATTCTGTTTTCTTTGGAGGGAATGGGGAGCTGGGGGGGAAGGATGAAGTGCTCTCAATGCTTGTCAGACCACCCCACGCAGATAATTGCCTGTTCTGCTGGGCCTCGGGCTGGGTCAGCTTTTGTCCAAGGGGCAGCCAGCGGTTAGCTCTGGCGTGGAACAACGTTACAGTCCTTTGCTGAATTCAACCCCTTTGTCCGTCTGCCTTCGTACGAGTTCCTGTTCTTGTGCCCCTCATCTCTTGAAGAATGTTAGCGCAGCAACTTTAGCCAAGTAATTAAAATTGGAGAGAGCTCAGCAAGAAGCGTTTAAACTTTGGAATGTGACTCTGAACTCGTCTGCTTCTTTGTGGAAATATTAGACATCAGTTCTTTCAAGTACTCTCACCTCGGAGCCAGATAGAACATTGGTCGAATTTTTCTGACAGCACTTCATCTATTCTTAATGTCGGTAAACACAACCCACTGGAAGTGGTTCTTTAAGAAACTGAGTGCAGAAATCTGATTACTTCAGCACGACTCGTTTCTTCTCCCGCCAAGGGCCGAAGCGTCTTTCAAACTTGAATAATGAAGCAGCTTGAATGAGCTCACCTGAGCGGGCCACAGTTCTCCCCAGGCACTTTCAGATTCTCTGCTTGTCGGAGCCAGAGGTCTGCTCCCAACTCAGGGGACGTTTCAACCATCTGCCAGAAGGAATCCTCTTTTAACTTCACAGGAAACGCCAAAACGAAAAGGGGTCACCTCATCCTGTGACGGAAGCGGTGTTTCTGCCGGTTCTCCGGGGTGGGCTCGGGCTTCCAAGAGAAGGTGGGGACGGATGTTCAAGTCCTTGGCCGCGGGGTGGGGTGCGGGCGGGCGGTCCGGGCGTCCTGGGTAGACAGGCCTGTGAGTCAGAGGAGGCCCCGAGCAGATTCCCCCCGGGGGTCCCTGAGAATGGGGTCTGTGAGTGGGATTTAAGGACCTGTGGTCTGCCAGGGGTACTCCTGGGACCTGCGCCACCTGACTTCAGTTCAGTCGCTCAGTCGTCTCTCTTTGCGACGCCATGGACTGCAGCACACCAGGCCTCCCTGTCCATCACCAACTCCCAGAGTTTACTCAAACTCAAGTCCATTGAATTGTGTCCATTTACTCAAACTCAGGGCCTGACTTCAAGAGGACAGAAAAACAAAGGAGTCAAAACAAACCCACCAAATCAAGAGCTTTCCCAGGGCAGCTGAGACCCCACTGGTGGCCAGTGGGTCCTTTGCTGTGAGCGCCGTGGTGGCCTGGGGAGAGGGCACGTGGCCCGCCAGGAGCCAGAGGTGCTGGGGTGCCTCGTGGCTGGCTTGGGGTGTGGATGTGCTTACCACGCTCCTCCCAGAAACAGGCTTTGACTGGACATCACGTGGGGCAGGGTGTAGAGAGAGAAAGACGGGCACACCCCAGAGTAATGGACGCCTGAGCCCAAGTGAGGACCCACGTGCCAGGCAGGGAGAGCTGTTGGGGAGCGTGTGGGTGAACGAGAAAGAAAGCCTCTTACTGGAGACTGGCCGAGGGTCAGCTGGCGGGGAGACCGCTGTTTGCTTTTATGCGGCTTGATCGTATTCTTCGGGCAGAAATCATTTCAAGTGTCCTAACTTTGAAAGCTGGCACCTCCCCCTACCCCCACACCCCCACCATCATGGACGTGCCTGAAAGCCTAACAGAGACCCAATAGAGACGACTTCCTGGGGTGACTTGGAAAGGAACCTCGGGATGTCTCATTGTGGGTGAGATCGTTATAGAGAACAGCCTTCTGAGAAGGGAAGGCCAGCGCCTGTCACTTGTCCAGTGCTGGCTGCTCCCCTAGGGAGTGGCGCTGAACATAGCAGGCTGACCTGTACGTGGCAGTGCCCACGCATCCGATTTCCAACCCGTTTTCCTGATGTGGAGGGGTGGGGCAGACACAGTGCCAGCCCGGCTGATTTTGCCTATTGGGGCAGGGAGCCAAGATGCCGCGGAGGTCCAAAGGTGCTTTTTAAAAAATTACTTCCTGAGAAGAAAACGGCGTTGTTATTAATGCATTAGTTGAAGTGGTCCAAATTTAATTTACAGAGGAGAGCCAAAGGAGATGGCTGAGCCTCGAAAGGGAGTAATTACAGGAGGAAGGCGAGGGCTGAGAGCGCCTAGGGTCCCCTTAGGTGAAGGCGTTGCTAGGTGACCGTGGATGTGGAGCTCAGGCACACGTGAATCGGAGGCCACTGCCGTGGGGATGCACCCTTTGGAGGTGGGTTCCTAATAGGAGTACTCCCCACGTGGTGACAGAGCCCCTCCCCTGCTGCCCCATACGGGGCCAGACGCGCCAGATCGGCCAGGCCGTGCCGTCTCACCTGCTTCTGATCATCTCTTTTGCCTGCACCCTAACCCTTCCCTCTCCTTTTCTCCCTCCTCCTCCGTCTTCCACCGTGCTGGCTTCCGAGGATGAGCAGAAGAAATGACCACTAATGTGATTTCTGAAATTAACGAGAGTCTTCTTTAGGGAGGGAGCTTAGAGATCCGGAAGCAGAAGACCTGTGTCTGTACACAGCCTCTCCTGCAGCGCGGCCAGCCTTCCAGGAAATAAAAGTGACTCTGTGACTTGGTTGCTTGTGTCTGCTGGGCAGTTACTAGGACAGGTCCCCGTGTCTTCGTACAAGGAGGAGGCGGGTCGCGGTGTGTAGGCCGTTCCGAGGTGTCGGATGAAGACAGGCAGCTGGCCGCCACGTGCGTGTCACCAAGGCCGGCTCCTCCTGTCATCCGCCCGTCATTGTAAAGGGACAGAGTCTGTGCTTCACTGAGAGCTATGGGGGATCAGCAGGTAGACTGGAAATGTTCGAACCATATTTCTGTGTGTGCTCAATTAAAAAAAAATGTTTATTGTGATGAAACGTACATAACATGAAATATACCATCATAACCATGATTTAGGGTACAGTTCCAGGGGTGTGAAGCACAGCCTCACTGTCGCACAGCCGTCCCCAACATCCACGTCCATAGCTCTTCTTCCTGCAAAAGGGAAGCTTTGTCGTCAGTAAACGCTGACTCCCCGTCCTGGCTCCCGGCCCCTGGTCACACCAGCTGCTTTGTGTCTGTGAATTTGAATCCTCCACGCCTTTCATATAGGTGATATCAGTGCTTCTCCTTTTGTGACTCGTCATTTCATGAAGTCTTCAAGGTCCATCCGGGCTGTAGCGAGTGTGAGAATATCCTTCCTTTTTAAAGCTATAATTGCTTATTTTTAGCTGATTGACGTATAAGCAGAAACTCTGGACACCAGCTTATTTTCATGCAGGAAATTCGCTGAGCTTCCAAAAATGTGGCCGAATCTGTCACAGTCCCGATGAGGACACACGACGAAGCCAGAGGTTTTGGAGTCAGACCGACTCTAGCCGGAACCCTGGCCCCGTGAGGACTAGCTGCGTGACCTTGGAGAAGTCGCTTGACTTCTTTAGTCTCATGCTTATAAAATCGGGCTAATAGTAAGTGCTTCATAGTGTCAGGTGGCCCGAGTGAGCTGAGGTTTGTAAAGTACTTATCTTGGCTTTAGAGTATTGCTGTCCTTGTGGTAGCTGGTTGTCACAGCTACTGTTTGGGGGTCATTTTAAGAAAAATGTGCCTGTTCCTTACTAACATTTTTACAGCAGTTCCCACACGAATGTGTTGCCACTTGAAGACCGTGCAAGGGTTTCATATCCGCTGTTCTAAACAGATTTTGTCTTTCTAAACAGGGTAAACTGGTGTTTTGTCTTCTCGCTCCATATTGTGAGAGAGGGGCCAGCATGACAGTTTTAAATAATTCTCTCCACTAGCGTGTATTACGGAGAAGGCAATGGCATCCCACTCCAGTACTCTTGCCTGGAAAATCCCACGGACAGAGGAGCCTGGTGGGCTACAATCCATGGGGTTGCAAAGAGTCGGACACGACTGAGCAACTTTACTTTCACTTTTCACTTTCATGCATTGGAGAAGGAAATGGCAACCCACTCCAGTGTTCTTACCTGGAGAATCCCAGGGACGGCGTAGCCTGGTGGGCTGCCATCTATGGGATCGCACAGAGTTGGACACGACTGAAGTGACTTAGCAGCAGCAGCACGTATTAAGTACTTGTTACACGCCAGATACTCTGAGGGCCCTGTGGATGCAGCCATGACTGATAGGGACCTGGTCCTGAGTGAGTGTGGAAGGGAATGGATTTGGGAACAGTAAACCTGTGTTTAGGTAGCAAGGTGGGGGCAGGGGGCTTTAGAGAAAATTCAAACACAGTACGAGTATCACGAATAAGAGGGTGCAGGGTCGGATGGACACCTGAGAAGTGCTGCTTTGAGGTGATGTTTGAGCAGGGGCTGGTGTGAAATCGGGGGGCATATTATGAAGAGCCCTGGGGGATGGGCTCCGAGTCACAGGGAGAGCAGACTCGAAGAGAAAGCTTTATGGGCTGTGCATTTCTCTCCCTTGAGCTTTATTTACTCCATTTTATTACGAGCCTTGTTAGTGTCCTCCCCACCAGCCCCCGCAGATTCCTGCGTTGAAGCCCTCATTCCCATGGGATGATTTGGAGATGGGTCTGTGGATGATAATCAGGGTCAGGTGAGGTCACGAGGGTGGGGCCCCAGCAGGGGATTAGTGTCCATGAATGAGAGGTCTTTCCCTGCACACTGTCTGCACACCAGGAAGGGAGCTCTCACTGGAACCCCATCTCCCAGCGCCTTGACCTTAGACTTCCAGCCTCCAGAGTTGTGAGAAGTAATGTCTGATGTTTAAGCCACCAGCCTGTGTGTTTTGTCACAACCATCTGAGCTGCCCAGGAAAGCCTTCTGCTCCCTGAATCACTCAACTCACATCCCAAGGCCCACATTTTTTCCTGATTGCCACCAACTTTTTAAACAGATGCCTGCCTTTTGATAAGTGGATGCTGCATTCAAGTGAGGAAGAGTCAGATACCTTCCCACACCTGGACAGGCATGCTCACCTGCCTGTCTGCTTAAGGAGGAGCCAGGTGGGTCCCAGGTATGACCTGCCCCTTCCCCGTGCCCTCCAACCAGAACTGCTGGGCCCCCAGTCTCCCGAAGCGCGTGCATTTGCACTCCACCGGAGGCTCATGTCAGGCAGCTTCTTTGCTCACGTGGTGCTCTTGGGCCTCTGCCAGCATCAGGCAATTTGATGGACACGTGGTGATTTCCATGCACAGGGAGGGCTGCTGGGCCGTGGACTTGAGCAGATGGTGGTCATTACTGATGCCAACGTGTGACCAAGCTTAATTGAGCTGGAAGGGCTGAGGCCGTTGATGGTTGTTCTGTCCTTCGGCCCTACTTAAAAAATATTTTTAGTGGAAAGTGATTAAATGGACGAGGCTTAAACGGACAAGGCAGCAATAGTCTATAAAATATCAGACTGCCCATAAATGCTGTCTCACCACCCCGGGTTTTAACGACTCTAATACTCAGATATACATCATCTCTCATTACTCATCAGGCAGTTAGAAGTGAGATGGGTTTAGTCCTCAGTGGATAAACACTAAACACTACAAGACTTAAAATTTTGCTTTAATTGAGTGTAGCGACACTCGTGAGTATGTGAAGCATGTAAGAAATACATCTGCATCCAGTCGAAGAAACTTCAGGTGGCTCTGTTTGCACACCATGAGTCCTCGGGGTTGACTGACAGCGCAGGTAGCTTCAGGCTTGCACGCGGTGGTCCCACCTGCTTCCAAAATCCTGGCTCTCGCTGGAGCTGGTCTGCCGCCCATTGGCCCATAAAACTAATCTCTCTGCTTAATAGCTTGCAGCTTGGGCCTCATGAATTCAGAGAACTCAAGCCCATACAATAGGCTCTAATCCCTGGTATTAAGATGTTGTAATTTGGCCCCCAACTGGAGGATTTTCTCCTCTCACTGTGTGGCACAGCTGTAATTGTTTTCCTGCGGTTTGCTTTTTGAGAAAGTCAGGGACTTCCTATTGTATTCCTCCTCTGGCAGGGGTGGGAGGCGGGTGAGGGAACTTCTCAATGGTATTGGAAGTCTCAATCTGTTGATAGCAAACCTTCTTTTAGAGAAAGAAATCAAATGAATAGGAATAATTATAATCACCTTCAGAGCAACTAATAGTTACTGAATATGTATCATATGCTCGTGGTAGTCACTCAGTCCTGTTCGACTCTGAGATCCCGTGGACCATAACTCAGCAGGTTGCTCTGTCCATGGGATTCTCCAGGCAAGAATACTGGAGTGGGTTGCCATTCCCTTCTCCAGGGGCTCGTCCCGATCCAGGAATCAAACCCGAGTCTCCTACATTGCAGGTGGATTCTTTACCATCTGAACCCCGAGGGGAGCCTGTCCTGTGCTAAGGAAAGCTACAAGCAGTTTCATTGTGTCAACTCGCAATTCCATCACAACCTGATGGGACTTGCTTTCTTACCCACATGCTGCATTTGAAGAGTGGAGACCCTGAGTGCTTGAGTTTCATTTGAGCAGTTAGTAACAGAACTGAGATTAAAGCCAAACAGTCCATTCTTAATCACCATTTAGTGTAGCTTCTGGGACATGTATTTGAATGAGTCACCTGTAGACCTGACCATCTGAGCCACTTGGGCACCTGCACTGAATTCTAGGTGAGGGAGAGCAGCTATGAGAGTCTGGTTGCAGAGATCAACCCCATTTTTGGTTGTTGTACAAGGGGGTACTTCATCTTTCTAGGTCGGAATCTTGGGGTGTGTCTTCCAGACATAATAGAAATGCTCTTATAATTTTGGATGAACTTTGTATTAGTGTATAGAAATAGGGCGTCATTGTTGTTTGATTCCTAAGCCATATCTAATTCTTTGTGACCCCGTGGACCGTAGCCCACCAGGCTCCTCTGTCCATGAGATTTCCCAGGCAAGAATAGTAGAATGGGTTGCTAATTCCTTCTCCAGGGGATCTGCCCAACCCAGGGACTGAATCTGTGTCTCCAGCCTTGGCAGGCCAATTCTTTAATCCTGAACCACCAGGAAAGCAGAAATGGGGTGTGGTGAGGTATTTTTGAGGGTAGAAACTCTGTCTTCTCTACTTTTTCCTTCCTAGGACCCAGCAAAATGATGATGCCACTCAAGTATTTTTGAGTGAATGTTAGGCATTTTTCTGGAGAAGGCAATGGCACCCCACTCCAGTACTCTTGCCTGGAAAATCCCATGGATGGAGGAGCCTGGTAGGTTGCAGTCCATGGGGTCGCTAAGAGTCGGACACGACTGAGCGACTTCACTTTCACTTTTCACTTTCATGCATTGGAGAAGGAGATGGCAACCCACTCCAGTTTTCTTGCCTGGAGAATCCCAGGGACGGGGGAACCTGGTGGGCTGCCGTCCATGGGGTCGCACAGAGTTGGACACGACTAAAGCAACTTAGCAGCAGCAGCAGGCATTTTTCAAAGCTGCAGGATTTTATACATCATTTTCTACCTATTGCCAGTCATTTCTCTCCATACGTTTTATTCAGCATGTGACAGCGGCAAAGTAGAATAAGCTGATGTATCGTTTCTGAGGGAGAAGCAAAGAAATGGGAAGTAGTTATGTAAAAATAGATATACTGTCAAACTACCATCAAAAAATAAGGAATGAATTTAAGGCCCTAGTGAAAGGCATGTTGACGTGACAGCCTGGCTCCAAGCAGCGCCCCAGTCAAAGGTCATGCAGACCCCCAGAACAGAGAGCTCCAGGGGGTGCAGCAGTGAATGTTTAGACCTAAAATTTTTCCTGAAGTGTGGACTTTTAAAAAAGTGAGAAGTATAAAGAGGATAAAAACTTTTCCAGATGAATATTCCCTAATAAATATAGAAAGCATTATGAATTTAGAAAATTATGATTTTGTCATTCCCAATGCTATAGTTGATACAGGCAAAAATTGACAATGAATGCTGAAATCATTCAGTGACAGTCTGGGGACTAAGATAGCCATGAAGTCTTAAAGTGTCGTTCCATAGATTCTTATTAATGAAAAATGGAAAAATGAAACCACCTTTCTAATTAACATCACGTAACCAAATGATCAAACTCAGTAATGAAAACGTTGGAACAAAATACGTGCTTCTTGGGACGGTGCAGTCAGCAGCCCACAGCATTCCTTACGTAATATTATTGCCAAGAATGTTCAAGTGAATCTAATCATGAGAAAATAATCAGATGAGTCCAGATTGTGGGACTTTCTAGAAGACAACAAGCCTGGATCCATGAAAACAAAACTAAAGTAAACCAAAAACAGTGTCATCATGGAAAACAAAACAAAGTAAAACCTGGCGAGGCAGAGGGGGTGGATGCATTAAACTCAAAGAGAGAAACTAGAAAAAACAAGTGCAAAACAGTACGCCACGATTCGTCACTTGATGAAAAGAAACAGATACAAAAGGCATTTTAGAAGCACTAGGGAATCTGAATAAGGCCCAGGATTATTGTTAGATATTTTAGGTGTTATAACTCAGAGATGTTTGTGTTGGTTGTGATGCTGTAGGAGAATGCCCTTATCAGGAAAGTCACGCTGAAGTACTTGGTGGGTGTTGTTTGTAAGTGGCTTTCAGGTGGTTTAGCAGGGAAAGTCTGTGTGTATGCATATACCCACACGTGTATGCATCCAGGTAGACGTATGTGTATACAGAGGTACCAGGAGAGGGGCAACGCAGTAGTGTGGTAACAGCCGTGATGTCTCCGTGAAGCCTGTGCAGATGTCCACTGCACTGGTTTTCACGGGTTTCCCTAGCTTCCTGACTCTTCAAAGGGAGGCGGGTTGGGGCGGGTGGGAGGGGGCGATGTCTCCGCCCAGCAGGGCTGGCCAGCTGTGGGGAAAATGTCCGGCTGGGCCCTGGGAAGATCGCCTTCTCCTCTAGAGCACCCTCACCTTGGGTGAGGCTGTGTTTTGTTGCTTTTGGTGGTTCTCAGGGAGCATCAGTTTGGGCTTATCCCTTTTTCTGGGCTGTAAATCCACAGAGGAGGGCTTTGGCAGGGGTGGTGGGCTGTTTCTGGAGCATCTTCTCAAGGTGCGTCCTGCGTGGGGGCACAAGCCCGGGGCCATCACCCTGGGTCAGTCCCTGGCTGGTGCCAGCATCTCTGACTTCTGGGCACACCTGGCCACGTGTTTCTAGGAGAGTGTTTTATCTTAGCTTTCTGCCCAGGTGAGAGGGTGGGGAAGGTACTGTGGTCAGCACCTTTCAGAGGCAGAGATGGTCAGAGAGGGCAAAGGGGACCAGACAACGCACGCCATTCAGGGTCTTCGGCAGTGTGGTCTCCACCCGCTCATCATGGTGTCCAGCCTCTTCCACGCCTGTCTGCCCAAGGGGGTCCTGGGAGAGGAGCAGTGATGCTGTGGGTGTGTCACAGGTGGTGTGTGCAAGGTGCGCCTGGGCACAGATATGTGGACGTTTCTTGCCGGGTTTGCGTCTGACTTTCACAAGGCAACGCTTCCACACTCTGGCTCAGACACCACCCAGAGGCATCGGCATCCTGTCCCCTCCTGTCTCTCCTCCCGCCTCCTCTCTCTTTGCAGGAATAGGTGTTTTAAAGGAGGAGGGAGCTGACAGTTGGTGTTGTCGGTATCTCAAAAATTTTGACAGTAAACCCAGACAACAAATATGTTTCTGTATAACAACCATGCACGTATATGGGTTTGTATGTGTATGTGTGTGTATATATATACATGTATATATACATGTATATATATACACATATTTATCAGCATGCCAGAGGACCTGTAGACGTGAATGTATAGGTTTATGTGTATGCATCTTAAAATACATGATACAAAACTTTTATCAAACAAACCTTACACTTATTCTTAGATGTTTATTAATATTTAATATGCTCCCTTCTTTAAAGAGATATTGCTGGTTGGTGCCTCCTATATTGATTTCACAACTTACAGATTAAAAAATGGATTAAGCAATGTGAATGACATAAAAGAATGTAGTAAACAGTGGATCGGGGGTCTGAAACCAATTCTGTCTGCGTACCGCGTGCTTCCTTAGATGCGTGCGTGTGTGTCTGTGTGTGGGTCTACTCACGTGTGTGTGCCAGCCTGTGTGTACATCTGCATGTGTTTGCAGTGAATGTGCGGTAGCCACTGGCCTGCCGTCCTTGGTACTCCTTTCTCTCCTCCTTCGGGGTGAGGCCCTGTCGGAGCCGTGGGTGTGTTGACCTTGGGGCCTGAGCTTTGGCTTTCTCTTTCCCTAAAGTCGTGTGATTACAGCCCAGGACGGGTGGCTGTGCGGTGAGCCAGGAAGGGAGCCTGGAGGACGGTCCGCATCCCAGTGAAGCCACAAGCAGACCCGGTTGTTACGTCCCGTGAAGGGCTCTGCTTTGGAACTGGTCACGCTCTGCAGTCCCGTGGACAGAGGAGCCAGGCAGGCTGCAATCCATGGGGCCGTGAAGAGTCGGCCATGACTGAGGGCCTGAGCACACACTAATCTTGCCTAGTGAGCAGCAGTGTGTGCAGGTGGCACGTGTGTGGGGCCACAGACGTGCTCACTGGTGGCTCTCCCCCAAGCCTGGGCTGCGGCCAGGGATGCTCTGGGTCTGGGTCTGGGTTTGTGCAGCAGGGTGTCCGTGGGCAAAGGACGGCCAGCCCGTGTTTTAAGTTTCATACTTTCGAATTGAGGATCACTGTCTGGTGATGTTATGGTCAAGATGCCATCAGAACTTTAATTACTGTTGAGGCATCCTAGCAGATGTGCCTGCTTTGGTAGAACTTTTCATTTTCCCAAGTTCAAGGGTTTGTCCTGTTCAATATTCCAATTGGTAGAATAGCAGTAGGAGTAATAATAATAAAAGCAGCAATAATAACAACAATTAACAGACTCTTACTAGAAGCTCGTGTCTGTGTGTGTGTGTGTGTGTGTGTGTGTGTGTGTGTACTAAGTTGCTTCAGACCTGTCTTGACTGTTTTTGACCCTTCTGGATTGAAGCCTGCCGGGCTCCATTGTCCATGGGACTCTTCAGGAAAGAATACTGCAGTGCGCGGCCGTGCCCTCCTCTAGGGGATCTTCCTGACCCAGGGATCGAACCCAGGTCTCTTACGGCTCCTGCCTTGGCAGGCTGGCTCTTTCTTTACCGCTAGCACCGTCTGGGAAGCCCTACTGTGAGCTTAACTCCGTGTTAAGTGCTTTTGTGTATTTTTTCCTTTATTCACTGCATGTGTGCGTGCTCAGTAGCTTCAGCCGTGTCCGACTCTTTGCAGCCCCATGGACTACGGCCCTCCAGGCTCCTCTGTCCATGGGATTCTCCAGGCAAGAACACCGGAGTGGGCTGCCGTGCCCTCCTCCAGGGCATCTTCCCGACCCAGGGATTGAACCTGCTTCTCGTATGTTTCCTGCGTTGGCAGGTGGATTTTTTGCCACTATTACCATCTGGGAAGCCCTTATAGGCTCATAAAATACCCGAATTCCCATCCCTCCCTTTGTAGCCCTGCACTCCCGTGTTCTTTTAGATCCTCCCATTAATAGAAACATTCACATCTTTGTGTCTATTTTTCAACATTATTTGGTACTAAAATGTTTCCTGTGGATTGCTTTCTAGGGCATGCTGATTATTCCTACGTGCAAAACATTTTAATATATGGAAGTTACATGCACTGTTGATAACTATATGAAAAATATAGTGGAGCGTTTTGTCTCCAGCTGATTCATGACTCAACAGTTTAAAAAATGTTAGTGAATTATTTAAAATAATACTGATCTCTTAGAGTCATCAAAGGATTCTTAAACCTCCTTGGTAAGGGCCTAGGATCACCCAACATCCCCGAGTAATTAGCTTAGTCATTCTCAACCCACGAGTGCTGAGCAGCTGTTTTACAAAGATGTTCATCTGGGGTCTTTGCACATGGATCCTCCCGTATGTCGTGTAATTGTCTTCATTTGAAAGTTGAGGCCAGAGAGCTGAACACGGACATCGGTATGTGTTACTAGGACTCCAGTGCAGGGCTTTGTAAAGGCAGAGACCATGCCGTCTGAGGATGGCGGTCATAGCATCCCCTGGTGTTTGGGAAGGTTGTAACTGTCAGAAAACGAGGCCTGAAGGCGTCAACAGCAGAGGACGACTTAAGGCTCCCTAACTGAAATGGCACCCACGGCAGACATGTACCTCTGCGGGGAGGAGGTCCCGGGGTTCCAGAAGCATTCGGGAAAGACTTGCAGAGGAGCCTCAGCGTGGGCAGACCCTGAATGCTGGAGGGGATTTGGGAGAAGGGGCCGGGACTGTATATGGACACGTGGGCAAGTGGGGGACAGAACCTGGAGGAGACAGGAAGACCAGTTTTCAGGGCCAATGAGAACTGGGCAAAATGCCTTCTCGCAGTACGGGTGACCGCCTGAACAGCACGGCTTTGAACTGTGTGGGCCCATTCACACACGGATGCTTTTCAGTAGCAAGCATTATGCACAGTCCACGAATGGTTAACCTCAAGGGTTCCAGGGAAGCACAGATGCCAGGGTTTGACTCTAAATTACACGATTAACCCCTTCAAGTTGTTCAAGGGTCAACTGTACATCACATCAACGTACTTTCTGGCTCCAAATTATCATCCATTTTTAGGGAAAACCAGTGAGAATCAGATGAAATTATTGAGTTTTATTTCCAAGAAATGAAGTTGTTACTTTTTAGATGAGGCATTTTTCATCAATCATGCAGCTCCATGCCTTCTACCGTGACGACCCCAGTCCACACAGAATAAATACATGGTCTGCATCACGCTGCTTCCCCTCCACCCCATCCATCGGTCCATGTTTACCAGCTTCCACGGGAGAGGGAGGCAAGGCTGATGAGAGTGGGACTCAGGCCCCAGGTCAGTTCTGCCCCCAGTTGCTGAGAAAGCCATCTAATTTCTGTGAGACAGAATTCCTTCCTCTGTCGGCGGAGATGCTAAGCATTATGTCATGGGTTGCTGTGAAGCTGCGGTGAGACCCTTGCTGCACAGGCTGTGACATGCCCAGAATTATGACTGTGCTCAGCTGCGATTCATCAGTAGAGGTTCATTCCCTATCAATGGCACCCTATGTACAGATGGATTCTTCAGATCAGTAAGAGAATCTTACATAGAAACTGGCGTCGGGGATCATTCATGGAGAAAACTAAATGGATGGTGTTTAATTACCCAATAAATGAGGCTCAGCGTGGGGGGAGTGGGTGTACTAGGCAGGCAGAAGGGTGGTCTCTCCCAACCTGTGAACGCCAGCAGCTTTGATGAGCTCGCCGGATACTTCCGGGCAGAAAGCAGGAAGTAACCCAGAATCACACTTCTTGTTTCCCTATGATCGTGGGCTGGTCTTCATGACAGTCATTCTTCCAGAAAGCCAGTCCCTTCTTGCAGAATTACTGGGTATATTTGTGAAAAGTGTTACTACTGTCTTTTCCAGTCTCTGTGTCCTTCTGAGATATTTTTAAAGAGATGGACTGGATCAACTCACAAACCTTGATTGATCTTGTTGGTGTCTCTGCCATGTCTTCCCTGATGTGGCAGGAAGGATCGCTTATCACCTTCTAATCTCTATGGTAGATTTTCTGAGAGTCTGTGTTTATATATATAAGATTTCTTTCATTGCAACCATCCACGATCCCCTGGTGCTTCTGAAGCCCCACGTTGCCCAGAAGCATTTCTGTCACAGGTTAAGTTTGTGGTCTGCTGTGCTTCCCCATCACAGTCATCTGTCTTCTCCCAGAAACACTTGCCCATTGGTGCTACCAGATCCAGACCTCACTGGACGTTATGGCAGTAATGGCATTATTTCAGGCTTCGGACTTTGCATAGATGCATGCGGGAGTTACGTGAACCTCCCAAGACAGCCAAGGTCAAGTAGGAGGGAACTTTTCTAAAACAAAGAGGACTCCAGATTTTCACACGGTTGCTTTGTTTAATGTATAAGCAGCAGCTTAATTTAGGAGAAGAGATGCAAAAAAACCTCACCTAATTAGAGAAAGCAGGGGAGAGTCAAAGTTGAAATATGTGCTGTTCATTGGAGCATTCCTGGAGCTGGGGCAGGACTGAAACCACCCCCGAGAGGAAAGAAGCAGCTCCTTTCTTGTGAGCCAGCCCTGGAAATTACGGGGCAGAGGATGGGGCAGATGACCAAATAAAGGAGACAAGAATGGAGGTTTGAGGATTTCCCTGGCAGTCCAGGGGTTAAGACTCTGCACTGCCAATGCAGGGGTTTGATCGCTGGTCAGGGAACTAAGATCCCAAATGTCATGTGGCACAGCCAGAAAATTTTTTTTTTTAATTTTTCATTTAGAAAAAAAATAATGGAGGTTTGGGCAGAGTGAGCAAGTATTCAGAATGCGGAAACCAGAGTGGTGAGAAATGGCCGTGTTAGACTGACAGGACAGGACAGGATGTGGATGTAGGAGAGGAAAGGACAGAGGATGAAAGTGTGAGAAGAGAAAATCAACCTAGAAAAACTTCAACGCAGCATCTAGCTCTAGAAGCAGGACGTTACTGGTCTTTGAGCCCTGGGCAACTTCTGAACGTGGCCGAATCATTCATCAAGAGCCAGGAGAAGGCATCCTTCATTTCAGCAAACATCTGTGGGTGACTTGGCGTGTGCTGGTATTACAGGAAGGCCAGGTGCATGGTAAGGCCGAACAACCCTCAAACATCAGTTTGGAACAGAGAAAGGTTCAGGGCCGTGAAGCGAGGCCAGTGGCTCGTGCCCAGATAACCGTGAACTCCCCAAAGCTTTCAGCAAAGCCCTTTCCTGGTAAAGGTGAGGGAGGGGCCTGGTCAGTTGCTGCAGACTTCCTGGTGTTAGAGCCTTTGTCCTTGAGGTCAGGTCACGGTCAGGTAGCAAAGGTTCCTGTAAGTCTCCGCTGAAACAAATATTCTCTTCTGACAAGGAAGGGCAAGGTCCGCAGGCTCAGCTTTCACCCTCCAAGGTCCAGGTCCTGGCTAAGAGGAGGGGTTCCCACCGGGTCGGTTATCCAGCCCTGGAGCGCTCATCTGGCATCCAGTCTGGATCCTCTCCTGGTGCGGATCAAGTGGCAGACCTCAGCAGGCAGAGTCCTCAGCATCAGGCACCCGACCCGCCCAGCCATCATCACTGAGGGAGCCTGGCGCCCAGGACCCAGCCCACCCTCATGCTCCCTTGTGACCCACGGAGGCGGAGGTGGGGGGGAGGTTCACCCCTGCCTCAAGGCTGGGGTCTGGCGCTGGCCATGGCGAGGACTCTGGAGCCTGCAGGACAAGCCTGGCCCGGGGCTCCCAGCTCACCCGCCGGCCCAAGTTAGGGTCCCGGCGAGAGGCCCTATCCTGCTCTCATCGGCCTCCCGGCCTCAAGAGAACCACCAGGCTGGCCGCGGCTGAGACAACCTCGGCGAACCCCACTTCCGGTCTCGTGCCCGCGTCTCGCGAGAACGGCCCAGCGCGGACTGACGGCCGTGCGCCGACCGTGGGCTGCCGCTGCCCGCAGGAGCGCAGCTCGGCCCGCGCGGAGCCGCGAGCCTCGGGGCGAAGGGAGTCGAGATGCCAGCGGCCCCCGGTGAGGACATTGCCGGAAACATCCAGGGATGCTTTCTAACAACCCCGAGAGAAGGTGCGGCGGCTTCATAGAGCCTGGGCGTCTAGCCCCGGGGGGGGATCCGCAAGTCGGCTGAGGGGGCCGGCCCGTGGCGACCTGCTCTGACCCGCTGCAGGGGCCGTGGAAACAGCGTCTTGGGCAGACGTGGGGTCAGCGCAGCACTCAGGGCTGACACGTGTTGGGAGCACAGACGTGTCCCCGCTTCCTCGCCTCCGCTCGGTCGCAAGCGCTGGGCAGCTCCTTCGCGGCCCCACGTCGTCATGGCAGCAGCGGGAGGTGTATCCCTCAGGCCCACCCCGCTCCCCACCAGCACCCACACCGCAGTGCTGCGAGACGGCCCTCTGCGTTGGGACCTTCCAGTCAGGAGCCCGGGACTAACCACCTGTCCTCTAGTCCGGGACACCATTCCTGTCTTTCTTTGTCACTGTTTTGTTCATTACCCTCTTCGCCGTCTGACACCAGCCAGTTCGCTCCATCAGAGCAGGAACCGTTTATATCAACTGTTCTGTACTCAGCACCTTAGAAGAGGGCAGGGCAGGCAGCAGGCACTCAAAAATATTCACTGAATAATTGGAATAAATTAATGAATTGGAATAAGGGCTTCCCGGATGGCTAAGTGGTAAAGAATCTGCCTGCAATGGAGGCGATGCAGGAGACACGGGTTCGATTCTGGGTCTGGAAGATCCCCTGCAGGAGCAAAACGGAAACCCACCCCAGAATTCTTGCCTAGGAAGAATTCCATGGCCAGAGGAGCCTGGCAGGCTACAGTCCATGGAATCGCAAAAGAGTCAGACGCAACTAAGCGACTGAGCATGTAATTGTAATAATGGTTCGATCACCCCCTAAAGCTTGTCTTACTATATTTATGCTCTCAGGATAGTTCTTCTGAGCCTTTGAAGACAGTGGCATCTTCAGATTCACTAATTTCATCGAATAGTTTCATTCAGATGATCGTTCAGATTTCTTGGAGCCCTTAAACATGTCTGGGTCTCCCCCAGGAGAGTTATTTCTCCTGGAGGTGGGACCCAGGCTGTTTTGGTTTTTGATTCCGATGATGGTCCAGGCTTGGGAACTACAGAGTCCATCGTCCCCTTTGCACAAGAGAAACAGTAGGCTCAAAGACATAAAACACCTTCCCTCACAGCAGCCAGTTCCCTTCTCTGCAGTCTGGTCTGCATCTAACACGAGCCTGGAGAGAATCTCCTGGCCAAGAGGTGACTGAGGGTGGAGTTTAAGCAGGCTTTTGAGGGACAGTAGATTTATGACTAATAGTAACATTGGGAAGTTGATTCCAAGTGAAGAAAATGCATCCAGTGCCGTTTTAAGCAGAATTAAGATCGTAGCTCCTCACTAACTTGTCCCTGGTGTCTTAGCAGTAAAGAATCTGCCTGCAGTGGAGGAGATCCCAGTTCAGTCCCTGGGTTGGAAAGATCCCCTGGAGAAGGGAATGGCAACCCACTCCAGTAGCCTTGCCTGGAGAGTCCCATGGACAGAGGAGCCTGGTGCGCTACAGTCCATGGGGTCACAGGAGTCGGACGTCATTTAGCAACTAAATCACCACCAAGATCATTAAGACCTGGATGTGTGTGTGTGATAGTCGCTCAGTCGTGTCTGACTCTTTGCAGTGCCATGGACTCTAGCCCGCCAGGCTCCTCTGTGGACTTCTCCAGGCAGGAATACTGGAGTGGGTTGCCGTTCCCTTCTCCAGGGGATCTTCCTGACTGAGGGAATGGACTTGGGTCTCCTGCATTGCAGGCAGATTCTTTACTATCTGAGCTACCAGGGAAGCCCAAGACCAGGATAATTTAATACAGATTTCTATTGGTTAAAGGCTTTCCTCTTATTTCTTGGTGATGGGTTTCCTGCTCAAACGCACAAGTGACATCACAGGAGCCCAGGTCAGTCCTCAGCACTGACTTCTTAACTGTCTTCACGTTGATGGATCGTTGTCCCCGTAGTGAGTACTCGGCCTCATTGAGTTCGTGATACCCTCACCTGAAGCACATAATTTATATAGAAATGTCAATATATTATTTAGGAGGGCACTTTTGCTGATTTTGGCAATTCCAGAGAAGGCAATGGCACCCCACTCCAGTATTCTTGCCTGGAAGATCCCATGGACGGAGGAGCCTGGTGGGCTATAGTCCATGAGGTCGCTAAGAGTTGGACACGACTGAGCAACTTCCCTTTCACTTTTCACTTTCATGCATTGGAGAAGGAAATGGCAACCCACTCCAGTATTCTTGCCTGGAGAATCCCAGGGACGGGGGAGCCTGGTAGGAGGCTGTCTTTGGGGTCGCACAGAGTTGGACACGACTGAAGCAACTTAGCAGCAGCAGAGCAACTAGGGAAAGGCAGAGGGAGGGTTGTGAAAGTCCAGGGTGATGATGGCTGCTCACTCAGGGATGAGACGAGGAGGCTGAATGGGATTCAGATGTTTCATTTCAGGGTGAAAGCAGGTGGTTAGAAATTAATAAAAACGGAGGTGATTTCATCTACCCAGGATAGGCTTATGATTTCTAGAATGTTTTACTTAAATTCTGTTTCACTGCAGGGATCAGTGTTCTAGTAATTTCATAATGTACCCTTTGATTATTTCATTGTCTCTTTGCAGTGGGCAATTAGCCTTCTGTGTCCTGGAATTAGTGTCAGACAATAATATGTTTTATAGAATTTGTGTGATGACTTATTTCAGTGCCTATGTATTTAGAAAACTAAGAGAATTGGAGGGGGGTTATTTTCAGAATTTTGACCTGGATAATATCTTGAAGATATTGGACATAATATATTGCTTTTTGTTGCATTCTGGCATTCCCCAAAATATAATTCGCAAGTTCATTTTTAGACACAATCCATTTAATTAAAATTCTCATGGTAACTTTCATATGCAGCAAGTGAATTTTCTCTGAAAGGATTAAACATCTCAGCTTTGAAGCTGGATGAGTGATTATTATAAAAGCTAAATTAATACAATTTGACCTAATTTCAAGACAGTGACAGTAACATAAGTAGCCTTATAAGAGTGGCTTTTATTGCAAATATGTAAGTTTACAATTGGAAAAGACCCTGATGCTGGGAGGGATTGGGGGCAGGAGGAGAAGGGAACAACAGAGGATGAGATGGCTGAATGGCATCACTGACTCGATGGACGTGAGTTTGAGTGAACTCCAGGAGTTAGTGATGGACAGGAAGGCCTGGTGTGCTGCGATTCATGGGGTCGCAAAGAGTGGGACACGACTGAGCGACTGAACTCTAGTTGTTTAGATCCATGCTGGGAAGATAATAAGTGAGTGAATGTCAAGTAGAGATATAAAGAAAACTAAGGTATGAGGGTGAAGTGTGACATCCATAGCAGATCGGGGCAGGAGAGGGTCTGTCGCGTGAATGGGGCCAGAGACCACTCGGGGTCCAGAGCGTACTCACCGGTGCAGGGCTTTGGGTTTTATTTTGAGTGAAGCTGGGAAGTGTTGGATCAGAGAAGCAAGAAGGTCTGCCTGTGCTCTCAATACCTGCCTCACTAAATTACAGACCTCCAGGCCGCATAAGAAGCAATTGTGTCCAGGTCAGGATGGCGCCTCAAAAGTCACGAGAGCAGATACCCAGCGGGCGTGGGACCAAGAGAAGCAGGAACCAGGACTGGCTTCCTCTGTCCTTGGCCCTCATCCTCTCCGGGCCAGCCCACTACCCTCTTTGCTTCTCCCCTAAAGCCTCCTATTCCTGCCCTGCTCACGCTTCCATACCCACCGTAAACGTGGCCCCGCCTTGACACCTTCTGCCCTGCCCACCAGCCTCTCAGCTCGTCACCTGCAAGACCCAGAGACAAACACACAATCTGCCATCAATTTTCACGCAACCAGAGAGCAGTTCTCCACTTTCTGAATACATGGCTTTCAACAGGTTGCCTTATGCGTCAGACTTTGGTGTCCTCACCAGTAAAAGCCCACCCACCTCCAGGGGCAAATTCAGCAAGAAGATGTTATGAGACCTGGCGCACACTGACTGTGTGAGGCGCCCTGTGAACACTGCTGCCGCCATCGCGCTCCTGCATTTGCACCCTATTTCATACGCGTGCTCTTGTTTTGCATATGATATCACGTGTATTGGTTCTGTTCTACCGTAAAATCTTAAAGAGTAGGAACCAGGGCTCAGAATTCCTTGTCTTCCACACACAGCGTCGGGTGGGTGGTGGTGGCCCTCAGGTCTCTACTGGGTGGGCAGCTGCTTGTGCACCAGCCATCTCCCCTGCCACCCCGCTTTCCCCGCAATGAGCCCTCCAGCCTGCACGGCCTCAGAGTCACGCCTGCGGGATGATGGCCCTGTTCCAGACTCTTCCACACCCCTACTGAGTATTTCTCATTATCGGCAGACACTTCCCTGGATGTGTGTCTTCCCAGACTCAAATTTAGAACATCTCAAACCTGCCTCCTCTAAACGGCCATTTCTCCCGAATTCATCATTCTGGGAGCACAGCCTCCATTAATCTCTGTCAGTCAGTCACGAGGGCTTTGTAAATTCTTCCCTTTCCCTCAGACTTTCCTGGTGTCCCACCTGGACAGACTCATCAGCCCCTGATCCAGCCTAGAGGTACTCGCTGTCCACCCGCCTTGCACACCTCAGCCAGGGAATATTTACGATGAAGATGGTAGTTCTGCACAATGGTGAGGGTGAAGGGTGGGTGCTGCGGAGGGCAGGTCAGTGACTTGCTTCAGGGTTCTCTGAGTGAAGCACACCTCACAGTCACCTTGGTGTGACCAGAGTCTCAGTGACCAGAGGAGCCAGCAGTGTGCCCCCGACTTCCCCATGACAGTGTTCCTCCTTAATTGTTAGCGAATGCAAGTTCCTGTGCCCAGCACACAGTGGGGCTAAACAGACTGATGTTTGGAGCCAAGAAAGTTTATTGTAGAGCCATACAAGAAGATTTGTGGAAAAAAAAAAAAAGATTTGTGGCTTGTGCCCCCACAAACTCCGGAGCTCCCAGAGGATTTCAGCACAACTTTTAAAGGCACAGTGAGGGAAGGGGCGTGGTTGGTTGTTGTAAACTTCTTGGTGTCAGAATCCTTTGTTCTTATAACTACACACCTAGGTCAGCTCACCATGTTCCTGTAAACCTCCAATAAGACAAGTGTTATTCTCTGTTCTGCAACTTTTTATCTCTATATGAATGAACTCTTACCTGTGAGTGTCCTGAGAATGGACTATCCTGTGTATTTCAGGCTGTGCTGTGCTTAGTTGCTCAGTCATGTCCAACTCTTTGCAACCCTGTGGACTGCAGCCCACCAGGCTCCTCTGTCCATGGGGATTCTCCAGGCAAGAATACTGGAGTGGGTTGCCATGCCCTCCTCCAGGGGATCTTCCTAACCCAGGGATTGAACCCAGGTCTCCCACATTGCAGGCAGATTTTTCACCATCTGAGCCACCAGGGAAGCCCGTTTCAGGCTGTAGGCAACACGCTTTTACAAAAAGTGCTAGCTGGCATGACTCAGCACAGGCACTATAACACATCCAGCATGGGGTCAGATCTGTTCTCTCCTGTTACAGTATCCACTGGAGGAAGCCTGGTTGTTAAAGACCCCCGAGGTGCCATATCAATAAAGGTACTTTTTCGGTAGATATTCATCTAAGAAGTAATATCTGTAAGTAATTTAGCTGAGCAAAGGCCTCCATTGATTAACTTTTCTTTCCTTTATTAACTCTGCTTCTAAGAAGAAGCATGTGACAAGCTCCTGTGAGCTATTTTGTGCGGATCTCTGGCTAGACTCCGTTTCCGTGAGGGCTCCAGGGAGGCGGAGGGGTCTTCTTTCATCCAGGATGGGTTTTGCATGTTTGACTTCACTAAGGTAAAGACTGGACGAGTATATCTAGGGAACTTTCAATGGAGAGTTGAGATTAGTGTTTCCTGTTAGTCCTCAGTTAATTAGAAAATTAAATTAATCACAACCCTCATTCCCAGAGCTTTCTGGTTAATTGATGTGTTACTGTATTTGGGTTAGAGAAGATCCCAGGAGGCACAGAGATATAATTGTGTAAAATTAGAGGATGGAAGGAAGAAGGAACTGCAGACAGTTTGCAAAGTTGCAAGGCAGCAGTCCCTTGGCCAAGACATTGCTTTGGGAGACCTGGGGCCAGAGTCTGAATCCTCGGGACACACCCGCCGTGAGTCCAGAGCTATTTAAAGGTGAAGGTGTTGCTTTGCACTCTTCATCTGATGAAGAAAAGAAATCTGAAGTGCTAACCCTAAGTTAGAATCATTTTAATACTTTCAATTTGCATTTAAAATGCACATGTTTTTCTTGTCTCAAATATAGGTCATCTTGAATAGTCTCCTAGTATGTAGACTGGATTTGTTTAGAAATACACAAAGTGGAGAACAGTCTAGACTCCTGAGGAGCCAAAAGACTAAACAGCTGAGGGATTTAGATGGGACATTCTCAATATAAAGTTTTAAATGTCCCAATGAGAGAACCTTTACCAGGAAACAAATTGCAATCTGAATGATCCATGTTGTTGTTAAGTCACTAAGTTGTATCTGACTCTTTGTGACTCCAGGGACTGCAGCACACAAGACTCCCTGTCCTTCACTATCTCCCAGAGTTTGCTCAAACTCATGTCCATTGAGTCGATCTCATCCTCTGTTGCCCCCTTCTCCTCTTGCCCTGAATCTTTCCCAGCATCAGGGTCTTTTCCAATGAGTTGGCTTTTCACATCAGGGGGCCAAAGTATTGGAGCTTTAGCTTCAGCATCAGTCCTTCCAGTGAATGTTCAGGGATGATTTCCTTTAAGGTTGACTGGTTTGATCTCCTTGTAGTCCAAGGGGCTGTAAAGAGTCTTGTCCAACACCATAATTGAGTATCAATTCTTCAGCACTCAGCCTTCTTTCTGGTCCCACTCTCCCATCAGTACGTGACTACTGGAAAAACCATAGCTTTAACTAAACAGACCTTTGTTGGCAAAGGGATATCTCTGCTTTTTGATACACTGTCTAGGTTTGTCATAGCTTTCCTTCCAAGGATCAAGCATCTTTTAATTTCATGGCTGCAGTCACTGTCTGCAGTGATTTTGGAACCCAAAGAAAGAAAATTTGTCTCTGTTTCCACTTTTTCCCCGATATTTGCCATGAAGTGATGGGACCGAATGCCATGATCTTCATTTTCTGAATGTTGAGTTTTAAGCCAGCTTTTTCACTCCCCTCTTCCACCCCCATCAAGAGGCACTTTAGTTCTTCTTTGCTTTCTGCCATTAGAGTGGTAACATCTGCATATCTGAAGTTGATATTTCTCCCAGCAATCTTGATTCCAACTTCTGATTTATCCAGCATAGCATTTTGCATGATGTACTCTGCATAGAACTTAAATAAACAGGGTGACAATATACAGCCTTGGCATATCATTTTGCATGGTGTACTCTGCATAGGACTTAAACAAGCAGGGTGACAGTATACAGCCTTGGCGTACTCCTTTCCTGATTTTGAACCAGTCTGTTCTGCGTTTGTTTGAACTGTTTCTTCTTGACCTGCATGCAGATTTCTCAGGAGGCAGGTCAAGTGATCTGGTATTCCCATCACATTAAGAATTTTCCACTGTTTGTTGTGATCCACACAGTCAAAGGCTTTAGCGTAGTCAGTAAATGATCCATGCTGGGGCTTAAAGCCTATGGTGGAAGCAGAGTTTGCATAATGACCCTTGCCTTGGAAGATTCTAATGAAAACTGAGGTTGGTATGTGGACTAAGTACTGTTTATGACTCAATAAAATCTCTTATAGGTTAGTCAGGGGGAATGTTTATTCAATAAAGAGTTGCTTGTAATTGTCATCCAGCCTTTTATAATTTTTGTCCTTGGGGGCTAGGGGTGGGAAGCTGGCTGTGGGCGAGCCATGGAATTGGCCCACACACATTTTTGTTTCTCCTTTTGGACCCAGTAACGTTAGGTTGTACACTGATTGCTTATTTAAAAGTCTCATAATCTTTAGATGAGAGTACACTGCCCTGCATTTTTAGAAAATTGACTTGATTTGACTCTCCAGCCACTGAAATAACAGCACAAATAAAGTACAGTGGTTTGCTGTATGCACGGCGCCCCGCTAAACCATCCACATGCATTATAGTCCTAATGCGTAGAACACCTTCCATGTGGGAGTTACTAGTACCCCCACCTCTACAAGCGAGGAACTGAGAGAGGCTCAGTAACGTGCTCAAGGCAGCAAGCCAGCAAGGGCAGGGTTGGGATCCAGACTCTGCCATCTAACCCCCAGCTTGCTGTGGTGACCGCTGTGCTAGGGTCGTGGAAGAGAGCCTTGTCCCAGACGCTCCAGGGAGGCTCTGCAAGGGAGAAAGAGACAGAGAGAAAAGGAATGAGAATGTTCCTGTTTTCCCTTAACTTCAGGAAGAAAAGTTGACCAGCTTGCACCTTCCTGGGCACAAAGGGAGGCTGTCTGATGCTTATATTGGAGCAGAGATAAAAATGCATAAAAAAAGCAGGATAAAAAAGTCCTTGACAGACGGTAGTGACGAATAACTGACATCTAACAAAGAGCCTGGAGCACACATAACCTTGATTTCCCATCATGACACAATTTCCACTTGTTAGTAGAGGCAGGATGTTATAATAAATGATGAAATGTACAGGAGATAGGGACCTACTTTCAGAATCTAGTTATTTTAGAACAAAATGAAGCTACTTCTTTTTTTTCCGTCTCTGTCTAGCAGTGGGCATCAACTGAACAGTGGTACAATGGTCCCCAAAAGGATGAGAAACGTGCGTGCTGGCAGGCATAGCCTTTATCTTATGGACATGGTGATGGGGAGGGCAGTCTGCTGAGAAAGGAATGAAAGAACCATATTTCAGTTTTAATTCCCCATTCATAAACTTCATTTAAAAAGGAGAGAGAATTCTAGAATCTGCAAACTGGTGGAAAATAATGGGTTTTTTCCTCCCTAAAAAGGAATGTCTTTGTCATGAAGCTGCACTTGCATTCTTGGATAAAATATTACCACTGTTGTGTGCAATGTGATTTCCATAGGAGAAATTATCAGCAGATGACCTGCAATGAATCATATGCCACGGCTGCAGGCTGCTAATACCAAGATTAATTCTCTTCTGATGGGGAGGCTGCTCACATTTGGATGGAAATGTTGATGATGCTGGGTTTGGGATGAGTTCTAATGTATTTGTTTACTTTCCAGCACTCCTGAGATGCAGATGAAAAAGCTAGGTGGCAGGTGTACAATATGTTCATCCGCTTTGTGCTGTGTGTGGGGGGAGGAAGGCGGTGAAGGCATCTTTTCTAATAAACAGCCCTCTTTCTCTTGCCAGGTCCCCAGACATTTCCAGGTCTTGGTGCCTTTGGGCTTTAGGGCCAGGTTTTCAATATAGAACATTTGGAGGGGATGACCACTATTCATTTCAACTTACTCTTTCCCTGAATGTACATTTCTGGATTTATATCCAACAGTTGTGATGCTATGAAACAGATGGTAATTCTGGGCACAGCAGCATTGTTAGTAACAACTGGTGCATCCCCGTGGATGTGTGTAAGGTGTAAGAATGATAAGGACCGTGTATTGAGACTCTGATCTGGAAAAAGCCCTGGAAAGACCTTGATGCTGGGAAAGATTAAGGGCAGAAGGAGAAGGAGATGACAGAGGATAAGGTGGTTGGATAGCATCACCGACTCAGTGGACATGAGTTTGAGCAAGGTTCCAGAAATAGTGAAGGACATGGAACCCTGGTAAGCTGCAATCCATGGGGTCACAAAGAGTCAGACACGACTGAGCGACTGAACAACAGCAACATCAAGACCCGTGTTGTGTGCTTGTGACCTGCCAGGCAAGGCACCAGTCACGTTATGTGTGTAACTTACTAATCTTGCCAATTCCTCCATAAAGTAATCATTATTATCTCAGTTTGAAAACTGAGGTGCATGTCATTTAAACGGCTTGCCTAAGATCTTTCAGCTAATTAGCAGCAGAGCCCAGCTTCAGTCCCAGGAGGCTCTGACTCTGGAACTGGCATGCTAGCCCATCGCACTGCCAGCCCGCTCCTAGAGATGCATCTGTGTGTTGATGGCAGGGTGGCACCTCTTGTGTTTGATTTGCACTTCAAGTGCCTTCATGACCCGTCAAGTCACCCTCTTATGCAGGCACCAAAATGATCCCACAGAGAAAGTATCTCTCTCCATCATATTTCTTTTTCCACTTAATGATCACAATTTTTTCTCCATCTCAAGTGAATGGGCAGCTTGCTTTTCTCATCCTCTCCCGATTCTGGTAATGCTGCTTCTGCTTTGCAGATTGAAGCCACCACAGCAGGCAGAAAATCAGGTGCCTCAGTGCATCCATGTGTCACGCGTCTACTGGGGCATCAAATTCAGGCTTACCTTCTTCTTTTGAGGGGGAGCTGTGTCTTAAAGACCTTGTTCATTCATCACTTCTGTCTCCTAAATTTCCCTTCCTGAAAACAGTAAGACTTGGGGACTCTGAAGGTCATTTTTACACGGCACACTTGATTGTTTAGGGAAAGAAACTTAAAAACACTCTCTTTCGAAGGGAAGGTACAGTTTCCCCAGAGTAAACGTTTTCAGCCAGATCCTGGAGAAGTCTTGTCTCCCAACAACCCTGAACTGAGGGCTTTGTTAAGTGAACCATAGCCGGTGAACAAAATATTTGAACTGCAGCCAGTGGCCTTGCGTTCAGACGTGTGGTTGGTGGGTGAGAACCAGACTTCAGTGACAATGAATCTTTGGATTCTGGAAATTCAAGAGCAGCCATGCAATCTCTATGGAGTCACCACCTTTCTTTTTGTAGGAATAGGAAGAGGAATCCTCTCTCCTAAGGAAAGTTAGCTTCTCAGGCACCAAAGCCCATTGTACTTTCCTTGTGTCATTGATTCAGTTTAAACACAGTGTTCTTATTCAGATGCAACTGTGTGCTAGGACAGAACCGGAAAGAGACGTCTCATTTATTTTTCTGTGTGAGTGCTTAGTCGCTCAGTCCTAACTGCCTTCAGCCCCATGGACTGTGGCCCCCCATTCTCCTCTGTCCATGGGATTTCCTGGGCAAGAATACTGGAACGACTTGTCATTTCGTACTCCAGGGGATCTTCCCAACCCAGGGATCGAACCCATGCCTCTTGCATCTCCTGCATTAGCAGACAAATTCTTTACTGCTGTGACACCTGGGATGCCCAGTTATTTCTCTATCCCTCTCCTTATTTTGTTACAGTTCTACTGATTGTCAAGTAGTTTTTCAAGGCCCCACTGTCATTTCTGTAAAATGGGAATAATCAGACCTTCTGTATTAACTTCCCAGCGTTGTCAGAAAAATGAAATGAAACTGTTCAGGTATCAGAACTCAGAACGGCTCAAACTCATTGCCAGGTGTCGGTTTGTTGATAACTTTGGTTGCAGTTGAAAAGCTGCAGTGATTGTTCCAAGTGTCTCTGTGGGGGGCTCACTCTGGGCAGGCAACTGTGTTCATCCTGTCATAGAAACTGAGGAAGCGAGTCTGTCTTTGCACACACACAACCCAGTGGCATGTGGCAGGTGCTGAGGGCCAGGCTGATGCTCTTGGAGGCCCAGGGGATGGAGGGTGGCCATCACCAGGTGCTGCCTGCCTTCTGTTCTGCCAGACTTCGGGGTGAGCGCTGTCCATGCTGTAAAGAAGGATGTAGTTTCTCTCCAGGTGGAGGGTGGGAGTCTTCATGGAGGAGATTGAAGTTTAATGCACCCTTGGGTGTTAGATATAATTTAGTAAGTTATTGCATATATGTACGTCATAATATCGGGGCTTCCGCAGTGGCTCAGTGGTTAAAGAACCCACCTGCAGTGCAGGAGACGCAGGAGATGCAGGTTTGAATTCTGGGTCAGGAAGATCCCCTGGAGGAGGGGATGGCAGCCCACTCCGGCATTCTTGCCTGGAGAATCCCATGGCCTGAGGAGCCTGGCGGGCTACAGTCTGTACAGTCACATAGAGTCGGACAGGCGTAAAGTCACTGAGCACATGTGTGTGCACACACATTGTAATATTAGAAAAATACAGAAGAAAGATTCTTCAGGAAAGAAAGAATGCCAAGACCGAACACACAGAGAAGCATGGACACGTTTGGATAGGGACCCAGGGTCCAGCTGGGGAGAGTGTAGGGTGTGTATACAGCAGCAGTGTAGGGTCTTGCCAGAAAAGACATCAGGGATGGGGGGCTTGCAGGGAGTTGAGAGTGGTGCTGAAATCTATCTGGAAGTCATGGGGCGGAGAGGAGACCAGCGAGTGGCATGGCTGTGCCGGGAGCACTTCTGGCCTGCTGTTCTTGCCCTGGAAGATCCAAGCCTGCTGCCCTCACTGGGGAAGACGCCATCTGGGTCTCCCTGGGTCTCCACAGCTGAGGCAAAGTGAGGGCGGTTGATGAAGAGAAGTATCGAGGCACAGCTCTGATGGCTGGCTGTCTTGCTGGGGGTGGAGGGAAGGAGTCTTGAAAGAGGGCAAGGCTCCAGGCAGTGCGTTAATAAGCACAAGCAAGGCAGCCACTTGGAATAGATGCTGAAGAGCAAATTCAAGCTTTTTGGGAGTGTGTTTGGAATGAATTTGGAGCATGCTGGGCCAACGATTCTTGCAGTTGCCGAAGTCATGGGCCTGAATGAGATCCCGTAGGGAAAGAACTTTGAAAGAGAAGAGGGCTGAAAACAAACGGTCAGAGCCAGCCAAGGACAGGGAAACGGTCCAGCCAAACCCGCTTCCAGGGCAGGTGAGCATTTCAGTCCTGAGGTGCAGGGACAGTCATAACAGTAAAGCTCCTCAGATTTCACAGGTAGGAGCTCGGGGCTTCGGTTTAATCGAGATGCACTTGCAGTGAGGTGTGATGCTCCAGCGGTGAGGTTCGATTTTGATTCCTCCCATTTCTTCCAGCTTCATTTATTTCCTTCTGTACCCTCGTGAGCATTTCTTCATGGCAAAGCGCTCCCTGAACTCTTGGCTCCTACATATTGACAGAACTCTGCTGGAAGGAGATGCCCTCCTGAGCTGATTAGCAGCCTGTGCCTGGGGCTGCGTGTTTGAGGATGTGGGCAGCAGAGGTGGAGAGCTGGGGGTTGGCACGTCTCGGGGAGTGGGTTTGCTGTGGGCCCCAATAGGCCCGGTGCATGGAAATTGAGATCAGTGCTGGGTAAGTGGTAGGAGAAAGCAGGGCTTTACTTTGTGTTTATTGATTTATCCATGTGGCCCCATAAATATTCACTTTACATCCTGTGGACTCTGTTTTACAAAATCAAAGTAGGAAAGAGGCTTCTCTGAAGGCCTTCACTCTTTGCCGGCTTATCTGTGAGTCCTCCAAGAATGCATCACTAGGAGAATTCCTCCCCTCACCAAACTCCACGAAAGGATGAGGATGCCTTAATTGCAGGCATCTGCAGAAAGCAGGTTTCATCAACTTGTAGACTGTTGGCGCTGGAAAGAATTTTAGACCTACAGGTCGTCTGGCACACATGTTCAATTTAAAGGTCAGGAAGCAACTCAGAGAGGGGAGTGACTTACAGCCCTGAGTTCCTGTGAACTCAAGACAGTGTGCTAAGGGGAGGGCACACAGCCCCCCAAGTGAGGGAAAGTGGCAAAGGGATAAAGCTCTCAGCACAGTCTGAGAGCCTTAATTTATCAATATTTTAAATTGAAGTGTAGTTGATTTATAGTGTTGGGACTTCCCTGGTGGTTCAGTGGCTAAGACTTCACCTTCTAATGCAGGGGCTGTGGGTTTGATCCCTTGTTGGGGAGCTAGGATCCCACATGCCTTGTGGCCCAAAAAAACAAAAACCCCATAAAACATAAGCACTATTGTAAGCCACCAGGATACCCATCAAATTCAATAAAGACTTTTCAAAAAATGGCCACATCCAGAAAGAAGAATCTTTAGTGTTTCATCAGTTGCTCCTGCACAGCAGTGATTCAGTTATATTCAGTTCAGTTCAGCCACTCAGTCATTTGCGACCTCGTGGACTGCAGCACGCTGAGCTTCCCTGTCCATCACCAACTCCCGGAGCTTATTCACACTCACGTCCATCAAGTCAGTGTTGCCATCCAACCATCCCGTCCTCTGTCGTCCCCTTCTCCTCCTGCCCTCAATCTTTCCTAGCATCAGGGTCTTTTCAAATGAGTCAGCTCTTCGCATCAGGTGGCCAGAGCTTCAGCATCAGTCCTTCCAATGAATATTCAGGACTGACTTCCTTTAGGATGGACTGGATACATGCATTCTCTTTTTTAATATTCTGAGAGTCTTAATGTATGTTTAGTAATCATTACTTGCCAACACGCTGAGGGCTCTTATGTAAGCAGCCTGGTAAAAGACTATTCTTTGTTAGTATTCACAGACAGAGAGGCAGATTAAGCTGGAATGCTAAAGAAATGCACAACTAATTCCCAATACCAATCGCTTAAAATACAGAAACAAACACCAGTCCCCTCCCCCTCAAAAACCCCATTATTATGAGACTGAAAATTAGTATTGGGCAGAGGATGAAATGGTTGGGTGGCATCGCTGACTCAGTGGACATGAGTTTGAGCAAGCTCCAGGAGATACTGAAGGACAGGGAAGCCTGGCGCGCTGCAGTCCATGGGGTTGTGACACGACTTAGCGACTGAACAACAACAATTCATATTCATATACAGTGAGACTGTCGCAAGTCAACTTTGTACATTTCATTAATTAAAGTAGCCAGTCTTGAGGTCTTCGCATTTAATCCCTAATTGTCCTTGACTGATGAGTTGAAATCTAAAACATACTTTTTTTTCCAGAAAAGACTGTTCTAAACTGAAAGTCTCTATTTGATAAGATGCTGGAAACGTTTTCCACTATGTGTTTGTCATTCATTCCTGCCTAACAGATTATCTCAAAGCTTAGTGAGCAGCTTGAGACGACAGACGTGGAAAGAACAGAAATTTTAGAGACATGTAACTCTTGTTCAAGTAACACCTCTGGTTCTTCAGTTCAGACGGTTTAGGGATTGCCCATAGCTGCAGAGATCTGGAGTTTTATTATGTCTAAAACAGTGACACTGATAGCCAACTGTCAGAGTTTATAACGTGGTGTCAGATACACACCTGAAAACACCTTGTACTACCTGTGCCTTAAGTAAGAGCATCATGAAATGAACTTGTCTTTTCTTTGTTGTCATAACAACATTCATCCATAACATAGTTCACTGGACTTGGAACTGATGAGTGGTTCTCTCATTGGATCCAGGCAGAAACTGGAATTAAAGTCACTTCCAACGGTAGTTCCACTCCTCCCCTCCAGAAGGCAGTAGCTGATGCTTACAAGACAGGAAATCAAAGATATAGCATGGGTGATATTAATGGCACATATCATATCATATAAATGATGGTCAGAAGCCATGCACACTGAGTTGGGGACTCTCTGTTCAAATCTATGGAGGGAATTGTAAGGCAAAGACCATACCTGTTGCATAAAGTCAGAAGCATGAGCTTTGTAAAGTTCCACATAGAAAATCAGAAAAGAAAGAACAAGGCTGTGGGAAATGTTAACAGCAAATAGGAAAAAGGATCATGTCTTTGAGCCACAGGCATGCTCGTAAGAAGAAAAATCAATAAGAAGAAAATTACAAAAGCCCAATATACAGAGCCTGGACACAAACAGGTGAACAGACAAACGAGAAAACGTGCCGAGCGGCTGGTTCGTCAGAAGCACCAGCACAGCAGTGGTCAGAGAGATTCAGACAGAGGTGGAAAGGGGACGTCTGGCTTATAAAGTCAGTACATGTTTAAAGCAGGTGATTTCCAACTCGAGTACTGATGCCATAGAAGTAAAACAGGCGCCCTCTCTCAGCACTCGGCGGCGGCGCAGATTGGACGGACGGGTTCAGACGGGAGACTGCCTTGGAAAGGCTCAGGTGCCTTGACCCAGAAATTCCACATCCAGAACTTTGTCCCAAGTAAATAATATCATGTAGGGTAAAACTAGGCACCAGTATGGCCATGGTAGCACTTTTTAGAGAATAAAAACTCAAAAGGAAATCCAATAAAATTATATTTAAAAATAAGTTTAGTAGTAACGGCAGATGTTTATTTTGCACTTAGGTGCCAGGCACTGTGTCTGTGTGTTTAAATATGTGTGTGTGTATATGTACATGTGTGTATATATATATGTATATATATTCACACACATACATGCATGCATGTATTTGTAAGTGGACCCTTGAACAACAAAAGTCTGAACTGCATGGGTCCACTTATGTGAATTTTTTCCAACAAATACATACAGGAGTACTTTCTGACCCAAACTTGATTGGATGTGTAGCTATGGAGAACTGCCTTACTGTTGCACTTGGACTTTTGACTGGGGGAGGGTTGGTACCCCCAGCCCCCATGTGTTCTTCAGGGGTCAGCTGTATTTATGTATATGTGTGTGTGTGTGTGTGTGTGTGTGTGTGTGTGTGTGTTACAGGTTCACATTTAACCCTCAGAACCAACCCTATAAAGTACGAACCATTGTTCTCCAGTTTTTAGACACAGAGACTGAATTGGAGAATTCAGTAGGTCACACAAAGTCGCATACCCATTGAAATACACAGTCTCACTCCAGCTGCACTGGAAAAGCGAACAATGTTTAGGAGAAGCCCCCATAACGTGCTTTTGGAAACGTGGTTCCTCGACTTGGTAAGGTTTTCGCTTTTGTCTTAATCTTTATTCACCTGCCTGCGTGAGGCCTCAGCTGAGCAGGTGGGCTCTTCACTGCAGGGGGCAGGCTCTAGAGCCTGCGGGGGGGACAGGGTGCTCAGTAGTTGAGGTGTGGGCTTCGTCGCCCTGTGGCATATAGGATCCCAGCTCCCCGACCAGGGATCAAACCTGTGTCCCCTGCACTGGAAGGCAGACTCCCACCTGGGAGCCCCAGGATTTTCACCTGTGAAATGGACGCGCACATTCTTGCTTGCTTTTTTGGCTTCTGACTACAAATGAAAATGAAGATGTTTGTTAATACAAAAGTAGTGTCTACTCTTTTCAGTTCAGTCGCTCAGTCGTGTCCAACTCTGTGACCCCATGAATCGCAGCACACCAGGCCTCCCTGTCCGTCACCAACTCCCGGAGTTCACTCAGACTCACGTCCATCGAGTCAGTGATGCCATCCAGCCCTCTCTCATCCTCTGTCGTCCCCTTCTCCTCCTGCCCCCAATCCCTCCCAGCATCACAGTCTTTTCCAATGAGTCAACTCTTCTCATGAGGTGGCCAAAGTACTGGAGCTTCAGCTTTAGCATCATTCCTTCCAAAGAAATCCCAGGACTGATCTCCTTTAGAATGGACTGGTTGGATCTCCTTGCAGTCCAAGGGACTCTCAAGAGTCTTCTCCAACACCACAGTTCAAAAGCATCAATTCTTTGGCACTCAGCTTTCCTCACAGTCCAACTCTCACATCCATACATGACTACTGGAAAAACCATAGCCTTGACTAGACGGACCTTAGTCAGCAAAGTAATGTGTCTGCTTTTGAATATGCTATCTAGGTTGGTCATAACTTTTCTTCCAAGGAGTAAGCGTCTTTTAATTTCATGATCTGCAGTCACCATCTGCAGTGATTTTGGAGCCCAAAAAATAAAGTCTGACACTGTTTCCATTGTTTCCCCATCTATTTCCCATGAAGTGATGGGACCAGATGCCATGATCTTCGTTTTCTGAATGTTGAGCTTTAAGCTACTCTTTTAGGAGATGCTTTTCCCCTTGTTTTCCATCTCTTAAAACACAGAAGCGTTTTCTAAGCTGAGAAAGGGGTCAGGCGATGTGAGGCGGATGTGGTCCCCCTTGGGTTTTGCAGGCTCAGTTTAACCGCATGATGTCTAAGCTGAGCTGGGTAGACTGAGAGTGGATGGAGCAGGGAGCCTGAACAGGCTCCGGGAGGCAGGACATGGAGGGCACGCAGAGTGGCCCTGGGATCCACACCAGGCTTTGCATGACTCAGTTCACCTTTGCTTCTTTCTAAAATGAACTTGAAAATGTTTTCCCTTTATGTACTGGAGAACTTCTGGAAAGTCATGTGAAGATGTGTGCTTGGTGAGTGGACTCATATTTCTGGGGCAAAGGAGCTCAGTAGATTAAGGAAGGCTTTGGTGAAGACTGCTACGTAGAAGGAAGACATATTTGCAATATGATACGTAATGTGAAATTAACTTGGCTACTGGTACATTGAGTTTTCTAAGAAATAGGTGCAGTGAATCTTGTATTAATGCTGACTAGAGGGAAAATCAGAGAGTCTGCTGTGAAGTGGGCAGAGCACAGGGAAGTCCTTGGAGAAGATTCCACTGAGTGTCACACGCTTAGACTTAAGTGTTCTCCACTCCTGAAAAGGGAAACCAGAAGCTCGCCAGGCATACTTTATGTTTACATTTTGAAAAGGTAAGGCTACAGTGTCATTTCCATAAGGTCGTAAAGGCAGATAAACATTGTCTTTTATTAAACACACTTTGCAGTTCTGCTGTGGTTGTGGGCCAGTCTTTTCTTCAACTGTTCCAGTTTAACTCTGAGAGCTGGCTGCTGCCCTGAGCCCGTGCGGAGGGAGAAGCGTGGGCTGTTGACAGACACACAGACACACACAGACACTGACAAACCCACACACACACAGACTCACACACACACACACACACAGACGTATGCATAGATACAAACTCATACAGGCACACACGCAGACACAGAGAGACCCACCTACACAGACACACAGATATATATACACAGATACAAACTCATACACACACAGACTCACACACACACATACATGCACAGACACAAACTCAGGCACACAGATTCACACACACACAGACACGCACACACACAGACACACAGATATATATGCAGACACACAGAGACAAACTCATACATACACAGACACACACACACACACACACACACACATGCATAGACACAAACTCATACAGACACACACATAGATGAATACACAGACACAGAGACACGCACACACACAAACTCATACACACACAGACACACACACAGACATATGCATAGACAAACTCAGACACACAGAGATTCACACACAGACACATAGATGTACACACAGACACACACAGAGACATATAAATATATCTAGACTCATACACATACACAGTCATACACACAGACACTCGCAGACACAGACTCATAGACACACACACAGATAGACACACACATACACACACACGACACACACAGACTCACTCACACATTTTAGCTTGATATGGATCACTAGCTGTTCTACCAGACAGCTCCATGAGGGTCATGGATCAGCCTTGGACTTCTAGGCCACTGGCTTCCACAGTGTAGGTTTCAGACCACCGCCATCAGCATCACCTGGGATCTTGTTATAAAGGTGATTTCTCAGGTCCCAGCCCAGGCCTATGGGTCAGTCAGGGGACTGTCTTCCCCTAGGGCTCTTTCACAAGTTGGTTCTGGTGAGCGCAGGGCAGTCAGAGAAAGAGCAAGATGGATGTCAGTGTTGATGAGAACAAATCTGTTCTTTGGAAAAAGAAGAAACTGTGCAAACATGATGCCTCCTTGTGTATTAAAAAGCAGAGACATTCCTTTACCGACAAAGGCCCGTCTAGTCAAAGCTATGGTTTTTCCAGTAGTCATGTTTGGATGTGAGACTTGGACCATAAGAAAGGCTGAACACTGAAGAATTGATGCTTTTGAACTGTGGTGCTGGAGAAGACTCTTAAGAGTCCCTTGGATTTCAAGGAGATCCAACCAGTCAATTCTAAAGGAAATCAACCCAAATATTCATTGGAAGGACTGATGCTGAAATTGATGCTCCAGAACTTTGGCCACCTGAATGGAAGAGCAGACTCATTAAGAAAACCCTGATGCTGGGAAAGATTGAGGGTAGGAGGAGAAGGGGACGACAGAGGATGAGATGGTTGGATGGCATCACCGACTCGATGGACATGAGTTTGAGCAAGCTCAGGGAGATGGTGAAGGACAGGGAAGCCCGGCGTGCTGCAGTCCATGGGGTTGCAAAGAGTCAGATACGGCTGAGCAACTGAACAACAGCAGAGGCCTCCGTGCAGCGCGTATCAGTGTCACGACCGTGCACTGACAGCTCCAGCCAGCATTGCCCTTCCTGGTCTTGGTACAAACCAGCTCTTCCCATCCTAGCCCTTCATCTTTGAGATAAACCCAAATCCCGAGTCTTTATCTGGAATTACACGTACCATTAATTTTCTCTGCTCACTCCAAGCAGATGATAGACTGTATAGCAGACACCGCCTCAGGCCTGTGGTTGTTACGGTTTCTCCTCCAACTGGAATTTCTCCCCACATTTAAATTTCCAATTTAAGATCCTCTGAGGTTCCTCCGAGGGTTCTCTTTTTCAAATGGCATCTGACTCTTCTTTTCTATTGCTTTTTATTTGGTCTTCTTCTCATCATTTTTTTAGAGAATCATTTAATGCATGTTATGTCTTGACTGCCTCTGATTGAAAAAAGTTTCGCGGAGAAGACCCGTATTAAACGTGTCTCTGCATCACTTTGTATCGTCCGGCCAAGCGTCTACTGATAATCACTGATGGTGTTTACCTTGCTGCCCCGTGTGTGCAGTTAGCATTTCCTCGCCATGACTTTCCAGGTTGTGCTTAGTGTATTCGCTTGTGGTCGCTCTCCCCTCTCCACATTTTCTTGGCACAGCTTCTCTAACTAGAGGCCACGATCAGGCGGCTCGTGTGAGGCATTTTGCTCTGGTGCTTCATGGTTGGTTTTCTCTTTTTGAACTTTGATTTAAAAATTGAGAAATTTCCTGTGAATGTAACATTTATGGCTTTGAGATGAACGAAGATGTACAGTCTTTACTTCTGAACTATGTCCAGCAGGGCCGTGAGTGCCTGTTAGTCATCACAGGTGCACCAGTGACTGTCTGAGGCTGGAGACCGTTCTCTTTAAGGAGTGTCTGGCTTCTGCCGTTGGCTGTGCACCTTACTCACTGTGTCTGAGCAACCTGGCTGCTGGTGCTGCTAAGTCGCTTCAGTCGTGTCCGACTCTGTGCAACCCCATAGACGGCAGCCCACCAGGCTCCCCCGTCCATGGGATTCTCCAGACAAGATACTGGAGTGGGTTGCCATTTCCTTCTCCAATGCATGGAAGTGAAAAGTGAAAGTGAAGTTGCTCAGTCGTGCCCGACTCTTACCGACCCCATGGACCACAGCCCACCAGGCTCCTCCGTCCATGGGATTCTCCAGGCAAGAGTACTGGAGTGGGGTGCCATTGCCTTCTCCAAGCAACCTGGCACAAGATACCTAACTTCTGTCTCTGATTCCCTTCTGTGAACTGGGGATATTAGTGGTACCCAGCTCATAGGTCATGAAGCTCCAATGTGTACATATACATGAAGTGCTTCAAACAAGCCTGACACATAGTGAGTGCTCAAGTGTTTGTCTGATGTTCTTGCCCTAGTTCTTAGGGCCAGTAATCAAAGCAGAAATAGTCGTACCATTGGCCAGTGTTTCTCTTCTAACAAAAGATGGGTCAAGAAAGTCATATTCTTTGTTCCATCTTTCAGTAAAAATGAGACACACCACATTTTTAAAAAAAAAGTGAAGGGTTTTCCTGTACATTTAATGCCAGGGACAATATTCAGTGTAAAGAGGGCTGGAAGGCAGTTTCACCGACTACCCGCTGTGTTACCTTTAGGCTCGGAAAGGAGGTCAATCTCTTCTTTCCTTGAGCAAAGTCCTAGTGCTCCGTTTGTGTGGTTTGGGTTTTTTTTGTTTGTTTGTTTGTTTTTTTAAGGACTGGGGAGTGCCCGCGGGTATTGAACCACCCTGGAAAGGGCGCTTGAACCGTGATTCAGTCGAAGGAAGCGCTGAGCTGGAGCCAGCCCTGGGTTTGTTTGATCTTTTTTGTTATAATTTATTTTTTTTCATTTGGGTATAATTTTAGGTTTTCAGAAAATTTGCAGACCTGGTACGGAGAGTTCTCGTATACTTTCCCCCAGTGTCCACGCTGGCAACAGCTTACTCTTCTGTGCACATTAATTCAAAAATGAAGAAAGTGGGATTGGTGAGTAACTGTTAACCCACCTCCAGACTGTCCTTGGGCTTCAGCTTTTCCCTTGGTGCCCTCTCTCTGTTCCAGGCGAGGTCTCCCCAGTGTCCTCTGATCCGTGGCCGCTTCCACTTCTTTCCTATTTTTCCTGACCTTGACTCGTTTATTTATATCAATACTGTTACAGGCTGAATCGTGCCTTCCAGGTTTACAGGTTGGGGTCCTAACCCGGGACCTTAGCATAGGACTGTATTTGGAGACAGGCTCTTTAAAGAGGTGATTAGGTTAAAATAATGTCATATGGGTTAGTCTGTCAGTCCTGTCCAACTCTTTGTGACCCCATGGACTATAGCCTGCCAGGCTCCTCCGTCCATGGGATACTCCAGGCAGGAATACTGGAGTGGGTTGCCATTTGCTTCTCCAGGGGATCTTTCCAGCCCAGGGATTGAACCCGGGTCTCCTGCATTGCAGGCAGACCCTTTGCTGAGCCACCAGGAAGGCCATTGGAGGTCATATGTGGGGGTGCTTAATCCAACCTAACAGGTGTCTTTATCAGAAGAGACTGGGACCCAGATATGCACAGAGGGATAGCCATGTGAAGACAGCCACCCATAAGCCAAGGAGAAAATCCTCAGAAGGAACCACCCCACCGACTCCTTGATCTTTGGCTCCCAGCCTCCAGAGCTCCGAGGAAGTAAATTCCTGGCATTCAGGTCGCTCAGTTTGTGGTGTTTGGCATGGCAACCTTAGAGAGCTAGCACCATAAGGACCCATATAAGCTTGCTTTATCCTTTTCATTAAAATCTAGTTCAGTGGTTGTTTACGTTGATGCTCAGATTGTCCAAGCCTTGCCTCTGGAGCTTTTTCACGTTGGTCCTTGTGTTCCTTGGGGGTGTCTCGTGCTTTTGGTATTTGGGCACTTACTTCTATTCAGGTGCTTTGAGATAATCCAGGCTCATTGTGTATTTTCCTTGCACTGTCCCTACAATCGACCATTTCCCCAAAGAATGCAGCTTCCTTTTATTTTAAAATGACATCTAGAAACCAAGGTCTACGGTACCACGTTTTGGTTCTTGATCTGTGGCACCAGCTGGTTCTCTAACAGCATCCTCTAATAACCTTGGCTCATGCCTGACAAACTGTTTCTCCAGGTTGGAAGCATGTCACTCTCCAAGGTACTGATCATGAAAGGCTCTTCTTGTGCTGGGGAAGAGAGGAAAAACATGTAAGAATATCACATTTCAGCATAGCTACCCTCATCCTCTGTTCACATTTGTGATGCTAACAAAGGCAGGAAGCTATATCACTCAGGTGAAATAAATTCAGACTCTTAGAATTTAATGAGTAGGACCTGTCTCTCTGCAAATCCATCCCTTGATAAGGATGAGAGAGCCTCTTTAAAGAGAAAATATAATAAAGCACTGTCCGAAATGTATGTGTGAACAAAGATCACACGATTTCAGATTTGCCTGACACCACGTCTTAGTGATGACAGTTCAGCAGGAAATGTGCTTAAGCTGTGGCTTGAAGGGTTGAGTTGAGATGTGTGCACTTCCTGACAGATAAGACTAGTGGATTCTGGAGAAAGCAGTAATGAGATTTACAGAATTTTCCTCTAACTCTGCTAATAAACAGGTGCAGGATGCTTAAATGTCTATTTGGATTACAGTGTTTCAGATTCAGTATTTCATTGGATATAAAGGCTTTCCCTCCATCACTGAAGCATACACAATCTTAAGTTCTTTTTGTTCTGTGAACATTTGTTTGATGGTACTTATTTTTGGTTAATCAATATTGCAAGATATTAATACTATGTCTTCCTAGTATGTTGATTTTTGGAGAGAGAGGTTTAAGAGGCAGCTCTGGCTGTAATTAAACAACCAAATGTTGCTTTTCACTTAAGGGTCTTTAATCAACGGATTTAACAGCAGAATGGATTCTGCATTATCACTGCTTTGGATATTTTTATTTTTACTGCTAATAAGCATTAAAGTCCCTTAGTGTGAGATATTTTGTTTCTTTCCTTAAAAAAATTAATTTTGGTGTTTTTCCTTAGAGCCTGATTCATTTGCTAGCCTAGAAAGTATTCAAAAACATTGTTTAAACAGTGAAAACCCACTGTCACAGTTCTTTTTATTAAGGAATAAGTGCACATTTGATTCCCTTGAAAATATGAGCTTTTATAGTTAGCTCTTAGGAATTAAGAAATATGTATCTACAAGAATTGCCTGAAGTACTTTTGACCTGAGAATGTCTCCTGCCTCAACCCTGGAGAAAATTCCTATTGAGTCAAACACTTCTAGGACTGGATAGATCCTTGAACGGTCCTCTACCTTTTGTGAAGCCGCTTCTAGATAACCTTTTTAAAGAGAACACTCGATGTTCAGCAGAAATGTCATGAAGATGGACATGTACTAACATCCCTAAAGTCCATGTCTTTGAAGGCAGTCACCCCAGGGGGCTAGGGCTTCAACGTGCATTCGAGGGGACACAATTCAGTTCCCCATCATGGATTTTCAGCTACCTTGGTGCATCTTTTTCTCTCAGCTTCCAGCAGCTCCAGAGAAAGAGGCACGGCAGTTTTCACATAAGACATCTTTTGAAGCTCTGCATCTCTGAGTTGCATTTGCCCAGTGCTGCCTACTCAGGATGACCTGACTTCCCCACTTGCAGCTTTCCCTGAAGCTCTCCTGGCCTCTGCCCTGCCCAAGGTGCTTGTCTGAGCCGATGAAGCGTCCCACACGCTCACAGGGGCAGCCCACTCGGTGGTCCTGATGTGCTTGCCCTAAAACCCTATGCACCTTGGTCCAGGGTCTCACAAATCCTCAGGACAAACACCTTCCCAATCTGAGTTTCTGGTCGCTGCTTTAGAACATTCCAACTGGAGTCTGAGAAACATCCGTATCACCCGAGAATCTAAATTCAGACACTCTGACCCCACCCAGACTCCTGAATACTAATATTCCATGTTAATATTAATACAAATGTTCCTTGTGAATATTAATATCCCTCATGAAAATTTGAGCTTGAGAAACACTGCTCTAGATTGGCCTTTGGTATACATAAAAAACAGCTGCCCACCCCTCATCCAGCCACCTGAGTGTCGGTTCATTCCCTTTCAGCCTCTTCTCTGTTTAAGTAAACCTAGTCGCACCGTCTTCTCCTTGGGGAGCGCATTTCCCTAAACAGTGTATCTAATATTTCTGTGCCTCCTCATTTTTATTCAGGTATTCAGAGATCACAGATCTGTTTCTATGGAGCCTGTTGCATATTGCAGAAATCTTTTTGATAGTAAGGAAATACGTGGTGAGTCGCGAGGCTGAAATTCAAAGAGAGTAAGGTAGCTAATAGTCAGTGGTTTATGGCAATTTTTGTTCACCATCTCCACCCTTTATTCATAATCCATTTTGATTTTCTACAGAACAAGTAAAGGATATTATTTTAATCCATTCACCTGAAGCCACATTTCAAGTAGTTTTAGTTCTGGGCATTTATTTTGTGTTAAATACACACAGGGTTTTATAAATGAAGGCTTCAGAAAGCAATCCCTTCTCTGTTTAGTATTTTTTCATTGTTTATCATTGGACTTCAGCAGTATGAATAAGGTTATATGAGTCAAATGCTTTCCTTGCAACTGCTTGAAAAATTCAATAACCAATTATTTAAAATAATTGAAAATTAAGTGAAAATCAAAACGAGTATAAAGCAAGTTTTCTTTTTCTCCCACCAATAATGCATGCTGCTGCTGCTGCTAAGTTGCTTCAGTCGTATCTGACTCGGTGCGACCCCATAGACTGCAGCCCACCAGGCTCCTCCGTCCCTGGGATTCTCCAGGCAAGAATACTGGAGTGGGTTGCCATTTCCTTCTCCAGTGCATGAAAGTGAAAAGTGAAAGTGAAGTTGCTCAGTCGACCCGGTGGACTGCAGCCCACCAGGCTCCTCCATCCATGGGACTCTCCAGGCGAAAGTACTGGAGTGGGGTGCCATTGCCTTCTGCAATAATGCATGCTAGTGAGCCAAATAAAAATAACCTGCTTTCTCATGAAAAAGTAATGATATAAAAATCACAAAATGCTCAGCAGATGCGTTCTTTCAGCATTACTGTAGTATAGAATTTCTTTAAAAGATCCAGTGAGAACAATGAAGCATGCAATCTGTAAAGTGCCTAGATTTTTAAGCCATTGTGTCCATCATTTTCACTGAGAGCAAAATGATTCTGAAACGTGAGCTCCTCAGACTCCACAGTGGTACAGCATCTCAGGACTGCCAAAGAGCCCTTTTGAAACTTCGCCATCTGATTCGCCATCATTAATACTGTAATTTGGGCTAATATGTACTTCATTCAGGAATGTTACTATTCAGACTAGCAGAATTCAGCTACACCTGAAAAAACCAGAAGGAAGAACTCTTCTATCAGAAAGAATGAGTTTCCTTTCCCAGGAAAGGAAAGCCTTTCCTTGGCTGGTTATGTGGTATAATTTCATTAAAAACAAGAAGGAAACTTTTTCTTTGATTAAAAATAAAACGGCGACTTTTCTTTATAAGATATGTAGTTTGAATCAATCAAAGTCTTCCTCTACCTAATCATCTTTATAAACTCTTTGAAAGTGAAAGTGTTAGATGCTCAGCTGTGTCTGACTCTTTGCGATCCCATGGACTGTAGCCTGCCAGGCTGTTCTGTCCATAGAATTCTCCAGGCAATGATACTGGAGTGGGCAGCCATTCCCTTCTCCAGGGGATCTTTCCAGCCCCAGGATTCACCTCTCACCTGAGCTCTTCCAGCCAGCACGAAAGCGATCTCTGCCTTTGTCCTTCACTCCTCACCCTCTGCCTGGGGGCTGTTACCAGCACACTGATGGATTAGCAGTCCTCCTCCTTAGGCTCCTGATTTCAGGAGTTCCCGTGACCAAAAGCCTTGTTCATGAGGTCTGTTTGGTCGCCAATTACAGCCACCATCACAGTCATTCCAGAACACGTGCTCTGTTGTGAACAGGGCAGGCACGTCTCTGCCAGTAACAGTGACAGTCTCCCTCGCTAGGATGCCGTGGCAAAGTCTGCAGAAATCTGCTTGCCTCCCAACTCTCTGCCCAAATTCCCACTGTTTGCATGAGGGCTTCCCAGCCCCGCCACCAGTGGAGATCCAGGTCAGAACAGGCAGCCCCAGCTCGCCTGCTGTAACGTCTAGCGTGCGGAGGATCTTTCGCGGCTGTTGCTGTTGTTTGCTTAGTTCTTTTTACTGGATTGTAAATTTAGGTGACAAAGACTATGTTTTATTCATCTTCTTGTCTCCTAAATCAGCTAGCATTGGAGCCTATTTACAACAGGTGCTTAATAAATGTTTAACCCATTTATGAATTCAATGGATGGGTTTCTTGGATTCTTTTAGAACGTAGATTTTGTGAAAGGAACGTGGAAAGGATTAAAGGACACTACATGACGAAATAATAAATGGTACCAAGAGGGAAAGCTGGGAGAGATGGTGTCAAGCACGCCTGAAACAGTTTTATCTTGAAGCTGTCAATAGCATTTAAGTAACGACCGTGACTTCATAAGGAAACCATTCCTATCCCTGCTGCTTGCTTCTCATGCATTACCACCTGGTTATAGCATTTCTACCTCCCTCTCTCGGGAAATTTTATATTAAAGGTGATTTTTTTCTGTGATTTTTAATTGCCTTTATAACTGAGAGACAGCTCCCATAGGAATGTGAGCTTGAGAACCAGTGAGGCACACAGCTCTCTGTCAATGTATTAACAAGCAAGCACTAGAAAAGTGAGCATCTTATGTTTGAAGTCAGGGGTGTCCAAACACCTCTAACCAGGGAGGTGTACACCATGGTGGAGCCTTTGAATTCAGCTCCTTGAGGTTGGCATGTCTGCTGTGTTTTAGGCATGTTGTTGTAAGTTAATGAAAATTACATCAATAGTTGGAGGCAACAACAAACATTTATCAGGTTTTGGCAATGGCACCCCACTCCAGTACTCTTGCCTGGAAAATCCCATGGATGGAGGAGCCTGGTGGGCTCCAGTCCACGGGGTCGCTAAGAGTCGGACACGACTGAGCGACTTCCCTTTCACTTTTCACTTTCATGCATTGGAGAAGGAAATGGCAACCCACTCCAGTGTTCTTGCCTGGAGAATCCCAGGGACCGGGGAGCCTGGTGGGCTGCCGTCTATGGGGTCGCACAGAGTCGGACACAACTGAAGTGACTTAGTAGCAGCAGCATAGTTGTAACAGTGACTGCTGGAATGTAGGAGACACAGGAAATGCGGGTTCTATCCCTGGGTCGGGAAGATCCCCTGGAGAAGGCAATGGCAACGCACTCCAGTATTCTTGCCTGGAGGATCCCATGGACAGAGGAGCCTGGAGGGCTGCAGTCCATGGGATTGTAGAGTCAGACATGACAACTGCTGGAATGGAATGTGAGAATAAAAGTTTCAAAAAATTAAAAAATAATCTTCAGAAAAGCTTATGGCTTCCAGCCAGAGACTTTTGTCCTGATAGTATTTAAAAAAAAGAGAGAGAGAGAGATGCACTGCCTTGTCAGTGTTTTCTTGAAAGGATGTTTGGCTCGTCTCGATCGATAGATTGGAAGGTTAACCTTTGCAAAATGCCTGCTCACCATTCGTGTGAGAATGACTACATGCTGGTATTAAACGAAGGGTTGAGATTTATATTTCAGACAGTGAATGTCCTTTATTTACACATATTACCCTTCTAGGACTTACATTCACGCTTGATTCACTTTTTTAAAAATATATAGCTCCCAGCTTCATTCTGATGTGTTTGCATTTTTCATACATCTCTTGGCAGCTCAGTAGCCAAGTGGCCTGGGGTAAAACCAAGTCCTAGCTGGGAATTGTTCTTGCCACTTCCAGAGTTGCACGTAGGGTCTCAGGTGGAGCAGGTACTGCTGGTGGGCTCCTCACCCCCCCCCCCCCAACACCCCTGGTGCTGCCCTGGGCTTGTATTCCTTTCCTTTTCTTCTCTTGGAAGTGGTTAGAACCAGAAGCAGAAAGGCAGCCAGAGTCTGTGAAATATGCATACCTTTTGTGCAAGTATAGATAGAGCCTCAGAATTCTGAAACAGTGTGTATAAAAGTTCGACATCTGAAACTAGACCACCCAGTATTTGAAGAATGACTCTCCCAGTTACTAGTATATAATGTCAGGCACCTTACCTGACGTCTCTCAGTTTCCATGTCTGTAAGTGGACATTTTTGTTATTTCTAAGTCACATTCAACTCTTTGTGACCCCATGGACTTTAGCCTGCCAGGCTCCTCTGCCCTTCGATTTTCCTAGGCAAGAGTAATGGAGTGGCCTGTCATTTCCTTCTCTAGGGGATCCTCCCCACCCAGAGATCCCACATAGATCTCCTGCACTGCAGGCAAATTCTTTACCACTGACCCACCTGGGAGCTGGACATAACAAGATCTGATTTTCAGCAGGACTGGAAGAATTGCAGGCTCAGCCTGGGAACCAGTTTTCTGCAGGAATAGAACCTCACAGCTCATGCAGCTGTTGACGCTCTGGGCTGTGTATCTCTCTTGGCTTCACACATCATTTCCTGTCTTTGAATGTCAGTTTCTATCTACCTTTGTAAAAAGAGAGAATTGAACTGAATTATCTACTCATCAAGTTGTCTAAAGATTCTGTTTTGTATGTGCTGTCAAACAGCACATTCAAATGGTGCCCAAAGCTTTGGGCCAATGCATTTGGTTCAGTCAAACACCGTTAGAGAGGAAATGAATCCAACCATTTAATTACAGCGCTGGTGTGTATCTTGTCAATTACAGTGGCCCCAGTGCCCAGGGTGTATAGTAGGCACTCAGGAAACATTTATTTAATGATTTGAAGTAACTAGTTGTATGAGTCACAACTCCAGGAAATAGAGGGTGTGATCAGATGGAGCATTTGAAGAGATAAACCAAGTGACAAGTTAGACAGCAGCAGACAGGACGAGGAGAAAGCGGCGGAAGATGGTGAAACACTCTGGGGCTGGACGGGCGGGAGGACACAGTCACCCTTTGGCCCAGTGAGTAGCTGCTGGACCCCGACAAGTTGGTGGGCCTGAGAAAAGGCTGCCTACTGGGCACGAATTGTGCCCATTAATACCTTGACCTCTCCTCCTGACATTCTGATCTCCCAACAGAGCTTCCCACTGGCCAGACCCAACTAAAACCCAGAGCACAAGGGAGCCAGGTCCAGGCTGGCCCTCGAGATCAGGCTCCTGGGGCGAAGAGCAGGGGCAGAAAGCCACGTCCGTGTCAGTGTGGACTGGGGTCAGCCTAGTGACGTGACCTTGAGCTGCCAGAGACTCTACTAGTGTTTGCTCGTGCCGCTGGGGCGGCTTCCCTCGTGGCTCAGATGGTGGAGGACCTGCCTGCAGTGCAGGAGACCCAGGTTCGACCCCCTGGATCCCTGGGTCGGAAGATCCCCTGGAGAAGGAAATGGCTACCCACTCCAGTATTCTTGCCTGGAAAATCCCATGGACTTACAGACCGAGGTTGAGGGCAGGTGGCGAGGAAGGTCCTGCCTACTGACTGGCTGAGGGGAGATCTTCGTCACCTGTCATTCTACATCGGTAGAGCACGTAGGTATCTCTGAACACCTGAACAGAGCATACAGGGAAAACGACCGCACAAAACTGTGTTGTCAGAGAACAGTTTTATTGGCGAAGTGCATCTGAGTAATGATTCATGAAATGGAAAATTGTGAAAGCCCCCCACCCACCTTAATCAGGCGTTTAAATTAGTGGCATTTTGCAACCCAGCTGAGGGTTTTGGTTATATTATTTAAAGTCAAGAATGCAAAGAACTGTTGCATGTGGGTTTATTTTCTCTTCCAAAATCCGGGAACCGAATTAGTCAGGTTATTCAAAGCTGCTGATGAAAGATTCTCGTTTAACAAAACTACCTGCAGTGATAGGAAAAAAATTAAAAGTAAGAGTTATATGGAGGAAATAGCAGTGTGAAAGAAGTGTGGTGAATGATATCTCAGCCCGAGGCCAGAGAGATTTTATGGCGTTTGCTTAATGGGCTTTTGTTTCCAGTGTCCTTTTTATGGGAAGAAAACAATCACCCATTTTCCCACTGATGGGGCTGTTGTTGTTCAGTTGCTAAATCTTGTCTAACTCTTTGTGACCCCAAGGACTGCAGCATGCCAGGCTCCTCTGTCCTCCACTATCTCTGGGAGCTTGCTCAAATTGGTGTTCCTTGAGTCGGTGATGCCAGCCAACCATCTCATCCTCTGTCACCCCCTTCTCCTCCCGCCTTCAATCTTTCCCAGCATCAGGGTCTTTTTCCAGTGAGTCAGTTCTTCACATCAGGTGGCCAAAGTATTGGAGTTTCAGCTTCAGCATCAGTCCTTCCAAAGAATATTCAGGGTTGATTTCCTTCAGGATGGACTGGTTTGATCTGCTTGTAGTCCAAGGGACTCTCAAGAGCCTTCTCCAGCACCACAACTGTGGACACGTGTGTAAGTGTTTTGGGGCTTCCCTGGTGGCTCAGTGGTAAAGAACCTGCCTGCAGTGCAGGAAATGTGGGTTCGATCCCTGAGTCAGGCAGGTCTCCTGGAGAAGGAAGGTCAGGACCTGTGGCTGGGAGGCCTCTGCAGAGTGGGGCCCCTGACAGCCATCTCTGCAGACAACGCAAGTGTGCCAAACGATTGAGGACTTGCTGCTCTGGCTTCCTGGTCACCGTGAGGAAGTGCTGAAATGCCCCGTAAAACCACTGAGGAATGACTTTTGGGAAAATACCAGCCAGTGCGTTATTTCATTTTTTTAAAATAGAGCCATTAAATACTCAAAAAAAAAAAAAAAGGTTTATGTGAATAGATCATGGAACACAAAACTCTAAGAGAATCGTTTGTTTGCTACACGAGGAGCTGAATATGTTTGTGAAGAAAGTAGCGTGACATTTTCTGACCCCGAAATGACCACTTCCGCTAGTGACACTCCTTACTCATAGTTCAACACTCTATTTTAATCAGATATTGTTTTGTTGAAAATAAATGTGCACATTAAAAGATCAATCAAGATCATTACTATTTAATGTTGTAGGCAATTTTGTGTTATAACCCATTGTCACTTGCTGTTTTTTTTTCCACCTCCTTCCCCTAAATGGAGTGTGTAGAGACGCATATGTTCATTAAATATCTTTATATTAATGTCCTTAAATTTAGGGATAAGTGCATTTGGTATTGTTTGGTATTCATGAAGTAGTTTTGGAAAAGCTTGAGATTGAGGACCTGACCTCGGGTCCCATTCTGCTGCTTGACCTCTGTGTGACCTTGGGCAAGTTCCTTAACCTCTCTGAGCTTAGGGTTCTTAACCTGTATTGTCATAAGGATCATTTGTCTAGCCAGCTAGCGCTCAGCCCCTGGGAGCACAGGGGCATTGACATCCGTGGAGCAAGGCTGCTGCCCTTTGGAGGAGGTGTGTGTGAGGCTTCCTCCAGTCTTACCGCAGCAGGGCCTGCTTTCCACGGTTCAGCTGGGATGTGGGTTGTGACAGCTGACCTGGCATGTTGCTGTACCCCTCCCTCCCCGCCCCAGCACAGAAGGGAGTCCAGCGCGGTGTTCTCTCTGGCTTCTGGAACGCAGGCCGCCCTTTCTGACAGCTCCGGAGCGGAGGCACCTTCAGCCACCGTCCATCACCAAACAGACACTGCTTTCCGTCTTCCTGCCTAGCTGCTTGGATGCTGCAGGATTCTCTTCCCGGGGCGGCGGTCAGGCTCAGGGCAGCGAGCTGCACCCTTCTCCTGCAGGCCAGGCTCGGCCGGGGGCCCCAGACTCGAAGTGTTTCTCGGGAGCAGACAGCGCTCTGGCTGGGGCTGGCTTGGTCCTGCAGGTCAGCTAGGAGGCTCCAGGGCCGTGGAAACGCCCGCTGAATGGTCACTGTCTCTTCCATGAGGATACCACATGAGGGGGTGTTGGTATTACGTTCAAGGGGTAACAGGTGCTGCTCTCGGGGTCTGCTCCACCCTAGGCCTCTTCCTGGACGTGTTGCGGTCATCCACGCTTCAATTCCCCAAGGTGTGTGTCGTCCCCAGCCTACCGCTGATCATGCTGAACACTAGCTCCATGTATAGTCCCTGTTAGGAGCGGGGTGTCTGAGGATGTTGAAATCTAACCCCAAGTGACGGCATCTGGAGAAAGGGCCTTTGGCGGGGAGTCAGTGACTTGCAGGAAGAGGCCAGGGTGCTGGCCAGCTCCCTTCTGGCCGTGTGAGAACACAGCAAGGAGATGCCTGCCTCTGGACAGGAGGAAGGGGGCCTTGACCCAGAACCCAGCCGGGTGGTGCCTGATCTGGGACTTCGGCTCCAGCCGTGAGGACACATTTCTGTTGTGTAAGCCGCGGGCCTGTGCTGCTTTGTTACAGCAGCCTTAGCCCACTGAGACAGCCGCTCAGCAGAGGCGGAACCGAGTCTGCATTTCCAAGGCCCCCCAAAGTCATTTGAATGCTTCTTTCCCAAGTGGAGTTAAGTCTTTCCCGTCCAGGAAATAAGTGTTCTGTGTTGAACATCACCATCACTAGGCCCGTATCTTGCGATGACGGGTCCTGATGAGGCCCTGTCCCCAAGGGGCTGATTCCAAGAGTGCTCAGTCGGGGAGAAGACACACGTGCCTCGTGCAACAGGGACCACGTGAAAGGTGAAGACACAGCCCCTGAGGGCAAGACCCTCCACATCTCCCAGAGCCTGCCCAGTGGGGTCCAGGACTGCCTCCAGCCCCCTCAGCCCTGTGCCCTGCAGGTGCAGGCCAGGCCCAGGGTAACCATGACCTGGTCTCTGTCCAGACTGGAAAGCAGGACTCATCCAGCTCACACCCTTGGCCTCCCCACCCTTCCCTGGACAGAAACAGGTGAGAATAGACAGGTGCTCTCCATAAAGTAGCTCCTATTGCCCCGATCATTCCAAAGAGGGAATAGCCACTCAGGGAAGCTGGCTAATCCATCCGGAAGGCAGATATTCACTTAGGATGTATAGAAAACACTGGATGGGGAACTGTGGCTGGCGTTCCCCGGAGGAACTTCACATTTAATGGAAAAGAGACCGCTCAATCCAGGATGAGGCTGAGAGCTCGTTGAGTGCAGCAAGAAAGAAACACTGCCTCCTCTCGCTGTGAGTGGGGTCAACTTCTAGGGCGTTCAGGGTCGCACAGGAAACCTAGAACAGCTCACTGGTTCGGGACTCTTTGCAGAGCCATGGACTGGGTTAGGGAGCAATCAGAGAGGTGAGCTCTAGGGAAGAGCAGCCCCTGAAACTGCTACCTACCCTCAACTAAGCCTGAGAGGCAAAGGGTGGCCCCCCGCAGGCTGCCCCCATGGGATGTAGTCACGAGAGGAAACTGCTCTTGCCAGGCATCCTGGGTGTAGCGGGGAGAGATCAGACAGGTGACCGCTGGCCGGTCAGTTTGGGTTTTGTGTAAGTATAGTTGGTTTACAGTGTTACGTTAGTTTCCGGTGTACAGCAGGGTGGTTCAGTTATATCCGTATTCCTTTTCAGATTCTTTTCCATGAGAGGTTATTACCAAACGTCGAGGATACTTCCCTCTGCTACGCAGTACGCCCTTGTTGGTTATCTGTTTTGCGTATAGTGGTGCCTATACGTTAATCTCAAGCTCCTGATTTTTGCCTGTCCCCCTTCCACCTTTGGTGGCCGTAAGTTTCTTTTCTATGTCTGTGAGTCTACTTCTGTTTCGTAAATAAGTTCATTTTTATCATTTTTAAAAAGATTTCATATATAAAGGGAAAAGGCAATGGCAACCCACTCCAGTACTCTTTTGCCTGGAAAATCCCATGGGCGGAGGAGCCTGGTGGGCTGCAGTCCATGGGGTCACTAAGAGTCGGACACAACTGAGCGACTTCACTTTCACTTTTCACTTTCATGCATTGGAGAAGGAAATGGCAACCCACTCCAGTGTTCTTGCCTGGAGAATCCCGAGGACGGGGGAGCCTGGTGGGCTGCCGTCTATGGGGTCACACAGAGTCGGACACGACTATGACTTAGCAGCAGCAGCAGCAGCACATAGAAAGGATTGTAATAAATGATTTCACATAATTATTTCAATGGAAAAATTTGTCTTTATCTGACTTCATTTAATACAATGGTCTCTAGGTCCATTGTGTTGGTGCAAGTGGCGTTATTTCATTCTTTTTTAATCTGTTGACCAATCTGAAGCCATGAGCAAAGATGGGCAGGGATGAAGCTTGCAGGGTCAGAGGGCAGCCTCCCGAGACATGGAGCAGGGTGCAGAAGGGGGCTGAACGAAGTTGGGAAGGGACCAAAGGGCCCTTGAACTCTTCCTTTGGAAGACGAGAAGGATAAAGCACATCAGAGATGAAGTAGCCTTGCCTCCTGTGGGACTGGAGACCCTGATCTGAACGGTTAAAAATCTGCTCCCTATCTCCTGACAGCAGCCTGAACCAATTTTCTTATACCAATTTTGAGGAATTCTTAGATCAGTTTTGGGGAAACTTGCTAAACCAGTTTACCTTGCTAAACCAGTTTATATGATGGGAAGCTCTTGTGAATACTTTGTCATTATAAACATCACCTGTGTGGATAGTAAAACCACTGCTCTCTGCTCCAACCCCCAGAGACTCCGGTTCAAGAGGGTTCAGGGGGCCCAGGAATCTGCGTGTTGACATCACAGCCAGGGGCGCTGAGTACTTCTGCAGCAGCACTTTGAGAAACATACTCAGTTGTTTCAAATAGTCTTTCTCATCATGTCAACTTGCTTCTGTCCTAGGAACTAAATCATTATTATTTCTTTTGTCCAAACATCTTTGGATGGCTATATTTGGAGACTAATTAAGTTCTGGCCTGGGCCAGTTTTTCTTCAGATAAGTAGACTAATTATCTTGACATTTCCTTGTAGATCCAATTTTCCAGCAAAACATTCACTGTTTGTTTCCCTGTAAGCTCCCCGAAAGGACTCTTCATCTGTTACATAACATTCAAAGTAAAACAAATATTTCTGGTTGTCCTTTCACGTTGTATATGTCATGGTTAAACCCAGGCCTCGTGGGTCTCCTAAATATGTCAGAAATTGTGGTTATTTTTGAAAAAATCAGTTTTACCTATAACAACAATAATGGCATCCTGAAACGTTTAAGTGCAGTCTTTAAAAAAAAATTGATTCATAAAAAAATGACTTGAAATGGATGGACCAAATTGAAGTAAAAAATGAACAATGCGAATTTGGTTTAAATTATAAGCTCACCTGGGTTGTTCTTGATACCTGTAGCTTGAGGTTTCTAAAATTTTATCGCTTCAAGTGTAGAATTTGTTTTAATATTTTCAGGTAGAAATTATTTGGGAATGCAGCATGTAAATAGCTGCTGAAATGTTGCAGAAACCAGTAATTGAGAAACCAAGCGCCACACTCAGAGGGCTGGAGAACTCAGGTTTATTATGCCAGGGGGGCCAGAGACGTTAACACTCTAAGCTCTAAGCCCAAACAAAGGGGTTACAGAGTTTTAATAAACCTTATAGGCAACACTAGCTGCTAATAGGCTGGATTAAACTAAGGGGTTTCGTGGCCACGCAGAGAACAGTGGTCAAGACGGGGAGGGGATGCCTGACCTTTACCTGGAAGGCATGATTAAGCAGGTTTGCAGGGGCTGGGCGATTGCAAAGAACAGGACAAGGGTGAGTGAGAAAAGCTCCAGTTCCTAGTATTGTGAGTCCTCACTTTCTGAGACTGTGTGACCTACGTGACCCAGACCTTGCAAGGGGCAAGCTGAGTCACAGAGGCAGAAGGAGCAGGAGGGGATGTGAAATTCTAACTTTTCCTCTTCATTAAAAGCAAACAAACAAAAAAACCAGCAAACAGAAGCAACCACCACAACCTGGGTTTCCCTCTGTGTTACTCTTGCAGAGGCATGATTTCGCACCCAGAGGCAGGGGCATCCACGGGTCGCTGGATGCCGCTCCTGTTTGCCCCACCCAGGGATCCAGACTGGCCCCTTCCAGCTGGTTCTTCCGCCTGTGGTGTCACCAGACGCTTCTCCCCCTCCCAGGGCCTGAGGTTTTCTTCTGTTTCTCTCTTCAGCGCACTTTAAGTGTTTTGCTTCATATTTCTTCTTGACCTTTCGCTTGAGCTGCTGCGCTGTGCTGGGCTGAGTGTTACTGAGACGGTTCCCGCTTTCTGATCCAGGCGCTTCTCCTCCTGCTCTGCGAGCCCAGTGGATCCCCTCTGGGTGTTTGCTTCTCCCCAGCACGTCTGAACTGTGCTTCTTGGACTCTGAAACTTCTTGGTTGTTGCTTTCGTGCTCATGGCTGTGCCAGAGGCAGAGAATTCCACTGAAATCCTGGATTCAGTACAAATAGATTTATTTACAAAACAGAAAGAGACTTATAGACAAGAAAACAAATTTATGGTCACCAAAGGGGAAGGGGGGAGGGATAAATTAGGAGTCTGGGATTAACAGATACACACTCAGTTCTGTTCAGTTCAGTCAATCAGTCGTGTTCAACTCTTTGTGACCCATGGACTGCAGCACGCCAGGCCTCCCTGTCCATCACCAACTCCCAGAGCTTGCTCAGACTCATGTCCATTGAGTCAGTGATGCCATCCAACCATTTCATCCTCTGTCGTCCCCTTTTCCTCCTGTCTTCAATCTTTCCCAGGATCGGGGTCTTTTCTGATGAGTAAGTTCTTCCCATCAGGTGGCCAAAGTATTGGAGCTTCAGCTTCGGCATCAGTCCTTCCAATGAATATTCAGGACTACTGAATACACGCTACTGTATATAAAAATAGAGAACCAACAAGGTCCTACTGTGCAGCACAGGGATCTATACTCAACATTTTGCAATAACCTGTGAGGGAAAAGGGTTTCTCTGGTAGCTCAGCTGGTAAAGAATCTGCCTGCAAGGCAGGAGACCCAGGTTCAATTCCTGGGTTGGGAAGATCCCCTGGAGAAGGGATAGGCTACCCACTCCAGTATTCTCTGGCTTCCCTGCTGGCTCAGACGGTAAAGACTCCACCTGCAATGTGGGAGACCTGGGTTCGATCCCTGGGTCAGGAAGATCCCCTGGAGGAGGGCATGGCAACCCACTCCAGTATTCTTGCCTGGAGAATCCCATGGACAGAGGAGCCTGGGGGGCTGCAGTCCAGGGGCTCACAAAGAGCCAGACACGGCTGAGTGACTAAGCAGTAGCATGAGGGAAAAGGCTCTGAGAAAGCAGGGCTGTGTGTGCATGTAACTGAATCACTCTGCTTACACCTGAAACCAACAGAATATTGTAAGTCAGCTGTGCTTCAGTTATCGAAAGGAAGATCATTCTAAATACAGCAGTGTGTACCTGGCCTTCCCAAAGTCCCTAACTGTCCCTTCCCCCCGGTAAACATGAGTTTATTTTCTAAGTCCGTGAGTCTCTTTCTGTTTTGTAAGTAAGTTTACTTGCATAATTTCTTTTTAGAGTCCACATATAAGGGATGTCATACACCTTCTTTATCCATTCCTCAGTCAGTGGACAGAGGTTGTTCCCATGTCCTGACCGTTGTGAACAGCACTGCAGTGAACGCTGGGGTGCATACACCCTTTTGTGCGTGTTTTCCTCTGGATATATGCCCAGGAGTGCGGCTGCGGGGTCCTATGATAGCTCTGTTTTTAGTTTTTCGAGGAGCTTCCTTACCGTTGGCCGTAATGGCTGTACCAGTTTACATTCCCACCAAGAGTGTAGGGGGGTACCCTTCTCTCCACACCCTCTTCATCATTTGTGGTCTGTGGATTTTTTGATGTTAGCCATTCCAACTGATGTGACGTACGATCTCGTATTTTGATTTGCGTTTCTCTAATAACTAGCAATGTTGATCATCTTTGCATATGACTGTTGGCCTTCTGAGTGTCCTCTTTGGAGAAATGTCTGTTCAGGTCTTCTGACCATCTTCAAGGACCTACTGTGCAGCACATGGCACGTGGCTCAATGTTATGTGGCTGGCTGGGTGGGAGGGGCGTCTGGGTGCGTTTTGTGCCCAGTTGCTCTGTTAAATCTGACTCGGCAACCACATGGACTGCAGCCTGCCAGGCTCCTCTGTCCATGGATGATTCTCTAGGCAAAAAATACTGGAGTGGGGTGCCATGCCCTCCTCCAGGGGATCGTCCCGATCCGGGGATCAGGGATCAAGCCCAGGTCGCCCACGTTGCAGGTGCATCCTTTATCGTCTGAGCCACCAGGCCCCTGGGGGGAAATGGATGCATGTATGTGTATGGCTGGGTCCCTTCGCTGTTTGCCTGAAACCACCAGAGCACTGCTGATTGGCTATACCCCAATTCAAAATAACAAGTGCAAAGTTTGGACAAAATAAGATTAGTATCTGAGTGGAAAGAAGTATCACATCTACTAAAGTGTGTGTCAATAGATGATACACTTTTCATGTAGAAACATTTGAAGAACTTTCAATGTCCTTTCCGTTTGAATAAACTGTCAAATTTTTTTGGAAAAACAAAATCAACCATTCAATCCATGCTGGATTCAAGGGGCCTTGACTGTGTGAGGGAGGTGGTGGTGGGGCCTTGTGGGAGGAGCAGAGGCAGGATGAGGAGGGATCCCGCCACCCCCTGAGCCATCCTGTGACTCCCTCCCATGGACCGTGGAGGGCAGCCCCTGCTCCGCTAACTTCACCGCTGGGGATTTCCCTCTGAGCCCCGTCACCAGCTCAGTGACCTAGGACCACGCAGGGCAGTGCTCTCTGCTCTGGTCCACTCGGGTTCCTGGGGCGTTTTTGGCCACTTACTGCCTTTGTTGTGCCGTTTATGAAGGACTCACCGAGATCGAAGTGTAAGGAAATAAGCCGGCAGAGCATAAATACGGGGTATGGCCTGCAACAGGCCAACGCGATGGATGTTGATGGACGTGTGTCAGTTGCTAGATGTTATTTAAAATGTGTTCTTGCCATCTTCAAAGTCGTTTGTTGTCCTCCTGAATGTGAAAAATACAAGGATTAGAAAGCTTTTCTTACCATCCTGAAATGCACACACTGCTGATTCTGTAATTCGTTGCTACCTTCTACTTATAGTAAATGGTCCACGGTACATAAAAGAAAATTTATGTCAGTGGTGCTCATGGTGAATAAATATTAGAAAGAAAATACGTTCAGACGATAGACTGGAGCCCTGTAATGAGGGTCCCGCGGTCCAGTTTGTGGTTTATTTTCTCTCAGTGATTGTAATAGTTGTTATGTGGGTGTTTCCCTTTAGGGGGTATTTGTTTCCAGCTCGGCCTGGTATGTTTTAAGGCACAATGGAAGTAACCAGTCCTGGTCCTTCTTGGTGAACTTTTTCTGATGTCAATAAATAAATCGAATAAGTAATGAATGCCTACCTTCTTCTAAAAGTTATTCTTCTAGAGCGCTATTATTCTTCTAAGCTATTCTTCTACTTCTTCTATACAGTCCACGGAATTCTCCAGGCCAGAATACTGGAGTGGGTAGCCTTTCGCTTCTCCAAGGGATCTTCCCCACCCAGGGATCGAACCCAGATCTCCTGCATTGCAGGCAGATTCCTTTACCAGCTGCCACCAGGGAACCCCAGAAGTTATCACAAGTGGCTTATAGAATCCTTCTCTGACTTCTCCTTGCATTTTGCATCCGACCCAAAATGCACGGCGTCATCTGCAAAGCAGGCCACATTTTGTCTTCACCTTCCCCGCAGCTCTGTCCCGGGCGCTGCGCGGCCGGCGGCTGAGCCGCGCTGAGCACAGGCCCACACCCTCTGCTCTGAGCTTTCCCCACGTGGGCAACCTTCCCAGTTGCCCACCGGGCTCCTTCCTGCACACCCTTCATCTCAAATGTCTCTCCCTCAGAGAGCCCTTGCCTGCCGCCTGGCCCTGCCTCCCATCATTAGGCCCATCATAGCCTTTGGCTTATGGCACCCCACTCCAGTACTCTTGCCTGGAAAATCCCATGGGCGGAGGAGCCTGGTGGGCTGCAGTCCATGGGGTCGCTGAGAGTTGGATATGACTGAGCGACTTCACTTTCACTTTTCACTTTCATGCATTGGAGAAGGAAATGGCAACCCACTCCAGTGTTCTTGCCTGGAGAATCCCAGGGATGGGGGAGCCTGGTGGGCTGCCATCGATGGGGTCGCACAGAGTCGGACATGACTGAAGCGACTTAGCAGCAGCAGCAGCCCTTGGCTTTCTGTCCATCATCTGTGTCCTGAGGGTCATTTCCTTGGCCTGATGTCCCTTCCTACCAGCTGTGAGCTCCGGAAAGTGTCTGCTTACTTCGCCCGCGGCCAGTCCCCAGGCTGTTGCACACGGAGCACAGTTCCCCTTTGCACTGTGAAATACTGTAGTGTAAAGCTGGATAACATGAAGCAGACAGCTGAACAGACAAGTGTGCCCAGAAACAGCCCTATAGCCTCCATCTGGGTCAGAAGAGAGTCCTGCCAGGCCTCCCCAGACTGCTGCCTTTTGTCTTCCCCTCTCCAACTGCTAAGTTATCCAGCAGCCTCATTTTTATGGAAATTCCTTTCTTGGTTGTCCTTGTAGACTCAAGTATGCACCCTATGCTTGGGGTGCAATTTTGCCCAATATTGAACTGTTTCTGTTGTGGAGTTGCTAAGTTGTGTCTGACTCTTTGCAATCCCATTGATGCTTTTGAACTGTGGTGTTGGAGAAGACTCTTGAGAGTCCCTTGGACTGCAGGGAGATCAAACCAGTCAATCCTAAAGGAAGTCAATCCTGAATATTCAATTGGAAGGACTGATGCTGAAGCTGAAGCTCCAGTACTTTGGCCACCTGATGTGAATAACTGACTCATTAGAAAAGACCCTGATGCTGGGAAAGATTGATGGCAGGAGAGGGGGATGACAGAGGATGAGATGGCTCGATGGCATCACCGACTCAGTAGATGTGAGTCTGAGCAAGCTCCAGGAGATGGTGAAGGACAGGGAAGCCTGGCTTGCTGCAGTCCATGGGGTCACAGAGAGTTGGACAGGACTGAGAGAGTGAACAGTGCTAAGTCGTGTCTGACTCTTTGCGACCCCATGGACTGACTGTAGCCCACCAGGCTCCTCTGTCCATGGGATTTCCCAGGCAAGAGTACTAGAGTGGGTTGCCATTTCCTACTCCGGGGGCTCCTCCCGACCCAGAGACCAAACCTGCATCTCCCTCGTTGGGAGGCAGATTATTCACTGCTGAGCCACAAGGGGATGAAATTATCCCACGTATATTCCTTAGTGTCTTTTCCGTCTCACTCCCAGCTCTATTTGAGATTTGCCTTAGGACACTGCATGTAGCAGAAGGTTGGTATTTCCATTGAGGTATAACATTTCATCACATGGAACACACCCCGTGGTTGGCAAAATAATCATCTCCCCCACCCAGAGATGTCCTCATCCCCAACACACGGACCTGTAGACACGTTAGTTCTACAGCAAAGATGATGAAGGTGGCAGGTGGAATTACATGGTTTATCAGTTGTATTCCTGTGGTTCATAATTCCTCTGATGCTATCTGCCTCTCTGTTAGACTGAATTAATGACAGTGCTGGCATAGACTATTCTCTTTTTCTTAATTGAAGTATGGTTGATTTACAATATTGTGCTAGTTTTCAGGTGTACAGCCAAGTGAATCAGTTATGCACAGACATATATCTACTCTTTTTTAGGTTTTTTTCCCCAATACTACGAAGTATTGAGTAGACAGAGTTCCCTATGCTACACATTCGGTCCTTATTAGTTATCTATTTTATGTATAGGAGGATGTGGGTATCAATCCCAGTCTGCCGATTTATCCCTCCCTCCTCTTACCCCTTGGTAACCATAAGTTTGTTTTCTGCATCTGTAATTTATAGACCATTCTTGATTATAAAAATAGCTGTTACACATGGAGCTACTGGAAAGAGCCGTTCTAAGCCAGCTGTTGATGTTCAGTCTTTAAGCTGTGTGCTACTCTTTGCAACCCCATGGACGGCAGGCACACCAGGCTTCCCCATCCTCCACTGTCTCCTGGAGTTTGCCCAAGTTCATGTCCACTGAGCCAGTGGTAATATCTAACTATCTCCTCCTCTGTTGCCCTCCTCTCGTCTTGCCTTCAGTCTTCCCCAGCATCAGGGTCTTTTCCACTGAGTCGGCTCTTCACCACAACAGCGAGGCCACGAACACATCGGGACAGCCCGCCCTCTCAGGACGCTCAGGGTCACTGTCGCGCCAGCTGTCTTGGCTGCGTTTCCTTCAGCTTGAATTACTCACCTCCTGTCTCGCAGGGCGCACACTCGAGCGCTGAGAATAACAAGTGTGGGTTCTTGTGGGGATCTGCGAAGGTTAGGGTTGCTGAATTTCACTCAGCATGTCCCTGGAAAAAATAACTATGCATACTTATGGAAGAGCTGGTCTTTTCAAAAAAAGTTACACATCCAGTTAGCAAATCGGATATTTTGATATTATACATCAAGCATGTAGTTAAAATGTTCACCTCGTTTTCAGGTGTGGGTTTGGCCGTAAGGTACTCCTCACGGACGACCTGTGACTCGGGTCGTATGCATGGAATGACTTCTGAAAGCACAGTGCCGACGGGATGTTGGGCAGCTGGGCTGGGCGTCTCTACGTGACGTGTGTCAGCTTCCTCGTCCCCAAGTTTCAGGAATCAGCTCAGGCTAGATAAGCAAAATAGGAAATAAAGTATTTCATGGAGAAATGGGAGTGTGCTGATAAGTCTAAGGGAAAAATTTATTCAGGCCCCAGGAGAAAAATTAGGTCAAGAAATTCAAAACCAGTGGGGACTGCTCTCTCTCTCCGCTGCTTGTCTCTTTGTGTCTTGGTCTAATTCATTGCTCGTCTTCTGTCAGCCGCTTCTGTCTCCTTCAGGGTCCATATGCCAAATGGGAGCAGACACTCCCCACCCCCATGCCTCCTCCATTCTCGTGTTTCATGACAAAGGCGAGAATAAATTGGAATATTGTTACAGAGTCCAAACTCGCAGTGCTTGCTGCAGGACAGGTCAGTAATTTGGGAAGCCAGTTGCTGGGGGAAGGCGTGAAAGTGAAAGTCACTCAGTCGTGTCTGACTCTTTGTGACCCCATGGACTATACAGGCCATAGGATTCTCCAGGCCAGAATACTGGCGTGGGTAGCCCATCCCTTCTCCAGGGGATCTTCCCAACCCAGGGATCGAACCGGGGTCTCCTGCATGGCAGGCAGATTCCAACTTTATTTGGAAAACCAATTGATCAAGAAGATGGGGAACTACTGTTCCAAAGAACCATCATGCCTGAGACAGAATTCAGGATTCTTCTGCTCTGAAAGGGGAGGGAGTAAAGTCAGATGTTTCCTGGTTCTGGTCAGCCTCCTGAGGGGATGTGTTAATCTCTTCCTTCCTGTGGTCATCCATAGGTGGGCTGGTAAGGATGTTTCCTGTGAGCTAAACAGAGGTATTTGAGCATCTTGCTCATTACCTGCAAGGCAGGGTTCCCAGAGATGGGCCATTATGTAGAATTTAAGCTTATAGGCAACATCCTTTTAGTGGTGTTGTTTTTTGATGATGTTTAGTGAACTTGTAAGAGAATACAGAGATTCTTCCCTGTTGCAATATTTTAACCCCATCCCTAAAATCCTGCGGCAGAATTCTGACCCAGGTTGGGCCAGTCACTTGAGGCTGGGGCGGGGCATGGTGGGGTGCAGAGTGGTTGAGGAAGCGCCATGGCTGGGGGAGGAGGGCAGTTGGGATAACTTCTCAAAAGGGGTCCATGTACCTTGATAGAAGACTGTATCAGGGGGCAAGCCCTTTTGAAAAATTGAGCTAAATTATTTTAATCTTTGTCATTAAACTGCTGGTGAGTCCTGTCTTGGAGACTTGTTTGTTATTTAATAGTGAATGACGGCCTGCAGGAAAGTTTGACATCAGGAAGTGAGGTGTTGAGTTTGCTTAAAGGCTGCCCAGTGTAGGAAACTTGTCTTAAAATTGCTGTGCGCTTCAGTGAGTCAAGGCAAAGGCAGACATTATCTAAAATGCTTTTAAGACATCATCATACACAGCAATGTGAGATGCAAATGCTCAATTTTAAATTCTGCAACTTAATTTCATAGCCATATTTTTTACTGAAAGAGGTTTCTCTTCAGCATGATACATTGTGAAATTTCCTCTGACCTTGATCGGATCATAGTGTACTTACTTTTGTGATTTATGGAGCAACATGATGCCTTATAAAACAGTCTATCAAAACAGGTCCAAGTCAGACAAAGCTGTGAAGTTTGGAAAGTTGCCAGCCAAAATCTCAACCTTCTCTGCCCACCAAAGCCGAATGAAAAAATGGAGAGAGAATTTGGAGGAAATAGAAAGGTGGCTTTCACTCCCAGCCGCTGAGAGGGGAACTCAGTGGGCTTATGTCTCAAGAACTGTGCCCCCAACCCATGAGGCCTCTAGGGGCTTATATTCAGCAAGGGCTCCTAGTCAGGAGTCGGTGACGAGGAACAAAGGTGATAGGAGCTTGACTTCGTCCTCTTGCACTGTTTCAAAGTCAGTCATATACTGGCATCAGCAACCCAGTCTTAGGGTCTGGTGGCTTGGTGGCTCTGCGACCTTCTTTCTGCTGTGTAACCACAAGGGGAAGCGTGTTGTCAGGGTAAACACCAGATAGGGGAGGTATTTAGCATAGAGTTAAAGGAGAAAACGTGAACTGTAGCTCCTGCAGAGTTGGGGGCCAGGAAAGCAGACTCAGTTACAGACATGCAGGATTAGGGGCAGTTACAGCCATGAAATTAAAAGACGCTCACTCCTTGGAAGGAAAGTTATGAGCAACCTAGATAGCATATTCAAAAGCAGAGACATTACTTTGCCAACAAAGGTCCGTCTAGTCAAGGCTATGGTTTTTCCAGTGGTCATGTATGGATGTGAGAGTTGGACTGTGAAGAAAGCTGAGCTCCGAAGCATTGATGCTTTTGAACTGTGGTGTTGGAGAAGACTCTTGAGACTCCCTTAGACTGCAAGGAGATCAGCCCTGAGATTTCTTTGGAGGGAATGATGGTGAAGCTGAAACTCCAATGCTTTGGCCACCTCATGCAAAGAGTTGACTCATTGGAAAAGACTCTGATGCTGGGAGGGGTTGAAGGCAGATGGAGAAGGGGACGACAGAGGATGAGATGGCTGGATGGCATCACTGACTCGATGGACATGAGTTTGAATAAACTCCGGGAGTTGGTGATGGACAGGGAGGCCTGGCGAGCTGCAATTCATGGGGTCGCAGAGTCGGACATGACTGAGCGACTGCACTGAACTGAAAGTAAAAAAAAAAAAAAAAAAAAGGACTTCCTTGGTGGCTCAGATGGCAGAGAAGCCTCCTGCAATGCATAGACCCGGGTTTGATCCCTAGGTTGGGAAGATCCCTGGAGAAGGGAATGGCAACCCACTCCAGTATTCTTGCCTGGAGAATCCCATGGACAGAGGTGCCTGTTGGGCTACGGTCCATGAGGCTTTAAAAACTAGGAATGTTTAGGCCTGCTCACTGTTTTCTTTGTCTTTGTTCTCAGAGAAAGGAAAAAGAAAAACTCAATCCTGTTTTTTTCCTTTTCACTGCAACAGGAATAACTTAACGTTTTGAATTAATTTCATAAAGAAGCTGTCAGACACTGTCAGTTAAACTAAAGAGCATAAAATTATTTCAGCTCTGTTGTTGAATTTGTGGGTAAAAATAATGAAAAAATTTTTAAAGACAGATAATTACAGTCAATATTTTGCCTGTTTTTTCTTCTTCATCTAGGAGAACTTATAGGGTAGGGGCTTGCTCTGCAAACAGTGCTGCTGAGCCGCAGGTACCAGGTCCGTGCATGCACGCTTCGTCACTCAGTCGTGTCTGACTCTTTGCGACCCCACAGACTATAGCCTGCCAGGCTCCTCTGTCCATGGGATTCTCCAGGCAAGAATACTGGAGTGCGTTGCCATGCTCTCCTCCAGGGGATCTTCCCAGCCCGGGGATCAAGCCCAGGTCTCCCGCATTGCAGGTGGATTCTTTACCCACTGAGCCGCCAGGGAAGCCCAGGCGAAGATGGCAGCTGCTCCTAACAGTGGTGGGTTTGATTTTAGAGGGCTGTGCCCTCAGACAGCAATGTTAGGTTAAAGCCATGTTAAGTCAAATAGTCAACTTCCGAATTTCCAAGTTCATAGGAGGAAAGGAGAGTGGATCCCAGCTCAGTCAGTAAGGCTGGCAAAGAACGTGGTGGAGGACTCAGAACAGCCTAAGGATTGGGGTGTCCGTGTAGTCTAGAGAAAGACGGTGAAGAGAGAGCATCCAGGGGAAGGAGGGCCACCTGACTGTGGGTCAGATACTCGGGGCATGACAGCTCCTCTCTATCACTAAGATGATGACGATTCATAAGGAACCATCAGTCCTAGGAAGAAGGGCCCGTCAACCAAATGTAACCTCAAATTAGTGAAGTCAGCAGAAGCCTTTTGAAGGGTGGACTCTGCCCTCCAACACGAGCCCTGCCCACTGCTCACACATCAATGGATGTTTCTGTCTTTCAGGAGTGGCTGCCAGCCGCCCCCCAGCCCTGTAATCAGTTGAGAGTCACTAGTGGCATCAGCGTTAATCAGTGTCTCAAGGTCACAGCACTCAGCCATCCCTCACACTCACAGCTAGCAAGAATGCCCAGAGTACTCAGAGGACTCAGGCGCTCTATCATGGGAGGGGGTGTTCCAGGGAGTGGAGAGTCCCCCTTGTGAAGGATGCCTGGTCTCCATGGGGCTGCCATTCCCATCTGTCCTCTGGGGACATTTAAACTATCAGTGACCTAAACCTGGGTCTAGTGATGTCCCAGCTTTGATTTCCATTTTGAGAGCCAGAACCAGTCTCCTAGCCTTAGTTTTCTTCGGAAAGCTGCTTGATGATAGAAGATGAAATTGATTAGCTCAAAGATGGATTATTCTGAGAAAAATAATTGAATTCACTTCCTTCTTCCCTGGTGAGTGGGCCATCTGGTTGACCTCTCTGCCTTCAGCAAAGGGAAATAAAACACGCAATGGCCAGCTGTCCCCGTCGCAGCCGGCAAGGCCTGGACCTCAGCTGTCGCTGTGGCCCCTGCCCTCCTCCCACCACCCCCGTCGCTCCTGACTTGAAGTTTCCTGTGCTCTCGTCCCCCCGGATGGGGAGCTTCTTTAGGACAACCCCTAGTGTCCTGCAGAAGTCAGCCTCCAGCCTCATCTCTTGTTTTTTAAATATTTTTTTAATGTGCACCATTTTTTTTTCTTCCCATTTCTAAAGTCTTTATTGAGTTTTGTTACTGGATTGCTTCTGTTTCATGTTCTCGTTTTCTGGCTGGCAGGCGTGTGGGATCTTAGTCCCTGACCAGGGATTGAACCCACGCCCCCCTGCATGGGAAGGTGAAGTCTTAACCTCTGGGCCACTGGGGAAGTCTTTCCAGTCTCACTCCTGCTGGCTGTCCCTGTGTCCCTTTAGCCACAGCGCACACAGTACTTGAGGCGAGGTGGTTATTTCTACATCACTGTGGTGGAGTCTCTCAGCTGCAACCTACACCGCCCTACTCCGGGGACCCAACAGAAGTTCAAGTGCTCATTTCCCCTCATTGGAGCTTCTGATGTGAAGAGAGTGGATGAAGGAAATGTGGTCTCTGCGCCCTTTACCTTCTTTATCCAGGACAGGAAGTTTGGTGTGCTTTTGAGTTTCCCCATATCGCGTGTCAGGTGTTGCCCAGACATCGTTTGGATCACAGTCAATAGTAACACAACGCTGATTCCGGTTTCTGTAGCGTCTACAGACGTTAACAGGCTTTCAGACACGTGTGCATTTATCCTCTGACAGCCGCACTCTAGATTCCTCATCCCCGCCCTTCCTTTCTTTTCTCCACCTTTGCAGTCTTGGTGTCTCTTGTTTAAATAATCACCCCTGAGTTTTCATTTGATTCTCTACTCCCCATCAGAAGGCAGAGGTGTGATGAAGGTACATGGAGCTCAGGACAAGATAAGATGCTGCAGACTGGGACTTCCCCGGCTGTCGAGTGGTTTAAGACTCTGCTCTCTCAAAGCAGAGGACACAGCTTCAGTCCCGGGTCAGGTCTCTAAGATTCCACATGCTGTTCAGCACGGTCAAAAAAGTAAAATAAAGAGATGTCAGATTTTTGCAGAGAGAGCAGAGGGCCTCTCTAGCAGACCTGCTGTAAGGGCACAGGGGTCCCTGCAGGGGAGTCAGCATCCAATGGAGTCTTTTCTGAATCAGTTCACAGGACATCGTGGGGTCTGTAACTAATGTTGTGACCTTGGCAAAGAAAATATCAAGCTCTGATTAGGAACTGCTAAGATAATAGCACTCTGGGAAGATGAATTTTATATTTAAAACAACCAAATGACCCAGGAAAAGGTTGTTTGGTTTTAGTTCTTTGTTTTCTTTCTGTCTGAGCTAAAAATAAGTATGAGCAACAGTTACATCACTAGGTACGAGGGAATTGGCAGCCTTAGATGTCAGTTTGCATTAGGCTTTTAGGACCGATTGCTATTTATGGCATAGTTCATGCAATCAGACTTATATTAACGCTTTACTTTCTGCATCAGTCAACAGTCGCATCTCTGACAGATGTGCAGGCAAATGCCAAAGCTCCTTCTTATAAAGGCATCTGTAGATTCACTCATCCGTTCTGCCCACAGTCCCCGGGCGCTGTGGTGTCCTGGGTTTCATACCAGGCGTCGTGATCATGAGCATCAGGATAACTTCCTTAAGTGGCTTGCAGCCTGCAGATGAGGCTCCTCAGAGGGGGGTCCAAGTGGAGGAGGGGCGTATAAATGTGTCCCCGTCACGTATCCTCTGCTCCGAATAGCGCTGTTGACTGGCATTTTCTATCATGTGCCCAGGGTTAACCCCTTCTCACAACCTGCGCCACTGCCCCCTGGGACAAACCTCCATCGCGCCTCCTAGTGGGTCCCTTCTGGGCACACCCTTCTTTCCTTGTTCTTTGCCCTCCGTGTAGCAGCTCCCCTGGGGGTCTTCTTGTGGGAGTCTGGTTCATGCCCTGCGGTGCTCACATGTCCTGCCCTTAGAGGAAACGCCAAAACCCATGCTGTGGCCTCCAGACCCTGCTCTCCTGGCTGCCCACGCCCACCCTCCTTGCTCAGCGTGGTCACCCCACCCTCATCCCCGTGGCCCCCAGGCCACTGTCTCTCTCTGCCGCCCTCCACTCCAGAGCGCACACTGCCTCTTCCTCTCCCTGAATTGCTTGCCTTCATGTGTCAGCCCGTGTCTTACTCTGTCTGGAGCAGCTATAACACACCGCCACAGACCAGGTGGCTTAAACACAGATTTCTCTCTCACGGTTCCAGGGACCGAAGTCCAGGGTCAGGGTACCAGCTGCTGGGTCTGGTGAGGGCCGTCTCCTTGGGTTGCAGCCAGCCGACTTCTCTCTGTCCTCACGTGGCCTTTCCTCCACGTTTGCGGGTGAAGACAGAGGGGAGGCAGCTTTCTTGGTGGGTTTGTCTGTTTATTGTTTGCCCCCATCCCTACACTAAGATACAAGAAAGGAATATGGAAAAAATGAAAGCTGTTGGACTTGTCGAGTTGCTAACAATGCATAACAAGTTCACAGAACAGGGCTTGGCAGAGTAAGCCTTGGATAAATATTGGATGGATGGATGGATGGATGGATGAGGGACTTGTTCACCTTCTCAGGCCAGTGTTTAATTGTAAATTAAATTTTATTGGATCTCCACGGTATGCATGTGGTACCAAACAGAACAGGGAATATATCACAGCCTCATTCTCATCATTCTAGGCAAAAAATACGTAATGATGTTGAGAAATGCACTACCGAAGCTCAACATTGCAGGGGAAAGTTGCCCTTCTTGAGAAATGGGAACAATTTTGCTCAAATTTTTGATAATTCAATTCCTATACAACTTAAGATGAGGAAGTCTGAATTTGGGATGCCAAATCAGATGCTCAGGTTGGATGTTCACGGTTACTCTGCATTCTAACTCAAAAACCAGATCTATGTTCTGGTTATTGTTAAATACCCATGTAAGAGCTGAATATGCACACACATCAGCCCTGGAGAGGAAGACGGGAATATGGAACCTTGAGCTCTTTTGGGGCTGCCGAGGTTGTTCGTGTGTTTTTCCTCTTTGTTTCCTATGGTTATTGTAGCGATATTGCTTGTGTAGTTTAAAAAGTTACTTTTGAAAATAAAATTCGGAATTTAGTAAGGACGATCTGCTTTTCTGAGGGTGAAATGACACTGCTTTTTAAATGTAAGAGTGTTGCCTGAAAGACAGTGTAATGCATCTGTACTTAAGAAATGGCGTCAATGATCCAGAATCACCTAAGCAGACTCTGCTATCAACACCTGTTTGGTTATATTATTGTGCATTCTTCCATCTAATAATATATACTGAATTGGTTTTCTCTGCAAAATCTTTTCTTAGCCCAGTGAGCATGAAGGAACAGAGCCTTTGTCCTCTTTCTGAACTGTCCTGACGCTCATTCATTTTCCCACTTGCCGAGCCGTCTCAGCATCTTTCTTTCCCATGCCCTGTGTGACCATAGACGGTGCCCTGTGTGACCGTAGAAGGTGCCCTGTGTTTGACGTTTTCAAGATCTCTCCTCTCCACCTCCTTTCCTGGACTGGCCCTCCTGCAGCCTTGCGAGCTGTTCATCCACCTTCCTCACTTTCTGGTGAAACAGCCCGCTCTGTCATGAGCAATGCAAATGGTTAGAAATTCTGAAGTCTTGTTTGTTTGTTTTACATAATTTTGTCTTCATGAAATTTCCTTTTGATTGCAACTCTGCCTTCTACAGCTCTGCAGAAGTCTTCTCTCTCTTGCATGTGATACCTCAAATAGAGACTCTAACTATTTGATTTTTGAGGTTGAACTCTTCCGTTAGCCTTGCTTCATATGACGTTTTGCAGTGTCTCTATCTTTCATATCCTCTTTATGGGCATACTCTGTCCATCATTATCTCTAACGATATTCAGCCCAGATTTGGACACCATTCTGTGACTGTACTTGGGCCAGGGAAAGGTCTACTGGAACATTGCTGCAATGTTCATTCAATTGCATTTTTGCAAGTAAATTACTTATGCTCCTGGCCACTCAAGAAATTGATGCAAAAAAAATTGATGCAAACTAAAAGTCTTAGTTGTTTTTTTTAAGTCTCTGTACACTATTTTAGTTGTCTTTTTCATATAAACTTCTACAAGGGCATCTAATATTAATCAGTTCAGTTCAGTTGCTCAATCATGTCCAACTCTTTGCAACCCCATGAATCGCAGCACGCCAGGCCTCCCTGTCCATTACCAACTCCCGGAGTTCACTCAGACTCACGTCCATCGAGTCGGTGATGCCATCCAGCCATCTCATCCTCAGTCATCCCCTTCTCCTCCTGCCCCCAATCCTTCCCAGCATCAGAGTCTTTTCCAATGAGTCAACTCTTCGCATGAGGTGGCCAAAGTACTGGAGTTTCAGCTTCAGCATCATTCATTCCAAAGAAATCCCAGGGCTGATCTCCTTTAGAATGGACTGGCTGGATTTCCTTGAAGTCCATGGAACTCTCAAGAGTCTTCTCCAACACCACAATTCAAAAGCATCAATTCTTCGGTGCTCAGCTTTCTTCAGAGTCCAACTCTCACATCCATACGTGATCACTGGAAAAACCATAGCCTTGACTAGACGGACCTTAGTCAGCAAAGTAATGTCTCTGCTTTTGAATATGCTATCTAGGTTGGTCATAACTTTCCTTCCAAGGAGTAAGTGTCTTTTAATTTCATGGCTGCAATCACCACCTGCAGTGATTTTGGAGCCCCCCAAAATAAAGTCTGACCCTGTTTCCACTGTTTCCCCATCTAGTTCCCATGAAGTGATGGGACCAGATGCCATGATCTTCATTTTCTGAATGCTGAGCTTTAAGCCAACTTTCTCACTCTCCTCTTTCACTTTCATCCAGAGGCTTTTTAGTTCCTTTTCACTTTCTGCCATAAGCGTGGTGTCATCTGCATATCTGAGGTTATTGATATTTCTCCTGGCAATGTTGATTCCAGCTTGTGCTTCTTCCAGCCCAGCATTTCTTATGATGTACTCTGCATAGAAGTTAATAAATGTGTTTAAAACAAAATTTCAAATCTGAGATTATTCTTATTAGAAACAAAATTTTAAAGATATCCATTGTTTGAGCTGATGAAGACCATACCACTAATTTACTTATTCTCTGTCTTGAGAAAGATTGATCTGGAGTATGAAATTGTTCAAATTTTGGATGTCGACTCTGAATTTAATCTGAACAGTACTTGAGAAATGTCTGCTTTGGGTCTGTGAGTGATCTTGCACATCTGATAGCGTAAGGAGTGTGCTACTGCAAAACATACGCTCTTCTCATTCTTAGTGAGAAGGGCTTGTTTCCTCTGTAAACTCAGATGAAATGAAAAGCTGCTCAATCAGTGAGATCTGATCACTTCTTGTCATTGGTCAGTGATTTCCTTGCACAGAAAGCTCTATCCAATAGGAAAGGAGATTGGCTCAGTATACATTTTGTCATAATTTCATGCTTATGTTTAGTCTTATTTTTAAATGCTGAAAATCACTCTTTAATAGGCAAGTTAAGTTCTCGATGGCACATAAGAATGCTGGTCAAAATTTCTAAAACTGTAGCACTCTTTCCTGCTCAGGTTATGATGGTCCTCCAACCTGGGTGGCCAGTGTTAATTAGCTCGAGTCAATTTTTTTCCTAATTCTGTAGCCTGGATAGCCAGTATTAAATATTTGCATGTCAGATGTTAATTATTTGCTGTCCCGTGGTTAATATTGTCTTCATTTCGATTTGCAGCCATTTGATACATTCTAATGAACTTTCAGCCTGGGATAAAGGTGTATCTATGCCTCACATTGCCTACTTTTTGACACTATCTCCATTCTGTTGCATTTTGACTTGCAGTTAATATGAGCTGCAGTCATGGGTACTACAGGAGAGAATATTTTGTGATCTATGTACAGACAGTAGTGAGTAGTTCATTTGCGGTGTAGCCTTATGCTTAAATTTGCCCTGGAGAGTTCCTGTCGCTCTTGCATAATTAATAATAATTATTATTGGTATGTAACTATTGTATTTGTTATTGTTTATTAATATCACCCCCTTTGTCTCCCCAAGGATCCTAGTTTGGACTGTAAGTTATATAATCATCCTGATTTGAAACTGCAAGTTTGGTCTCAGGAGCCAACATGCTGGATTAATTTCCTAGATTTAGTAAATCTTTATTATCCTTAATTGTGTCTCCAGATCCCTCCTCTCACCCTCAGTACCTGCTATAATACAAATACAGCTCTGTGGAGGGGACTAAGAACCTAGAAAAGGGATAGATGGGTTACCTAGTGAAGTGAGACCTGGGAAACCTTGAAGCTTTATTTGAGGAGCTGTAGGTGGAAGAAGGTACAAGATGATGAGAAGTAGGCAGACACTGATTAACATTGGCATTTAGTATGTGCTAAATAAACGTTTGAGTTTCATAGCTGAAATAGAAGTTCACAGTGTGGGTGTCAATGAAGACAAAGATGAGAGAGGTTGAGGCTAGAAATTCTATCATACCTGGGTTTGATTTGATGGCATTTAATAGGTTGACTGCAATGAGAAACTCCATAGTCAGTCACCCCGTAATGTGGAACCAAGTCTATTGGGTGGAAAAGCATTAAGTTACAGAAAAGGCTGTAAACATAACGTAATATCACCTTCTTCTTGAGATAAAGCTTTGCCATAAGATGGGGGAAGGGAGCCTGGGTCCTTTGGACCCTGAGGCAGAAGGAAGAGAAAGGAACTGATCTCCGCTTCCGGGATGAGAATACCCCGGAGCTCTTTATTTATTTTTGCCATGTTGGGTCCTCCTTGCTGCGCGGGCCTTTCTCTAGTTGCAGAGAGTGAGGACCGCGCCCCAGTTTCAGTGCACGCGTTTGGCACCGGCGGCTTCCCCTGTTGCAGAGGATGGACTCTGGGGAGTGAGAGGGCAGGAGTTGCGGTGCGTGGGCTAGGTAGTCGTGGCTCCTGGGCCCTGGAGCGCAGGCCCAGTAGTTGTGGTCCGGGGCTTAGTTGCTCCGAGGCATGTGGGATCTTCCCAGAGCAGGGACCGAACCCACGTCTCTTGCGTCTCCTGCCTTGGCAGGCAGATTCTTTACCACCAAGCCACCGTGGAAGCCTACGCCCGAGATCTTGACTTGACTGAAGTGTGGTTCCTTGGTTATTTTAGTTCCTCATTTGGCTCACAGATTTTCTCTTCCATGCTGTCGTTTCAGGAGCTCGTGGGGAGTAACCCTCCACAGAGAAACTGGAAAGGGATAGCCATCGCGCTGCTCGTCATCCTGGCCATCTGCTCCTTGATCGTCACCTCGGTGATTCTGCTGACGCCAGGTACTTACGTTTATTCCTGGAAAAGCAAGTTGCTGTAAGGGAGAGAGGGCACGATTTTACTCGGCAATTTTTTTCTAACAGCCTACTGTGTAATGTATGTTCCCTCGATTCTAATTCTCATTGTGCCATTTGGTAAAATGATCTAATATGCATTCAATGAAAAAGATCCATTGTACATGCTATGAATTTGTCAGACAATTCCTGACTAGGGTAAATTCTTGGCAGGTATTAAAATTCACAAATATTTGTTTATACTTGATCAGCTTAAATAAAGACTTTGCCCTTATAAAATGTAATGATTTTATATGTCTCATGGTATTCTTGGGTATTCTATCAGGGATGAATTAACATTATTAAAACAACATATACTAAGTGTGAGCTAAGGATAAACTACTTATTAGATACTACTGATGAAATAAAGGAAGCATGAAATAGAATCAGAAATCTCTCAGGGAAGAAAAACTCACAAAAATTGTCAGCAAAAGTCTACAGAAAAAAAAAAACATATATAGGCATGGATTATTGAAAGTTTCAAATATAAGCTGTATAGAAGTTGAGAAGAAAGAGATAAAACCCTTCATGAGAAAGTTCACGGAGAAAGTCATGTGTGAAGCTGGACTTCCATGGAGAGGTGAGAATTTAGTAGCAGGAGAGTGGTGAGGTTAGGACAGAAAAAAGCCTTCGCCCATAAAATAAACGTCTGGGGTCATGATAGGAAAGCATTATCGCCGTATATAAACTGTGCATGACTGTCCATTCTCCTTTGTTATATTAAGTGTCAACTTCTGTGGACAAAAAGGTGTTCCAGTCCTCGATAAACAGACTATACAGGTATGAGACTTTATGATGGAAAAAATGCATTTTTTGACAGGTACAAAAATTGCAGGCAAATTTTCAGGTATGTGTAGCTCTAATTTATTGTTGCTGTTATTGTTTAGTCACTCAGTCATGTCCAGCTTTTTGTAACCCCAGATCACGCCAAGCTCCCCTATCCATGAGATTTTCCAGGCAAGAATACTGGAGTGGGTTGCTATTTCCTTACTGACTAAGTTTGAGCAAGCTCTAGGAGATTGTCAAGGACAGGGAAGCCTGGTGTGCTGCAGTCCATGGGGTCAGAAAGAGTCAGACACAACTGACCAACTGAACAACAGCAAATACCCTGGAACCAAGACTCAATAAAGATACCACGAGAAAGCTACAGACCAACGTCTCTGCTGAACATAGATGCAAAAAGCATAACAAAATACTAACAAAGTGAACCAAATTACCAAACCAAAAAAGTATTATATACCATGACCAAATGGGACTTATCCCAGGAAATAAAATTTGGTTTAACATATGAAAAATCAGGGTAGTGCACTCAGATTTGTAGAATAAAGACAAAAAAAAACAATATGATCATCTCAATAGGCACAGAATAAGCATTTGACAAAGTTCAAAATCCCCTCTCTATAAAACACTGAACGAACGAAGAGTAGAGAGAAACTTTCCCAACCTGAAAAAGAGCATCTATAAAAAACCCACAGCTCATATCATACTTCACACTGAAATGGTTAGCAGTGATCCTGCTGAATATCAGCTTATCCTTGACAAGGGGAAGAAAAGACATCCAGGTTAGAAAGAAGTAAAACTGTCTCTATTCATAGATGGCATGAACTTGTGTATAGAAATCCTAGAGTCCACAAACACACAAAAGTGTAACTAATAAATGAGTTCACCAACACTGGAAGATGCAAAATTATACAAAAATTATTTATAATTCTGTACACTAGCAATGGGCAGTTCAAAATGAAGTTTGGAAATGATTCCACTTACATTAGTTTCTAAGGAAATAAGACATTTAGGAATCAATTTAACAATAAAAATGTAAGACTTGTGCACTGAAAACCATGAAACGTAATTGAAAGGAATTAAAGATCTTAGCAAATGGAAAGATATCCCGTCTCATGGGTTAGAGGGTGAGCCACTGTTAACACGCAGCAGTTCCCAGAATCATCCGTAGATTCAACCTGCTCCATGCCAAAGCCCACCTGGTGTCATTGCAGAACTTGACAGGCCAATTCTAAACTTCATAGGAAAATGCAAGGCTCTCAGACCAGCCAAACAATCTTGAGAAAGAACAGCTAAAGGACTTACATCTATGATATTAAAATTTACCCTGAAACTACAGTAAAAGTATTGTGATAGTATCTGTTGTTCAGTCACTCAGTCACGTCTGACTTCTTTGCGACCCCATGGACTCATTCACCATCTCCCAGAGCTTCCTCAAACCCATGTCCATTGAGTCAGCAATGCCATCCAACCATCTCATCCTCTGTCGTCCCCTTCTCCTCCCGCCCTCAATCTTTCCCAGCATCAGGTTCTTTTCCAGTGAGTCAGCTCTTCGCATCAGGTGGCTGAAGTATTGGAGCTTCAGCTTCAGTCCTTCCAATAAACATTCAGGGTTGATTTCCTTTAGGATGGACTGGTTGGATCTCCCTGCAGCCCAGGGGACTCTCAAGAGTCTTCTCCAGCACCACAGTTCAAAAGCATCAATTCTTCGGCACTCAGCTTTCTTCACAGTCCAACTCTCACATCCATACATGACCACTGGAAAAACCACAGCCTTGACTAGACTGACCTTTGTTGGCAAAGTAATGTCCCTGCTTTTCATAACTTTCCTTCCAAGGAGTAAGTGTCTTTTAATTTCATGGCTGCAATCACCATCTACAGTGATTTTGGAGCCCCAAAAAGTAAAGTCAGTCACTGTTTCCACTGTTTCTCCATCTATTTGCCATGAAGTGATGGGACCAGATGCCATGATCTTCATTTTCTGAATGTTGAGCTTTAAGCCAACTTTTTCACTCTCCTCTTTCACTCTCATCAAAAGGCTCTTTAGTTCTTCTTCACTTTCTGCCATAAGGCTGGTGTCATCTGCACATCTGAGGTGATTGATATTTCTCCCGGCAATCTTGATTCCAGCTTGTGCTTCTTCCAGCCCAACGTTTCTCATGATGTCCTCTGCGTATAAGTTAAATAAGCAGGGTGACAATATACAGCCCTGATGTACTCCCTTCCCTATTTGGAACCAGTCTGTTAGGAAACTGTTTGTCAGATATAACGCCAAAAGCACAAGCAACCAAAGGAAACAATAGATAACACTTCCATCAACATAAACATATTTTGTGTTTCAAGGATCACTATGGAGAAGGTGAAAAGAGAACCCCCAGGATGGGAGAATATATTTGCAAATCATATATTCAATAAACATTTAGTATTCAGAGTATACAAAGAGTTCTTACAGCTTAAATCATGCGACAAACAGTTCATTTTTAAATGAGTAAAGAATTTGAACAACATCTCTCCAAAGAAATACAAATGGCCAGTAAGACTAAGAAAACATGCTCTGTATCATTAATCATCAGGGAAATGCAAAGGAAAACATAGTAAGGTACCACTCCATACTCAGCAGGGCGGAGAGATATACATATATAATTTTATATGTATTTTTGGCACTATTTTTAAAGGTTGCAGTCCATTTACAGTTATTGCAAAATACTGGGTATATTCCGCCCAGTAAACAGTCAGCCCTTGTAACCTGCGGTGCACTCACCCGTGTGCGCCCCAGCCCTGCCCGTGTATTGCCCTCCCCTCCCTCTCCCCACTGGTAGCCGCTGGTTTCTTTCATCTCTGAGTCTAATGCTTTTTGGTTATGTTCACTAGTTTGCTGTTCTTTTTAGATTCCACGTGTAAGTGAGATCGTACAGTGTTTGTCTTTCTCTGTCTGACTTATTCACTTAGCATGCTGCTGCTGCTGCTGCTGAGTCGCGTCAGTCGTGTCCGACTCTGTGCGACCCCACAGACAGCAGCCCACCAGGCTCCCCCGTCCCTGGGATTCTCCAGGCAAGAACACTGGAGTGGGGTGCCATTTCCTTCTCCAGTGCATGAAAGTGAAAAGCGAAAGTGAAGTCGCTCAGTCGTGCCTGACTCTTAGCGACCCCCTGGACTGCAGCCCACCAGGCTCCTCTGCCCATGGGATTTTCCAGGCAAGAGTGCTGGAGTGGGGTGCCATTGCCTTCTCCTCACTTAGCATAATACCCTTCAATTCAAATCCCCCCAAAATGTATATATTTTTATAGGAAATAGCAAATATCGGTGAGGATGTGGAAAAATTAGAACCTCATACAGTACTAGTAGGAATGTAAAAGTACATAGCCTCTTTGAATAAGGTGAAGTGGTGAAAGTCAAAATTGTTCTGCCCGACTCTTTGGAACCCCATGGATTGTATCTCACCAGGCCTCTCTGTCTGTGGGATTTTCCAGGCAACAATACTGGGGTGGGTTGCCATTTCCTTCTCCAGGGACAGATGTCCATAGAGACATTCCAATAATTGTAGCTTGCTCTGTGAGTTTTAGGTTTATGATGAGATCAGAGTTCCTGGGTCACTTGGACTCACGATTCAAAACAGAGCATCTGACTGGACAGGAAAACTTCCATGCAGCTGTTGGAATTTAGACACGTAGATCTGAGAGGGACTGGCGAAGGGAATTGGGAGAGACATATACTCTTCTCTGGAGAAGGAAATAGCACCCCACTCCAGTACTCTTGCCTGGAGAATCCCATGGACGGAGAAGCCTGGTAGGCTACAGTCCATGGGGTCACAAAGAGTCGGACATGACCGAGAGACTTCACTTTCACTTTCTAGACTCTTCTATTTTATAATTTTGCTGATATTTTATATTAATTAAAAATTAATTCATAAACGTTGGTGACTTTGGCAACTATTTTTAATTAATAGAAAGGAAGTGAGATCTCCTTCAGAAATCGTGAAGCATGTTCCTACCTTTGCTTTTCTTTGAGCACAAGTGTAGTGTATACAACGGCCACTGCCACTCTGAGGATGTGATTGCCCATCACTCACTTTGGGGATTAGGGAGCAGCGACGGTTTGGGCAGTTTGCAGTTACTGCCATCCCCCTCCTCCCCAAGGTGCGTGAGCATTCCTGTCTCCCAGGATCCGAGGGCTCACACCTCCATCACTTCAAAGGGAGACGGGAGGGCTGCTGGAGGCTCCCCTCATGTCTGCGGTCCAGGGCAACCAGGCTGGGTGGGAAATGTCTGAGACTGAACAACTTCATGCCTGGGACATGAAGTCAGTCCCGGGACATTCCCTTCCAGATGCCCCACTCAGCATCAGGCAGAGAGCCGTCCCTGGGTCTTCCCAGCTGTACAGTGAGCCATGCCTCAGTCTCTCTTCTCTCAAATGCAGCTGCTAATCCTGAAAGCTTTTTACATTCAGTTCTTGTGCAGCTGGAACCGTCACAGCAGCGTCTCTTCTGCAGTAAATAAGAGCACAGATCACACCACTCTGTTCTCTGTTTGAATGCTGACCGCCAGTTACCAGGGGCAACCACCATGAAGGTGAGGCTCTAGTGAATCCCTGAGTTCCAGGAAAGGCTTTGAGTGGGATTTCTTTTATCCGTCTGTTGAAATAAAACTGTGGCTGAGCCTGCCTGACCCTTTGGTTCTGTTGGACTTCCATAGGTAGTGTTTATCTGGGCTGTGCTGCTGGACGGCTGTGTGTCCTAGGTTTAGGATGGTCGGATGGGCTGGTTCAATAGCGAGTGCCTCCCATCACTGGCGTTCTGCGTCACTCTCCCTTGATGCAGCAGTGGCTTTTGTTACAGCGTCAAAATTCCGCCAGACACAAGAGGACGTCAGATCCTCCAGAGCCTTCTCAAATTCACCTATATGCAGACCGTCACATGGACTCATAATGCCTATCCATCGATGGAACTTGAAGGATCCCTGTGAGGGGCTGAGGGCATCGAGCTAAGTGCTGGATGCACTGTGGGCAGAGAAGATGCACGTATTTTCCACGACAGCACAGATCCACCGAGAAAGACAGAAAGTGCACGCGGAGAATTTCCCACCATGACAGAGACGGGAATACCAGACCACCTGACCTGCCTCCTAAGAAACCTGGATGCAGGTCAAGGGGCAACGGTTAGCGCCAGACATGGAACAACAGACTGGTCCAAAATTGGGAAAGGAGCACATCAAGGCTGTATATTGTCACCCTGCTTGTTTAACTTACATGCAGAGTACTTCATCTGAAATGCCGGGCTGGATGAAGCACAAGCTGGAATCAAGATTGCCAGGAGAAATATCAATAACCTCAGATATGCAGATGACACCACCCTTATGGCAGAAAGTGAAGAACTAAAGAGCTTCTTGAAGAAGGTGAAAGAAGAGAGTGAAAAAGCTGGCTTAAAACTCAACATTCAGAAAACTCAGATCATGACACCTGGTCCCATTACTTCATGGTTAATAAATGGGGAAACAATGGAAACAGTGAGAGACTCTATTTTCTTGGGCTCCAAAATAACTGCAGACAGTGACTGCAACCATGAAATTAAAAGATGCTTGTTCCTTTGAAGAAAAGCTATGACAAACCTAGATAGCATATTAAAAAGCAGAGACATTACTTTGCTAACAAAGATCCATATAATCAAAGCTATGGTTTTAACAGTAGTCATGTAGGGATGTGAGAGTTGGACCATGAAGAAGGCTGAGCATGCTGGTATTGGAGAAGACTCTTGAGAGTCCCTTGGACTGCAAAGAGATCAAACCAGTCAATCCTAAAGAAAATCAACCCTCAGTATTCATTGGAAGGACTGATGCTGAAGCTCCAATACTTTGGCCACCTGATGTGAAGAACTAACTCATTGGAAAAAACCCTGATGTTGGGAAAGATTGAAGGCAGGAGAAGGGGACGACAGAGGACGAGATAGCTAGGTGGCATTACCAACTCGATGGAGATGAGTTTGAGCAAGCTCCAGGAGATGGTGAAGGACAGGGAAGCCTGATGTGCTGCAGTCCATGGGGTCAGAAAGAGTTGGACGTGCCTGAGTGACTGAACAGTCATTAGGCAAAACTAAAACAGAAGTTATAGGTGAGGCTGGGGGGCTTCCCCAGTAGCTCAGATGGTAAAGAATCTGCCTACATTGCAGGAGACTCGAGTTCAATCCCTGGATCAGGAATCCCCTGGAGAAGGGAATGGCTACACACTCTAGTATTCTTGCCTGGAGAATTCCATGGACAGAGGAGCCTGGTGGGCTCTGGTCCATGGGGTCACAGAGTCAGATACGACTGAGCAACTTTCCCTTTCGTTTTTGGTTAAAGACCTGTTGTGGTGTGAATTACTGAATCTTTGACGTAACACACAGCATGGCCATCACCTTGTCCACGGTCCCCCAAGTGCCCGCACACCCCCCTCTATCTTCCTGGTGTCTCCACAAGCCAGGGCAGGAGTGGCTCTCCCCCGTGAGGGAGGAAGTTTAGGCTTGAAAAGTAGAGCGTCCTGGTAGTAATAACACCCTGGACCTATATGGACAGTCTTGAGCGCACCCCTTCCAGACTTGCTGCTGCTTCCTAGACTGACTTGAAACTCTTATCATGTATTTAAACAATTATCTTTTCAAGTGCACCCTCTTTTTCAGTCTTGTATTTTGGTGTGTTGAAACTCAGAGTGCAGTATCCACTTTCTACTTAACCCTCAAATCCATTCCAAACTCCTTGGATTCAGTCTTTTGGCGAAAACATTTCTGAGTACGTGTGGGTCCCTTTCCTACTTGGGAAGTATCCTTGGGAAGGGTCGTGATGGAGTGCGCCTTTGGTGCTTCAGGCTCTCAAAGAACGTCCTGGCGATACCTTACTTCTGAGCGACAAGTACCTTTGTTCTGTAGTGCAGCCTAATTATCACCAGTTATGCACAATTTATGTTTTAAAAATCAAATTAAAAGTGTTTAAGGCAATCTTAGTTCCAAAGGGATTAACCAGATGAGAATGTGTCCTTTTCAGTCCTGTCATTCATTTCTCCCTTGCTAGTCTGTGCTCTTTTCTTAATTTCTCTTTGGAATAATAGACTCAAAGTTACCTTTTTTATTTTCAGATATTAAATATATGTCTGCGATAGGTCACACACAGCATATGCCTTTTTTTTTTGCAGCTATAACTCTTGTATTCTGATGAAAAGGACTCTGATAATCTTTAGTACCACAATTATGGTTGTAGGAGCTTAAAAACCCACCAGGATCATATTTGCATTAAAATATCCCTGACATTTGACTTTTATGGTTTTTCACTGTAGAGAAGATGAACACTGGTTTGTGACGGAAAACATTAGGATCCTTTAGGTGGTATAAAAACGAAAAGGCTTGGGTATTTGGAAGTCTTATTGAAGGTAAATTTTAAAGGCAAAGCAGAGGTTATCAGAATATAAGACTCATTAATCTTTTGGGTGGGAACAAAATGTAGAAATGATTGTTACAGAATGGAATTTTCATAACTATCTGATTTATATCTACTGTCTATAACTGCATTGCTAGCTCTCAGCTTATCTTTTTAAAAAAATGTTCAATTCGACCCAATAGGCTTTATTGAGAGGGAGAGAAATCTAGCAAATTAGCATACAGCTCGTAAATTAGATTCTGCTCTAAGAGCATGTAAGTCAGCAACAATCAAGTGCTCTGAAATTACACCACAGTCAAAATAAGAGGAGATGGGTTTATGTGGGAAAATTATATGTTAAAATTACATATAAGAGAATCCTTCTACTTAATAGTTGCTACTGCTAGTTGTCTGAGTTTTGAAACAAAATTTCCATGGATTCTCTTAATAGACTTGGCTTTTTAAAAGCAGTTTTTGGTTCCAGCAACATTGAGAGGAAGGTAGAGTTACCCAGGGGATAGCCTCTGCATTCCCAGAAATGGATGGTATCCCCATCATAAACATCCCTCCCCAGGTGGTGCCTTTGTGGCAGTTTATGAATCTGCGTGGATACGTCGTTGTCCAAGTCCGTAGTTGACAGTGAGGTTCACCCTCAGGGAGCACGGTCTGTGGCATTGGACAGATTTATAATTGCATGCGTCCGCCTTTACTGCATTGCATGGGGTAGTTTCAGTGCCCTAAAAGTCCTCCGTGCCCTGTCTGTTCATTCTCCCTTCCCCTATAATGCCTGGAAACCACTGATTGTTGTTGTTGTTGTTTTTACTGTTTCCATGTGTGCGTGCTAAGTCACTTCAGTCACGTCTGACTCTTTGCAACCCTATGGACTGTAGCCCACCAGGCTCGTTTGTCCATGAGATGCTCCAGACAGTAATACTGGAGTGGGTTGCCATTTCCTCCTCCAGGGGGTCTTCCCGCCCAAGGATTGAACCCTCATCTCTTATGTCCCGTGCATTGACAAGTGGGTTCCTTACCACTTGTGCCAGCCGGAAGATACCATCTCCATAGTTTTGTCTTTTCCAGAATGTCATAGGGCTGGATCGTACAGTATGTACCCTTTTCAGATTGGCGTCTTGTCACTTGGCAGTGTGCACTTGAGGTTCCTTCCTGGAGGAACTGTCATCGTTGGAGAGTTTATTTCTTTTTTTATTGCTGTTTTTCAGTTGCTAAGTTGTGTCCTACTCTTTTGAGACCCCCGCCCCCATGGACAGTAGTCTGCCAGGCACCTCTGTCCATGAGTTTCTCCAGGTAACAATATTGGAGTGGGTTGCCATTTCCTTCTCCAGGGGATCTTCCTGGACTAGGGATCAAACCTGTTCTCCTGCATTGGCTGACAGATTCTTTACCACTGTGCCACCAGGGATGCCTTATTTCTTTTTCAGCACTAAATAATATCCCACTGTCTGGCTTTACCTCAGGTTCTCGATCCATTTACCCACTGAAAAACATCTTGATTGCTTCCAAGTGTTGATGGGTATGAATAAACCTGCTGTGAACATTTGCGTGAAGGTGCTGGGTGGGACATAAATTTTCAGTTCCTTTGGTAGTTGCCGAGGAGCATGATCACTGGACAGTCTGACGAGTGTGTAGTCCTGGGGGAAGCCACCGAGCCGTCTTCCCGAGGACTTGCTCCATGGTGATCTCCGCCAGCAGTGAATGAGAGTTCCCGTTGCTCCACACGCTCACCAGCATTTGCTGTTGTCAGCGTCTCCGATTTTCTGACTGGTCCTTCTAATTGGCATGAAAGCCTATCCTTTTAAAATTCTGGGACAGACGTTTTAAAAACATTATGAATTTGCATAGAATATTCTAATGTTTAATGAATTTTCAAACTGAACGGACTACATAGCCTGCACCCAAATCCAAAAGTACCAGAATGCAGCCAGTATCCCCAAAGCTACCCCATGCCCGTTCTCATCATTCATCCCCCCAAAGGTAGCCTAACTTCTAACGTCATAAAATAATTGTGTATGATGTTATATGTGTTACATTCGCATTATTCATGTAATCGTGTGATGGGTATTTTTTATACCTGGTTCTTTTGTTCAGTGTGTTCATGCATTTTAATGTTATATTTTAAGTCCTATTTGTACCTAGTTTTCAACTGATGATGGATTATCTCTTCGTGAGGTCTCATATCATCCCTATGGAAATTGCACACCACCAGTAATTTAATAACTTCTGTTCATTTCGTAACAAGTGATATATACCTTACTATTTCCTATTGGGGTTTTTTTGGTAGAAATACTGTTTCCTGCCCATTTTTTATAGGCATTTTCTCTCTGTCCTCCTTCCGACATTAAACTCACCCCCCATGTCCCAGTCTTGTCATCATCCATTGATTATCAATGACTGTGACCAGGTGTCCTGTCACGGGACATATAGGGTGCTTTATACATGCCTGGTGTTGTTCATTTGCCCTTGGGCATCTGTGGTTGTGTCTGTAGATTCTCTGCACACCCACCAGCCAGCGGATGACCTGAGTAATCAGTGGCTCTGTTTTGCTCCTCTTGCTGTTGTTTCTGATTACAGTTAATGTATCAGTGCTGAGGAAGACCAAGTGCTATATGTAAATGCGCGATACAGATAGTGTCTGTTATGGCAATCCAGAATATGGGAGAAGGCGCTGAGGACAGGAAGCATGTGTGGAAGATATTTTGGAGGATGAAGAATTTGAAAGACATGCCTTGTGTTAATGGGAGGACATCCAAGAAGGAAGGTCACCATGAACTATAATGAGCCTGGCGTGTTTGCTGGACAGCAGATGCCTGGCCTGGAAGCACTGGCAGGATGTGACGAGTGTTAGGAGGGTCTGAGGCACTGAGTTCCAGATTGTACTCTAACGGCTCCTACAATCTGGAACAACTTATACGTCCTAACTGCTTTTATTGTGATAAGCCCACAGATGATGATCTTATCATTTCCCCTGATGCTGGGAAAGATGGAGAGCAGGAGGAGAAGGGAGCGACAGAGGATGAGATGGTTGGATGGCATCACTGACTCTTTGGACATGGGTCTGAGCACACTCAGGGAGATCGTGATGAGCAGGTGTGCTGCAGTCCATGGGGTCACAAGAGTCTGACATGACTTAGACACCGAGCAACAGTTGATCTTGCCGTTGGAAGGGGGACAGGCTCATAAACATGTGGATACATTTCAGGAAGCTCATGGATCTAGTCAGTCCATTAACCATCTTGGAATCATCTTGAGCATTTATCCAAGCTCAGATGTTAGGAGGTATCCATTAGAGTACTTTTATCCATGTGGAATAAAATACCTAACTAAAATACTGTAATTCAAATGGTAGGTATTTATCATGTTTTCACAAACAAGAAGTCCAGACCTAGCCAGTCCCAGGATGATTCAGTGGCTCAAAGACCATGTTTCTCTACTGCTATCATCATAATGTTGGCAAAGTAGCTGCAGTGGCACCATGCATCTCATCTCACACCCTCACCAAAAGGAAGGGAAAATTAGAACCTGCCTAATGTATTTCTGTCTTTTTCCAAAACTAGCCAGGAGGCAGCTTGTTCATATAATGATATTACATGAACACCCTTAGCTGTAAGGGTTTAGAGAGCATGTATTTCACGGAAATTCACCTCTGCTGAGTTGACAGAGGGCTGTGGCTCTTGGGGAGGCAGCGTAGTGCCTGCCACAATAAGTAATGAGACTCCTCGATTTATGAAATACTTGAGGAATGAGGCCTGCATTCCTTGAACTTGAACGGTGAGTTTGCACCATTCTTTAAATTGAAACAAATCTGAAAAGAGGGAGTTCTGACAGATTCTCATGAAAGAAAGAATTAATTTATACTGCTACTAACCTTACAGTTAGTTGCAAGCTTCCAAAGTCTTGAGAAGTGGGTCCCTAGGAGAATCTTAACAGTCTCTCTTCTGACTTTTCATCATTAGTTCTAGAAGGATTGTTAGGTGAATCTTGCTTATTTATTGAATCCTTACACTAAAGAGCAATTTATCGCAAGGATGACGGTAGATGCTTATTATTCACACTTGCATGAAGACTCTAAGTTAAGGCAAGTGTGCCTACATATTTATCCATAAAGGGGCACTTTTCAAAGTGTTCCTACATTATGCATTCTACTTTAAAGGCACAGTTGCCTGTAAGCCCCGAAAAGGAGTGTGTCTTATCCTGGCACTCTTATTTTCTCTGGAGTCTACTGCTTGGCTTAGAGGAGAGCCTGTTGGTAAATTTCACGTGGATTTTGGGAGCCTTTGAGACCGTGTGTTACAAGGGGCTAGCTGATCCAGGAGGTGCTATTTTAAGGAAGACTCTGACCGGTTAGGACCCAAAGGTAGCAATTCAGGAGTCTAAGCTGAGTTTCTTCGTATAGGTCAGAGCACAGAAATCGATGAAATAATAAAACCAGAGAACTAGAGAGAAGTTGTCCACAATGTATTAGGCAGCTCGGGGGACTGAAGAGGATGAAGTTAAATCACCTGCCTTCTCTTTGAGACATAACTCTCACCTTAAACCCTGGTTCAGCAACATTGATCGCTTAAGGAGGAGTAATAGATATATGCACTTTCTTGGGTTGATGTTTCATATTCTCCAAATCCCTGATTATCTGTGCTTTTAGGTGAGGTAATAAAGTCACAGAAAATAGGTGAAGTGATCATTTATAGAACCTCAGATCTAATCAGTCTTTTTTCCCCATTGCTTTCCTTTATCCAGATTCTTTTTCTTTTTTTCAATATCCTTCTAAAAGTTCAGGAAATGTATAACTGTTCCATTTTCAGAGGCTACCTTATCAAGTGGTGGGTTAGTTGGAAATGGGAGCAAAGGTTGAGAGGGATGAGGCAGGAAAAAGGCAGGTCCCGGGAGATGCCCACGTCCTAACGCCTGGAACCGTCATCCTAGGAGTGTGCTTCCTTGCAGATGCAGTTATGTTGAGTAGCTTGAGATGCGGGGTTTTCTTGGACTATCCAGTGGGTCATAAATGGAATCATTTGTGCCTTTGTGAGTGGAGGCAGAGGGAAATGAGACAGAGAGGCAGGAGAGAAGGCCATGTGGCCCCGAGTCAGAGGTGGAGTGATGCGGCCCCGAGTCACGGAGCACCCAGAGCAGCGGGAGCTGGGAGAGACGCAGACAGGAGAGGTGGGGGAGGCTCAAGAGGGAGGGGCACAGACACACAGGCGCACAGACACACAGGCGCACAGACACACAGGTGCACAGACACACAGGCGCACAGACACACACAGACACACAGACACACAGGCGCACAGACACACAGGCGCACAGACACACAGGTGCACAGACACACAGACACACAGGCGCACAGACACACAGACACACACACACACACACACACACACACACAGACACACAGGCGCACCGATACACACAGACACACAGACACACAGGCGCACAGACACACAGACACACAGGCGCACACACAGACACACACACACAGACACACAGGTGCACAGACACACAGGCGCACAGACACAGACACACAGGCGCACAGACACACAGACACACAGGCGCACAGGCGCACAGACACACAGACACACACATACACACACACAGACACACAGGCGCACAGACACACAGACACACAGGCGCACTGATACACAGACACACAGACACACAGATACACACAGACACACAGGCGCACAGACACACAGGCGCACAGACACACACACAGACACACACAGACACACACACACACAGAGACACACAGACACACAGGCGCACAGACACAGACACACACACACAGAGACACACAGACACACACACACACAGAGACACACAGGCGCACAGATACACAGGCACACAGACACACAGGCGCACAGACACACAGGCGCACAGACACACAGGTGCACAGACACACAGGCGCACAGACACACAGGCGCACAGACACACAGGCGCACAGACACACAGACACACACAGACACACAGGCGCACAGACACACAGACACACAGGCGCACTGATACACAGACACACAGACACACAGATACACACAGACACACAGGCGCACAGACACACAGGCACACAGACACACAGACACACAGGCGCACCGATACACACAGACACACATATACACACAGACACACAGGCGCACAGACACACAGACACACAGGCGCACAGACACACACACAGAGACACACACAGACACAGACACACAGACACACACACACAGAGACACACAGACACACACACATAGAGACACACAGACACACAGGCGCACAGACATACAGGCGCACAGACACACAGGCGCACAGATGCACACAGACACACAGGCGCACAGACAAACAGACACACAGGCGCACAGATACACACAGAAACACAGATGCACAGATACACACAGACACACAGGCGCACAGACACACAGGCACACAGACACACACACACACAGAGACACACAGACACACACACAGAGACACACAGACACACAGGCGCACAGACACACAGGCGCACAGACACACAGACACACAGGCGCACAGACACACACAGACACACACACACAGAGACACACAGACACACAGGCGCACAGACACACAGACACACAGGCGCACAGACACACAGGCACACAGACACACAGATACACAGGCGCACAGACACACAGGCGCACAGACACACACACAGAGACACACACAGACACAGACACACACAGACACACACACACAGAGACAGACAGACACAGACACACACACACACAGAGACACACAGACACACAGGCACACAGACACACAGACACACAGGCGCACAGACACACAGACACACAGGCGCACAGACACACACACACAGACACACACACACACACAGAGACACACAGACACACAGGCGCACAAATAGACACTGACAGACACACAGATACACAGACACACACAGAGACACACAGACACACAGGCGCACAGACACACAGACACACACACAGACACACACAGACACACACACACAGAGACACACAGACACACAGGCGCACAAATAGACACTGACACACAGACACACAGATACACACAGACACACAGGCGCACAGACACACAGACACACACACACACAGACATACACACACAGACACACACACACAGACACACACACACAGAGACACACAGAGACACACACAAAGACACACAGAGACACACATACACACAGACACACAGGCGCACAGACACACAGACACACAGATACACAGACACACACACAGAGACACACACAGACACAGACACACACAGACACACAGATACACAGACACACACACAGAGACACACAGAGACACACAGGCGCACAGACACACAGACACACAGGCGCACACACAGACACACAGACACAGACACACAGATACACAGACACACACACAGAGACACACAGGCGCACAGACACACAGACACACAGGCGCACAGATACACACAGACGCACAGACACACAGATACACACAGGCGCACAGACACACACAGACACACACAGACATAGACACAGACACACACATACGCAGACACACACAGAGAGACACACAGAGACACAGACACAGGCACACACACAGAGACACACAGAGACACACACACCGATACACAGACACACAGACACAGGCACACACATACACACAGAGACACACACAGACACAGACACACACAGACACAGACACAGACACACAGATACGCAGACACAGGCACACACACAGACACACACACACAGATACACAGACACAGGCACACACACACAGATACACACACACAGACATGCACGCACACAGACACAGACACAGACATACACAGACACAGACACACACACACACAGACACAGATACACAGACACAGGCACACACACACAGACACAGATACACAGACACAGGCACACACACACAGATATGCACAGACACACACAGGCACACACACACAGATATGCACACACACACAGACACACACACAGAGACACACAGACACACGCACACAGACACAGATACACAGACACACGCACACAGACACAGATACACAGAGACACACACACAGACACACACACAGACACAGATACACACACACACACAGAGACACACATACAGACACACACACAGACACAGATACACAGACACACAGACACAGGCACACACACAGATACACACACAGACACACACACACACAGACACACACACACAGACATACACACACAGACACACACACACACAGAAACACATACACAGAGACACACACACAGAGACACATACAGACACACACAGAGACACACACAGACACAGACACACACACACAGACACACAGACACAGGCACACACACAGACACACACACAGACCCACACACACAGATACACACACACAGATACACACACACAGACACACACACAGACACACACACACACAGACATACACACACAGACACACACACTGACACACACACACAGAAACACACACACACAGAGACACACAGAGACACACACAGACACACACAGAGACACACACAGACACAGACACACACACAGACACAGGCACACACACAGACACACACAGACACACACACACAGACATACACACACAGACACACACACAGAAACACACACACAGAGACACACAGACACACACAGAGACACACACAAAGACACAGACACACAGACACACAGAGAGAAACACACACACAGAGACACAGACACACACACACATAGACACACAGACACACACACACAGACACACAGACAGATACACACACACAGATACACACAGACACACACACACACATGTGTACATGCTTATGGCTGATTCACGTTGTATGGCAGAAACCAATATAACTATAAAGCAATTCTCCTCCAATTAAAGCATTTTTTAAATAGAAAAGATTGTCCCCTAAAGCTCCCAAGGAGCCCACTTTGATTTTGGCCCCTTTAAACTGATTTTAGGCTTCTGGGCTCCAAAAACCATGGGAGAATAAATTTCTCTTTTAAATGATCATATCTGTGGCCACATGTTAGAACCGTCCAAAGAAGCTGATAACAAAGGGAAACATTTACTGAATGCCTCCAGTGACTTTACGGCAGCCACAGCTTGAAGGCAGGCATGTAAGTGGACCCCCGGAGCCAGCAGAGCTAGGGAGAGGAACTGGCCACTTTGGATGCCGCGGCCCTGGTGACAGCCTCGCCATGAGGCCCACCTCTGCGTCCCTGGCCTCTCCCACTGAGCGCCCACACCGGCTCCTCTCCCCTCCCTGGGGGGCTCCTCTCAGCTTCAAAATGTGACTCTTTATCATCTCGACCACCAGGAAAGGAGCTGAAATTCATTCACATTAAGGTATGCACTTGCCTTTTTAAAAATTGAAGAGGAAAAGACGGTGTCTGCCTCCCACACTGACGTATTTCATTATTTTTGTTGTTCAGTTGTGTCCTACTCTTTGTGACCCCATGGATTGCAGCATGCCAGACTTTCTTGTCCTTCACTATCTCCTGGAGTTTTCTCAAACTCGTGTCCATTGAGTCAGGGATGCTATCTAACCATCTCATCCTCTGTCATCCCCTTCTCCTCCTGCCCTCAATCTTTCCCAGCATCAGGGTCTTTTCCAGTGAGTTGACTCTTCACATCAAGGGGCCAAAGTACTGGAGCTTCACCCTCAGCATCAGTCTCTCCAGTGAATATTCATGGTTGATTTCCGTTAGGATTGACTGGTTTGATCTTGCTGTCCAAGGGACTCTCAAGAGTCTTCTCCAGCACCACAGTGCTCAGCCTTCTTTATCATCCAGCTCTCACATCCATACATGACTACTGGAAAAACCATACTTTTGACTGTGCACACGGTTCTTGACAAAGTGATGTCTTTGCTTTTTGATATGCTGTCTAGGTTTGTCATAGCTTTTCTTCCGAGGAGCAAGCGTCTTTTAACTTCATGGCTGCAGTCATCACCTGCAGTGATTTTGGAACCCAAGAAAAACATTCATTAAACACATACAGACTCTACTTAACAATTCATATAAACTTAAGAGCAAGAACCAAATTAAAATAAATACAGGTCAATCAACAAAGTCAATAAATTTCAAATTAAGAAACAGTCATTTTGTGTGGCAGAAGATGAGGTTCCCAAAACTAAATCACCCCTTAAATGTGTTCGGGTGTTTGTTGTGACACCAATGTTTTGGGTTGGACGTTGCATTGGACATGCCTGCTCTTGCCTCACTGGGTAAAGCGTTGCCCTGCCCACCGTTTCTCTGCTGGGAGCTGCACTCTTTGTTCACAGAGACCCCTGTGCTTCCGGGAGACCAAATCAGCTGACTTGGCGTTGGTGCGTCATAAAGACGCACGCTCATTCAGGCAATTAATTTGGGTATGAGTGTATTTTTATGATCAGAATATAACTTCATTAATATTTATTGCCCAAATAATATGAATAAACAGAAAAACAGTGAAAAAGGTATTAACAATTACAGTTAAAATAAAAATAATAATACTTTTCTCATACTATCCGTGCTTCAACCAGTCCCTCGGCATCATTACTTTGGACCATTTCTGATTTTAATTCTTCCGGCGTTTATTTCTGTCACTGTAATGTGACGTTCATATATCAGTATTCACAGACTGCCTCCCATCCCAGTAGAACATTTAACTCACATTTCCTCCTGCTTTCTTTTCTCTACTCTGGGTTGGAGAAACTATCAGGTTATTTTCAGTTCCTCTAGACAGGGGTGCCCAACCTCCAGGCCATGGGCCGGTACCTCCTGTCACATCAGCAGCAGCGTTAGATTAGCAATAAAGCGCACAGCAAATGTGCTGGGCGTGAATCATCCCTAAACCACCCTCCGCCACCCTGCCCTCCCCCATTTGTGGAATAATTGTCTTCCATGAAACCCATCCCTGAGGCCGAAAAAGGTTGCGGACCGCTGCTCTAGAGACCTCTTTCATAAATTCCTATGAAAATGTCTTTACAAGTGCATTTCCTGTTCTGCTGATCTTCAGTGGAGTCTCCTGGCTTCTCGTCAGACAAGAGAGAGAAGCTAGTGCCCAGACGATCTTCTGCCCCATGCTACATGGTCCCTCCAGCTCTTCCTCCCAGCTCTCATCAGTGACATGTGCACTGTCCCACTTAATAAAATCTCCCACCAAACGGTTGATTTTAAAGTGGAAAATTCTAACACAACACTGTAAATCAACTGTGCTTACAAAAAAGAACGCAGATCTTTGAAACAAAAGCAAAAGCATTTTGCTTCTGTATTGAAAACAGTGAAGTCATCTAAGTATCAAGAATGGGTTTCAGCTTTACCACGTACTACAAAGTCTATGGATAATCACCTAAAAATCTGTGAAAAATTAAAAAAGAGAAGTTATTCCAAATAAATAGACACCTAAATTTTTAAATGGATAATTCATTTAAAACATTGACAATGTTTGACTTAGACATGTATTTCTCTTTAAAACCTGATAGTGCAGACAAAGCCACAGGGAGAGAGAAATTGTAGTACTTTGTCACTAAACAGCTTGTCTAGAGGTATTCAGGTCAAATAGACTTTTCAGTAGCTGCAGCTAGCTTATTCTTATTTGGACTTTGACTTTAGTAAACAGACCCGTTTTCTTAGCAATCCTAATGGATTGTTTCTATTTGACATTAAAAAGTAAAACTATCTTCATTACAGACAAAATGAAAAAGTTGTGTAGATAATGCTAATACATTTAGGGGTAGTTTTAGAAAGAACATGGAATACAAGGTCTATATTCAAATATTAATTGTATGTCTTAGGCACTAGCAGCAAAACTTTGGAAATGGAAATTTTGAAATTGCTAGTTGTATTATTTGCCTGGGCTGACCTAATGAAGCCACAGAGTGGATTCAAACAACAGAAATGTATTTTCGCACAGTTCCTGAGTCTTTAAGTGCCAGGGGAAGGGCCAGCAGGGTTGGTTTCCAGTGTGGCCTCTCCTCTTGGCTGCAGATGGACCTGGTCACTGGGTCTCACATCGCTTTTCCTCCGCTTGGATGCACAGGGGGAGAGAGAGACGGAGAGAGCCCTGTCTCTAGTCCTGTCTCCTTGCAAGGAGACCAGTGCTGTTGGACCAGAGCCCCACGTTTATGGTCTCATTTTGCCGCCTCCTTCAAGGCTCTGTTGCCAGGTATAGTCACATTGAGGATTAAGGCTTCCGCATATGAATTGGAGAGAGAAGAGTCGGTTCAATCCATAACGCCATTACATGTGGACCTCTGGTGCGAAGAACTGACTCATTGGAAAGACCCTGATGCTGGGAAAGACTGAGGGCAGGAGGAGAAGGACAAGAGGATGAGACGGTGGGTTGGCATCACCAACTCGATGGACATGGGTTTGACCTCACTCCGGGAGTTGGTGATGGACGGGGAGAGGCCTGCTGTGCTGCAGTCCACGGGGTCACAAAGAGTCAGACATGACTGAGCAACATGTACATCTTTGCTGTGTATTATTTTGCCTACACAGTCTGACCTCTGGCCTTCAAAGATTTACATCCATCCCGCATACAAAGTATATCCACTCCGTTCTGAGACCCCAGAAGTTTCAAACTATTCCAGAATCAATTCAAAGTCCAAAATTTCATCAGCTCAGCAGTCCCAAATGCTATCATCTAAATAATCTCAATGAGTTGTGAGTAAGACTCTGGGTATACTCTATCCCAGGGCACAATTCATCACGATTGTGAACCTGTGGAACTAAAGAAATAAGTGGTGTCTTCTCCTGAAAGTAATGGTGAGACAGGAATAGGGTAACAGTCATAAGTACTTCTGTTCCAAAAAGGAGAAATTTGAAGGAAAAAAGGGGTTACCAGTTCCAAAGCACTTCTAAGTGCACTTGGGCATGCTCCTGTGTGTGTTAAGTCCTGGGAATAATGGTCTGCAGATTGTAACTCTGTCCTCCGGGGATCATGTTTCTTCTTCATGAAAGGCAGCATGAGTTTGCAGCTGAGTAGTTTTATCAGCATGTTTCTTGTCTGAGGAGGCTGGAGGTCTGCCAGCCTTCTCTTATTTCATAGTCTCTCTGTCCTTTTCAGTCCAAGCTGGCAGAGCTTCTACAGATACACAATTCTGAAGAACCTGTGGGTTTCGTATGTATATCCTGGGCATTCATTCTGTTAGACCAGAGACCCCTCCATAGGGGTTAGCTAGATACTCCCATCTCTGTGTTTGGCTTCTGCTGAGACGGCTGAGAAGATTATGAGTTACACAGTTAGGCTCTTCAATGAGATTTTTACGTGAGTGAATACCCTGAGATTTTGATCTTGCAGTCGTATTGGCAAAAGTATGTTAAGCCACATCTAGTGAAGTGAATTTCTCAACTTCCGCATTTTTTACAGTCTGGGTAAGGGGAGATAATTCTCCAGAGGAAATACAGAAATAGCCAATAAACACATGAAAAGATGCTCGACACTATTAGGGTTGAAACATTATTCACCCACAAAAAGGAATGAAGTGCTGGTAGATATTATTACATATTATCACATGGATGAAACTTGAAAATGAAATATACCAATAAAAAAGACCAAGATATTATACGACTCCATATGAATTACTCATAGTAACCAAATGTATAGATACAGAAAACAAATTTTTCATTGCTTAGGACTGGGAAGAAATGGGTGGACGTGGGGAGTGGCTGCTCATGGTTATGCAGTTTTAGAGAGGAACAATGAAAATGTTCTAAACTTCGGCCGTAGCACTGCTGCTGCTGTTCAGTTGCTTAGTCGTGTCCGACTCTTTGCAACCCCGTGAACAGCGGCGCACCAGGCTTCCCTCTCCTTCACTGTCTCCCGGAGTTTGTTCAAACGCATGTCCATTGAGTCGGTGATGCCATCCAGCCGTCTCCTCCTCTGTCGTCCCCTTCTCCTCGTGCCCTCAATCTTTTCCAGCATCAGAATCTTTTCCAATGGGTCAGCTCTTCGCATCAGGTAGTCAAAGTACTAGAGCTTTAGCTTTAGCATCAGTCCTTCCAATGAATATTCAGGACTGATTTCCCTTAGGACTGACTGATTTGATCTCCTTGCAGTCCAAGGGACTCTCAAGAGTCTGCTCCAGCACACTTCGAAAGCCTCAGTTCTTCTGCGCGCAGCCTTCCTTATGGCCCAACTCTGCTGGAAAAACCCTAGCTGTGCCTGTGTGCACCTTTGCCGACAGAGTGATGTCTCTGCTTTAGACTGTGCTGCCTAGGTTTGTCCTAGCTTCTCTTCCAAAGAGCAAGTGTCTTTTAACTTCATGGCTGCAGTCACTGTGCTCAGTGATTTTGGAGCCCAAGAAAATAAAATTTATCACTGCTTTCACTTTGAAGTGAAATGAAGGGAAGGGAAGTCGCTCAGTCGTGTCCGACTCTTTGTGATGCCACGTACTGTAGCCTACCAGGCTTCTCAGTCCATGGGATTTTCCAGGCAAGAGTATTGGAGTGGGTTGCCATTTCCTTCTCCAGGGGATCTTCCCAACCCAGGAATCAAACCCAGGTCTCCCGCATTGGAGGCAGACACTCTATCCATTGAGCCACCAGGGAAGCCCTTCTGTTTGCCAAGAAGTGATGGGACTGGATGCCATGATCTTGGTTTTTTGAATGTTGAGTTTCAAGCCAGCTTTTTTCACTCTCCTCTTGCACCCTCATCAAGAGGCTCTTTAGGCCCGCTTCACCTTCTGCCGTTAGAATGGCATCATCTGCATATCTGAGGTCGTTGATATGTTACCTGCTTTAAATGTCATTGTTCCTAAGCCGTTGATAGTGAAGCATAACTAAATTTATTCTTTCATTATGTCAAGAATCTACTAAAGAAATATGAGTAGTATGTACAGCAGACATCGTTATTTATTGTACTTTTTCTATTAAAAGAGAAAAGAAAAGAAATCTGATTGGAATTATTGGACCCAACCTCTGACCATATCTGGCACAGAGCGCTCATTTTGCACTGGCACGCAGGCACGGTCCCTCTGTGTTCACCGAGCTTTTTCCTTCTCTGCACAGCTGTGTTAGGATGCTTGTTAATGGAAAAGGCTGCAGCGACTTGCTTCTCAGCAAACTCTGTGTCATTGGAACTTGTGAATTAACAGTGCAGACACTGAAAAATGAAAAATTGATTTCCGCATGTTCTTCCTTAGGTGTTTGTATGGAAACGCACACCGATTATCAACCTCTATAGAAATAACACACAAGTTTCCCAGTGACTGATTCTGAGCATTAGAGTAGTTTTGCTCTGCGTCTCAGGCTGGGGTCTGTCTCCCTGTGGATTTGCACCTGACATGCCCACCACTGTCCTTTTCCTCTTCGAGTTTTTAAAGCACTTGGTACTTGACATCACCCACACTGTTCACAGCAGAGTGACCACTTGCTGTGTGCCCGTCATTGTTGATCTGATTTGATGGCCAAGTCTTTTCCAGTTAAGGAAATGTATGCCTTTAAAAGTTTTTCCCAATCTTTTCTTTATTACAGAAAACATTTTTACCTGGAGAGCAGTGTTCTATCAGGATCATCATTAAATGTTACCTGCGTTTTGTGATTTTATTAGCTTCCTGGCTCTGGAATATGTTATGAATAAGCCAGATTCTGTGAATAATGTCAGTATTTAAACTCTCCTGCAGATGTGGTTAATGTTGACCTTACTGTCCTCCTGGACATCTTTAGAGAAGCCACTTAGCCTCTTAGGAGCTCAGGTCTACCTTCCATAAAATGGCTTTCTTTCCTCCTCCTTGCAGGATTGAGAGGTAATAACTGTCAGAGTCCTCCAAACACAGCAAAACATTTTAGAGTTGTCACTTTACATCACAAGGACCCAAAGAAACCATCCCCTGAAAGCAGTTCACCAGCTTAACGCACATGAGACCTTGATTCCAAAGAAATAGAAATCTATTAGGCACAGCAGAAAATGACTGAAAAGTTTTTTCTCAAAATTATCAGTTTGATCAGTTTAATTATCAGTTTGAAAAAGTTTTTTTTCAAAATTATCAGTTACATAGAGCTTGTAACCTAAGAGCAGATGATCTTGATAAAGCTAATTTGGAACATTAGAAATTAAAATAAATTATTTAGAAAATTAAAACAGCAAAATGATAGAGCTTGATACACTAAAGAAAAAAAAAAAGATAAAAATTGAGCTGAAGACATAATGCAAATCCTTCCAGAGACGTAAAAATGCAGGGGACCTAGAGGTTCCTGGTGAGGTCCAGTGGGGTCTGGAATGACGGAGAAGCAGTGTTGAATTGGACAGTTACTGATAACATTCCTGATGCAGAGAAAGGCAGTTCTTAGACTGTAAAGAGTACTGACTGGTAAGCAGGATAGTTAAAGAAAAGCCACAGCTGGACATTTTTCTAATGGGATTTCAGAATATCAAGTATGGGAGACTATACCTTCCTCGCTGGGCATTTTCAGCTCCCACTTTCTGCTGCACCAGTGCCAACGCGCTCGCAGTCTCCTGAAAGCACGGCAGTCGTCAGTGCCTTCATGGCCTTGCCGTCCTCCCAGCTGGAATGTTCCTCCGTTATGTTATCTTGGCCAGCAGGGTCTTTTCTCAGTTCCCCCCGCTTTTTGTCCTGCAGCCCCCGGCACGCCAGGCGCGGCCGCCCTCAGCCCCGTCACTCTCGCAGTGTGGTCACTCTCTCAGCGCTGGTTCCATTCCTCTTTGAGATTCGGAGAGTCAGAATCGGTTACAGGGTCTTTCATTTGTGATTCTTTGGGGCTCAGCCTGACTTCTGAACATGGCAGTCCCTTGTGCTTCTCCCCACCTCAAAGGATTTTGGAATGCATCAGGCTGTAAGTCAGTAGCTTAGTTAGAGAGCACCTGACCGTGTGAACAAGCTGTCAGGCTCCAGAGGGGTGAGCGGAGAGTGTCTTGAGGAGGGAGGGCTGACTATTGGCAGAAGCGCCTGTCCCGGCTTGAACGGAGCACTCTCTACAGTAATGCCGTAGACGCAGTAATAGTATAGTGATAGCATATAGGAATGCTGCCACTGTAGGCTCTCCCTACTTAAGTCATGTAAGATTTTAAAGTTTTTTTTTTAAGCCAAGGAAGTAGTAGTCATTTAAAAATAAAACACATTTTCAGTGGTCCAGTGGTTGAGCCTCCGCACTTCCAACACAGGGGGCGTGAGTTCAATCCCTGGTCAGGGAGCGCTGCATGCCATGCAGTGTGGCAAAAAAAAAATAATAATAAAATAAAATTTAAAAACCACCTTTTTTGTTTTGATGCATAGAACAGTCGTTTGTGAAAAGAAAATTTTTTCAGAAAGTGAGTGGGTCGGCTCTTCATATTTGACCCAAAGTTTGTTTAAAGGCAGTCTTTCACTCTTAGTGGGCTTCCTGCGGCTACCAAAACGTGCAGCTAGACCCCTCCCTGAATAGAAGTGTTTATTAGGTAAAGGTTAAGTTTTAATATGGATAGTTATTTTCTGACCATGTATGTGAGTGTCTCTGACATATTTGCTTGTGTTCTTGCTTTATATATTGTGTTTTAATTGAAATATATTTGACACTGTGTGAGTTTACGGCGTCCCAGGTGGCGCTAGTGGTAAAGAATGCGCCTGCCAGTGTGGGAGACGTGAAAGAGGCGGGCTCGATCCCTGGGTCGGGAAGATCCCCAGGAGGAGGGCGTGGCAGCCCGCTCCAGTATTCTTGCCTGGAGAATCCTATGGACAGAGGAGCCTTTCAGGGTCCACGGGGTCACAAAGAGTCAGACATGACTGCGTGACTCACACACACGTTTAAGGTGCACAACATGTTGGCTTGATGCCTTTACGTGTTGCAATATGATTGCCTTTGTAGGATCACCTAACACCCTCTGTAAGGCCACATGATTAGCTTCTTTCTTAGGGTGGGAAAAACTATGATCTAGTCTCTTACCACGTTTGATGTTTATAGTACAGTTTTGTCATCTCTAATTACTAAAAGTGCATGAGAGCTCCAGGACTTATTTATCAACTAGTTGCAAATATACTTCCTAATTACTAGTTCACGGTATAACTTTATTAGATCGATGTCCAGTAATCTTTAAATTTTTCATTTATTGTCTGTTTTCTGTGCTGAAATGCATCGTGCTTGAAGCAGTGCATCTCTCTCCGAGACTGCTTCAGAGGCAGATGAGAAAGTCCTAGAGGGAAGAACTGGGCTTGGTTTTAACGTGCTTTGATTAGCACCTAGGAGAGCTCCACATCCCATCAGGTCTAACAGGAAGGCCCCCTCAAGCCTCATCGTTCTGTGCATTTAAGAGACTTTCACATGCACCAGTCCTATTTGATGTGCAAGGCACAAGTCCGTGTACAACATTTCTGTGAATTTCAGTAATCTTTCATGCCCAGGGAGGCCACGAAGAAGAAACCAAAGGAGATGTAACAAAATCTATACGCTAGAATCCTAGAAGCTTTGAGGATTTCATTCAGAGATGATCATTTTTTCATTCTGTAATATAAATTTTTTTTTTGTTTCCCCAACCTGCCACAGAATTTGAAACAGAAAGCTGAAAGAGGCAAAGGGTAGTGTTGAGGGCAAGCCCTGTGGCAGCCCAAGAAGTGAAGGCTGGCTCAGCAGCCAGAACTGGAGAGAGAAGCAGACAGACCAACCAAACATCCCCCTGTAAAATCGCAGTGATCTGAAACCACCTCACGCAGGATGCCCACAGACCTGCACACCCCAGCTAACACTCGTGATAACCCCACGCCGCAGGCCAGCACAGAACTAGAGAAATGGGGACCGGCATCTCCAGGAAAAGGGCAGCAAAAGAGGCATCTTTTATTTCACAGAGCAGGGTCGTAAATAAGCATTCTGCGTAAATGAGGAACATCAGACAAAGGTTAGAGAGCGTCTTGTTAGTATAACAGCCGTGGGGGTGGTTTGATGTCCTGTCCAGTGGGGGTTTTGGGGGGAGAGGTGCTCTTGCTTTACAATGTGGTGTTGGCTTCTGCTGGTCAGCAGCGTGACTCAGCTGTAAGTATGCACACAGCCCCTCCCTCTGGAGCCTCCCTCCCACCTCCCCCAGCCCACCCCTCTCTATCCGCAGAGAGATGGCCTCCCCAAGCCAAGCTCCTTGCTCAACACGCAGCTTCCCACTCGCTGTCTAGCAGTGTGGCTGTGTCAGCAGCCTCCTGGTCATCCCGTCTCCTGCCCCTGACGCTTCCACACATTCTGTTCCCTGCGTTTGCGTCTCTGTTCCTGCCCAGCTTTAATCTGCTCAGACTCGCAGATCAGAAGGTGGACAGCCTATTGTCTTGTCAACGTAGATGAATGAATTTTTGTGCCTGTAATGAGGGAACCTTTCTGAGGCAGATCTAAACCCCCAGAAGCTTCAGCCTTAGGAGTAGGATAAAAGCTGCCAGGTTCCTAAAGTCTCTCCGCTGGTGTCATTACCTGAATACCTCCTCTTGGGATGGAAGTTCAAGTCTTATCCCGGGTGCTTACTCCCAAGCCTGCTGATCCAGGGGAGGCGGGGAGGTCAGAATCTGGTAGTTTGCACACAGAATGTGGGGTGGGTCCTTATCTGGAAGACTACTCCCCAACCTGAAGGCAGCCAGGAACGAGTGAGGCATATGGGGATAAATACCTAAGGAAGGCGCTACTTGTTTTTGGATTTCAGGCGCCCAGTGTGTGGTTTGCTGTTGCCATTATGAATGCTCCATGAATGACTGGTTACATAATACAGTTGTGATCCCATCCCTTTTTTTAAACTATTTCCACCGTATTGCTCATCAGTCAGTTTTTCAACAGTCATTTACCTTCATATCTAAGAAATACGGTTGTTTATGTTTTACAGGTGGAGAGGGCATAGCGATGCCGTTTTACCGTACTATGATTCCCCTTACCATAGCTTTTGATAGCTTTGTTGTGATTGTTCAGTCCCTCAGACGCGTCCGACTCTTTTATGACCCCGTGGACTGTAGCCCGCCCACCAGGCTTCTCTGTCCGTGGGATTTCTCAGGCAAGAATACCGGAGTGGGTTGCCATTTCCTTCTGGGGATCAAACTGGCATCTCCTGCACTGGCAGGCGGATTTTTTTTTTACCACTGAGCCACCTGGTAGCTAAGCTATTAGTAAACGCAAAAAGCATGCCTGGCTTTTGTTCAGCACTAGGTATAGAAATTATGTTTAACCCTGTATACCATTTCTGGGTGGCAATCAGAATGTTTTATGGTCCTCTCTTTTTTAACCAAGGAATAAAATTTTTTGTCTCTGTGCCTTGCTCTTTTCTAGCGGAAGATAACAGTCTGTCTCAAAAGAAGAAGGTGACTGTGGAAGACCTCTTCAGTGAAGATTTCAAAATCCATGACCCGGAGGCTAAGTGGATAAGTGGTGAGTCCTGAGTGCGTTTGGGGAATCTCTCCTGCTCTCTGCCACTCTGAGCGCTTGGGTTTTGCCATTCGCCTTTCACCTTCTCTCTCTGGCTGCAGAAGTGGACCCACAGAGCTCTTGCTGTGGTCGTCTCATTCTAAGGAAATGTGTGTCTGGTCAAATCAGGCTGTTCCTTCATGAGAAATGGGTCTTCAGGGTCGCCTCCCTGAGTCACTGCTTCTCAGACCCAGACGTGAGATGTTGCTAAGCAACAGGGCAGGGCGAGACACAGCTGAGCCTCCCTCCCTTCTCCGCATTTCTTTATACCCTTTTGCACGCCTCTCGCTTTCACTCCCAACTAGGTCCAGGCTCCAGAAGGAACTGAAGGCATTCTTCTAGAATGCTGCCTAGTGAAGGGAACAGTGGAGTCCAGTGCCCACATGCGGATAACTTAATCTTCCTCTTGAATTTCAGTCTAGATGAAATCTTGTTTTCTTGTTTGGGGGGGGATTTTTTTTTTTAACCACAAAGCAACATAGAACTGGAGGTGAAAGGCAGTTTGTTTATAATAGCCTATTGTTGGTTCAAAATAGCCTATTTCCTTTAGTTGGGCCTGAAATAACTCTAGACTGCAGTCCTGGGGAAAAGGATGTAAGTGGCTGCTCGCCCATCCTCTGCAGGCTTCTCTGCATCCCCCTTGCACAGTCTGGTCCTAGGACCTCTCCAGTTAGCTCCACAGATACTGCTTTCATTTCGTCTTAGCCTCCATGGGATGCACTTGAAAACTGATCCTCGGGGCAGATAACCTGTGTAGTGGAATACCAGAGGTCAGTTCACAGCCTGGCTTTTATAGCAAATGAGGCCGAGAGAGGTTAAGTGCCTTCTCGGAGGTCACAGAGCTAGTTAGTGACACAGCTGAAGCTGGAAGCCTGTCTCCTACCTTCCTCCCCATTTTGTGCGCTTGCCGCTGATACTTTGTTGAATGACACTGTGGCATGTTTTCTCGCTGTCAAGCTCCTCTGAAATGCCATTTATGCTTCACAAACTGTCGAAAAGCAACCAGCAATGACTCTTTGCTTTCCATCTCCCACTGGGCAATAGCTTCTCCTTTGTCCTTCACTGTGGCTTCGGTATTAATTCCTGGTTCTTAGATTTGCTTATTTAAAAATGAAAGGAGTAGCTGAATCTCAGAGGGAATGCATTTTATAAGAGGGAACTGGGAAGAAATGAGGGCAGCGTACTGTGAATACCAGTAGGAGGCACACACAGAAATCCAGAGCACTGACAGAGCCAAGCTCTTTGTTGTTGGAGGAAATACTTTGACCTCTGGTCCTGAGGGGACTCGGCATCTGCTTCCTGTTTGCGTGCTCCCATCGCAGAGAGAGGGTTGAGCACGGATCGCATGCTCTGGGCCAGATCTTGGGAATAAAAGGTGATGACTGTCTTCTTAAGGAGCGCAGCAGCATCCTGGAGACAAACAGAGCGACCAGTGGTGGTCATGACACAAAGTGCAGGAAGGCTGTGATTTTCTCGTTCTTCCCGAGAAGGAGTTTCAAAGATGGTGTGTACCCTCGGTCTCAAAGGCACAGGGTTCAGAGGCAGTCGGATGGGGGCCCTGCAAAGGCCCCATGAGTACTCAAATAATATAGGCAAGCCTTTAGAATAGAGTTTCCATGGCCTCCGGCTTGGCCCGCCTCAGCATTCCCTGTGCAGACAATGTAAAAAGTGTAGGCAGAGATCTGGAGGCTCAAGGGCACCCAAGTTTCTACAGGAACCCTTGTTGGTTGCTGTTATAAGGCATTGGTCTTTCATGAACTAATTTATGCTGCAGAGGCATGGAGCTGGTCCTGAGATGTGCTGGCTTTCTGGCCAGAATTTCATTGTATCCGCAAAGTTGGGAGTTAATACAAGCAGTCAGGAAGTGGCCTTGTGCCCAGCAGAAAATGCCCAGCAGGTTAAATCTACTCATAAGATGACCTGTGGTTCAAAGAAACATGCCTTTTATGTCCAGGAGCTTTTGTAAGAGTAGTCTTTCTTTGTAATTGTAGGCACAGTGTGAAGTTTTGTTGTGGGGTAACCGAGTGGTCAGGTCTCCCCAGAGACCAGGCACCATCAGAAATCCAAGGGAACATAACTGATTCCTCCCCCCCTCTATTTTCTAACTGCCCCCTCCTCCTTTCACTGATCCCTCTTCCTGATCAGTCTCTTTCTTCCTGCTCCTTGAAGATGCAGTAGCTTAAAGGGAATGAAGTGACTTTGTGGTGACTAACTGTGCCTTACAATGTGAGTCTCACAGACGCCATAAGGAATTCATTCATTTTCTAACCTTACAAGTCTAAATGTGAAAACCCAGAGAAAGAATCCTATATTTCAGAGGATTGTTGATTGTCGTGGAGCTGAGATGAGCTTTAGAAATGGTCAGAACATTAATTCATTTAATTAGTGTTTGTTGAGTGTCTACACGGAGAAGGCAATGGCACCCCACTCCAGTACTCTTGCCTGGAAAATCCCATGGACGGAGGAACCTGGTGGGCTGCAGTCTATCGGATCGCGAAGAGTCGGACACGGTTGAGCAACTTCACTTTCATTTTTCACTTCCATGCATTGGAGAAGGAAATGGCAACCCACTCCAGTGTTCTTGCCTAGAGAATCCCAGGGACGGGGAAGCCTGGTTGGGTTGCCATCTATGGGGTCGCACAGAGTCAGACACGACTGACGCAACTTTGCAGCATCAGCAGCAGCAGCAGAGTGTCTACAATGTAGCAGGCAAGTTGCTGGACCCCAAAAAAGACATGGTTTTGCCCATGGAACAGTTTCCCCTTGGGTGACTTGGAGTCACCCCCACCACCACTGCCGCCACAACCATCTACCACCATCACCACTACAACAGCCTCATTCTTCTCCTCTTCTTCCTCCTTTCTCTGCTGTCTGCATTTCCTCTCCTTGTTCTTCCTTGCTGTCATCACCACCACCAACACATCCCCACATCATCATATCACCACCACCACCATCACCACCACCATCATCACCACCACCAACACATCCCCACATCACTATCACCACCACCACCATCACCACCACCATCATCACCACCAACACATCCCCACATCACTATCACCACCACCACCATCACCACCACCACCATCACCACCACCAACACATCCCCACATCACTATCACCACCACCACCATCACTACCACCATCATCACCACCACCAACACATCCCCACATCACTATCACCACCACCACCATCACCACCACCATCATCACCACCAACACATCCCCACATCACTATCACCACCACCACCATCACCACCACCATCATCACCACCACCAACACATCACCATCATCACCATCACCACCACCACCATCACCACCACCACCATCACCACCACCACCATCACCACCACCAACACATCACCATCATCACCATCACCACCACCATCATCATCATATCACCACCACCATCACCACATCATCTACTGGGGGCTTCCCATATCCTAAGTTCTGGGCTAAGTGCTTTGCACACTTTCAGTCAATTAATTCTCACAATTACCATTATTCACTTGGCCTTCCCGTGTGGCGCTAGTGGTAAGGAACCCACATGCCAGTCCAGGAGACATAAGAGACGTGGGTTTGATCCCTGGGTCAGGAAGGTTCCTTGGAGGAGGGCACGGCAACCCACTCCAGTATTCTTGCCTGGAGAATCCCATGGACAGAGGAGCCTGGCAGGCTATAGTCCATGGGGTTGCAAAGAGTTGGACACAACTGAAGTGACTTGGCACACACACACACCATTATTCGCATTTTACAGATGAGGAAGCTGAGTCAAGGGTGTTTAAATGACTTGAACACACAGCTAATAAGTAGCAAAATTCAGATTGAAACCTATAAACAGCTGCACTGGTGTCTATAAATAGCTACATTGTATTTAACCAAAGTCTGCAGCCAGTTTCTTCAACCTCGCCGGCTACATTGTGTGTTTAATCAAGACTGTAGGTTATGAGTATTTCAGGATTATTGCAGTTCCTTAACTCTCTATTTTAGGACTCCTCATTCCCATGGTGCCTATGTTGAACTAACAGAAAACAAGTGATCAAGAAAAATGGTGCAATTCCCCAAGAAAGAGACTTTGACTTTTTTAGTGAACATTAACCATTAAAGTTAACAAATGTATTATCTTCAGTTTAATATTGGACTTAATCGTGTAGAACTAATACATTTTATTTAGCAGGAAAAAAAAATGAATTGGAGTTACATTTCTCCTCACCCAGGTTCATCCTGGGGACACTTTTTTGATCTACCTTTTCTGAAAATGATTGGTGTAACAGCCTTCCAATTCTCTCATGTCCTAAAGCCCTTGTAGACTTCCCTCAGGTATTTGTTGCAGCTAGCCTATTGAGATGCATAGAACAATATAATTGGCAACATCTAAGTTCACTCAACCTCCCACCTGCAAAGGAAGAGGCCTATGCTTCTTGAAATTACCCAGCGTGTGGCCTTACCCCATGTTTGCTTAGTTGAGTAAACTCTTCTGTCTTTTGTAAGTGGCCACATTGGACTTCTCAACCTTTTGCATCTTAGTGTGCTGCGCTGGGATGCTGTGATCGGAGGTGGCCTCTGTGATGCGGTCTTAGGTCACTTCAGACGTTTAAGTCTGTTCACTTCCATTGGTCCATCTTCCTGGACTCTCCTTGCCTACTCATTCTTTCCAGCCCCTAGATGATAAATCGTTTCAGACCTTCTCCTCTTTCCTTAACCCTCAAAACTTTCTTCCCATTCTACTTCCCATGCAGACCTTCCGGGAGAAAGGAAAAGAATACTCCCACCATCTCATCTCCTTTCCCGCCAGCGTCTGCAGCTGCCGCTCGCTCTGCGCCTCCCCCAGCCTGGAAGCGCCGTGTGACCTGTCTGTGCTCAGCCTCCAGGCGTTAGGGGTGAATGTGCCTCACTTACTTGAGGAATCATGGCAGCACATGTCTCCTTTCTTCTCCCAGTGTCAATGTTTCATCTCTGTGTTAGATTATTCCCTTCATCAAGCAGATATGCTGCTGCTTGGGTCTCCAAAAACACGTGGAAGGCTCAGCTGGGCTGCACCTTCCCCACCAGGCCCTGCCCGATTTCTTGCTCCTCTTTGCAGCTTGAAACGGGCGCCCCTGTACCGTCTCCAGGTGCTTCTCCAGCTCTTGCTAAGCCCACCCTGGTTAGGCTTTCAGCCGTAGGACTCCCTGACTCTTCTCTTGTCGAGGTCCCCAGGAACCTCCAGGTTGCTAACTTCCACCTTCGCATCCCAGACCTCTGCTGCTGCTGCCGTCAGCAGCATTTGACACCGTCCCCCTGCCCTCCGCCTGCGCCAGCTTCCTCGCTTGACCGCCGTGTCGTCACGTTCTCTTGGTTTTGTCTCTGTCTCCCCAGGTGCTGTCTCTGACTTCTGATGCTGGTGGGCCTGGCTCTCGGGCTTCCCCTTCGCTTTTGGTGTCTACACTCACTCCCCCGAGTTTTCATCTAGCCTCATGACTTTAAATATTCTCCGCCTACTGATGACCCCTAACTTATTTTCCAGACCAGACCTCTCCCCTGAAGTTCTCAGATAGCTCACAGACATACAACCCTAGCTTTAATATCACCAAATATGAGTTCACCCCCTCCTCGCCAGAAAAAAAAAAGCACCCGCACCATCCACATGCTGAGTTGCTTCAGTCTTGTCCAACTCTGTGCAGCCCCATGGATAGCCCACCAGGCCCCTCTATGTCTCCAGGCAAGAAAGCTGGAGTGGGTAGCCTTTCCCTTCTCCAGGGGATCTTCCCGACCCAGGATGGAGCCCACGGCTCGTATGTCTCCTGCACTGGCAGCCAGCTTGTTTACCCCTGGCGCCACCTGGGAAGTCCCATCCACAGCCACTCCCAAATCAGCTGATGAGAACTTTGTTCTTCTGGCAGAACCGGCTGAAAGATTTGGGGTCATCGTCGTCCCCACTCTTTTTCTTGTGCTTCATATCTAACCCATCAAGAACCGCCAGCTCTGCCTTCAGAATACGCTGCTGCGGCTGCTAAGTGGCTTCAGGCGTGTCCAACTCTGCGACCCCGTCTAATCCTCAGTCAGACACTCCTGGCTGACGTCGGCCTTCTTGTCTCAGTCCACGTGAGGGATGCAGGACTCGGGGCAGGCGTGGCAGCAGGCGGGACCAGGCTCCATGCTCCTCAGTGGCCCCTCGGGCCTTGGCTCTGGTTCAAGGCGGGAATCATTACACGGCTGGGTGGAGTGCTTTCGTTTCTACCTTTCGGTGTCTGGAATCTTTAGCAAAGTACCCAGTCTGTGGCCATCTGCTGGCCCTTCTGGAACATTCTCCCGTTTGCAACTTAAACAACTGACTTTTAAGGATAAGGAAACTTATGGATCCGCTACTTTGCGTGGAATGGTTGGAAGTTCTTTCTGATGAAACTGGCTTAAGTAGACATCTGACTGTGAGAACCCTTCGAGTAAGCTCTCTGTGGGAGAGGGTCCTGCATGTCCCCTGTGGGGCAGCAGCCGCAGAGGCCCCGGGGCCGAGCCCCACCTGGGATGCCCGTCCACAGTGTGCAGCCACGGGGAAGACCCATCCAGGAGCCCAGAGGGGGACAACGTCGGGCCAGGTGACACAGGCTCTTGGGACAGGATGGTGGCCAGTGAGAGAGGGTTCCATTCACAGAAACAGAGGGGTCGAGCATGATCTGTTGGAACTGAAGGGTAGAGAGTAGTGAAATGTCGCCATGAGAGCTTAGGTGTGTGTGTTGTATCAAATTTTTTATTAGACCTGAATTACATACTTATTGTACTAAAGTAGAAACCAGAGAATGCTATTTTAAAGGATAAAAATAAATCCCCTGTAATAAAACTACATTTTCATATTTATCCTCTTAGATATAATTGGTGGGACAATGCTGACCATGTTTATTACATGGGGGAAAGTTTATAACACATTATCATAAACATATTTCAATGAAAATAAATGTCTGTTTCCATGATCATGTTAATGTCTCAGTAGGCTCTCAGTCATCAGTTCAGTTCAATCGTTCAGTTGTGTCTGACTCTGTGACCCCATGGACTGCAGCACGCCAGGCCTCCTTATCCATCACCAGCTCCCGGAGCTTGCTCAAACTCATGTCCATTGAGTTGGTGATGCCATCCAACCATCTCATCCTCTGTTGTCCCCTTCTCCTCCCACCTTCAATCTTTCCGAGCATCAAGGTCTTTTCCAATGAGTCAGCTCTTAGAATTAGGTGGCCAAAATACTGGAGTTTCAGCTTCAGCATCAGTCCTTCCTTAATTCGGTCAGTCTTCAGAGAGTGGGAGTCTCAGCTGTGAGTGGAGACGGAGTGACAGATGTCAGAAGGCACGGTGAGCCGTGCATGAATAAGATGTTCTGGTGCGCAGACGTGGGGGTGGGAAGATATGCACGGAATGCCTCGAGGTGGCGCCTTGGTTAGCGAGCGCAGTCTCTGCCTAGTTGGAGTCAGCTCTTGTGGTTAGATAACGGCAGAGCAGAAGCTAATGAGCGAGAACTCTGTGGGATGTGCTTTAAGTGCTGAGAACAGGGAGTGAAGCTCCGTGAGGAGTGGGAGCCACTTGGAGACGTGGGAAGTATGCATCTCGTGGGAGCTGTTCACACTCTCCCAGGCAGGAGGGGCCCGAGGAGGCGGCATCAGAGAAGACCTGGGAGAAGAGGGTGCCGGAGAGCTGGTGCTTGGCCAACTTTGCGATGGCAGGTGGAGGGCACAGCAGTGAGAAGCGGCCCCTCGGCAGCCGCACACCCACTCGCCCCAGGAACGCATTTCCTGCAAGTCTCTCATACAGTGGGTTGGGTTTTGTTGCCCTTCATCAGACTGCTTCGTGTGGCAGATCAGTTCAGTTCAGTTCAGTCACTCAGTCGTGTCCGACTCTTTGCGACCCCATGGACTGCAGCACACCAGGCCTCCCTGTCCATCCCCAGCTCTTGGAGCTTGCTCAAACTGATGTCCATCGAGTCGGTGATGCCATCCAACCATCTCATCCTCTGTCGTCCCCTTCTCCTCCCGCCTTCAGTCTTTCCCAGCATCAGGGTCTTTTCCAATGAGTCAGTTCTTCACATCAGGTGGCCAAAGTATTGGAGTTTCAGCTTCAGCAACAGTCCTTCCAATGAATATTCAGGACTGATTTCCTTCAGGATGGACTGGTTGGATCTCCTTGCAATCCAAGGGACTCATGAGAGTCTTCTCCAACACCACAGTTCAAAAGCATCAATTCTTCAGCGCTCAGCTTTCTTTATAGTCCAACTCTCACATCCATACATGACTACTGGAAAAACCATAGCTTTGACTAGACAGACCTTTGTTGGTAAAGTAATGTCTCTGCTTTTTAATATGCCTAGGTTTGTCATAGCTTTCTTCCAAGGAACAAGGGTCTTTTAATTTCATGGCTGCAGTCACCACCTGCAGTGATTTTGGAGCCCCCCCCACCCCAAAAAATAAAGTCTCTCACTGTTTCCGTTGTTTCTCCATCTGTTTGCCATGAAGTGATGGGACTGGATGCCACGATCTTGTTTTCTGAATGTTGAGTTTTAAGCCAATGTTTTCACTCTCTTTCACTTTCATCAAGAGGCTCTTTAGTTCTTCTCTGCTTTCTGCCATAGGGTCGCGTCATCTGCATGTCTGAGATTACTAACCCTGTTTCAGACTGATGGGGGGAAGGCTAATTCCCCAAACAGGGGGTGATATTTGTATTTGCTGCTGCTATCCAGTCATTGAGTCGTGTCCAACCCTTTGCGACCCAGGGGACACCAGGCTCCTCTGTCCCCACTGTTTCCCAGAGCTTGCTCAAATTCATGTCCATCGAGTCGGTGATGCAGACGGCTCTTCTGTTCATCACACTTGCCAGCAACAGGGAAAGAGTGTCCCTCTGTATTTGTGGGGTCAGCCGCTCTACACAGGTAGCCTGAAGCCACAGCACCCCAGAGACTCCTGGATGACACACCTTCTCAGGAAGCTTATTTGCTGTTGCAGATTCCCTCTTAGGAAGGCCGCCTGGGCTGAACCTTGGCAACAGGCTGGCGAGCCTGCAGCCTGTGGCCTGAGCTAGCCGAGGCACCCGCACCCGTCGGGGGACCCGCTCTCCCTGCCCAGCATCTTCAGGACGCAGCCGGGCCCGGGGTGGTTGGCAGCAGCTGTTGCCGGGGCCGGATCGGCTTGTCTGCGAGCTCCAGGCAAGGCCTGGCCTCCCAGTCCACTCTCTCTCTGGACTTCAGCGGAACGTGGGGAGAGCCCATGGTGGCTGCTGGCTCCAGAGCCTCACCACTGTTTGTTGCTTCTCATTTCCATTCATCCAGGCGCCATGAGGGAGGATATGAGAGAGGCTGTAAAACTGGAGAAAATCACTTCCTTTGAATGTCGGGAAATATCAGCTGGCTGGTTGATCCTGGAAAAGTATATGTTTTAGAAGATAAAACTGAGATAGTTCACAAAGCTCAAAGCAGCCTGATTTCCATATTTACTTTCTCCTCTTCTCTATTGTTATTCTGAAAGACCAGATGGATTTCTTTTTCTAAAGCTCAGGGGGTGGGGGGGGATAAAGGAGGGATTCCAGTTTACAAAGGTTTGGGTATTTCCACTGCTTTTCGAAAGCTACATTTTTCAATTGAAACTATTAAGTCTTTAGAATTGTAGAGTCAAAAAGTTCCCCTAAGGGTTGTTTGGCGCCACCTGTACCCGTCAGCCAGCAGTCACTGCAGAGGAATGCCCAGAGAGGTCAGGTCTCAGAAAGAGAAAACGTTCTCTCATGGCTCGGTACTGGTGGAGGTAAGGACTTAGTTTACCATTTGAAGTCATTGCATAGAATGCACGTCGAAGAGCATCACTGTGCCTGATTAAAGCCCATGAGAAACGGGTGAAATACAATTAGAGTACACGTTTGGGTAAAGCCCCAGTTTACTGAACAGTTTTCGAGATTTCCCCTTGCTCAGGGGAAGAGAAAGCCACTTGTCTGGTGTGAGGCCAGCTACGCCTGCCGCAGACTGTCTCAGTGCAGTGAAGCTTGTTCCCACCAGTGCTCCCGGATGTATCCTCAGACCGAGGTGCTTTCAGCAGCCCCCTGTCTGCATCGTCCTGCCTTCTTCTTAATGCAACGCCCACACTTCAGGGTGAGAGCAAAAATGATTATCTGCTAACCGTCCTTTGGAGTTATGAATACCTGCAGGAAACATTCCGAAGGCTGTAGCAGTGAGTGCCCAGGGCAGTAGAAGCAATAATAGCAATAAATGAGAACAATAGCTACATTCGGTAACTTAGTTTTCTTCTCTGTTTTTCTCTGGCTCTGTGTATATGAAAGTGCTTTTATCCAGTACTTCTGTGCTTGGGAAATCCTCATCCACTCTTCATGGCTTGATCCAAAATAAACTCTCCCTGGCTTTTCCCAGGGAGAATCAGTTGCTCTGTGCTGAACTCACAGTTCCGTCCGCGCGTCTCCTGGATTATCGTCTTGGGGTCCCCAGTCTTGGGGTCCCCACTCTGCAGGGCTGGACCTGCTTCACTAGCAGCTAAAGGAGTGATTGGGGCAGAGACGGGAACAAGCCTGGTTCCTCCCTTTGGAGGCCCCGAATGCTCTGTGGACATCACGCTCCTTGCTTTTGGTCTTCTGTCTGAGGGGGCCCTTCTGCTGGTAGGAATTCCTGCTTTGAGGAGTTGCATCTCTTCAGGCTTAGGTGGGCCAGCACGCTCCCAGAAGAGAGAGGCGCCTTCTGAATCTTTTCCTCACTTTTCAGTTGGCAAGTGCCTCTTCCCTGGGAAATTTAGATACAGCCTCTGTTTCGTTGAACTGAATGAAGACCCTTGGCAGAAGCAAAGAGTAAAATCCTATTTCAACTTTGTTTCTTTGCATTACAGAGAGACAGGCTTTATTTGCATATATGAAAACACACGCGCGCGCACACACACACACACACGGGCGTGCACATTTTCATTTTGAGAAAAGAGATCTCAACTGAGAGTTACATGTCATGTTGCATCCTCAGTGAGGTGGAAAGTCAGTTTTCAGAATGTTCTGTGGCTGTTCCAGGGTTCCAGGCCTGACTAGGGGGCTTCTCCTGAACCTCTCCGCCGCCCCCCGCCCCGTCATTCCCTTAGGGCATGCCCTGAGGTACCGCGTGTCACCGCTGAAGGCCCGCCTGTAAACCAGACCAGGGTGCACGGCAGGTGGTCTGCCTGGTAGTGGGATGTCAAGGGTACTTTCGGCCCCACAGCTCACAAACCGTGACTAACCAGCCTCATTTTATTTTACTTTCATGCAAATTAAGCGGCCTGTGAAGTTCTGTAAGCCCCACTTTACTGCAGCTGTTGAACCCAGGGGTGATATTCCTCTGAGTCTAGAATGGTCTTTTTAAAGCAAACCGGAAAGTCCTATTAATTAGAGATTTTACGTCCTTGAAATGCAGTGACCCTCATTACCAGCACTGACGTTATCATTCATTGTCTCAATTAAATTATCCCAAGTCCTTACCCTCATCAGTCTACTAGAGGCTAGTTAATTATCATTGACATCTTTTCAAACATTGATCACCTTCTTAATTAATATAAAATGAATCAGTTGATCTCGTCCATGGTTGAGTGTAATCTCCAGTGGCCCTTCAACCCCGGGCCGACGGTGCATCTAATTTGCATTCAGCTGTTTGCTTCCATCTCTGCCTTACCCTGGGCTCGATTCCCGGGTCGGGAGGATTCCCTGGAGGAGGGCGTGGCAGCCCACTCCAGTATCCTTGTCTGGAGAGTCTCCAAGGACAGAGGAGCCTGGCGGGCCGCAGTCCACGGGGTCGCAAGGAGTTGGACACGACTGAGCGACTCAGCGCAAGCGCTGCCTCACCCTGGAAAGCAGGCTTCTCGGGGCTGAGAGTGTGTTGCTGTGTTGTCCTGTTTCCCTCATGGAGCGGAACGTCTGGCATGTGGCAGAGTCTCTGTGAACAGGACCTGACTGAAGGACGACTCCAAGCACACATGGCCCAGCACTCTGCGTAAATGGACTTCTGGTTGATGGAATGATAACCAGGCTCTTTATCTGTGCTAACTCTTGCCATTGAAAGAAATCACATGCATGCGTGTAATGACAGTGATGGGGTGTTTCTCTTTTCCTGCTTTAATAGGGAGAATCCAATAGATGGTAAAGAGGCTCCTGATGCTAGATTTGTTCACCTCGCTTATGTTGCTGGGACAGATTGAGGGCAGGGGGAGAAGGGGGTGACAGAGGATGAGATGGTTGGATGGCATCACCGACTCAATAGACATGAGTCTGAGCAAATTCCAGGAGATGGTGAAGGGCAGGGCAGGGTGTGCTGCAGTCCATGGGGTTGCAAAGAGTCGGACTCGACTTAGCAACTGAAAACAGTGACGACATAATTTCTGTCCTTGTCATTTACTGATTACATGCAAAATGTGCTAAGTCCTTAGCATGCTCTGTTTCCAGAGTCACTCAAAGCCACCCCACGAGGGGCCCTGGGGTGTCACCAGCTCCACGGGAAGTCTTTCAGCTGCGTGGGATCACCCAGAAGCCTGTACGTGGACTCGGGTCCTATGCGCAGTCCGGGGGCCTTTTCAGTGCTTGGTTTCTGGCTTCTCAGACTGACCCCCATCGCTCCCAGCAGGGCCGTCTCTTGGGTCACAGGCTTCTCTTCCGTGTTCAGACCCTTTAGTTCTCTGCGCATCCTGGGCTCCTGCACAATCTCCTCTCCCAGAAGAAACAACAAACAACTCGTTTACTCAGGGTCCTTATGCAGAAGACTCTAGCTTGCTAGGCACCCCTTCTTTCCGAGGCCCCGCCTCGGGTGCCAGGCAGCCTTTCTCAACAACAGCTAGAAAGTCAAACTAAGAAGTTATTCCAAAGAAAAGACACATTTCTGGGACCCCCTGCCCTTGCAAACAAGGAACAGCCAAGCGACTTTGCTTTGTTAGTTTTTCCCAGATGAGATCCTTGGATGGGGCTTTCATCCACCCCAAATATACAAGGCAAGTAGAACAAACCTCAGAAATGACGCAGCCGCAGAATGCTTCCTGGTAACGCCAGGGTGGCAGGTAAAGCTTCCTGGAATCAGAGAGGTCCAGTCACTTGTCCTGGGCCACACAGTGTACACGTGACAGAGCTGGCCTTTATAAGGGTTCTGTCTGGCTTAACACTGAAAATGCCTTCTGAGAACGTGCCCCGAATTCAGTGGAAAGGTTGTTCATTAAATGCGAGAGCGTTAACTGAGTCACTGCGAGGCTGAATCCTTATGGACAGTGGGAGTCTGGACGTGTCTGTGAAGCCCCAGTGTGTTCCCCAAGCTCAAACACCCTCACCTCTTGCTGCTGGTCTCGTGAGAGCCTGAGGGTCACAGCAGAAGTGCCAGGTATCAGGTAAGGGGGGTGGTCAGCAGTCCCACACGCCCCGCCCCAGGCTCCCCGGGGCAGCCAGGCGGCCTGTGAGCTCTGCCTCTTCTACCAGGGCTATTTGCTGCCTTTTGCCGCTGGACTTGTTTTCTCTGTGGCTTCTCAGCCTCAGCTCAAACACCTCTTGGCACCAGATACTTGCCTTAAGATAGCTGTGATCTGCACAGGCGAATGCCTACAAAACAACAGGTAAACCTCTTAAGAATAGTGTTGCCGGATGATTATTTTGGGGACAGAGTTTTGTTTTTAATCTGGCAGTTTACCGGTAAATGTGCAGTGAGTCCAGGCTGTCTACTTGGGGGTTGATAAGTCCCACATCAGGAATTTTTAAAGGGCAAATATATACAGACCCTGACAGTCACTGTCCCATTCTCCCCTCTGGTCTCGTGGATTGTAGAGCAATAGCCGGAGATCAGAAGTGCATCTTAGAAGTCATTTTAGCCCTTTGGCACCTTGTTCAAATTGCCTCGGAAATGAGACCCAGGCAACCTTCCTGTGAGTAAATACAAGCTACATGCAGAGGAAATGCCGTGGTCAGCTCGTGAGAAGGCACCTTTTTCGTGAAATCTGGGGGATAAATGTCAACATAATGTAATATTAATACCAGCCTTTCCTGGGATGTTTTCTTTTCCAACTTTCTTATCCGTGACTCCTCACAGGAAAATAGGTTTTTACTAAACACAAAATGCCTAGGTTGGTGTTCATCCTTAAACCAAATTATTGGGTTTTTAAAACTTAATTTGGTGTTAAGAGCCCCAAATAAGTCAGGTTAAACAAACAAATGGATTGCAAATTAGAGTCTGCTCATTTATCAGCTAATGGACATGAGAAACAATGACCACCTCAATGCCTGTCTGTAAGCTAATAAAAGCCTTTCTTCCTGATGCCCGAACCCCATGGACAGGGCTAGAGTAAATCTTAAGTGCCTAAGAGGGGATGCAATGTATTAAAGGCTAAAAGGAACTTTCCCTTTCAGCTTGACTCTCAGGCCAACCCATGGCCTCCTTTACTCTTCGCATCATCTTCCTCGGCTGTTAGAGCTTCAGATTCACCCAGAATCTTTGACCCCTCCCTCCTTTGAGTCACCGTTCGACAGAGTTCAGAGAAAGAACTAGCGCTCCTCCGCCTCTCCCCTTCCCCTCCACCTGACTCGTGTACCTGATGAACAGGGAAAATGAATAGGATGGAGAAGGAAATGGCACCCCACTCCAGTGTCCTTGCCTGGAGAATCCCAGGGACAGGGGAGCCTGGTGGGCTGCCGTCTGTGGGGTCGCACAGAGTCGGGCACGACTGAAGTGACTTAGCAGCAGCAGAAGCAGCAGCAGCAGGGAGCAGGGTCATTCTCTAATTATCATATGAGCACTTGAGTTTTACAGTAACACCGCTGACCGTTGGATATTTATTCCAGGCACTGTGGACTGCCCCAGTCACAGGCAAGGGGGTTGCACCTGAGGCTCCCAAGCCCAATATGGCGAGCTTCCTTTCTCTGTTTGTTCATGGTCTTGGCAGGTCTTCTGCTGATCTGTGTCTCTTCACGGCTTTCCTTCTGGGTGCTAACTTAATCTCTGGAAGTGATTTATTTATTACCAACTGCACTAGCTCAAGGATTCTGTCTTGGCACCCAACAGAGACTAAGTCTCCAGGGGTCAAACTGCATAAAGCAATGTAAACAGGTACGGCAGCATCCTTGGCTGCCACTCAGCCCTACAATGGGAAGAAACTGCCATTTGCAGAGACGTGGATGGACCTAGAGACTGGCGTACGTATGTGTCACAGACTGGCATACGTATGTGTGTGCTAAGCTGCTTCAGTCCTGTCTATCTGCAACCCTATGAACCGTAGCCCACCAGGCTTCTCTGTCCATGGGATTCTCCAAGCAAGAATACTGGAGTAGGTAGCCATGAAAAGCAAATATTTTATATTAATGCATATAGGTGGAATCTAGGGGGGAAAATGGCCTAGATGAACTTATCTGCAAAGTAGAAATAGAGACCCAGACTTAGAGAACGAACGTATGGATACCACGGAGGCGTGGGATGGATTAGGGGATTGCAGTTGACATACACACACTATTGGTAGTTTGTATAAAACAGGTGACTGAGGAGAGCCCGCTCTACAGCGCAGGGAGCTCTCTACTCAGTGCTATGTGGTGACCTAAATGGAAAAGAAATCCAAAAACGAGGAGATACGTGGCTGATGTATGTATTGGTATAGCTGATTCACTTTTCTGTACAGCAGAAACTGACACGGTGTTGTAGAAACACTATACCCCATTTAAAAAAAAAAAAGCAGCATGCTTAAAGCATCACCATTCACTTTATCAATATTATGAAGTGTCTGCCCGATGCCTGGAGCTCTGGTTAGTTAGATGACTCGGGGTCATAAAGAGACAGCAGGTGTGGTTTGTCCCTTGTGTGTAGAACATAAGACGTGGTGTAAATGTTAACTTATGAAGCATCAGTTGTTTTTATTTGCTTGGTTATCATTTGCTTGTATCTCCCCTGCACCCCGTGTGGTGCCCAGGAAGTGTTAGTTAATGCGTAGAGTGAAATGAACGAATTCATAGCGTTTTGTTCCAGAAAAGACTGGGAGGAGGTCAGTGCAAACCTCAGGTGGCAATGTAAGAGCCCAACGAGGACCACAGAGAGGAAAATAACGGGAAAGATGAGATGATTTTGTAGGAATCTCCGAGGAGTGGAAGTGCTCTGGGGAGCGAGGCATCCGGAGGGGCCTCCTCCTGGCCTCCCCTCTGCCCTCACCCCTGGGCTTGTCCTTCTCCTTCACCAGGTGCCAGTCTGGCAGACGCTGCCCCAGGTGCCACGTGTGCCTTAGCTCACGTGACCTCCACAGCAATTCTTTGTGGCTGGCGGTGTCTCCATTGTACATATGAGAAAACTGGGCCTTCAAGAGGTTAATGAACCACCTTTCAGTTCTATGGCCAGTTGTCACAGCAAAGGAGGTGACCGCAGGTTCATCTCTTTCCAAAGCCTTCAATGTGGACCCTACGGCTCGCCACAGGGAGCTGGTCCTCCAAGCAGGACAGGGATCTTGTTCTCATTGCCCCCTTTCCTTCTGCATCGGAGGCTTTGTCGGAAGACCAGCTCTAAAACCCTCATAGGAGTGACACTCACTGCAGACTGTCCCTTGAGAAATGGCCTAGGGTCAGAAAATGGCCTTCCAGCAGCTGGTTAAGATCCACGCAGCTTCCTGTCTGTTTGATCACCGAGGCCCAGTAACCCCGATCTGTAGCTCACCTGAGATTCTTCTGAACAGAGTGTTTCTTTTCTGGCCAGGGTTCGTGGGAGCAATCACTGCAGTTTAATTTGGGGTCTTACAGAGAAGCCGTCCCGTCTGAGAACAGCACCCCCCAGGGCTGTTGTGCCCGGGGCCACATGTGAGGTAGCATGTAAGTGTGCGCTCAGTCACTCAGCCGTGTCCCACTCTGCGGCCCCACGGACTGTAGCCCACCAGGCTCCTCTGTCCATGGGATTTCCCAGGCAGGAATACTGGAGTGGGTGGCCATGCCCTCCTCCACGGAGCATCTTCCCAACGCAGGGACCAAACTCAGGTCTCCTGCACTGTAGGCAGATTCTTTACCATCTGAGCCACCAGGGAAAGTGAGACTTAGAATGAATTATAGTTCGGTGAGCATCATTTTGGGCCTCTCAGGTGGCGCTGGTTGTAAAGAACCTGCCTGTCAAGGCAGGAGACAAAGGAGGCTCGGGTTCGATCCGAGTCAGGAAGATCCCCTGGAGGAGGGAATGACCACCCACCCCAGGATTCTTGCCTGGAGAATCCCATGGACAGAGGAGCCTGGGGGACTACAGTCCATGGGGTTGCAAAAGAATCAGACATGACTTGGCAGCTAAACAAGCAATGACAAGTTCTGCTCTCTGGCAGATCAGGGGGACATTGCGAGAAATAGGTAAACGACACAAGGAACCGCAATTGCTTCCCAAGACACAGAACGGAGTGAGGTCCGTAGCAAGGACGTGGAACACAGAGCTTCTTACCGTGGGAGCTCAGAGAGTCCCTTGGGGTGGCACCTGGACCCAAGAGACATTTGAACATCCCTGGGACTTTGTCAAGTAAAACTGCTTGGCAGCATACGGGTGAGAGGAGGGAGTTCTGTTAATGGTGCAGGAACGAAAAGGCTATGAAAAGAGAGATGCATGTGGAGGGCTGGTCTGAGAACTCTGTCTGGACTGGTGGGAGCTGAGGGGTAAAGTGTGGGAGGGCTCAGGCCACGGAGGCCTCTCTGCAGCCTGGTCTTCGAGCGGAGGGACCGCGGTGGCTGCTGGGGGTGACCTCGGCCGTGTTTCACTGCCTGGGTCGAAGGGCAGCGTGTAGGGGTAGGCTAGGAAAAGGACGGAGAATGTGTATGCTTTTATAAATCACTTTCTGCATTCAGAATCCTTCACAGGGTACACGGGGACAGGAGGGTGGCTGCCCCCCGCCCTCCTTAATAAGCCTTAATAAGCTCGGAATCTGACAGGGGTGGTGCTGGGTGTGTACCTGGGCGTGGGAGAGGAGGGGAGAACAGGTCACTGAGGACAGGCCGGCAGTGCATTCAGCAAGAGGTCACCGGGGCTGACGTCTGTGGGCCCTGGTTAATGAACATTAAGTGAATTCCTGCTGAGTCAAGCACACCTCCCTCACCTCCTCCACCATAACTCAGCAACGGCGGTAACCCAAGCCAGAGCACGTGCTTGTAAGAGCCAGTTCATGGGGCAGAGTCTTGCATTTTCATAAGGAAGAATCTCTTAAGATTTGAGGATTTCACAAATAGTATATATCTTAATTTTTAACAACGTGACCATGCTGTGTTTTAAGAAATTTTTTTTTCTCTCTCTAGAACAAACACCGGCAAACAGCTTATTTCAGGAGAAATACAGATGTAAGCGGACCTCTTAAATGCATTAAATATAATCCTTTTTCTCAGAGCCTGAGCCTGCAAATTTCCTGTCTAGAAGGAATGAATTAATTTCTGAAAAGGAGCATGAAGATGTTATGAACATTAAAGCTTTGAGGATTCACTTAATATAATTAAGTTGACCCAAAAGGGGTATCCGGGAGCCCAGAGATTTAAGGTTTTTACTAGATGAGAATATCCCATTACCAGGTATCATCCATTTATCCGACCATTTCCAGCATTTCTACTGGAAAATGTTCCCCAAGCCCTGAGACAGAGACTCACATGTGGAGAGACAAGAAGGAGAGCCAGGCTCGCTTGTGTCCACGGCAGGCAGGGAGCTTGGACTCGGTTATACTCTTTGTAGTGGGGTCTTTCCCACAGGAAGGGGGGCCTCACCCACAGGAAACGGGGACGGTCCCCTAGGCCTGAGCCGTCATCAGCACGCAGGCAGTGCTGCTGGTCAGGAGGAACTCGGGGGGCCAGCTGGGAGGAGGTTAAGGGTCTGCCTTCACATCACGTCAAAGACGAGAAACCTGCCCCAGATACTCCTTCCGTGTCCAGTGTGGCTCATCCCTGAGTGATGAGGGCTGAAGAATGTGGCATCTGTTCTTAGTGCTCAGCCTGAATCACCTGGAAAGAAAACATGTCCCCCATCTTCAAGGAAGCCACGTTCTGGTGCATTCGGGCATTCATTCACTCAACTGACGGTGTGCCAAGGACCTACTGTGTGTCGGGACCTACTGTGTGTCAGGCACTGCTCTAGGCGCCCAGGGTGAAGGGGAAGCCAGGTCCCTCCCTCGGGGTCTTTCTCGGAGCTCAAAGCCTGGGATCCCATAGAAGAACCCTCCTTCGTGCCCTTGGAGCCTGGCCTCTGCTTTTACAGATTAAACCGCTAAGAACTCTAGGATGCCCTGTCCAGGTGGCACATTTTCTAGTCTGAGCTGGATCTGCTGAGGGACTTTGTAACCTGGGGTTGAGCCAGGAAGGACAGGTCAGGAGTTCGTCCTCAGAACAGGAAGGGAAGTAGAACTGTCTCCGTAAGATCATCACCCACAGAAAGGCATGTGCAATACGGCACTGAACCGAGAAAAGGAAGGAAAAACATAAAGTGTGTGCATTTCTCTCAGAGAGCCTCTACCTTTCCTGCACATGCTGAAGAGGGAAAATCTGGAAGCGAGTAAAACAGACTGCCAGCAATTTACGTCTCCTGGGATTAGGCTTATGGGGGCTTTCTTCCTTTTGTGACTTTTCTCCTTAGACCACCCCTGACCACTGGACACCCCCCTGTCTTCTTTTACACTGGAAACCAGTGAGCCCCCACCTCGAGGTCACCCGGCCAACCAGCCGGCCTGCCCTTGAGGTCACACAGTCTTCCTGCTCAGCAGGGCAATGGGGCAAGGGTGCATTTTGTCTCTCTCATGCTAACAAGAAAAACAGAGGGTGCGTCCTGAGGTCAGGTGAGATGAAGCTGGCAGAGAATAGTGTCAGTCTCTCTACACAGAGTTGCAGAAAACCTCAGAACTAACGAGTGACTTCCATGAGATGTAACGTCAGAACAGAGCCCCCTGAAAACTTTCCAGGTCAGGAGCAGTTGAGAACTCAGGGAGAATGAAGGAGCATGAAACACTGATTTCAGCCGAAGGTAAAAGAATCCCTGCTGAGTGGCCTAGCCCGCTGACTCCTTGTCCTCACACAGTAGGACGGCAGAGATGGACAACGTGTGGCGATGTCACTGTGTCTTCGAGAGTCCCAGCTCCTTTCAGAGCGGGGCGTCTCAGCCCTGGTGCCAGGTGATTCCCGGGGTGGGGCTGTCCCTCGTGCCATAGGGCATTCCGCTGCACGCCTGGCCTCCATCCACCGGACGCCAGCAGCTCCCCACCTGCAGCATGGAGACCAAAAATGCCTGCAGACCCTGCCTCTGGGGGCAGAGTCACCGTGCTCACCCCCTTTGAGAACCACTGTTGTAAGTCCCCAGTATGCCATCTGTGACATGTGGCCTATATCTTCAGAGGCTTTAAAAAAGAAATGCAGGTGATTAAGTCTGTTGGAAGATAACCACTTTACAGGGCTTCCCTGGTAGCTCAGTGGTGAAGAATCTGTCTGCCAAGCAGGAGACCCGGGTTCAATCCCTGGGTTGGAAAGATGCCCTGGAGGAGGAAATGGCTACCCACTCCAGTATACTTGCCTGGAGAATCCCATGGATGAAGGAGCCTGGTGGGGTGCAGTCCGTGGGGTCATGAAGGTGTCGGACACGGCTTAGTGACTAGACACCAACAACAAAGCACTTTACAAAATTCGCAGCAGCCTTCTGCCCTGAGCTTGGCGGTGTGACTGCCCTGTCTTCTTGCATGGACATGCAGGAGCCGAGCATTTTTTTTCTAATGTTGCTGACGTCTACTTGATTTACAATGTTGTGTTAATTTCTGCTGTCCAGCAGTGACTCAGTTATGCCTGTGTGTATATTCTTCTTTATTTTCGTGTCCGTTACGGTTTATCACGGGATACTGAATACAGTTCCCTGTGCCGTGCAGTAGGACCTTATTGTTTCTCCATATTAACAGTTTGCATCTCTTAATCCCAAACTCCCAGTCCGTCTCTTCACCACCCCTCATAGGAGGGGTGTATTTTTAACTGGACATACTGAATCCCAGATAAGACTGAGACCACTGTAGTAGAGAAGAGGAAGCAAAGTGGATCCTAGGTGAATCCCTCCACTATTTTCAAAGGTATCTCATATACCATAGCTTTCCATCGCAAATGTATTAATACGTGTATCCGAGGACCCCAAGGTCACCCCAGGGTTTGGTGACCCTCCAGGAGGGCTCCTAGGACTGAGCCTGGAGTTAAAAGTTACAGCTATGACGTCAGCAGGATGCAAAGCAAAGGCACCAGAGGGGAAAGGCAGATGGGGCCAAGTGCAGGGGACCCCGGCTTCCGAGAGTCCTCACGCAGTGGGGTCACTCAGGAGACATTTAATTCCCCCAAAACAGACTGTGGCAACACGGGTGAAATGTCACGTCCCAGAAGAACTAAAGAGCCTCTTGATGAAAGTCAAAGAGGAGAGTGAAAAAGCTGGCTTAAAACTCAACATTCAGAAAACTAACATCATGGCATCCGGTTCCATCACTTCATGGCAAATAGATGGGGAAACAGTGGAAACAGTGGCAGACTTTATTTTTCTGGGCTCCAGAATCACTGCAGATGGTGACTACAGCCATGAAATTAAAAGACACTTGCTCCTTGGAAGAAAAGCTATGACCAATCTAGACAGCATAATAAAAAGCAGAGACATTACTTTGCCAACAAAGTTCCGTCTAGTCAAAGCTATGGTTTATCCAGTGGTCATGTATGGATATGAGAGTTGGACTATAAAAAAAAAGCTGAGTGCCGAAGCATTGATGCTTTTGAACTGTGGTGTTGGAGAAGACTCTCATGAGTCCCTTGGACTGCAAGGAGATCCAACCAGTCCATCCTAAAGGAAATCAATCCTGGGTGTTCATTGGAAGGACTGATGCTGAAGCTGAAACTCTAATCCTCTGGCCACCTGATGTGAAGAGTTGACTCATTTGAAAAGACCCTGATGCTGGGAGGGATTGGGGGCAGGAGGAGAAGGGGATGACAGAGGATGAGATGGTTGGATGGCATCACCGACTCAATGGACATGAGTTTGCGTAAACTCCGGGAGCTGGACAGGTGATGGACAGGGGGGCCTGGAGTGCTGCAGTCCATGGGGTCGCAAAGAGTCGGACACGACTGAGCGACTGAACTGACTGAACTGAGCGACCCCTTTAGAGACTCGAGCGCCCGGGCTCTGTCCAGGCTGGTCACACGAGACCCGGGTCAGGTGCCCAGCACGGCCCCAGATCCCAGACTCCGGAGGGACATCAGGGATTCAGCAGAAGCACAGTGTACAGGGGCTCAGGCGCAGTCTTCTCACCAGTGGGCTGGAAATGTTCTGGCTTTACACAGTGCTGACAGCTGAACAGCTGCGTGAATATGCCCCCAAAGCACTGCATTGTAGACTTTAAAATGGTTACATTGGTGACTTCTGTTATGTAAATTTTGTCTTCAAACAGAATCCCACCTGGCACCATTTCTGTAAGGAGGAATGGAAATCGAGGGAGATAAAATGTCTGAGTTGATTTGGGGACCCAGGTGTATTATATTGAGTGTCAGGTCAGGAGACTGAATTCTGTCTTGTGACTCCTAGAAAGACCATCCTCAGGAGATTTTGCTGAGGGGCAAGCTGATCTGACTGGTGAGCGCCCTGAAACAGGATGTAGATGGTGCTGGAAAGGCAGGAATCTGGAGGCTGAGACACCCGTCAGGAGCTTCCCCAGGGGCACAAGGTGGACTCGAGAGCCCCCGAGGACACCCATCGTGTAGGTGGTAATTGCCCTAGAACCGCAGGCGAGGGTAACCCAGCTGTAGAAACACCCTCTTCTCACTCAGGGCTTTCCTAAGCTGTAGCAGCCTTCGTGGGAACAGTGCTTTCTGCCCCCCGCCTCACCCCATAAACAAGATTTGGGAAAAGGAACACTTCTGCCCGCAGTGGAAGACAGCTGGATGGGGGTCCAGAGATGGAGCCGGTCTTTTCCCAGCCTGTGCCCCTTGGGGTCTTTCTTCCAACGATGGAAAACCACACGCCCGTAGCATCCTGACCCTTTTTGACTCTCCAAGCTTGAAACGTATGAAATAGTAAAATCAGACCAAAAACTAAGCAAAATAGAGTATAAATGCCAGTCTGCCCTCATGCCGTATGCTGCAGGGGTGTCCTCCAGAGACACTTCACACGAATCTCATCGTAACCACAGCCCCCGTCCCCCAGCAGCAAGGGCTGTGGGATTCATTCTGAAGGTCACGCTACTTAAGAAGACAAACTAACAATAAACTCAGAGGTACTTAAATAGGTCGAGCTCCCTTGTAAAAAGTTCTGTGCCTGACGTCCAGCATGAGGGCACGGTCTTCTCTCTGGGGTACTCTGGACCCTGAGTGTGCCCTGGTGTGAGTGCAGGCGTGACCCCAGTGCAGGCCCAGTGCCGGAGACAGTGACTCGGGAAAGGGGCTCAGAGGACCTTTGGACTACAGAAGATTTGGGATGATTTTGAGAGATGGGGGGAAGTAGGCAGAGAGGAGAGAAGGATGCTCCAGACGAAGGCTTGGGCGGAGGGAGGAGGAGCTGTGTCCAGGTCACCCCCTGCGTGACTCAGCGAGGCCCCGAGTGGGGAAAGGGCAGGGCTTCACTCTTGCACACATGGTGTGCTCTGAGTGTGGAAGGCCCTACCTGGGGCGCTCAGGACCTGAGGTTTCATTCTGGGAGCAGTTGGCGGTGCTCAAGGCTGGCTGAGCTTGGGAACCATGGCGTCAGGACCACAGTTGAGGACTCCGCCTTTGCAGCAGGAGAGGGGAAAAAAAACCCACCAACGGCACGCCAAGGCACAGGCTGTGTGACGTTTTCGTTCGAGTCTTTGCAGTTGTGAGCGTCTCTGAGGCTTCAGGGCTCACAGCAGGAGATGTGAACGTGTCTTTTGAGGTTTCTGCTTGGTCAGCCGCAGAAGGGCTGTTACCATGGCTCATCCCCCTCGCTGTGACTCCAGACCCCCTGGGATGCCACTTATCCTTGCTTCCTCTATTTCTCCTCCAACAGGGAAGACTGAGAATCCGTCGGTGAGCTAAAAGTATCTTTCTTAATGCAGCACTGCCTGTAACTAGAACTGCCTCAGCCAAGCAGGCGAGGTTCCACGCGTATCCTTCGTGTGTTTCCTTTACACGCGTGCGTGGTGAGTCGCGTCTGAGTCTTTGAGACTCTTTGGACTATAGCCCGCCAGGCTCCTCTGTCCATGAGATCCTCCAGGCAGAAATTCTGGGGTGGGTTGCCATTTCCTCCTCCGGGGGATCTTCCTGACCCAGGGATCAAACCTGCATCTCCTGTGTCTCCTGTCTGAGCCCCCAGGGAAGCATATATGTGTTTATTCAGCAGACGCTCACCGAGCACCTTCAGGACCTGTGATGATGAGGAAACACGCGTCACAGGAAAATGGAGCGACTTCCTGCTTGGAAGTCAGGAGACCCCTGGGTCCATACTCAATACCCCAGCTTTTTCATCATGTTTCTTCATCTATTAAATGTACCCGTAATAATCCTTTCCTCGGGTGATTGTTTGAGACAAACTGAAACTGTAACCAAAGGTGGGGTCTGGCTGCTCACCACGCAAGAGTAAAGAGACCAGGTTGGTGGGCAGCTGGAGGGGAGGGGGAAGATGCCTGTCCAAAGGCCGACCCCCCCACCCCTTGGCAGTCAGAGAGCAACTGCTTTTATAGGCTAGGGAGGGGGCTCCATGTAGAAAAAGCACAAGCAGCTCTGACGGTCATCTTGAAATCGGTCCTCAGTGGTCTGACCATCATCATCTCTATTGTTTTAAGGACAGTTGATCTTCAGTTCCGGGGTCAGTTTGTTTCCCATTTCCTTAAGGCCAGTTCTTGGAATTGTGGCAGCTTATGTCATGCCTACGGTCTAGTCAACACGCGCGTGCTGCGTTGCTTCAGTAGTGTCCGAGTCTCGGTGACCCTGGGGACTATAGCGCTGTCCGTGGGATTCTCCAGCAAGAATACTGGAGTGGGTTGCCATTTCCTCCTCCAGGGGATCTCCCCGACCCAGGGATCAAACCTGCATCTCCTACGTCTCCTGCATTGACAGGCAGTTCTTTACCAGTAGCGCCCCCGTGGGAAGCCCGTTCATCATGTATCAATATTTCCCCTACCTCGTGGAGGTTCCAGTAGTTCACAGGAGGTGTCTCAGAATATGATCCGCAGCTCTTGAGGAGGAACTGAAGGTCCGTGGCTTTGCTTACTGACTAGACTGCAATTATTTGGTCTTGTTCGACTCTCTCCCTTGCATCTGCATTTTCTCATTTCTCTGCCCTAACTTACTGTTCGGCTAAAGTTTTTCTACACGTAAAAGCCAGGAGGAGGCCGTGGTGGGGGAAGGGGAGGGGAAGAACGGTGGAGTCCTGCCCCTTTTGCAGACCACTCACCTGAGAGCACGCAGTGAACACACAGCCTTGGCTGTTACCAGTGATGATGGGACTGTTCAACTTCAGCTAAATTGGTCGAATCCAGCAACAAAAACTTCTCGATAGAGGAGCATTTCAAGGACCCCATGAGACTCACAGCAGCAACATTTAAAGATCAGAATCAGGTATTTCGTGAAAACACTCCAAATGTGTTATGAAAGGTTTCCACAGACGTCTGATTTGGGGCTAAGAAAACAGGCTTGCAGATTTTTGAGACTTGCTGAGTTTACAGGTGGAAGTGAAGTGAAGTGAGGTCACTCAGTCGCGTCCGACTCTTTGTGGCCCCATGGACTGTAGCCCACCAGGCTCCTCCATCCATGGGATTCTCCGGGCGAGACTACTGGAGTGGGTTGCCATTTCCTTCTCCAGGGGATCTTCCGCACCCAGGGGTGGAACCCAGATCTCCCACGCTGCAGGCAGACTCTTTACCGTCTGAGCCACCAGGGAAGCTATATTACAGGTGGACGGGGATTAAAACCCAGTGATCCGGATGAACACAGATAAATATCATGAACAGTAGCATATTAATTGTTCTGTTCTGAATTGTCGCAGCTTGCCAACATTGATGAATTCAGACATGCCTTCATTCTCACTCTGTTATTTTTAATCAGAACTCGAAAAGCCAAACAGCGTTTAAAGCATTTTATGAAACAGTGCCCCCCAGTGGCTGAGGACACGCATGACAGTCTCAGTAATGGCGCTATTTTTAGTCTAGCCAGAGAACTGATTGTAAGGCTGGCGTTTAAAGAGATTTATCATCGTGCTGCAGATGTATGCATCGCACATGTGTAGCAAATAAGCACGAAGACAGATGCTATCTGGCTTGTTAACTGGGTGTATGATTTTTTGATCACTGACCTATTAATTCTCCTATTAATATATACCGTTGCCTTGAGTATAAATTTAGCAGCCTGTCGTTTATAATATTAGCGATATGACAGATGATCATTTGAGCAATCACACTGCTTTATGCCAAAGCCAAGAGCCCCAATAATTATTTTCTAAAACGTGGTTAGGTGTGATTTGGAAGAGAGATGAGTCCAGGAATAGATAAATCAAAGGATCAACGTATGGGACCTAATTTTCGTGAAATATTACTCTTGTCTCATCCTTCTTTCTCTATCTAACAGATCATTACAACCCGAAACCTCACTACCATATTTCTGAGAATGAAAATTAAATACTGCCTCTAAAAATAGCCTTTCTTCGCTAAAAATATCCAAGTTTATCTTATAGAAATGTAGGCAGCTCTTTGGTTAGAAAGACAAAGCAGTAGATGGAAAATATACAATATCAATTTCTTCTTTTGCTGTGGAAGTTGATTAAAATCAGATGGGTTTTTGAAACTAGTTTGTGGTGTTAAATTCTCCATCATGCATTATCTGGGGCATGGAAGTGTATCTGGAACTATGCAAAATTACCATATTGGACGAGACTTTTGGTTTGGGGAATTAAGTACTGTGAATATTTGGTGAACTGAACGCAGAGAGACTGTTCCACTTTGTCTTTGCTGGATTAGAGCCAGAGGATTTTTTGCTACCGGAAGTGTATTCTTTTCACCATATTCTGGATTATAGCATCTGAGAAGTATAAATGTCAGAGTTAGATACTTCAGGGAATATTTGTCAAGTCTCCTGTAGCATGTTTTTAAATGGCAGTGTTTCTGGGTTTTCCATCATGGCTGGGGTTACAGGGTTTTGAGCAGAAGAAGACGGAAGTAAGAACACCGTTCTCACCACGTCACGTCAAGAGCACGTGCTGTCAATGTGATGATGGCCTTCAGTGGACTCTTGATCATCTGATTGAGGCAGTGTCTGCTGGGCATCTGGAAAGTTTTTCTTTTCCCCCTCTTTTCATACTGTAGTTTTTGGAAAGAGGTAACTATTCATAGGAGTGGGAGTCCGTGTCCTACTCGATTGAGAACAGAGCATCTATATCAATTCTTTGTAATTCTTCTGTGTGACAGATTTGTTTATTCTCTGCCATTTATTTACTTATTGGGTCACTTGTTTATGTTAATATCAACTCACAGATTTAGTTTATATTTTACGTTATTGCTCAGCACTGCTTTTTCTCAATAGTTCCAGCTTTGTCCACTGGGCACCCTTTCAGTTCGACTCACGTGCCATTTCATTATTGTGGATTTTATCTTTTCCTTTCTTCCTTCCTTCCTTTTTTCCTTTCTTACTGTCTGATATTACAAGATTCTCCAGACTTAGATTTTCCCTCCCCAGCCCTAGAATTAGTCATTTCTCCAGGGAGGTCTGGTTCCTTTTATTGAATAATGGTGTTAGAAACAAGACCGTGATCGTTGGTACTGGGACATCTGACAGTGTGAGGAGATACACGGGTGTATGCTAACCTGTGTGTATGAACGTCTGTGTATCCATCTGTCCTGTCTATCCATCATGTCTGTCTGTTAACATCTACCCTGGCTGTCTATGCCTGCCTGTCTGTCTGTCTGTCTATCCTATCATGTCTGTCTATCCATCTATATACCTCGTCTCTCCTGTGTATCCATCTACCATCTCCATCTGTATCTGTATTAAGCTAAATTGAGTTCATATTGAGGTCTCTCCGTGGAATGTTCTAGTTACCCCTTGTTGCTTCTCTGTCATTTCCCTGATTCACAGTAAAAACCTGACTCCCCATCTACCACGCGTTGATTGACTTGTTCAACCCCAGCATGAATGTGTAGAAGTTCCGGAACTGTTAAGCTGTACCCCAGTGAGAAGCTGATTTACCCGTCATCTGAGTGTAGTGTTCACGTACAGTTTGTTTGTCATTAGCCTTCCCTCTAATTTTCATTTTTTAAAAACTCTTATTTTGAAATTTATCTGCAGTGTTTTTGCCCTTTTCAAAGTTTGTTGTTGAAGATGTTGTTTTCTTTATTAGATACTTTTGTATTGTGGTAAGATATGCAAAGGGGCTTCCCAGGTGGTTCAGTGGTAAAGAATCCACTTGCCAGTGTAGGAGGCCTGGGTTCGATCCCTGAGTCGGGAAGATCCCCTGGAGAAGGAAGTGGCAGCCCACTCCAGTGTTCTGCTCTGGAAGATCCCATGGACAGAGGGCTGCAGTTCATGGGGTTGCAAAAGTGTCGGATATGACTTAGTGACTAAACAACAGCAAGAGATACATGTTACCATTTTACCTATTTCTGATGTATAGCTCGGTGGTGCTACATGCATTCAAAATCTTGTGCAGCCACCCCTTTTGATTTATCATCCGGAACAGAAACTCTGTCCGCATCAGAATGCTAACGCCCTGTTCCCCGCCCCCAGCCTCTGGCCATCTCCTCTCCACTCTTTTGACTGTTTCAGGCGCCCTAAGGAACTGAACAGCCTCCGTCCTTCCGGGTCTGGCTTACCTAACTTAGCATAATGTTTTCGAGGCTCCTCCCTGTTGCGGCTTGCATCAGTCTCCTTCCTTTCATGGTTGAGTGTTATCCCATTGTGTGCATATCGCCTTTTGTTTACCCATTCTCGGGTGGTGGTAGAGTCGGCAGTTTCCGCTGGTTGGCCATTGAGAATAATGCTGCTGTGAGCATTGCTGTACAAGATATTGTTGGAACAGCTCTTTTTTAAAGTATACAGATCCGTGGATTTTGGTCCTTGTTGGGCACCGTTAGGCACGCCTCTCCTCTTCTCCAGCCTGGCTTACTTTTATTTCTTTTCTTGTGTCGTTGCCCCGGCTAGCACCTCCAGCACAGCGTTAAACGGAAGGAGCGAGAGTGGGCTTCCCTGTCTTGCTCCTTAGCTACTAATCCTTCGCCAGTACTTGTGACCCCATCGTAGGGTTTTCAGAGGTGCTCTTTATGAGGCTGAGGAAGCTCCGTTTTGTTCCTGGTGTGTTCGGGGTTTCTCTTGTGTAAGGGTGATGGGTTTTGTCAGATACCGTTTCTGTACCTCTTGCCGCGATCACACACTTTTTGATCTTTCTACTAATATGCTGCGTTACATCAGTTTCCTATGTTGAACCAGCCTTGGATTTTGGGAGTAAATTCCGCTTTCTCACGGTGTGTAATTCTCTTTAGGTTGCTAGATTTGGTTGGCTAATATTTGTTGAGGGTTTCGCACCTGTGTCCATCAGAGATATTGGTCTGTAATTTTCCTGTGATGTCACTTTTTGGTCTTGTTGTTTCAAGGTATTGGTGGCCTCATAGAATGAGCTGAAAAGGGTTTTCTTCTCTCCTTTTTTTGCCATTGTTTCTTCAAATATTATTTCTGCTCTTTCTCTTTCAACATCTCCTTGTAGACTCCCATTTTGTGTATATTGAAGCACTTAATGATATCCCACAAGTTTCTGAAACGTTGATTTGTCTACACTTTTTTCTTTTTTTGTTCCCCAGACTAAGTAATCTCAGTTATCATCAAGTTCACTGTTTCTTTATTCTGTCAGATGAAATATTATTTTACATCCTTCTAGTGAATGTTCCTGTTTCAGTTATTTGTACTTTTCAATTCCAGAGTCTCTGTTTGGTTCATTGTAGATAATTTCTGTCTCTTTATATTGCCTATTTGGTGAGACGCATAGTTCTCATTTTTTTCTGTACTTCTTCAGACATGATTTCCCTCAGTTCATTGAGCATATTTATAATAGCTAATTCAGCAGTTTACTTTGAATTTTTTTTAGTGTCTCTAATGTCCAGTCTTCCTCAAATACAGTTTATATTAACTGCTGTTTTTCCCTGTGTAGGGGCCATATTTTCCTATTTCTTTGTGTCTCATGATTTTTTTGTCACATAATGGACATTTTAAATAATATAGTGTGGCAACTCTGGAAATCAAATTACCTCTCTTCCCAGGTCTTATTGATTGATATTTCTTGTTATCTATGATGTTCATGTATTTAATGACTTTCCTGAACTAATGTAATGAGGTCTGCATTCTTTTCACGCGTGGCTACTAAAGTCTCTGCTACATTAGCTTAGTGTTTAGGTAACGATTGGACAGAGATTTCCGTAAATACCTTGATCAATAAATCTCCCAGTTTTTACTAACAAATTTGTGTGTGTGTGTGTGTGTGTGTGTGTGTGTGTGTGTGTGTGTGTGGCTAGGACACCCATTCAGTACTCAGTCAGACAATTTACAACCGTGTCACAGTCTAATCCTGCTTTCTCAGAGTCTCAAAGTCAGCCAGAGGTGAGAGCCTAGGGCATCCTTTGATATTTCTTAGGCATGCATATACTCCTGCACGTAAAAGTAACCTTCCAGATTCCCAGCCGTATGTTAGTGTTTCAAAGCACTCATGGCATCTCGTTCCCTACCTTTTCCTTTCAGGTTTTTTGGTCAGCTTCTCATTACTCCAGCTAGCATCATCACCTCAGGCAGCTACTGTGTTAAACAACTGTCACTGATTGTTTCTGACAAATGCCCCAAGGGAAAAAACTTTTGCAGGGAGCAAGCTAAGCGAGATCAAATAGAAGCAAACACGACCGAGGGCAGGTTTCTAAGAAACAGCCAGACAGGTGAGACAATGACCGTCTCCTGGGAATGGCGCTTTTGGAGGGTTATAAAGCTGTTCTTCCCCCTCCAGCAGTTTTTAAGCTGATTATTTTAGTGGCAACTGATTATGAAGGTGCTGGTTTTCAAGACTACCATGTAGACAGAGAGAGGAATATGAGAATCAGTTCAGTTCAGTTCAGTCGCTCAGTCGTGTCCGACTCTGCAACCCCATGAATCACAGCACGCCAGGCCTCCCTGTCTATCACCAACTCCCGGAGTTCACTCAGACTCATGTCCATCGAGTCGGTGATGCCATCCAGCCATCTCAACCTCTGTCGTCCCCTTCTCCTCCTGCCCCCAATCCCTCCCAGCATCAGGGTCTTTTCCAATGAGTCAACTCTTCACAGGAGGTGGACAAAGTACTGGAGTTTCAGCCTCAGCATCAGTCCTTCCAATGAACACCCAGGACCGATCTTCTTTAGGATGGATTGGTTGCATCTCCTTGCAGTCCAAGGGACTCTCAAGAGTCTTCTCCAACACCACAGTTCAAAGGCATCAATTCTTCAGCTCTCAGCTTTCTTTACCGTCCAACTCTCACATCCGTACATGACTACTGGAAAAACCATAGCCTTGACTAGATGGACCTTTGTTGACAAAGTAATGTTTCTGCTCTTTAATATGCTATCTAGGTTGGTCATAACTTTCCTTCCAAGGAGTAAGCGTCTTTTAATTTCATGGCTGCAATCACCATCTGCAGTGATTTTGGAGCACCCCAAAATAAAGTCTGACACTGTTTCCACTGTTTCCCCATCTATTTCCCATGAAGTGATGGCACCGGATGCCATGATCTTCGTTTTCTGAATGTTGAGCTTTAAGCCAGCTTTTTCACTCTCCTCTTTCCCTTTCGTCAAGAGAATAGAGCAAGTTAAAAGGCTACAAAACTCAGTATTCTGGCCAAAATTCAGCCATTTTTTTTCTTGAATAAATGGATCTCAGAGTGTTGGAAACTACTGGTTAATTGCCAAAGTTTTGGAAAATTGCTTTTGCAATCTCATTGCTTTTATAATAAAGGAGCAGATTTTCAAAAGGTCCTTAATTTCCCATTCTGGAAGTGGCTCCTCCTTCTAACGGATTTTGTATGTAATCCTTTTCTTCTTTGTGTTGAAAATGACCTGATTCTCATATTTGACACATGTAATATTGGATGATACTCAAAAGGATGCTTGGTTCCCCATCAATGCTTTCAAGAGTTTCAGGACAGACTAAAATATTAGCAGTTTTCCATGCTACTAGGAGCAGTGTGTTTCTGTGGGAGTGAGAATTGAATAGATTGAAACCTATATTTCTGACATTTTTGGTGTTTAAGAGCATATCTTAAACAGTACAATTATCTGAAAAAGAATCACATTTGCACATTTACTCTGCAGTGCTGTGACGACTAATGCTCTGAGAGGGACTGTCCTTTGAATAATAAAGCACACATGGGCTTGTTTTCTTATTTAATGTGACACTCAGTATTTAGCTATATTCTTCCAAATAACATCCTTAAAAGCAATGTTTCTTTCATTTTTCTCTGTATAGAATGCTAAAAGCATATAACAGATGATAAACCATAATACCTGAACGGAAGAAATCTTTTTCTTTACTCTCTTGAAATTAAGATCCATATTTAGGATAAAAGAACTAAGTTCCTCTGACCCGGACACTGCTTGATCCGGTCATGGGCTTAAAATGGAGAAGGATTATCAAGCATTTCTTTCTGTACTTTCAGTTAGGAAGAGAATTACTGTGTCCTGATACATTTTCCCTTTCTAGTAGTAATTGGTTCACAGAGATGAGGACAGTGTCCCTTGAAAGTTGCTCTGACAGCCTGGAAATTGTATACCATACTTTTGAAGGCCTAGACCACTTTGAGTTTGCCAAAGTCTGTAGGAGATACAGAAATCGACTTTCTGGTGTATAAAATATCTAATTTCCCAAGGCATTTTTTTCTTGGATGACTGTTCAGTATATTAAGTACCAACCGTATGCCCTTCATAAGAAGAAACACTTTGGGTTGGGTTATTAAAGGCCCTTGGTATTTATGGAATAACAAGGAAGTTTTTTAAAGAATTAACTTCTGTATACCTGGAGCATATTTAGACTGTATAATCGGATGAAGAGGTTCAGAAGGCAAGTACATGTAAACTCGACGTGAAGATTGGCACATAGAGAGAACTGTCAGCCTCCCAGGGGCCCATGGAGACAGTGAGCCTTAGGCCAGACCTTAAAGGATTTTGTGAGCATATAGTTAGCGACTTTGCACATTCTGAACCAAGCCTGTGCTGTGGACATCAGCCAACCCTGTGTGGGGACAGCATGCAGAAGCAGGACTGGAAGGGGTTTAATTTCATGTCATCAGCGGTAAACACAATAAAGAAATCCCCCTATAAGCTCTGGCCTGCGATCCATCAAGCTGAGTCTGAATGCACCCATTCAGTGTGGTTGAGTGCTCCTACCAAGGAAGCCAGCAGTGACTGGTAGATAGTTCCTCATAGTATTAATCTAAAATTTATCCATAGAATTATCTATCTTTAGGTCTAACTATTGCTTTTGAGGAAACTCAGAATCAATCAAATTTTTGACAGCTCTTCAAATCCTGGAGAGTGGAGCTGTTATCTCCCTCTGCACACACACACACACACACACACACTCACACACACCCTGACTCAACCTAGCCTCAGATTACACACACACACACACACACACACACACACACACCTACACACACACCCTGACTCAACCTAGCCTCAGATTACACACACACACACACACACACCTACACACACACCCTGACTCAACCTAGCCTCAGATTACACACACACACACACACACACACACACACTCACACCCTGACTCAACCTAGCCTCCGATTACACACACACACACACACACACTCACACACACACACACACACACACCCCGACAACCTAGCCTCAGCTTACACATCTGAAGAGAGAGTGTCCTGTGTTTATCTATCATCTGTCAGTTTTGTAAGGAAAGGACAGTCAAGCTCTCTGGGCTGCTGCTCTGTGTGACCAGCGTCCATCTGTCTCTGTTCCCCACCTCCCAGGACTTGGCTGTGAGAACCAACTCCAGCTCTCGCCTCCCAGCCTGGGACGTTCCTCCAGGAGCACCCACTGTGTGGCCCCCTCGTCTTGCAGGAGTCCTTCTCTGTCTTGTCGTCTTCACCTGAATTCCTCATCTCTGAGCACTTTGATGGGTTTTTTTCTTTCTCACGGTGCGGGGACTGTGGGTTGGTCTGGCCTGTGGCTTTCGGGGACTGAGGTTCCTTTCCTAGTGGCTGCAGAGTCTGTAAGAGATCAGATTCCTCCCCTGGATGCTCTGTAACTTGGCATCACGTGGAATCTTTCACTGTGGAGCACATGGTCTCATAGCTGTGACATACGGGCCCCAAGAGCAGCACAAGGGGGAAGTTGCGGCATGTGGGGTCTTAGTTTCCCAACCAGGGATCGAACCCACACCCCCTGCACTGCAAGGCAGATTCGTAACCACTGGACCACCAGGGAGGTCCCTAGAATGGAGAGTTTCTTACAGGAGGTTTTTAGGGGCTGGGCCTGCAAGAGGTATACATCCCTCCTACCTGCATTTCCCATTGGTTGGGAGTCAGTCACGTGACCCCCATCTAACAGCCACAGAGGCTGAGAAATTTGGTGTAGTCGGGTGACCAGGTAAAAGAAGGCCAAGCCAGGTGAAACAAGGTCATGTACGTCACTTCTGCCTCAGCTGTGCTAGAAATCAGGCACAGAGCCCCATCTGATTTCAAAGAACTCTGGAACGTGTAGGCTGGATGAAGGCTTGGGAGGAAAAGGCAGTCATTATGCTTTCTGAGCCTGTCAACCTCAGAGGTAGGTGATTGTATTAATTTTCTGTGTTACAGAGTGAAATTACAAAACGTCACATCTGTGAAAATGCTTAAAATATGGTAAAGCAGCGTGAAAATGAGTGGAAGTTTCTTTTTAACAAATGATTCTGAGACAACTAGACCGCCATATACACTAGCATGTCCTTGAACCCTTACCTCACACCATATGCAAATACTATATCAAAATGGATCAAAGACCTGAATGTAAGTGTGAAAACTATTAACTTGGGAGACAGAGGAGTAAGTCTTCATGACATTGGATTTGACAAAGGATTCTTAAACACAGCCCTGAAGTATGATCAAGAAAAGAAAAAAATAGATTGAATTTAATCAAAATTGAGACCTTTTGTGCTCCAGAGTATGCCATTAAGAAAGTGAAAGGCAGCCCATAGCATGAGAAAAATTATTTGCAAATCGCAAACTTGGTAATGAACTTGTCTGCAGAGCATGTAAGAACTGTTGTAATGGCCCAGTGAAGTAGGTAATACTGTTATCACCCATTCAGAGAGATTAATTAACTTATTCGGTATCATCCATATGGTCAGGTTCAAAGCCAGTTTGAATACATCTCTTTCTGGTCCTGGAGGCTGAGTAGAAAGGCCAGACCATGCCTTTGAGCATTCAGAGCAGCTAAAGGGACATCTGATTTGCATTGCTGATGGTTTGTTCAGCAGTCAAATATGCTTTTCCTAACCTACATCAACCAACTTGTCAGGGAAATTACAGAATCGTTGCGAATAATCTGTAAAAATGTATGAGCAAATGAGAGAGGAGCTGAAAGACTAGGCAGAAAACAAGTTATTATATTGTCAAAAATCTAAAATCTAGCAAAATTCTAGAATAGACTAGCAAACGTCTGGAGTATCTTATAAAAGTATACTGTATCCTGATGTACCAGAATTGTAGGCTACCTGAATATTCCATCTTCCTAACAGTTTACAGAGAATCTATTTGGATCCTACAGTAGTGTTGTTTTCATAGTTTTTACATTTTCGAATGAACTTGATTTATTCAAATATTCATTGGTAATGCAATTTACCTCATGCTGTAAATGATCCTAATACAATTTGCTAAAACCTTTAAATTATTAACACAACACAGTCCTCTAGATGTATGCTAGATGAATGCTTGCCATAACTGTCACATAGTCAGTTCCGCAATCCTTCATAGAATTGGAATCTACTTACACAAAATTCATCCAGTGATTAATGATAAAAGTCATTGAGGTCATTGAGAGAAAGTTGTTATTTTTTAATCTAAAATTATGGTACCCAGTTCATAAACATTATACATTTTTCTCTATATTGTGTATACTTTAAACTGTAACTGTGTTTTCACTCTGATTGCTCAGTTAAAGGAAAAACCTTTATGTCTATGAGACAGATCTTCATAATAGCATTACGATATCTATATTGGCTTACAGATAATCCTATCACAGGAATGACTTTGTTTTTTCTCTCTATTCCTGGTAACCAAAGTGTCCTGTTACGTAATGCACTTTAAAGATGTTATATCAGTACTATTTTTCATGACAGAATCATGGAAGGGTATAATTCTAATAGTGGTTTTTCCTTCACATTTGTGAAGCATGATGCCACATCACTTAACGCTTTTAATGCTAAAGCTCCTTGCTTTCAGGTGAAGAAAAGGGAGTTATAAGCTAAAAGACATTTTACCCTCCTCTCGTGCACGCTGCCATGAGTTATTCCCGTTGGTGGAGGAGGAACGTCCTTGTGAAGAAGATGATGGAGATGATGAGTCTCCCTATAGGAGATGGCCACTCTCAGACCTTGGGCCACCAGTCAGCCTGTCTAACAAACAAGATCTCTGCTTTTATATCACAAAACAGAAATCGTGTGCGGTGGGCAGGGAGCTGCGGTCCTCGTGTGCGGTGGGCAGGGAGCTGAGGTCCTCGTGTGCGGTGGGCAGGGAGCTGCGGTCCTCGTGTGCGGTGGGCAGGGAGCTGCGGTCCTCGTGTGCGCTGGGCAGGGAGCTGAGGTCCTCCTGTGCGGTGGGCAGGGAGCTGCGGTCCTCGTGTGCGGTGGGCAGGGAGCTGCGGTCCTCGTGTGCGGTGGGCAGGGAGCTGCGGTCCTCGTGTGCGGTGGGCAGGGAGCTGCGGTCCTCGTGTGCGGTGGGCAGGGAGCTGCGGTCCTCGTGTGCGGTGGGCAGGGAGCTGCGGTCCTCGTGTGCGGTGGGCAGGGAGCTGCGGTCCTCGTGTGCGGTGGGCAGGGAGCTGCGGTCCTCGTGTGCGGTGGGCAGGGAGCTGCGGTCCTCGTGTGCGTTGGGCAGGGAGCTGAGGTCCTCGTGTGCGGTGGGCAGGGAGCTGCGGTCCTCGTGTGCGGTGGGCAGGGAGCTGAGGTCCTCGTGTGCGGTGAGCAGGGAGCTGCGGTCCTCGTGTGCGGTGGGCAGGGAGCTGAGGTCCTCGTGTGCGGTGGGCAGGGAGCTGTGGTCCTCGTGTGCGTTGGGCAGGGAGCTGCGGTCCTCGTGTGCGCTGGGCAGGGAGCTGAGGTCCTCGTGTGCGGTGGGCAGGGAGCTGCGGTCCTCGTCTTTGGCAATGACAGCTTCTCACTGAGAGCGAATGACTCACACTGAATGCCCGGCCGTTTTCCCACTGTTGATTGACCACAGACTCATCTCTTGATGGATGAACTTCGTGAGGACAAAAACGGTCATCGGCTGAGACGTTGGTCCTTAGATTTTCCATGAGGAGACATACATTGGCGGCTGTGTGAGACATAGGACGGGTGATGAATTCGCAACCTGTAGAAATAGGAAAAACCACTGTCTGCTCTGCAGTGTTGGGTCACTCTACCTAAATAGCCAGCACAGAAATTCACTAGGTTTTAAGAGAAGTATCCTGAGAGCATCCTTCCAGCTCTGGAATGTGTGAGCCCCCCCAGAACTGAGCACGAAGAAGTGATCGTTTATCATTCTCTCTTTCTCTTCAGCCTGCTATATCTGTCTACGGACAGAGTTCCTGGAAGTGTCCTTAGCCCCACGTCTGATGTAAATAGAATGATTTTCGTGCCTTCTCTTCCATGCTGCTGAACTTTAATCCACACTTCTGCTCTTTGTCACTGACTGATGCGCAGGGTCGCCTTGGTGCCCCACAGTGGGGTCAGCCCCGGCAGTAGCTGCCTCCCTCTGTCCGCACCAAGCTGTGGGGTTGAGTAAGCGCAAGGCGCGGGCCCACACCCAGGCGTTTGCAGGAAGCCCAGCACTCGCTGAGGCAGCCCTCTCTCCACCCTGTGTCCAGGCAGGGCGGCACATGCACGCTCTCCACGGGCAGAGTCCAGGCTTCCCACCGCCCTTCTCTTGCTCCCAGTGACTCTCTGACCCGCCTGGGGGCTGGTCTCCCCTGCAGAGGATACCAGGATTGGGCGCCCAGTCTGGGGCTCAAACCGCTCACTCCCCAGGTCAGATCTCCCCACCCTTTCCTCCACATCCTCTCCCGGGGCCGCAGGTCCCAGCCCGAAAGCCTCTCTTCCCTCCTGCCCGATTCCGTGGGGGTCTTCCTACAGTCTTGGTGGTGAGGGGTCCCCCCGCCAGGCTCCAGCTAGTTTGCCGTAAGAGTTGTTCACCTGCAGCTGTGTTTTTGATGTGTTTGCAGTGGGAGGTGAGCTCCACGGCCTCTTACTCCACCCTCTTGGTTGGTCCTGACAGTTTCCTTTCTGTCTGTGCCTCGGGGTCATCCAAGAACCAGTGACTGTGCTGAGTCTCTGCTGCCCGCACGCCAGACGAGATGGGGTGTGACGGCGTATGACCGTGTTATGATAGTGTATGACGGTGTATGACGGTGTATCAGGTGTATGACACCTCAGAGCAGCGAGCTTCAGGGAGCTGGTATGTGGGTCAGATAGATACTTGCCTGACCCACGGATCTGTCTTCAATCAGCTCACGTAACTTCATGCTGATTTTTTTTCAGAACCCTTGGTTTCCAAAGCCGTAACCTTGGGACTGAATGAAAGTAAGAAGTGATGAAATATACAGCTATGCACTTTTCATCCCCTCTTTCTTTTTCCCAAACTCTACATCAAACCCAGTTTTCTGTCCCAGGGATTCTTTTTTTTTTTCAATTGTTATGAAATAAATATAAAATTTACCATTTTCCCCATTTTTCAGTGTACAGTTGAGAAGCATTCCGTACATTCACGCTGCTGTGCAACCGTCTCCTCCATGGACCCTAGGACTTGTTCATCTTCCCAACTGTCTCCCCATTGAACCCACTCCCCATCTCTCCTTCCCCGACCCCCGAACCCCCCACCCGACTTCCTGCCTCTATGACTGTAACTGTTTCAGGCCTTGATGTAAGTGGGTTTGTGTAGTATTTGTCCCTTTGCAACTGGTTTATTTTGCTTGGCACCGTGTCCTCCGGTTTCACCCACGTTGGAGCATATGTCAGAATCGGCATCCTTTTCAAGGCTGAACAAGTTTCCATTGTGTGTGCGTATGTGTCTCCCATTCTGTTAATCCATTCATCTGTGAGTAGACACCTGGGCCGCTTCTGCCTTTTGGCTGCTGTGAGTGTGTTGGCCTTGCTGCTGTGAACGCAAGTGCACACGAGACGTGTGAGCCTCTCCTTTCACTTCTGTGTGCGTGTCCTGAGGTGAAACTGCCAGAACAAGTGGTAATTCTGTGTTTGGAGTTTTAAGATATCACTGTGTGTGTCTCGGGAATTCTTAATGTTTCCAGAAATCACTGAAAATAGTGGATGACCTCAGGACACAGGGCTGTTTTTATGCCATTTTGACAGCACCACCCAGGCAATTAAACCTAAAGAAAAAAATGTAGGTAAACAGCAAGTCATACACAATTCTCTTTCTCCAAGTAGAATTGCTTCTGGTTGGTGGGCTGTGACCACATCATGCAGAAGTGGCTGGAGAGATGACCGAATGTAGAAAGTCTTCTAAGAATGATCTGGCATAAAATTCACATTTGGGAAATCTTGTGTGGCACTTTTAAGAGGTTAGCTGCTATCCCCAGGAATGCCCTGTGACGGAAGATCTCTGTCCTGCCCCCTCCCTGGATAATTCTCTCCTGCCCTCCTTCCCTACCTTCCACAACCGTGAGACCACACTAGGACACCCAGAGACGAGATGGTGTATGATAGTAACAGAACCAGGCCCTATTCCTCTGCCATGCACAGGCATTCATTCTTTCTGAGTCTCTTTATTAGTGAAATAAACAAGATAAATGTGTGAAGGTAGTGCCAGTGTTCCCTCTGGCTCTAAAATTCATCAATGCAGATGTCCCCACACCACCCCTGGTGTTCGGGGAATTTTACCAAACTTGGCCCACGACACACATTAGACCTACTAGCTTTTCCATTTTCCTTTCTCTGACTCTTTCTCAGGTCAGCTGACACTCCAGTGAAATCTGTTGTGGCACCAGTTTTCCTTAATTCTTCTTTGTGAGACTTTTCCAGAAGTACTTCTTGAACACCACGCAAAGCTCTGGTGGTGGCTGGTTCAGACAGAAACGTGAGAGGGTCCACGATGCTCAGAATCCAAAAGACTTGAGCTCAGACGCTGTTTATCAACCTGAGAAGCACTGAGAAAATCGTATCAAAAGGAAAACAGTGAATTAAAGGGCCAGGGAGGGTGTTTATGGTCTCCTGGGAGAAATGGGCCGCATAAACTGATTCAGGAAAATACAGCTTACAGTCATTAAACGGATATGTCGTGAACAGTATGACTGATTCCTAGACGCTAGAGAAGTAGCCGGGCTAGTCTCTCAGGGGAAGAGCAACTACTTTTGCACTTGACAAGATCCTGCACTTGGTTGTAGCACATGGGGGATGATTACAAGCCAGACTATTATGAGAAATATAGCACACATGAAATTCAGAAGTAAAATGGAAATATTTGTCAAGGGTTTGAGTAAATGGAAAATAAAATAGAAACCCAAGCAGAAATCAAATCGTCAGATTTGCAGAATTGACTCTCCTATTTGAGAAATAATCTGTGGCATTTCTAAAGGACACGGGGCTCAGATGGCTCTGTGGTGTAGTTCATTTTAGCACTTTGGTGATTTTTGTGTTTGACAAAATGTGTTTGGTTGTTCCAGAGCACCAAACCGTCACCTACATTTGTTCCACTTACATGCTTTCAAGACCATCCCCATGGAAAAGAAATGCAAAAAAGCAAAGTGGCTGTCTGGGGAGGCCTTACAAATAGCTGTGAAAAAAAGAGAAGCGAAAAGCCAAGGAGAAAAGGAAAGATATAAGCATCTGAATGCAGAGTTCCAAAGAACAGCAAGGAGAGATAAGAAAGCCTTCCTCAGTGATCAGTGCAAAGAAATAGAGGCAAACAACAGAATGGGAAACACTAGAGATCTCTTCAAGAAAATTAGAGATACCAAGGGAACATTTCACGCAAAGATGGGCTTGTTAAAGAACAGAAATGGTATGGACCTAACAGAAGCAGAAGAGATTAAGAAGAGGTGGCAAGAATACACGGAAGAACTGTACAAAAAAGATCTTCACAACCCAGATAATCACGATGGTATTACCTAGAGCCAGACATTCTGGAATGTGAAGTCAAGTGGGCCTTAGAAAGCATTACTACAAACAAAGCTAGTGGAGGTGATGGAATTCCAGTTGAGCTATTTCAAATCTGAAAGATGATGCTGTGAAAGTGCTGCACTCAATATGCCAGCAAATTTGGAAATCTCAGCAGTGGCCACAGGACTGGAAAAGATCAGTTTTCATTCCAATCCCAAAGAAAGGCAATGCCAAAGAATGCTCTAACTACCGCACAATTGCACTCATCTCACATGCTAGTAAAGTAATGCTCAGAATTCTCCAAGCCAGGCTTCAGCAATATATGAAGCGTGAACTTCCTGATGTTCAAGCTGGTTTTAGAAAAGGCAGAGGAACCAGAGATCAAATTGCCAACATCTGCTGGATCATGGAAAAAGCAAGAGAGTTCCAGAAAAACATCCATTTCTGCTTTATTGACTATGCCAAAGCCTTTGACTGTGTGGATCACAATAAACTGTGGAAAATTCTGAGAGAGATGGGAATACCAGACCACCTGACCTGCCTCTTGAGAAATCTGTATGCAGGTCAGAAAGCAACAGTTAGAACTGGACAGGGAACAACCGACTGCTTCCAAATAGGAAAAGGAGTACGTCAAGGCTGTATACTGTCACCCTGCTTATTTAACTTATATGCAGAGTACATCATGAGAAACGCTGGGCTGGAAGAAGCACAAGCTAGACTCAAGATTGCTGGGAGAAATATCAATAACCTTAGATATGGAGATGATAGCACCCTTATGGCAGAAAGTGAAGAGGAACTAAAAAGCCTCTTGATGAAAGTGAAAAAGGAGAGTGAAAAAGTTGGCTTAAAGCTCAACATTCAGAAAACGAAGATCATGGCATCTGGTCCCATCACTTCATGGCAAATAGATGGGGAAACAGTGGAAACCGTGTCAGACTTTATTTTTTGGGCTCCAGAATCACTGCAGATGGTGACTGCAGCCATAAAATTAAAAGACGCTTACTCCTTGGAAGGAAAGTTATGACCAACCTAGACAGCATATTCAAAAGCAGAGACATTACTTTGCCAACAAAGTTCCATCTAGTCAAGGCTATGGTTTTTCCAGTGGTCATGTATGGATGTGAGAGTTGGACTGTGAAGAAGGCTGAGCACTGAAGAATTGATGCTTTTGAACTGTGGTGTTGGAGAAGACTCTTGAGAGTCCCTTGGACTGCAAGGAGATCCAACCAGTCCATTCTGAAGGAGATCAGCCCTGGGATTTCTTTGGAAGGAATGATGCTAAAGCTGAAACTCCAATACTTTGGCCACCTCATGCGAAGAGTTGACTCATTGGAAAAGACTCTGATGCTGGGAGGGATTGGGGGCAGGAGGAGAAGGGGATGACAGAGGATGAGATGGCTGGATGGCATCACGAACTCGATGGACGTGAGTCTGAGTGAACTCCGGGAGTTAGTGATGGACAGGGAGGCCTGGCGTGCTGCAGTTCATGCGGTCACAAAGAGTCAGACATGCCTGAGCGACTGAACTGACCTACATGCTTTCAGGCTTCCCTGGTGGCTTAGAGGGTGAAGTGTCTGCCTGCAGTGCAGGAGACCCGGGTTCAATCCCTGGGTCGGGAAGTTCCCCTGGAGAAGGAAATGGCAACTCACTCCAGTATTCTAGCCTGGAGAATCCCATGGACAGAGGAGCCTGGCGGGCTACAGTCCACGGGGTCACAAAGAGCCGGACACGACTGAGCAACTTCACTTTCACTCTCTTTCTATGTGTTTTCAGTCTTTTCTGTATCACAGTATTTTTGTTTGTTTGTTTTCCTTTTGAAATATCCACTATGCATTGGCTGTGCAAAAATACATCATAACATAACATAGCCTGGTCTCCCCCCTCAGAGCAGAGAGACACAGGCATCGTGGAAGGAAAAGCATGAGCTGAGAGCAGTGGGGAAAGTGGGGACTAAGGTCACTGTCTGTTTCTGGCAACGTTTGATTCAAGGAAGCTCGCCCATAGTCGATAGCTATTTGATGTTCTAAGTTGGAGTCACATGTTCAGCCCAGCTGCTGCGGGGAGGGCCGAGCACACAGGAAGAGACTAGCAGTAGTGAAGGGTCTCGCGCACGGAGCGCCTCAGAAGCCCTTGGTGAACGAATCAAATAGAGTGAGTAAGCCCACGGCAGCGTTTGGAAGGCTAGCCATTGTTTGTAAAATCAGATGCTTTGGCAGTAGTTGGATAGGTGTGTGTGTGTGTGTGTGTGTGTGCGTGTGTGCGTGCAAATCACATGCAAGTTACTAATGTTGATCTAGTTGGCAGTATTTCATTACGCAGAATAAATAAGGTAGAAGCAAATATTGTATATTAATGCATAGGTGTGGAACCCAGAAAAATGGTACAGATGATCTTGTTTGCAAAACAGAACTAGAGACACAGAGGTAGAGAACAAACGTGTGGATGCCAAGGGGGAAGGGGGATGGGATGAGCTGGGAGCCTGGCGTTGACTCAACACAACGCTGTCAATACTACGCCTGAAACAGACGACTGAGGAGAGCCCGCTCTACAGCCCAGGGAGCTCTGCTCAGTGCTCTGTGGGGACCTAAATGGGAAGGAAATCCGAGAAAGAGGGGATATACGTGTACACGTAGCTGATTCACTTTGCTGCACAGCAGGACCTAACAGAACATTGTAAAGCAACTATGCTCCAATCGAAATTTTTTAAAAAGATTGTTTCGGGGAGGAAATTTTACTTTATAATTTTGTAGTGTTGAGAGTAGGGGAGGAAAGCTTTGCCCACTTGGTCACACCTAGCCGATCGCAGCACCATACCTGTCTCATACACGATAGTGTGCACGTGTAAATCGTAACTGCATTGCTGAAAGCAAATGCGAACAAACAGCGCAGGAAAAGGGGAAAGTAGAACTTTAAAACTCCGTTCCCTAGTAGAGTGAACAGATGCCCGACTGCCAGTTACAATTTTCAGTGGCATTTACCCTGCACCTCTGCTCTTCACGGGCTTCGCTGGCAGCTTGGCGGGTGAAGAATCCGCCTGCAATGTGGGAGACCTGGGTTCGATCCCCGGGTTGGGAAGATCCCCTGGAGAAGGAAAAGGCTGCCCACTCCAGTGTTCTGGCCTGGAGAATCCCATGGACCATATAGTCCATGGGGTTGCAGAGAGTCGGGCACGACTGAGACCTTCACTTCACTCCGTTCACTTCTGCCCTTCAGAAAGGCGGCTCTAATCAATGAGATTGCAGTGACGACCTTTGTCTGCCCCTGTTGCTCAGCCGCCAAGCCTTATCCAACTCTGCGACCCCATGTCTGCTCTCCCCATAGCTATAAACTGAGCTGAAAGTGCCCATCAGCTCAGAGGACAGGACTCACTGCTGACCAAACGTTGCTGCATTGCCTATGACGGAGATGCGTGCCTTTAAAACGAGTGCAACTTTGCCACTCATGAACACAATGTTTATGAACACTGCAGAAGACTTGAAACACGACTCATTGATTTTGTGGATGGCTATGATACTACAACCTAAAGATTAGCTGAGCCTTTTTCTGTGTTTGTTAAATTACAGTGCAATCAATCTTTTGAGCAAGTTGACCAGCTGCTTCTTAAATTGTCGTCTTCATTGGCAGCATCCGTGGAATATAATCATTGGATTTACAATCCTGACGATTCAAGTTTAGTTACCTTCTTATTTCAGAGGTGCTAGAGTGAAGCTTTTATCCCTTACATTAAGTCAGGATTGTTATTTTTAAAAACTTTTGTTTCTGCCAACACTAGCCTTATTAATTCATGAACACCTTAATTCTGCTGAAGTTGAGACAAGCCAGTGTTCATATACCAGGTTATGCCACTTGGCCTGATACGATTAGTAAACTACCGCCCACCTTGCACTTTCAAGTGTCCTGGTTTATATGAAAAAGCGCACAGTCATACTGGGGATACGTGAAATAGAAGGGCTATAGCCGTCCTTAACTTTCAGGTTAGAGTTACATCAAGTCCCACATGTAAAGCATTTCTGTGAAGTCTGAGGAATGTTCGCTGGACTACACAGAGGTTGGTTCTTTGCTCTCAGGCGGCACTGATAGTAAAGAACCTCCCTGCCCATGCAGGACGCACAAGAGACACAGGTTCGATCCCTGGGTCAGGAAGATCCCCCCGCAGGAGAAAAATGGCAACCCACTCCAGTATTCTTGCCTGAAAAATTCCATGGACAGAGGAGCCTGGCGGAATACAGTCCATGGGGTTGCAAAGAGTCAGACAGGACTGAGCGACTTAGCACACAGTGCGATACTGCTAGTAGAACTCGGTAGTACTTAGTAGTTAAACGTGGACATTATCCTAACGTCGTGTTAGGTGGTATTCATACCTGTGTGTTTTTCAGATGGTCATCTTATGTTAGTGTTTGCTTATTTGGCTGGGCTGCGTCTTGGTTGCAACAGGCAGCGTCTTTCGCTGTGGCGTGTGGACTCTAGCTCCCTGACCAGAGGTCGAACCTGGCCCCTGCATTGGAAACTTGGAGTCTTAGACGTTGGACCGCCAGGGGCAGCCCTCAGATGAGAGTGTTGAAGCACGGAAAGTCCGATAATCTGTGTAAGGTTGCACAGTTCATCGCTAGTAGAGGTGGGAGTCTTCCAGCACTTCAGGTTAACTGTCTACTGTCAGAGACGTGTTATCCCTTCTCCGCGGTGAATGCAGGGGCTTCCTCGCCGGCAATTACGAGGACACACTAATGACTGGTCTGTGACAGGTGCTCCACCGAAGAAGCTCAGGGGCACAACCCAGGGACCCCCAGCTTTCAGATGGATTGGTTCTGGCTCTAACTGGCTGGATCTTCTCTAACCATCCCAGCAAACTCTCTGCAGTTCAGAGCCAGAAGGGAGAGGGTCTTTGGTCAGAGCAGTGTCGGAAGAAAGAGGTGGATTTATAACGACAATGTCATTTGGGACTCCTGGGAGGCCCTTACTTGGAGGAGGAGGCTTCCCCGGTGGCTCAGTGGTAAAGAATCTGCCTACAATGCAGTAGCCTGGATTTGATCCCTGGGTGGGGAAGACTCCCTGAAGGAGGGCACGGCAACCCACTCCAGTGCTCTTGCCTGGAGAATCCCACGGACAGAGGAGCCTCACAGGCTACAGTCCATAGAGTCACAGAGTCAGACACGACTGAAGCGACTCAGCTTGCAAGCTCTCACGCTCTTGGAAGAGAAACCTGGGCAGCTGGGCTGAACCTCTTCAACACAGCAGCCCCTCGAGCACCTAATTAGGCTTCCCCGTCTACCTGAGCAGACAAGGCCCAGGCGACCCCTCAGCCTGGAGAGAGGCCTGCCACTGGCAGATCGTATTTGTCACACACACCATGCCTGCTAGAAACAGCCCGCTGGTGTCCACTGTGCAATCAGGCATTTTCAGGCCTGACAGTTGCAAATGAGCAGGTCAGACGGAGTGAGTGATTCCTTCAAAGGAACCTGCCTCCTTTCCCCGTGAGAGTGAAAGAACCGCTAATCATCTGTTACCTCGCTTTTCCACCCCAGTGAATAGACAGGCTGGGACGATCTTCTTCATTGTGTATAGGTGTCACCCTGCCTGCTCCTTATTTTTTTATTTTGTATTTTTTTGCTCAAAATCAGAAGGACAAGAGTTATGCAGAGACAAGCTTTTTAAAATAGGATTCTACCCCCAGTTCTCCTGGAATGTCATTCATAACATTTGTTTACAAATGTCATGTAGGAAGACAACCCTTTCTCCTTCTCAAAGATATGACTGATGCAGATGGAAATAGCATATCCTGTATTTATTCGAGTTTTTCCTTTATTTTTTTCTTACTTTCAAAATATCTTCACATGACAAATCTCAGGTTTTATTAGCAGCTGCCCTTTCTGAAGAGTAAGGCATTTTGATATTGAAAATGAAAGATTGGGGGATAAAGTAGCCTGACTCAGGAGAACGCAGATGTGGGGCTAGAGGCAGTCTTCTGTCCCTAAACCCGGAAATTAGATATGGTCTTTATTACCATTAGATTCATCTCTGAGCAACAGAAAAATGAAAGCAGTGCTGGTTTAAACAAGATAGAAATTTATTTGTCTGTTAAATTCACTTTTCTCTCGCTTCAAAGTCAAGAGGGACGACCTGTGTTCTGTCTGTCTGGGTCTTATATTCCATTTCCAGGATCACAGAAGGCCCAGGATGGCTGCTCTAGCTCCAGCCATCATAAAAGCCTTCCTGCTGGCAGGTATGAAAAAGGAGAGGAGAGTCTCGCATGCTGTATTTCCTCAACGACACTGCTTCAAGACTTTCACTCTGTATTGATGGCATACCAGTCTGTGGCAGCGCCTGAAATAGAAGCCAGATTTCCAGACTCCTATTCCAAGCTTTTCCCAACAGTGTGCCTCCTACCCTTAGCATTTTCATCAGATTTTTCCTTTTGAAGGAAGATACTCAGATCTGTGTTTCAGCCCTTCTTTCGTCTTTGTCAGTAGAAGGTGATTCTTCTCATGGATGCCTGGATAAAGAAAGGTGGTCATTTCAGTTCAACCTGTAGGTACTTTTATTTGCTAATTTGTTCCATAATAGTCATTTAGGGTGAACCTGAGTTTACTTTCTACAATAGTCTTCTCCCTCAACGTAAAGTCTGCTGACAATTAGGTTATTCCACAAACGTCTTCTATACTTTACTGGAAAATAGCTATTGTCATCAAATCTCTGTTGATGAAAGTATGCAGACAATTTAACCTTGATTCAGCTCTCACCATTGTGACTAAAGTGATAGCCCGCAGAACTATGAATAATACCGCTTTTTTGAGAAGTAATTGCTGATTTACTAATAAGCTATGGCACTGGAATGAGACACAACATGTTTCACTGACCAGTGAATTTCATAATCCGTTAATGGTTCAGGACTTTTGAAGATATCTTATTTTGATACAATTTAATATTCTGAAAAATAGTGATATTTAATCTGTAAGTTGGCTTATTTCTAAACAAGTTGATAGCCAAAATTACATTTCAAGTATTTCAGTGATTTTCTTTTCATAGCCTATCTGTGAAATGGTGTCCATATCTTGCAAATAAAGAACTTTATTGAAGAAGTGTATTTTTGAGATAAAAATCACGAGGCTCATGATTTTATGTTAATATAAAATAAACATCTGTCAAAGACTTTATTTAGCTCACAAATTAAGGTGAGATCCAGTAAGATCTGAAGAGAAGGGTAAAAAAAAAAGTATGTAGCTGATCACAGTACTGAAATGAATTTGCTGAGAAATATTTGACAGCGTTAAATACAGAAAGAAGTGCTTTTTGCTTTTTGGTAAGATTGCCATATAATAAGCTGTTTAAAAGTCTAAACATGGTGCTGTGGAGACACATACAAATTGTTCCCCATAAGAGGAATGAACATTTAAAAGATTTTTAGAAGCTGTCTGAGCCATCCATTAATCAAAGACAAAATTGGGCGATCTCAGATCCTGTGATGAAAACTAAGTGAAATTTAGACCCACTCCTGTCATCTTTGAAACGTAGATCCTTTCCAAGTAATTTCCAAGCTGAGACCATCATTTGTTGGAAGGGACTTGTCGATGCAATTACCCAAGCTGTAAGAGTGGGTCTTGCAGTGTCATTTCATCATAATTTGAAGCCCACAGAATTTAATCGCCCGCTGTTCTGCATCCATCCACTTCCCCATCTCCTCCCCCAGACAAGCCAGTTCTTTGTTTCCCAAGCAAATGCCTCCCGATCCCCTCCAGTGTAAAGAACACGGGTCCCTGGTTCATTCTTGAAAGGGGGAGGGAAGCATCGCCTGCAGTCCTCGTCTATCCTCGTTCTCAGGACCCTGCAGGAAGTGGTCAGGCTGTCCTGCCAGACAGGGAGCTGCAGGTGTGGATCAGGAGGGCTGTGTGAGCCCTTGAGCCAGACGGAACCAGTCTGCACCTCACTTGGTGCTGCAGATGAAGCTGGGCCTGCCTTCAAGTCTCAGAGTCTCAGCATCATGCTGTCTGGGTTGTGTACTTGCTGGTGGGGACCATGAGTGCTGTTAGCATTTAAGGAGTGGATTTAGAAAAGCTTGCTCTCTTAAAAGACAAATTTGAGCCCACATTGCCTCCTTGTGACATTTTTGTGATGTAAACCAGAAAAAACCCAGAATACAAAAAAAAAAATTTTTTTTTTTTTTCAATTTTTTAGAGCCCTTTGGCTACTTTAGACCTAAACACACAAGTTAAAAAGCAGCCCTTCCCCAGAGCTTCTGGACAGATGACCTAGGGTTAGAGTTAGGGTTAGGGTAATGGAGGCAGATTCTTTACCGTCTGAGCCATCAGGGGCTTCCCTGGTGGCTCAGACGGTAAAGAATTCGCCTACAATGCCCTCAAGAACCTGCCTGCAATGCAGGAGACCCCAGGTCGATTCCTGGGTTAGGAAGATATGCTAGAGAAGGGATAGGCTACCCACTCCAGTATTCTTGGGCTTCCCTTGTGGCTCAGCTGGTAAAGAATCTGCCTGAAACGCAGGAAGCCTGGGTTCGACCCCTGAGTTGGGAAGATCCCCTGGAGAAGGGAAAGGCTACCCACACCAGTATTCTAGACTGGAGAATTCCACGGACTATACAGTCCATGGGGCCGCACAGAGTCGGACACGACTGAAGCGACTCAGCAGCAGCAGCAGCAGCAACCCTAAGTCATCTGGCCCCTGGTGGCTCAGTGATAAAGAACCTGCCCACAGTGCAGGAGACATGGGTTCAATCCCTGGGTTGGGAACATCCCCTGGAGAAGGGAATGACTACCCACTCCAGTATTCTTGGGCTTCCCTTGTGGCTCAGCTGGTAAAGAATCTGCCTGAAACGCAGGAAGCCTGGGTTCGACCCCTGAGTTGGGAAGATCCCCTGGAGAAGGGAAAGGCTACCCACACCAGTATTCTAGACTGGAGAATTCCATGGACTATACAGTCCATGGGGCCGCACAGAGTCGGACACGACTGAAGCAACTCAGCAGCAGCAGCAGCAGCAACCCTAAGTCATCTGGCCCCTGGTGGCTCAGTGATAAAGAACCTGCCCACGGTGCAGGAGACATGGGTCGTTTCAGTTCGTGCAGACTGTTGCGTAGCGCTGCCCGTGCTGTGCCGTGGATCCCTGGGGATCATCTGTTTGGATCAGAGCAGCCTGCATTTGGGTTTGGGTTTGGTTTCGGTTTTGGTTGGCAGCACTCAGTGCTGTGTTCTTGCTCGATGAGGCGGTTCGCTGCTGCTGGTTGCTCTCCTGGGGTAGCAGCTCCAGCTGATCGGCGCCTTAGCTCGTTAGGAGCTGCACAGTGGTGACAGTCCAGTTCCATCAGCCTTTTCCACTTAATAGCTGGAATACTTCCACAGCATGAAACTTCCCCTTATCTATAGTTTGGTTGCCCAGTGATACAGGTGGTATAAGAAAGAAGGGACATTTTCTCGATGCTTCCTTTTTTCTTTACCAGTTTTTCAGTAGTGTGTTGATTTATAAGCATCTTCTAATGATGACCACTTGCATTAGCTGTTTCTTTTTGAAATAGCATTCTAAGTTCATGAATGTACTCAGCGTTAATGAGCTTCAATCTGGTGCAGTACGCTCTTAGCTGATGGGAGCCCGTTTTGCCGAAAGTTTTCACTTTCCTCTCAGGTTCAAAGGATTTGTTAACAAAATAAACAGTTTGTTTTATACAAATAGATAGTACAGATATTATTAGAGAATTATCTAGCTTACTTTCAATACACTAACATTGGAAGGAAAGAGAAATAGAAAAAGCAGAGGACACATCACCAAATTGGGTTTTTGACCAACATCCAGGCTTAAACAGCCCTGGGAAGTCCCGCACCACAGCACATCTGGAGCCCCAACTAGGAAAAGGCCCCAGGCAGCACGTCCACTCCTCATGTGAGACTTCAGAGACTGGAGCTCACGGTTCCTGCTTATAATCAGTCCCGGGATGCAAACTTACATCATCATCCACCTGTGAACAAATCGCTGCCCTGGTTTCATGTCAATGCTGTTTGTTGTGTAAACCTTGGCCTGTTGTTAAGCATGGGACTTGGTTGGCCAGGCCCCCCCCCCAGGGGCTCAGGGATCTCAAAATTCACCCCCATCTTATCTATGGTGCTGCAAGTCTTGCCCTCCCAGCCGGCAGCCACTCACAGGCACTCCGAGTCGGGGCAGCAACATCCAGGCAGGTTAGCAGCAAGGTCAGAGGGCTGTTCTTCTCTGTCTCTGAAGCCTGAACAAGACTATGTGTTTAATTTCCTTAACAGAGCCTTTTGAAGTTGGTTTCTGAGCCATTTGTCATGGTCCTAACAGAATTTGATAGCTTCCCTGACAACTTCCTTGGTTTCCAGGGACTTCCCAGTTGGCACAGGTGGTAAGGAACCCGCCTGCCAGTGCAAGAGACGCAAGAGACTTGGGTTCGATCCCTGGGTCAGAAAGATCCCCTGGAGGAGGGCATGGCCACCCACTCCAGTGTTCTCGCCTGGAGAATATCATGGACAGAGGAGCCTGGCGGGTACAGTCCATGGGGTCACAGGGTTGCACACGACTGAAACGACTCAGCACAACAACATGCTGTGTATGATTTGAATATACATGAATAGAAATAAATTATATCTGAGAAAAAAGGCAATAACTGGAAAGGACATTGTTTCTATCAGCATTGTTTAAAACTAAAAGAAGATAATCATGAGAAAAATCAAATCTACTACATTTATTATGTACGCTAGTTGTTTCAGTAATTAAAAGCTATTTCTATGCATTGATTCTTTGTGATATTGATATAATCAGGATTAATATGCTCCTCAAATCCAATCAGCATATACAAATTGTACTTGGCAAAGACAACTAAATTATCTCAGTTTTTAAGAAATCTATTGCACCATAAAATGCCATACATTTTTAACATTTTCACCATGGATAAGACTTTCAAAAACTGCTAATAATGTAGTATTATTAGGCAAAAGTATCCAAAACATAAAATTAGCTTATATATTATACTGTAGCTCAAACACTAAAAAATCTGCTTGCAATGCAGGAGGCCAGGGTTCAATCCCTGGGTTGGAGGGAATGGCAACCCACTCCAGCATTCTTGCCTGGAGAATGCCTTGGACAGAGGAGCCTGGCTGGCTACAATTTGTGGGGTCACAAAGAGTTGGACATGACTGAGCAATTAACACACACACGTTATACTCAAAGTGAAGGACTGAATTTTATCTTACTTTTGGCTGACCACGTAAAATAATTTGTTGCATTGCTATATATTTTTTGTATCACAATTTGGGGAAACAGAATAAAAAATAACCATCTCTGGTAGCTACCAATGCAACTTTATTTCTTTAACCTTTTTAGCTTTGAAGAGTTCCTAAAGCACACAGGACAACTAAGTTGCTGATGTAAATGCAAAGCACTGGGTAGTTAGCATGTGAAGAACCAGCCAGTGGGTGCTCTGTCTGAGATTTTCTTTGGGAAGCCTTTTGCTGAGAACCTCCGCGTGTTTCTTGGCATCCCTGTTGAGCATGGCTTTTTGTTTCCCCGTATCCTCAAGGCATTCAGATGCACTCCTTGTTACTGGATGTAAGATGTAACTCCTTCTGTAACAGAGCTGGGAGTGAAACAGCTGTAACAGAATCTCACCAAGAGGCACAGAAGGTAGAAGTCGAGAAAACCACCCCACACCACAGCCATCTTTCTTTCGGCCCAGAGAGCTCCCTCTTGTACCAGGAGTCCTGCCTATTGTTCCTCAAGCATCTTCGATGTCTGGTGACTCAGACCCGAGATGGGATGAATTTGTTAAGTGCATCACACATTGTTTAGCACCTACTTTCATAAAGTCGTTATGCTAAGAGTTAGAAAAATCGTATAGGTGTGGGCTCTGCCCTTGAGAATTATGACTCTAGTGGGAGAGACGAGTGTTAGTAGCAAGTAAGCAGTGTGCTGCGGTGAGCACAGAGCAGGGTGAACGAGGTGAGGGCCAGCAGACAGGGAGGGCTTTCTGCCCGGAAGAGGCACGAGAAACTTCCCGAAGGGGAGACGGTCCCTGGCAGGGCCGGGCGAAGGGCACTGCAGCAGGAAGCCTCAGAGAGGAGTGGCAGGCAGGACTTGTTCAGATGCTTAATGGGGGATGGTGGGAAACTTTGAGACGAGAAGAGAGACCCAGGCCAGGATATGACTAAGAAGTTTGGCCAAAGTAGTCTTGGCCAAGCAGCCAGGGAAAAAAAGTTTTGAAAAGCAAGTGTGACCTGGTCCAGATAGGACGGAGGGCCCCACTGGGAGGCCCTGCAGCAGCGCAGGTGGGGGTGACGGCCGCCCAGCCCTGGGCAGGACCATCGGAAGTGATTCGCGAGAGAGGCAGGGTGAGCAGGAGGCGGGGAGAGTGTTGGGAGGGTGAAAGTGTTTGTTGCTCAGTCATGTCCAGTTCTTTGTGACCCCATGGCTCCTCCGTCCATGGGATTCTCCAGGCATTCTCTGGAGTGGGTGGCCATTTCCTTCCCCGGGGGATCTTCCTGACCCAGGGATTGAACCCTTGTCTCCTGCATTGCTGGCAGATTCTTTATCATCTGAGCCACCAGGGAAGCCCAGAGTGAGGGACAAACAGGAGTCACAGGCTGGGGAGGGCAACCTAGGAGTGGGAGGTAAGAACTATTTGCGACCGCATGGACTGTAGCCTGCCTGGCTCCTCTGCCCATGGGATTCTCCAGGCAATAGTACTGGAGTGGGTTGCCATTTCCTTCTCCAGGGGATCTTCCCGACCCAGGGATCGAACCCAGGTCTCCCAAATTGTAGACAGACGCTTTACTGTCTGAGCCACCAGGGAAGGCCTTAAGATGGGCTTAGGGCTCTATTAATATTGTACTGCTGCTGCTGCTGAGTCGCTTCAGTCGTGTCCGACTCTGTGTGACCCCCTAGACGGCAGCCCACCAGGCTCCCCCGTCCCTGGGATTCTCCAGGCAAGAACACTGGAGTGGGTTGCCATTTCCTTCTCCAATGCATGAAAGTGAAAAGTGAAAGGGAAGTCGCTCAGTCGTGTCCGACTCTTCGTGACCCCATGGACTGCAGCCCACCAGGCTCCTCTGCCCATGGGATTTTCCAGGCAAGAGTACTGGAGTGGGGTGCCATTGCCTTCTCTGATTAATATTGTACAACACTGGGAATGCAATTGATACTTCGTAGTAACTGTAAATGGAATGTAACCTTTAAAATTGCATAAAAATTTTTAAATAATAAAAATTTAAAATTCCAATAAAAACATTTATTAATGGAATGTAAACAGTTCTTTCAGGGAAAATTTTTTTAATTTTTATTTTTACTTTATTTTGTTTTACAATACTGTGTTGGTTTTGCCATATATTGACATGAATCAGCCACGTGTGTACATGAGTTCCCAATCCTGAACCCCCCTCCCACCTCCCACCCCACGGGGCTGGTGCATGGGGATGATCCAGAAAAATTTTTTAAGAAAGGAGACAAAGGTGACTCCAAATCCTTTTCTGAAATATTGCTGACAGCTGACATACACCAAGGGCTCACCTTGAGCCTGGCGTTGTTTAAAACACATTGTGTGTGTTACGTGTATCATCTCATTGACTCCATGTGGGCAATAGCAGGTGCATGCTGTTACTCCACCTATCCTATCACGCAAAAGAGAAGTTATCTTTAAAAAGCATTGTTAGGGAGAGAAAAATAAAAACTTTTATTTTACAAAATAAAAGTTGTGAGTCTTCAGGAAGATGGGAAATTTCTACACTTGCATTAATTTAATAAAATAGTCAAAAATTGTATAAAACACTATTTGGGAGATCTCCAGGAGAGAATTGCTCAAAACATCATTCTACTAGAAAATTTCAATACTTAAGGAAAGACCTAGCACACAAAAAATTGGCTAAGTGAGAGTCAATTTAATGAGACAAGTAACATGCTTAATTTATGAGCACATATAGAACCCCCTGCATTTACAATTAGAGAATAATGTGTTCTCTCCAGAAACCCTTCCAAAAATGGGCCGTGTGTAAGTCCATAAACCAGTCTCAACAAATTTCAAAGAATTAATAATACAGATTTTTCTGGCCACTGGTAGTAAATAAGGGTGCTTTGCATACATTTGCAGACTGGAAGTTCTCAGTAACAGGTTGAAGACAAAATCATGACAGAAACTGAAAATGCATAATGCTAAGCAGTAGTGAAAATACTATTCTACTCATTAAAACTTACAAACTCAAAGAAGTAATTAAGAACGTTTATAGTAGTTGTGATTATATTAGAAAAGAAGAAATGCTGAAATTAACAAGCTCAGTGTCAAACAAAAGTTAAGAAAAGGAGAGTGATGAGGTAAGGTAGAACTGGAAGCAACGAAACTGAAAGTATAGGTACACTATTTTCTCCATCTGACCCATGAACCACACATGCGTGAAGAGAAGCCCAGCAGGTCCACTGAAGATAAAATAACTGAGCTGAGAGTGGAGCTGCTCTCCGGAAAGACAAAGTTGGCCATCCGGGTTTAGCAAAGAAATTACCTGCTATAGCAAAGAAGACAACAGTCACTGGAGAATATCAACAAAACCCAGGAAAAGTTGGGCTGTAAAGAAAGCTGAGCACCAAAAAATTGATGCTTTCAAACTATGGTGCTGGAGAAAAGTCTTGAGTTCCTTGGACTGCAAGGAGATCAAGCCAGTCATTCCTAAAGGAAAGCAACCCTGAATATTCATTGGAAGGACTGCTGATGAAGCTGAAACTCCAATCCTTTGTCCACCTGATGTGAAGAGCTAACTCACTGGATAAGACCCTGATGCTGGGAAAGATTGAGGGCAGGAGGAGAAGGGGACAACAGAGGATGAGACGGTTGGGTGGCATCACCGACTCAATGGACATGAGTTTGAGCAAGCTCTGGGAGTTGGTGATGGACAGGGAGGCCTGGCGTGCTGCAGTCCGTGGGGTCACAAAGAGTCAGACACGACTTAGTGACTGAACAACAACAAAACCCAGAGTGTCCAGAACTTAATTCATGGCGTCTAGGAAATAGTGAAAAATTACCTTACGTACAAAGAACCAAGAAAGAATGGAAGACACTCTCTACATAAAAGTAATTGAATCTGATCGTGAAATGAACCTTATTTTGGAACTGAGAGACAAGGGTTTTGTAAGGTTCTTTAATTGTCCCCAGTGAGTTAACATGATCGTGTTTTTAATAAATGAAAATCCCAAAGGAAAACCTCAGCAGAAAAATAGAAATAAGAAAAAGAACTGAATGGACATTCCTAAACAGAAGAACACAAATTCTAACATTTTTAAAGTCACTGTGTGGATTTGATAGTCAAACAGTTGTGACAGAGCAAAGACAAAGTGACTTTGATGAGAGATCAATAGAAATGATTCCAATAGAAATGATTCAGGGTGAACAGAGAGGAAAAAATTCTTTAATGATCAGAGCTTCAGAGGCTGTTAGATAACATCAGGGTGCCCAATATATGGGAAATTGGAATACCAGAAGGAGAGGAGACAGATAAAGGAGCAGACAAATTGTCTGGAAAATAAGCAGCTGAAGATTTGGTGGAGATGTAGGTTTGCAGATAGAAGACGCTCATTAAACATCAAACAAACATGAAGCAGGCGCCCTCTAAAGCGCATCGGCCTCAAGCCGCTGAAAACCACAGACAGCAAAGAAGTCTGGAAAGCAGCGAAAGAGCACAGAAATGGCATGCAGGGAGATAATTCAGGGCATAGTTGGCTCCTCATTAGAAAGCATCGTGACAGAAGAGCGGGGACAGAACTTCCACTAAAAGAAAAGAAACTAACCTAGACACCTGTGTTACGAGAAGCCTTTCAAAAATGAAGGCTAAAGGAAAAGACTTTTAGACAAAGAGTTAAAAGAATTGATTGCCAGCAATTCATATAATCAGAAATCCCAAAGAAAAGTCTTTAAGAAGTAGGAAAATGATATCTGATGGAAACTCATATTTTTGATTAAAATTATTACCATCAATAATGGTAAATAGTGCATAAATGCGAAGGACAATGTTTTTCCTTTTTTTTTTTTTTTGCTTTTTCTTCTTAATGTCTTTATAAGCTATGATATTGTTATAAACAATACTTATAACATTGTCTTGTGGAATGTATAAAGTATTGATGAAACACACATGACAGTTACCACAGGATGAGACTGTATATGGACCTGAAACCTGAGAGGTTTCAACAGTGTATTTTATGAGAAATAGCACATGATTAACCCTTGGGAGATGCTGCAAAGTTGAGTCCATATTAAAATCTCTAGGACAACCACTAAAAAAAAAAAAAAAAAAAAAGCAAAGAAATACAGCTAAAAATAGGAAAAATTAAATTGTAAAAATTATTCAAACAATAAAGTGAAAATAAGGAAATAAGAAAGAGGAAAACGAGAAGTAGAGAAGTAGAAAACAAACACACCCCCCCCAAAAGAAATTCTAGACCAAACTCATCATATCAATAATTTCATTAAATGTACATCCGGTACATTTACCAGGAAAGACCATGTCTGGGGCCACAAAGATGTCTTAATGAGCTTTAAAAGGCTAAAATCATGTGCAGAATATTCTTTGATCCAGTGAATTTAAAAATCTGTAAAAAATAAGAAGACCAGAATACATATTTGGAAATTAACATATTTCTCAATAATCATTGGGTCAAGCAGATTTTACAGGGAAAATTAGAAGTAATTTGAAGTGAATAATAACATAATTCAGCATATCAAAATTTGTCAGATGTAGGTAATACGATGCATGAAGAAGTTTTAGCTTGAATAGTCTTACTAAAAGGAAGGAAAATGAAACCAAAATTCTAAGCTTCCATCTTAACAGACTAGAAGAAGAAGAGAAACTAAAGGCAAAGCAGATAGAAGAAAGGGATAAAAAAGAAAAGGGTGTCATTCTGTGGAGCCCGATTTTAAAGGCGTAGCAGCGATCACACCTCTGGAATCAGTCCTGTCCACACAGTGCTTCCATTTATCAGCTAATTGCTGTGTGAAATGCCTCTGCCTTCACACTGGCTCAGCGCCACCCCCTGCACCCAGAGAGGTAGTATTTCTTTTTCAAATAATTTTGAGTATAGCTAGTTTACAGTATTGTTAGTTTCAGGTGAACCGAAAAGTGAATCAATCACACACATACGTATATCCACGCTTTTCGGTTCTTTTCCCATTTAGGTTAGTACGAAGTTTCGAGTAGAGCTCCTTGCACTATCGCTTAGGTCCTTATTCGCTGTCTTCATTTATGTAGAGTAGTGCACGTACGTCAATCCCAGTCTCCAAATTATTATTTCTTCTTCCCATTGTGTGCTCTGCCTCCTGTCCACCTACTGTTTTTTCAGAAAGTTTCAGCTCAGTTCAGTTGTGTCCAGCTCTTTGAAACCCCATGGACTGCAGCACTCAAGGCCTCCCTGTCCATCTCCAACTCCCGGAGTTTACTCAAACTCATGTCCATCGAGTCGGTGAAGCCATCCAACCATCTCATCCTCTGTCGTCCCCTTCTCCGCCTGCCTGCAATCTTTCCCTGCATCAGGGTGTTTTCAAATGAGTCAGCTCTTTGCATCAGGTAGCCAGAGTACTGGAGTTTCAGCTTCAACATCAGTCCTTCCAGTGAACACTCAGGACTGATTTCCTTTAGGATGGACTGGTTGCACCCTTTCATTTATATAGTATGTGTACACAGCACACAGACACAGACCTCCATGCCTACATGCCTGTACAATCACACACACACACAGACACACACACACACCTCTACATGTGTACGATTCAGTGAAATTGCTCTATTAATTTTTTAATATTCAACTGGAGGATAACTGCCTTACGATATTGTGTTGACTTCTGCCGCACAGCAATGTAAATCAGCCGCAAGTGCACACACGACCCCTCCCTCCTGATCCTCCCCACCCCCATCCCGTCCCACTCCTCTAGGGAGCCACAGAGCACCAGGCTGAGTTCCGTGTGCCCGTTTAGCAGCTTCCCACTGGCTGGCTGTCTTACACATGGCAGCATATGTGTGCCAATTCATATATATTACCTCTCGGTTCATCCCACCCCCTCCTTCCCCGGCTGGGTCCAAAGTCTGTTCTCTGTCTGTGTCTCTGTCCCTGCCCTGCAAATCAGTTCATCAGTTCCATTTCTAAGGGGATATTTGGAATCTCAGTTGATTTACAAAGGACCAGTGTCACTGAAGATACAACGTATCGAGGCAGAGATACACACGAGGGCTGCTGCTGCTGCTAAGTCGCTTCGGTCGTGTCCGACTCTGTGCGACCCCGTAGACGGCAGCCCACCGGGCTCCCCCGTCCCTGGGATTCTCCCGAACTGCCAGTTCCTCCAGACGTAGCCAAGGGAGCTGTGGGCCAAATGAAAGCAGTCTTGCAGGATGCGGATGTGGGTTTGCGCATGGGTACATGTAGATTTCACCCTAATGTTTCAGACGCAGGGAATCAAGCCCTTTAGTACCAAGCACCTTCCAGCTCTTGGGGTATGAGGTTCCATAATCTGCTCATCTGTGTGTCCCACGCCCCCAAATTCTAGAATGTTCTAAAGGTGGTGTATACTTGCACAAGTAGAGCAGGAGAAACGATTCAGAGAGAAGCTTCACGTGCAGTTATATGGAAAGGCGCTGAATATGTTTCACCATACTTAATGGATCCTTCAATGAAACACAGGATATATTTTTGTTGGAACTGGGTCAGTTCATTTTATCTAAATGTCTACCAAGAGCTAGTGAGTTCCTTGGAGTTTCATGTTTCTTTTTTATTTCCTCTCTTGTAGATAAAGAATTCATCTACAGAGAGCAGAAAGGAAGTGTGATACTGCGGAATGTTGAAACAAATACTTCTACGGTGTTAATAGAAGGCAAAAAAATCGTAAGTACTCCCTTTAATGACCAGGATAATTTCAGTTTTCCCGCCTTCGAGTCAATAAAGCAGAAAATGACTTTAGGTTTCAACTTTCAGTATAGCCAAGCAGAAGCAATAAATTTATAAGACCACAGACTGAGCAGCTGAAGATAATGTGAAACTGAGACCACACTAATTTAATATGCTGAAAGCATGCTTTCTCTGAGTGCCCAGAAAGTTCCTCTGCAGGTGTTGGAAACAAGTGTTGCATATCACATATAATTGAAAGACGAGTCCTAAGGCTTCACACATTTACAGAACAATTGGGGGTAATGCAGAGAATACTTCAGGATGGCTTGCTCGATCTCATTTTTAAAAAACGCATCCTCGCATGCACAGGGCGTATTAACTTAGGGACTGACAGTACTTACTCTATAATGACATGAAGTGATGTTTATGCTTTGGAACAAGGACGGAGTCGATATGAATGCCAGTACTTCATCATTGGGAATACCTGTTTTCCCAAAAATAATGGCATTAAGATTTGGAGCCCTTGTACAGCTAATGGTATTTATTGAAGAATTGACTGAAGGTATGTACCAGAAATCAATTTAAAGAGCATCAACTCTTTTTTTTTTCACATATGTTCACGCTCATTTTTAGAAGGAATCAATCTTCAACTTTAGGGAATCTATCCTTTTCTTGTACGATATGCTGAAAGGAAGTCACGGGAAGAAACTAAGGCAACTCTGTTAAATGAGAGACTTGAAACAGACCAAGAATTTGCAGTCAGAATGGTCATAACAAGCATCTGGTGTGAATGAGAAACACAAGGAATCCTGGAATTCTGGGATCTGGGGATTAGAGCCCACAGTGGCGGGTGGGGGTAGGGGGCGAGGGGCAGGGGAAGAGCTGCCTGGATTTACAGCTAAGGATCCTGCGCCCAGTAAGGGAGTGAGCTTGAGGACCCTGGGTGAGGACTCAGGCTGGTCCCTGGAGCCTCCATCCCAGACAAGAAAGGATGAGAGGACCACTCCATCTTTGTGCTGCCCCACCCCGCCACCCACACAAATGCTGCCCCACCTTCTCCAGAACACAAAGCTTGCCTTTTGAACACTTTTCATTTCTTTTCGGTGTAGTGACACCTTGTTCTTTAAAAGTAAGCATTTTAGTGGTGTTTAGAATGAAATGGATCCCGCCCTTTACAGAGACTGTTTGCGGAGGTGAGGGAGGCCTGGAATAGCTGTATGACGGTATAATTCCCAAAACGACAGGTTTATTGAATTCAATAGTATTCTGGCAAAGTAGGACCTGACCCAGAAAGAATGAATGTGCCTGCATTTCTTTGTGTTAAAAAACCATCTGTGATAGAATGAGTGCCCTTAGAAAAGCTGATTCAACTCACTTAAAAATACAGGAGCTGCAGAAATGGTTTTCTAATAATAATCGAGAGGAGAAAGTAATGGGACTGTTGCTGAGGGTAAGTACATGTTAGTGTCAGGATAGTGGCGATACTTCCTGTGAGGACATCGGTTTGCTGACAGCAGGTGCTGTCCATACAGCTATGTAAGACTAGGAAGGGCCTTCTCTTTCTCAGATCAATGCCTTGTGACAGACCGTGTATTGTAACTGAAGTTGTTTTAGTCAAGTAATAAAGCAACTTTGGAAAACACCTTAGGTAGAGAAAAAAGGAAGAACTTTTCTTGAACATCAGAAGCCGTATCCTGTATAATGAAATTTCTTCTTAACATGTCATTTATCCACTCACATCAGAAACATTTTTTGAGTGCCAAAGGTATACATACATTCTGATTAATACTGTTCATGATCAAGCCAGTTTATTCCTGGCTCAAAGCTGCATGTAAAGACTCCTATAAACAGACCTCAGATAAGTTCAGTTCAGTTCAGTTGCTCAGTCGTGTCTGACTCTTTGTGACCCCATGGACTTCAGCACGCCAGGCCTTCCTGTCCATTGCCAACTCCCAGAGCTTACTCAATCTATGTTCATTGAGTCGGTGATGCCATCCAACCATCTCATCCTCTGTCCTCCACTTCTCCTAACACCTTCAATCTTTCCCAGCATCAGGGTATTTTCAAATGAGTCAGTTTTTCCCATCAGGTGGCCAAAGTATTGGAGTTTCAGCTTCAGCATCAGTCCTTCCAATGAATATTCAGGACTGATTTCCTTTAGGATGGACTGGTTGGATCTCCTCACAGTCCAAGGGACTCTCAAGAGTCTTCTCCAGCACCACAGTGCAAAAGCATCACTTCTTCAGTGCTAAGCTTTCTTTATAGTCCAACTCTCACATCCGTACATGACCACAGGAAAAACCACAGCTTTCACTAGACGGACCTTAAGAGGAAAAGTCATTGGCAGCCTGCATCCTCATTTAGAACACAGAAGCTCCGGATTTAAGTTCCTTTGAGCCAGTTAAACTTCTTATTCTTCAGCGCCTCCGTCTGCAAGTTAAAGCCGATGGAACGATCCAGCCTTGAGATGGCTGTCTGTCCTGTGTGTTTTCATGAGCAAACGTGAAGAAAGGGGAGCACAGTGCTCTGAGGGTTGGGGCCAAGGGACCGCCTGCTCCCGGGAGGGTGCGTGGGCTGCAGAGAGCAGGAGCACAGGGCAGTGACTCTCATCTGATCTGCCCTCTTCCTTCTGCAATGATGGCTCACCAAGCAGTCTCTCCTTATTCGAAACTCGGAAGCTTGAGATTGTTTCAGTGATAAAGGTAAGCTGAGAGAGAGAACTGTGCTACCTGTGAGGCTACCTGTAATCTTTGCGTTTATCTTAAAACAACCCAGAACCAGTGGAGAAATGAACGTGAAGCAGTGAATGCCTGGGTCAGTTCAGACTATCAACCTGCAGTCTGACCCCTAACCTCATCCTCCTTCCCCAGCCTCACAGGCACGGTCACATAGGGTGGGTACCCCAGCCCACTGGCCTTAAGCATCGTCCTGGCTCTGTGGCTTCCGTGACGGGCTCTTTCCTGGGATGGATCAATGGACGGGAATGAGACTGAATGCGACTCACACTAGCCAATCCAGCAGAAGGGCTTTACGGATCATTGATGGTGATGCAGGCGAGAGCTTGCGCTGCGCTGGGCTCACCTGGAGGGGTCTCACTTGCCCCCCAGACAACTTCCTTTAACAAAAAGGAGGTCGTTTGTCCCTTCTCACACCTTCAAATGGTAGAAATCAGATCATGAAATATTTCAGAACTCCACAAATAGTTTGAGCTGTGAGCTCAAGGAGACATTTAGCATTCTGTGGTAATTCCATCCTGGTTTGCATGTAACTTGCATTCCTTGGGGTTTTTTATGTTGTTTTCTGATCGGTATTTTCAGATCCTTATTATTTGCTAGTGTGTCCTATTTGATGTGACGTGATAATTGACTTTAGGAAGGACTTACCAAAATATCTTGGCCAGGGGACTTCCCTGGTGGTTAAGACTTTTTGCCTTCCAATGCAGGGAGTGCAGGTTTGGTCCCTGGTTGGGAAGCTGAGATCCCACATGCCTTGCAACCCTCCCCCCAACCAACAAAAAACAACCAGAAAGCAGAAACAATGTAACAAATTCAGTAGAAACTTAAAAATTTAGTACACATCTGAAAAAAATCTTGGTTCACTTTCTGATTTTTTGAATACTTTTGAAGCATTCCTTTTAGATTTCTATGGGAAATGAAATCACAAGCACATTGTCTGGGAGCCGGGGACCTGTGCTGCTCAGCTGCAAAGCTCATCAGGGGCAGGTTCTGCAGCTGCAAAGCTCATCAGAGGCAGGTTCTGCCTGGTTGAGTTTTGTCTCTTCCACAGTGCTTGGCACTGTGACCTGCACACAGTAGGTGCTCCATAACTGTGTATTGTGTGAATGAACATAAAAGGTCTCAAAACAGGAGTAAGCCGTCGGTCTCCCGGAGCATCAGTGCGGTAAGGATGGGGGCAGTTCCTGACCCAGCTCCTCCCCATGCTGGCGTTGCTGTCTGCTCAGGAGCCGGAGGCCTTCAGGCAGCGGTCCAAGCTCCGTGCATCCTCTCCCACCTCCCAGGAGCGTTTTCTGGACCACATGAGAGGACAGACGTGGCAGACTGGGATGTGAGCGTCAGTCAACATGGCTCAGGATTGTGGGAGAGCCCCGGTGGATCAAGGATCCGGCAGGATGAGCCAGTGGCGGCTCTAAATAGAGATACCCAGGGTGACTAGGTCAGCAGTGGTGGATGGAGAATTAGCATCCTTGGCTTCCAGCCCCTTCCCTGTAGGAGTTGGGTCTAGGCTGTGTCCCGAAATGAGGCGGGTGCATTCCCTCCAATTTCTAAAACTAAAGTCTAAGCCAGCTTTCACGAGGATTCTGTGCACACAGCCCTCATTGTACTGAGTTTTGCAGATACTGTCTTTTTTCCACAAATTGAGGGTTTGTGGGCACCTACGTCAACCAGGTCTTCCGGTGCCATTTTTCCAACAACATTTGCCCACCGTGTGTCTCTGTCACGTTTTGGCAGTTCTCACTGTACCTCAGATTTTTCACTCTGTTTGTTTCGGGGAACTGTGATCCGTGATTTTTGATGTTGCTATTGTAATTCTTTGCAGGGCACCCTGGGGAGCACCTGTATAAGAAAGCAAATTTAATTGAAAATGTTGCATGTGTTCTGACTGCTCCCCACTCCCAGCCATTCCCCTGACTCTCCTTCTCAGTCTCTCTGTTCCCCGAGACTCAACAGTATTGAAATTGGGCCAGTTAATGGCCCTACAAGGTCCTCTAAGTATTCAAGTGAAAGGAAGAGTCACATGCCAGGCCTCTCACTTTAAATCAAAAGTCAGAAGTGGTGAAGCGTCGTGAGGGAGGCGCCTCAAAAGCCACAACCGGCCAAAAGCTAAGCCTCTGGCCATTTGCCCACGGTGTGAACGCAAAGGAAGAGTTCTTGAAGGAGGTGAAAACTGCTCCTCCAGCGACCACACGAGTGATAAGAAAGCGAAATAACCTCATTGCTGTCGTGGAGAAAGTTTTAATGTTCTGGACAGAAGATCTGAACAGCCACCACATTGCCTTAAGCCAAAGTCTAATCCAGGCAAACTCTAAAGTTCTCTGAAGCCTGAGACAGGTGAGGAAGCCGCAGGAGAAAAGTCTGAAGCTGGCAGAGGCTGGTCCGTGAAGTCTGCGCAAGGAAACCATCTCCCTAGCATCCAGTGCAGGGTGAAGCCAGCAAGTGCTGATGTAGGAACTGGGTCATCCAGAAGAGCTAGGTAAGATGATCAGTGAAGGTGGCTACAGTAAGCCACACAGTTTCAGTTTATTGGGTTGGCCAGAATCCCAGCAGATGGACCAGGTGAACTTTTTGGCCAGCCCGATAGATGAAACAGTCTTCTGTCGGAAGAAGACAGCATCAAAGACTTTCATAGCTAGAGACAAGTCAATACCTGGCCTCAAAGCTGCAAGGGACAGGCTGACTCTGGCATTGAGGGTTAATGCAACTGATGACTTTCACTTGAAGCCAGTGCTCATTTACTGTTCCAGAAGTCCTAGGGCCCTTAAGAATTAGGCTAAATCCACCCTGCCCTGTGCTCTATAAATAGAACAACACAGCCTGGATGATGGCTCATCCGTTTACCACATGGTCTACTGAATATTTTAAACCCACTGTTGAGACCTACTGCTCAGAAAAGAAGATGGCTTTCAAAATATTACTGCTCATTGACAAAGCACCTGGTCCCCAGAAACTCCGATAGAGATGTACAACAAGATTAACATTCTCATGCCTGCAAACACAACCATTCTGTAGCTCATGGATCAAAGAGTAATCCTGATTTTTAAGCCCATTAAGAAATATTTCCTTAGACTATAGCTGCCATAGGTAGTGATTCCTCTGATGATCTGGGCAAAGTCAATTGAAAACCTTTTGGAAGGGACTCACCATTCTAGATGTTAAGAACATTCGTGATTCATGGGAAAAGGTCAAAGCACCAGTGTTAACAGGAGATTGGGAGAAGTTGAGTCTAACCCTCATGGATAACTCTGAGGGGTTCAAGACTTCAGTGGAGGAAGTAACGGCAGAGGCAGAAACAGCGGGAAAACTAGAATTAAAAGTGGAGCCTGAGGATGCGCCTAAATGGCTCCAATCTCATGATATATTTGAGTGGATAAGGAGTTGCTCTTATGGATGAGCAAAGCAAGTGGTTTCTTGAGATGAAGTCTACTCCTATGAAGATGCTGTGAAGTTGGTTGACATAACAACAGAGAATTTAGTGCGTTCCTCCAACTTTCTGATGAAGCAGCAGCAGTAGGTTTGAGAGCACCGACTCCAGTTTTGAAAGACGTTCTACTGCGGGAAAAGCACTTTCAAACAGCGTTGCATGCTACAGAGAAATTGTTCCTGAAGGGAGAAGTCAATCAATGTGCAAACTTCATTGCTGTGTTATTTCAAGAAATTGCCACAGTCATCCCACTGATTCTCTTTCTCCAGTGCAAGTGCATTTAAAATGGGCTTAATAACATAAATTTCACTGGGGCTGAAATTCTTACAGAAACTCACCACCATCTCTCCAGTTCTTCTAAAACATCACAGTGCAAAAATTCTCCACAGGAAGCAGTTAGCCTCTGCTTGAGATTTCAGTATCTAAAGCGGAAGTAGTCTTTGCAGATTGTGTCATTCAAACTCTTCCTTTCTTCCGTGAGGAAACCAAGAGGGTCCACAAACAACTGTGACTTGACCTCCACTTCATGAGCTGTGGATCCAGCAGGCTGGTTCAGCACAAGCCTCCGTGTTACCTGCGGCACTCATCCTTTTACGCTCTCTGCACTTACAATACCATCGGTAAGCCAAGAGTGGTACAGTGGATACAGCTATTCATCGTATTACTTACATTGTTCCAGGTGTTTGGGAAGCAACTTAGCGATGCATCCAAGGTTAATAAAAATATTTTCGTCTTCTGACTCATTCCAGGGAATTTGTTATAAGTAAATTTTCTAAAACGTTTCTTGAAATAGTGAAAAGACGTGACACTTGAGAAATGAGATAAGTAAGCAAGTAAAACTAGGCTTCCCTCGTAGCTCAGTTGGTAAGTAAAAGTAAATTAAAGGGGCTTCCCTGGGTGGTCCAGCGGTTGAGATTCCACCTTGCAATGCAGGGGACGTGGGTTCCATCCCTGGCTGGGGAACTAAGATCCCACATACCTCGGAGAAACTAAGCCGGCAAGCCGCAACTGCTGAACCCACACGCCACAGCTAGAGAGGCCTCATGCCGTGGCTAAGACCCAGCTGAGACCCAAGGCAGCCTAACTGACTAATTAAACATGATGTTGCTGTTAAAATAATAGTTATGAAGGCTACAGAGTTAAATAATGCAAAAATGTTTATGATGTTTTACTAAATAAACACAGAAGAATGCAATATAATACACTTCAGTTAACACCTGTCAGCATCATCTGTGTACCCTGAGAAGGCTGGGAAGTCAACACCGAGTTCTGACAGTAGCTCGTCTCACTGGGTGGTGAAATTTTGTACATTATTTTGCGGTGTGATGATTTCCGTAATTGTTGTTTCAATGCCATTTACTCAGTAATTTTAATCAGATTTTTAAAAATTCAACCTCACATTCCAAAGACATTAGATTTCTTCCATTGATGAATATGTAAGAGCTATAGATGGTTCCTAGAAACACTTGGAAGAGGAAAACAAGCAAATAGAAATATATATATATCCTGTTGTTACGCTTATGTTAGACTTTCTCAACTTTTTATGTCTTTACTTGTTTAATTACTGATCTACTTGTTTTAATTACTTATTTAAATTGCTGGATTAGCATTTAAATGAAAAGCCTTTTTGTTTCTTTAATTTCTTTCTCTCTTTGATTTTATATCATCATGAGACAGTAGAATTTGAATTTTTATCTCACTCTCTAAAAATGAATGAATTCTAACTCCCCACAGGGAGGGACATAATTACAAGTGTTCTTAGAGCCGTTCCAGACTCCAGGAGAGAAATGGCCAAGGAAATCCAGAAGGTTCTTCCTTGCACTGATGCCACCAGACCCCCAGCTAGGCTGCGTCTGTGGTGGGGCCGGCCATGCCCAGCAAGCATTTCTGCCCCAAGCTGACTAAACTGGGCCCCAAGTCAGAGCCGTGATGGAGGAACAGCCTTGTTTTGTCCATAATTCAGACGGTCAGTACTGGCACTGACATGCCCAGGGAAAGGTTTTGTTTGGCCCACGGAGCAGCTTTGTACAAACTCAGTGTCCACATTTCTGGCTTTGCTCTAAAAACAGGAAGATCTGGCAGCAGCAAGACATACTATTCTCACAGATAACAGATCTGGCTGGTGGGGCCGGGGCAGCTGGCCCGTCCCCAGAGTGACCACAAGCCCTGGCTTCTGACCAGACCGGCCTCAGGGTGTCAAAACTTTTAGTCTACAGACGAAAGGGCGGCCTGAAAAGTCAGCATGTTTTGCAAGAATACTGTAGGTGGCTGTGGTCCACAACGCCTCTGTGTATTCTGTATTTCTTCCCATGTCTACATGGTCCAGCACATCCGCTCTGTCCTTCTGTGTTTTTCCTTTTTCCTTTGGGGTCTCAGATGCCCCCTTCCTTTACATTCCTGATAGTTGCTTTTACTGTTTCTCCCTCTCTTCCTTCCCTTCCTTTGTCCACCTCTCATATCACAAGATAGAACAAGAGACGAAAGTGTTTTTTACTTATTTTAATTCTCATTTTCATTCTGTTTTTAACTTTCTAGATTGTACATGATTGTATATATTTAACTTTATAAATTGTATAATTTAACTTTTTAAACTATTTTCCAATGTTTATTTTCTTTGTTTCTATTTAAAATTTTTTATTGAAATGTAGTTGATTTACAATGTTGTCAGTTTCTGCTGTACCTCAAAGCGATTCAGTTATATACGTACATGTATACACATATACATACATGTACACACATATATACATCCATACATGTATGCATGCATACATGTGTACATACATACGCGTATACACATACGTACATATATACATACACACATATATACATACATATATACACACATAAACATATATACATACATACATATATACATGCATGCATGCACACATATACACACATACATATATACATGCATGCATGCATACATACATGTATACACATACATACATACATATATACATACATACACGCATACATATATACATACACATACACACATACACACATACATACACACATACATATATACACACATACACACATACATAGATATATACACACATACATATATACATACATGCATGCATGCATATATACACACATACATATATACATGCATGCATGCATATATACACACATACATATATACATATATACATACATGCATGCATACATATATACACACATACAGATAGACGTATATACATACACACACATACACACATACACACATACATACACATACATACATACACACACATACATATATACATATACACACATACATACATATATACATACACACATAGATATATACACACATACATATATACATACATGCATGCATATATACACACATACATATATATACATACATGCATGCATACATACATATATACACACACACACATACATACATACAGATAGACATACATACATATATACATACATACACACATACATACACACATACACACATACACACATACATACACATACATACACACATACATATATACACACATACATACATATACACACATATATACATATATACACATATACATACATATATACACGCATACATACATACATACATATATATGTATATATAGGCTTCCCTGGCGGCTCAGATGGTAAAGAATCTGCCTGCAATGCAGGAGACCCAGATTCAGTCTCTAGGTCAGGAAGATCCCCTAGACAAAGGAATGGCAACCCCCTCCCTTGCCTGGGAAATCCTATGAACAGAGGAGCCTAGTGGGCTACAGTCCGTGGGGGTCACAAAGTCAGACACAGCTGAGCAACCAACACTTTCACTTTCATATGTACACACATGCCTCTGTCTCCGTGTGTGCTCAGTCGTGTCCAGCTCTGCGGCCCCAGGGAATGTATGTGTGTGTGTATGTGTGTGTGTATATGTATGTGTATATATATATGTATATATATATCCCAAACTCCCAATCCTTCCCTCTCCTGCTTTTAATTTCAACGTAGGTGAGTAGAATATGTTTTGTCAATACTTGTGTTTTTAAAAGACCTGAAAAGACATCTGGCCGCAGCTCCGTCTTTCTGCCCAGACCCGTTCCTCTGCAGGGGAGGCTAGGCTGATGCCGCTCTGCGCTCACAGCTGCACGGCATCATTTGACCTTAAGGAGGAGTCTTCTCTGAGCGAGACCCTGGGCTGCACGAGGAGGTGGGTGGCAGGATACCGGATTTATAAAAAACAGTGTCTACTTCTGGGACACTTTCAGCCCAGGTATAAAAGAAGTCAACATCTGGAGGAAATGTGTTCCAAGTTGAGGTCCCGTGTGGGATGGGAATAAGGAAGGAAGGAGGAAATGGTGTTGGCCCTGACAATAGATGAGGTCTTGAAGAGGGAGCGTTCAGCCACCCCTGGAAGGCGACTGTGGTCTGCAGACCAGTGGGAAGTGGCATCCTCACAGCGTGAATAGATGGAGTCAGAGGGTTCTGGGCAGACCGTGACAAGAAGTCATGACCTGGTGAGCTTGTCCAGGAGGGGCCTGGGAGGCTGTGGCTTAAAAGTCCTGGAAAAGAGCAAGTCGCATGTTGTGGGTCCTCTTTACTCTGTCGGAGATTGGAATGGATGGGATTTTCAAGGACAAGTGTGTGTTTTAGGAAAGTAAGTCTAGACTCCAGTATGAGAGGGTATTTGGAGAAGAGAAAGATTCTAGGTCAAGAGCCCCCAGGGGCTGCTTCAGGACCAGATGAAGAGAGATGACGCCCTGAATGGAGGGAGAACAGCAGAAATGGGATGGGATGGGTTTACGTCATGTTGTGGAGGGAGAACTGGGAAGACTTGGAGACGCTGTGTGTGCAGGCAGCTGAGAGCTGAAGCAGAGGTCTGGGTAGTCCGGGGGATATGAGCCTTGTTGGTGGAAGAGTGGGCCATCTCAGGGAAGTCGGAGATCTCGGTCAGGAGACATCAGGCCAGGTGGGCAGACGGCCAGGGAAACTTTGAGGAAGAGGATGTGCGAGGTTTACACAGGATAAATCAACTGATGATTGATCTCTGAGCGCTCGCAGTGCGACAAGAAGTAAAACACAGTATATTATCTTATTTAACTGAAATGCTTAGGAATCTTGTGAGTGGGAACATTTACTACTTATTTTATCGATAAGAAAGCTGAAGTTTATGAAGGTTAAAATAATTTTTTCTGAGTAACATAGCTGTTAACTGGGACTCCCGAGAGCTGAACTCAGCTTTGCCTAATTCCAAACAAAGTTATTTTTAAATTGCATAAGGGATGCAGCCGCAGCGTTTGCACCCACAAATCCGGGGGGATCCGGGGGGATGGAGGCCATCACCTCGAGACTGAGAAGGGTGCCCAGCTTCAGATGCATTTTCATACCTGTGGTCCCCTGTGGCATGTCACAGGATTGCTCCTGGAGGCCACCTCGTATTGACTGAAATAAAGATTACAGATGCAAAGTGGTGCATCAGCTTAGCGTAATGCAAAATTCGATGATGCATCAAAGTGCACAGAATGGTCCGTTTTCAAGGTTAGAGGGAAGTCGGCTTGGGAAGCCACCGGGAGACTTTCTTGGCGGTTGAGCGTTATCGTCCCTGCGGCCTGTTCTCCAGCGACTGCGGGTCTTCTCTCTCACAGGCAGTGCCGGGAGCAGCACCGGGGCTGTCTGATCCCGCTTAAAATGATTTCTTAGGGAAGGAGGGGCCCAGGTATGGGCTGTACTGCCTGGTCCGGGAGCCCCCTTCTTCCTCACTGACTAGGGAGGGCGCGATCGCAGTCGTCCGTGTGTTGTTTGGTCGTGCTTCTGTGGGCTCCACAGGGTTCTCCGTCTGTGTGTTCAGCCCCTCAGTCGTGTCTGACGGCGTCCTCTTGGAGCTCATTGAACCTGGTGACTGTTTGGCTTTTGTTTCACCATTACTAATCTATTTCACTTGTGTATTCTTTTTTTCCTTTTATGAGGAGATTGTTTTCACAAAAGAGCCTGCGGATATATTGATGCTTTCTGCTCTTCCTTTCCCTTCTATTACTCAGTAATTTGGAGCAGCCTACATTTTATTTCTTTCTCTCCCGCATGGCCCCCTCTCCTTCTGTGCACTCACAATCACACACGTGTGTATCTAGTCCAAGAAAACAGGGCAGAACCGTTCAGATGGGCGTCTCACCAGAAGCATGCCCCCCCCCTCAGAATCGATGAAGACCAGTATTGTTGAAAGTTAGAATAGTGTTATTAAAACATTGTATCATTGACAGCTAAATAGCCCCAAATAATGCAAAGTGTGAAAGGTTAATAGGGTAGCAGAGATGTGCCTGCAAACGGGTCTCTCTGCTCGGGCTGAGCGTCCTTGCAAGCGAGGCGTTCTGCCAAAGAGTCTGGACACACCCTAGAGTTTAATGGTCCCTTGCAAACGAGGGAGCATTCCCTTCTTGAGATAAGAAGGAAATGAGGGCTTTGGGCAGACTCTGCAGTAGACAGGGTTTCGCTCCCCTTTGCTACATGATAACATGTATGCACCTGCGCTGTGCTGGAAAGGCTTATTCATGCAGTCTGGAATTCTGCCCAGGGGGCTTTTATAATAAACAGCAATTAGTTTTTTGCCCAGTTCTGTTCCTCCGGCCGGAATGTGTGTCTGTCTTTTATGTGTGTCTTGTTTTATGTTATTTCACTCGTAATCTCCAACAAAGTGTAAACTATATACTGATCTCACTAGTGAGCATAAACGCAAAAATTATAAGTAAAATATCGGCAAGTAGAGTTCAGTCATGTATGAGAATAGTAGTGTTCTCTGAACAGCAAGGTGTGATCATTGCAACAGCATTTGGGTTCAGGAAATCAATCAACAAAATTCACTGCAACTGCACATTAACAGGAAAATACTTGTAACTATGTCACAAGATGCTGAAAGGGCATCTGATAAAATTTATCAACCACTCCTGACAAAAATTCCAGGTAAGATAACAGTAAAAGCTGCTTTAATAGCATAAAGACTATTTATCATGGACCAAGGAGCAAAGAAAATCATTCTAAATGGCAAACAGTAAAACCATTTCAATTACAGTCAGGAAGGAATACTCAACATCACGATTAATATTTAATATGTTCTTGAATGGTGGGAAATGCAGTATACAAGCAAACTGCATGCTGAGTACAGGAAAATATATCTCTTTTCTGATCATATAATTCTACTTTAGAAAACCCAAAAGACATTAGTTTCTTAAAAACTACTGTAATTAGTAAGAAAATTTATTAAGATAGCTTTAGTATATAAATATAATAAATCAAAACCTTCTCTATTCCTTAACATGAATATCTAGAAATAGAAATGGAGAAAATATTCCATTCACAGCACACAAACTGTACAAAGACCTAGGATAAATCTAAGAAAAGTACTGGGAGTTAGAATAAAGCAAACTATAAAATCTAATTGAAAATTTGAAAAAAATAAAAGGATACGGTGTAATCTTGAAAGTATTAAAAAGCAGAGACATTACTTTGCTGACAAACATCTGTAGTCAAAGCTGTGGTTTTTCCAGTAGTCATGTGTGGATTGAGATTTGGACCATAAAGAAAGCTGAATGCCAAAGTATTGATGCTTTTGAACTGTTGTATGGAAGAAGACTCTTGGAAGTCCATTGGGCTTCAAGGAGATCAAACCAGTCCATCCTAAAGGAAATCAACTCTGAATTTTCATCGGAAGGCCTGATGCTGAAACTGAAGCTACAATACTTTGGTCACCTGATCCGAAGAGCTGACTCATTAGAAAAGATCGGGATGCTGGGAAAGATTGAAGGCAGGAGGAGAAGGGGTCGACAGAGGATGAGATGGTTGATCTCATCTTTCATATGCTTTCCGTGGACATGAATTTCAGTAAGCTCCAGGAGATGGTAAAGGACAGGGAAGCCTGGCGTGCTGCAATCCATGGGGTTGCAAAGAGTCAGACACGACTGAGCAACTGAACAATAACAACAACAATGTAATCTTAGGTGAGAATACAGTATTTAAATGTTAATTCTCTTTAAATTGATATAAAATTTTAACAGAATCCTAATTAGAACTTTGAAACAATTAATGCTGAACATTTGATAAAATATTTTAGTCAACATACATAGTATAGTCAAAGTTATGGTTTTTCCAGTAGTCATGTATGGATATGAGAGTTGGACCATAAAGAAAGCTGAGAGCCAAAGAATTGATGCTTTTGAACTGTGGCATTGGAGAAGACTCTTAGAAAGTCCCTTGGACTGGAAGAAGATCAAACCAGTCAATCCTAAAGGAGATCAGTACTGGGTGTTCATTGGAAGGACTGATGTTGAAGCTGAAACTCCAATACTTTGGCCACTTGATGCAAAGAACTGACTCATTAAGACCCTGATGCTGGGAAAGATTGAGGGCAGGAGGAGAAGGGGACGACAGAGGATGAGATGGTTGGAGAGTCTAACACAACTGAGTGACTGAACTGACTAAAATCTTGCATACTATTCTACTGTGCGGATTTATCTTCACTCACTCAGTCCTCACCAAGGGTATTTAAAGCAGATTCCTATTATTCATGGCAGCTACGTTTCAGAAAGTCTCCACAAACACTGTTCCTAGGGGATAAACGGGTAGGTTCCCGAGAGTCTTGGTCACAGTACCTATCACTAATTCAGGTGAAACCAACTGCCTTAGAGTCATTTCCTTCCTTTATTGTTGCATGAGAAAACAGAGATGAGAATTGTTCAGGGTGATGTGATTTTTAGACCACCTGACCTGCCTCTTGAGAAATCTATATGCGGGTCAGGAAGCAACAGTCAGAACTGGACATGGAACAACAGACTGGTTCCAAATAGGCATAGGAGTACGTCAAGGCTGTATATTGTCACTCTGCTTATTTAACTTATATCGAGAGTACATCATGAGAAACGCTGGTGTGGATGAAGCACAAGCTGGAATCAAGACTGCCGGGAGAAATGTCAATAACCTCAGATATGCAGATGACACCACGCTTATGGCAGAAAGTGAAGAACTAAAGAGCCTCCTGATGAAAGTGAAAGAGGAGAGTGAAAAGTTGGCTTAAAGCTCAACATTCACAAAACTAAGATCATGGCATCCAGTCCCATCACTTCATGGCAAATAGATGGGGGAATAGTGTCAGACTTTATTTTGGGGGGCTCCAAAATCACTGCAGATGGTGATTGCAGCCATGAAATTAAAAGACGCTTACTCCTTGGAAGGAAAGTTACGACCAACCTAGACAGCATATTAAAAAGCAGAGACATTACTTTGTCAACAAACGTCCATCTAGGCAAGGGTATGGTTTTTCCAGTAGTCATATATGGATGTGAGAATTGGATTATAAAGAAAGCTGAGCGCCAAAGAATTGATGTTTTTGAACTGTTGGAGAAGACACTTGCAAGTCCCTTGGGCTGCAAGGAGATCCAACCAGTCCATCCTAAAGGAGATCAGTCCTGGGTGTTCATTGGAAGGACTGATGCTGAAGCTGAAACTCCATATTTTGGCCACCTGATGCGAAGAGCTAACTCTTTTGAAAAGACCCTGATGTTGGTAAAGATTCAAAGCAGGAGGAGAAGGGGACAGCAGAGGATGAGATGGCTGGATGGCATCACCGACTTGATGGACATGGGTTTGAGTAAGCTCTGGGAGTTGGTGATGGGCAGGGAGGCCTGGCGTGCTGCAGTTCATGGGGTCGCAAAGAGTCGGACACGACTGAGCGACTGAACTGAGCGACTGAAACGTCTAATGTTTACATGTGGTCGTAGGATCATTTGTAGAGTGGCGCGTGCCAGGCTGACAACATCGGGCGCTCTTCCTGGGTGTGAGGGTCTGTACAGCAGTGCAAGTGCCTCAGAGAAGACAGACAAGTTGAAGGGAAACACAGCATTTTTGATTATTTCATTTATGGAAAATCACCTGTGTGCTATGAAGAAATTTGAAAGAAAACATGATAATGAGTCTTCTGTCCACTGACCTGTGAATTAGAGTCCACGGAGGTGCAAAGGCAGGTTTGCCAAATCAGGTGTGGAATGCAATTCTATTTTAGGAACAAATCTGCTGAATATAAGCTTCTAAGTGTAACAGTGAGCAGAGGAATGTATGCCTAAAGACGTGTGTCAGTTGCGCGGTCGCGTCCGACTCTTTGTGACCCCGTGGACTGTAGCCCGCCAGGCTCCTCTGTCTGTGGGATTCTCCAGGCAAGGATACTGGAGTGGGTTGCCATTCCCTTTTCCAGGGGAGCTTCCCAACCTGAGTCCCTTGCATTTTAGGCGTAAACCGTCTGAGCTACTAGGGAAGCCCATGCTTAAAGATACAGAGAGGTTGGGAATCTTGTGGGAAAAGAATTGTTTTTATGCTTATTTACATCAACTTGTTTCAATAGATACAATATGTTTTGTTGAAATTTGAAAAACAACAAATAAGGTGTAAAAGAACATTATGTAACTGAACATTATTCCATTAGCCAAAAAAAGGACATAGCCATATTTAACAGACTTTAACAAATTTGCTGCAAAGGAATTTTATTAATAAATTTTGAAGATGGCACCATCAGGCACAGTCTCAGTGCAAGATTTTGAGTTATGTTATATGTAATGTTTTAAAATTCTTTGTTTTTTTTTTTCTTTTAGGAATCATTAAGAGCCATCAGATATGAAATATCTCCAGATAGAGAATACGCTCTTTTTTCATATAATGTGGAACCAGTGAGTACTCGTCTCTCCTATTTATAGAAATGTGTTTCTTTATCCTAATACCGTATTAAGTATTTTTCCTTGAATCTCTATTCTTACTGATCTTTGAATCCTGTAATAGTTAATGGATTCTGAGATAGTCTCCTTTTATGCCACACTGCCACCTAGGAGAGAGGAAAGGTATGAAAATCTTTTTAACAGAGGAAAAAAAACCCAACAAAACACTCCTTTAAAGGCCTATTTCATAGGATTTCATTGGTAACAAAAAGTTGTCCTTTTATAGATTAATTTACCCTTTTGTAAATTATTTTTCTTGCCATTTTCTCAATCACACCATACATTTTATCCTAAGAACAGAAAATGACTCTCAGGTTCCCCCTAAATTAAAATCAAGGGTTAATCATCTCCTGGCGTCACAGTGTTCTAGAGAAGACTTGAACTGTCACTGTCTTTATATAAACCCTTGTTTTTAGCACTTCCTGAATGAATCTCCCACAAAATTTCACCAGAATTCTTTATAAAATCTCATCCTGGTCTTTGGTAGCAGTCTAAAACTGGGTCTCTCTCCTTTTTACTGCACTGATATACTGGGATTCATTTTGGCTCTTTAAATTGAGCGAGAGGGCGCAATGTATTTAAGTGAAACAGATGTTTGGCTTGCAAGAGATTAGCAGCTTTAGAAACATGCATCAGTGGAACTTTTTTCTCTGGCAAATAAAATGTAGAATTCCACTGCTTTCTAGCTCTTTTGAGACTATTCTAATTGGAGTTTCGTGAAGCTTCTGTGAGATGTAATGGTACTTGCATCATCATTCATGTCTGAGTAGCTCCTTGGTGAGTCTGAGAGAATCTTCCCCCGGCATGAGCTGGGCAAGCTCGTTGAGTTACACGCCAGTGAGGAAGCTGGGGTTTGCATGGAGAAGCAACTCCGATTCTAGACATCTTAGAATTTCTTTTCAAAGTAACTTGACAGCTGGGTTATTATTTCTTGACAACTGGATTTCAGTCTCAATTAAAACTGCAATTGGAGATTTGTTCCTCCAAAAGGAGATCTTTTTTAAATTCTCCATCTTCAGTTTTCCATTTACTAGTTTTGAAAATGTCCATTATGTAAAAGTTTTCATTTTCTCCATCTGAATCCTTTGGAACAATTAGTCATCTTCAGCCATTTGATTAGGGAAGTCAGTGAACTTGACATACTAGCTTTGGGACTCCACGCATCCTACACCGAACCCTGCATACCTCTGAGCGTGATGGTCACAGCTGATAGTATTCCAGCCTCTTTCACCACCCTTGGAAGCTGCCAAAAACGTAACCTCCATCCTTGAATAAGAGAAGAATCCCAGCAGATCTTTGAAGGACTTTTGTAGGAATAGGGAAATGAACGCTGAGTTGCTCCGACGAGACAAAACCAACACACAAGTGAGAAAAGCATTGAAAGACAGGTTTCAGGTCATCTTCCTGGACAGTCTTTTCATAATAGGAGGAGCTCAATAGTGGGATGAGTTGCCATGTTTGGTAATGAGCATCCGGCTCCTTGAAAGCAAAGTTTGTATTTGTTCTTCAGAATCTTTCCGAGGAGCTTCTCCTACCTGCTCACTTAGGGTGCCTGGGACCCTGTGGTTCTGTCCATCATGGAGCTCTCCACCATCCCCCTCCTTCCTCCCAGTGCTCCTCGGGGACAGTGCCTACGGATCACATTGCAGCTGATGCCATTTGGGGAGAGGATATTTTGCTAAACGTGAGTCTCTATCATGTAGAACACAGGCTGTAAATAGACACCTTGAACTAATGCTTTCTCCCTGCACGGCATCCGTTGGCCTTTGGAGTAGACGTGTGTTCAGTTTGATTTCTCAATTGAGGGAAAATGTAAAAAAAAGAAAAAAAATTGTACTGATTTAGCTATATTTTCAACTGTAAAAATGATCAAATATCAAAAATGTGTGCTATATTTTTAAAAATCTATAGAACTGGGTATTTTTAACCTGAATCAAAGAAGTAACCCTTGATGGTTTCTGAGAGCTGAGCCGTTACTGAGCATGTGACTGTCCAAGCAACCTGCCTGAACTGTGTATTTCTTCCTCTCGGTCATTCAGACTAGTTGCAGTGTTGCGTCAGTTCCCAGTTGTTTGACGTCAGCTGGTTTCATTTGCCCGTTTTTAATGTTGTCAGCTGTTCATAGAGCAGGAGGCCCTTTGTCCTGTCCGTCCCCTCGAGATGTGGCCCAGAACCACGTGTGTATTTTTGGTGCTGAACAGATATGTCTGTGCCATTATCTTCTCTCTGAACTCCTTAGCTCTGGAGAGAGATTCAAAGTGACTTTTTTTTAAATCCTTGAAATTCTATGAAATACACAAAAAGGAAAAAAAAATTATGTCATGAAAGAAAGAGACCCCTATTTGTGAAACATTTTAGTAACATTCCACATTTATTCTGGAAATGGGGGGCATCTTGCTAATTAGCATATCTTTTTTACTACTAAACTCTTTTAATATTATTAAACTTATAGCTTAACTAACAGCCTTGAACATCCACAAATTAGCTAATTTTTAACTGTGTCAACCATACGCTTTTTAAATGGTCTCAAAATTACCCTTTTAAAAAAATATAAAGTTAGCAATTAGATTTGAGAAATAAACCCAAGCACAGTTTTCCAATTTTTCCAGGCCTTAGATGCCTATAGATCCATAAATGTCTCTAGAATTGAAAAGTAATAAACAATGTTATGTTTTTATTAATGTGTGCCAGTCCTGCCGTTTGCAGAATATGTTTATTTACACCCTCTCAGTTCAGTTCAGTTCAGTCGCTCAGTCGTGTCCGACTCCCTGCAGCCCCATGAACCACAGCACGCCAGGCCTCCCTGTCCATCACCAACTCCCGGAGTTCCCCCAAACTCATGTCCATCGAGTCGGTGATGCCATCCAGCCATCGCATCCTCGGTCGTCCCCTTCTCCTCCTGCCCTCAATCCCTCCCAGCATCAGAGTCTTTTCCAATGAGTCAGCTGTTCGCATGAGGTGGCCAGAGTATTGGAGTTTCAGCTTCAACATCAGTCCCTCCAAGGGAGGGACTGGTCTCCCTTAGGATGGACTGGTTGGATCTCCTTGCAGTCCAAGGGACTCTCAAGAGTCTTCTCCAACACCACAGTTCAAAAGCATCAATTCTTTGGCGCTCAGCCTTCTTCACAGTCCAACCCTCACATCCACACATGACCACAGGAAAAACCATAGCCTTGACTAGACGGGCCTTTGTTTACACCCTCTCACTTCTGCTCAAAAGACCACTCCTGCCCACAAAGAGCCAGTATTTCTGTTATTTTCTGTTTTACTTGTAGAACTTCATAACATTTCTCAGTGTATTGCTTCTAAAGGGTTCTCTTGAAACTAAGCTAGACATTGGGGGATAGTAATTTTTTATTTTAATTAGAAAGCTATTTTAACTATAGTAACTAAACTATACTTAGAGGGGTAAATTTCCGTAAAGTTATCTAATTAGAGTAACCATGTTCCTTCATATTGAAGTATATTTGGCAAATGTGAGAAGTTTCTAAAACTCTTAGGGGAGGAGGGGAAAAATTTTAAACCTTGATATCTTAGATCATTTAAAAATATTAATACATTTTGTGACTTTCAAAGAGGAAAGAGAAATTTTATCTGGAAAATATTCTTTCTTAGCAATTATTTTCTGAAAGGGCCAGTGAATATTTGTGGAAGTTCTGGCTGCAGTGTTTAAAGGAGATGCTGGGCTGTGCTGAGTCACTCAGTCGTGTCTGTCTCTGTGTGACCCCACAGACTGTAGCCCTCCAGGCTCCCCTGTCCATGGGATTCTCCAGGCAAGAATACTGGAGCGGGTTGCCATGCCCTCCTCCAGGGGATCTTCCCCACCCCCAGGGACTGAACCCCACTTCTCTTATGCATAGGACGCACCTGCTGAAGGGATATAATGAGCTCCTTCCTTCCTTAAGTGGCTTCCCAGTCAGATGGGCCAAGAGGTGTGATGATAGCCTCCATAGAGGGCTGTGATTGGGCAGGAAAATGAGTTCTCATCGGTCCTCTGCAAGCGACTTTCTGATGACCTCTGGTGGCCCAGACCTCTGTGGTTCTCCTGCCGGAGAAGTGGAGATGCTGTCCTGTCCATTACTGACTTAGGGATGTTGTGAAACCAGCATGGAGGATCACTTAGCTGTCTGGGTTACTGAGTAATTTAAATTCATGATATAAGAAGATGCCTAATCCAGATCTCGAAAATCGTGGGTTCTATCTATATAACTTCTTGCTATGATTTTTTGTTTTTATTATGATACTTTCAAGATTGGTGGTATAAAGATACTACATAAATCCAGGGAAGTGCAGTATTGCTACCATTCTGTTAGGCACCCAAGTGAAAGCTTACTCTTTTTTTTTTTAAGTACTAACTACTTCTGGAATCTCAAATTCAGCAATAAAATTAAAATACAGCAGGAAATTATTGGGCCATTAAATGCGGATATATGTCTCTTGCTGTACTGGTATACATCTTAAAGAGCTTTTTAAAGTTTTGTGCTAGAAAAGGAGTGTACAAAGAACTACTGTGATGTTCTTTCTGTCTTTTAAGGATTGTGTATTAGCAGTTAAAGATGATGCCACTTAGTTGGGGAAGTTACTCAAATCCTTTGTTATTCTAAATACAGATGGTGGTTTGTGCAGGTAGCATGCTTCCATCCAGACCCTGGTGTCATCACTGTCACGTTTTTTAAAAATTTATTTTATTAAACTAGAGTTGATTTATAATGTTGTGTTAATTTCTGCTGCACAGTGAAGTCTTTAGGTGAGATATATATGTGTGTTAGGTGAGATATATATTTATATTTAAGTGAGATATATAAATATGATATATATTATATATGTGTGTGTGTGTGATATATATAGGAAATGGCAACCCACTCCAGTATTCTGGCCTGGAAAATCCCATGGAGAGAGGAACCTGGCAGGCTGCAGTCCATAGGGTTGCAAGAGTTGGACACGACTGAGTGAATAAGCACACACATGTGTGTGTATGTGTGTATGTGTATGTATACACACATATGTGTGTATATGTGTATATGTATACACACATATGTGTGTATATGTGTATATGTATACACATATGTGTGTGTGTATTCTTTCTCCTGTTCTTCTCCATTATGGTTTATCACAGGTTACTGAGAAGCACGTGTGTGTGTGTATGTGTATATGTATATGTATACACATGTGTGTATATGTATACACGTGTGTGTGTGTATTCTTTCTCCTGTTCTTCTCCATTATGGTTTATCACAGGTTACTGAGAAGCACACACACGTGTGTGTATGTGTGTGTGTATATGTATACACGTGTGTATGTGTGTATGTATGCACATGTGTATATGTATACACACATGTGTGTATATGTATGTGTATACACGTGTGTATGTATACACATGTGTGTATGTATACACGTGTGTATATATGTACACGTATGTGTATACATGCATGTGTATGTGTGTACATGTGTACACGTGTGTATGCACATGTGTGTATATGTATACACATGTATATATGTGTATACACGCATACGTGTGTATATGTATGCACATATGTGTATGTGTGTATGTATACATGCATATGCGTGTATGTGTGTGTATACACGTGTATATGTATACACGTGTGTGTATATGTGCATATGTGTATATGTGTATGCACATGTGTGTATATGTATACACGCATATGTGTGTATATGTGTATATGTATACACGTGTGTGTATATGTATACACACATATGTGTGTATGTGTATATGTATACATGCGTGTGTATATGTATACATGCGTGTATATGTGTATATGTATACACGTGTATACACGTGTGTGCATGTATATGTATACACGTGTGTGCACGTGTGTATGTATGCATGTGTGTGTGTGTGTGTGTCTTCTTTCTCCTATCCTTCTCCATTATGGTTTATCACAGGTTATGAGCACAGTTCCTGTATGAATTAGGGCCCTGTTTGCGCATCCCGTCTATCACAGTCTACCCCTGCTGAGCCCACACCCCCACTGCCCCCTGCCCGCCCCTCGCCCGCTCTGCCCAGCTCTGCGTCCCCCAGCGTCCCCGGCCAGCCCTGCCTGTGCTCCGCGGCGCAGAGGGTCTGGAGGCCCACATGTGTCTTGATCGGCCTTGGGCGCCTTTGCTTCCTACAGAGGCAGAACATGGCGGTCTCCTTGCCCTTTTTAGCTGTCTAGCACTTAAAGCTTTGAGCCAAGTCACAGACCGACTCTCTGCTCTTCTCAAAGGCGGACGAGGGCAGATGCTGGCGACACAGGAGTGTGTGGTCCCTTGGCTTCCAGCATCTCCCCTCTCAGTGGTGGGGAGAGGGGCGCTCAGCCCCAAGGTTCTTGATTCCCACCTCCTCTGCCGACAGGCATCCTGCTCAGACCTGAGATAAGGTGGTTTCATGCTGAGCTTCCTGCAGGAATTTGAAGCCATCTTCAGACCTAATAAATTGCTACCTGTTTCCTGCCCTTGTGGTAAGTTTATGCAGCCCATTTTGCCATCTAAGGGACCATGACCTTTATAATTCATGTGAAATCTGAAAAACAGCCAAACATGTGTAGGTCTGGTTGAACCTGTCTGGTTTAAGGTGAACCTCAACAGAATTCTGGAATCTCTAGTACCTATGTCTATGAGAGTTAATTTTTTAAATTTATTTTTACTTGAAGGATAATTGCTTTACAATATTTCTTTGGTTTCTGCCATATCAAAAAGTCTACAAACAATAAATGCTGGCGAGGGTGTCGAGAAAAAGGAACCCTCTTACACTGTTGGTGGGAATGCAAACAAATACAGCCACTATGGAGAACAGTGTGGAGATTCCTTAAAAATCTGGAAATAGAACTGCCATACGACCCAGCTATCCCACTGCTGGGCATACACACCGAGGAAACCAGAATTGAAAGAGACACGGGTACCCCAGTGTTCATCACAGCACTGTTTACAAAAGCCAGGACATGGAAGCAACCTAGATGTCCATCAGCAGACAAATGGATAAGAAAGCTGAGGTACATATACACAATGGAGTATTACTCAGCCATTAAATAGAATATATTTAAATCCATTCTAATGAGATGGATGAAACTGAAGCCTATTATACAGAGTGAAGTAAGCCAGAAAGAAAAACACCAATACAGTATACTAACGCATATATATGGAATTTAGAAAGATGGTAATGATAACCCTGTATGCGAGACAGCAAAAGAGACGCAGATGTAAAGAACAGTCTTTTGAACTCTGTGGGAGAGGGAGAGGGTGGGATGACTTGAGAGACTAGCATAGAGACATACATATTACCATATGTGAAATAGATGACCAGTCCAAGTTTGATGCATGAAACAGGGCACTCAAAGCTGGTGCGCTGAGATGACCCAGAGGAATGGGATGGGGAGGGAGGTGGGAGGGGCGTTCGGGATGGGGCACACATGTGCCCCCGTGGCTGATTCATGTTTATGTATGGTAGAAACCACTACAATACTGTAGAGTAATTAGCCTCCAATTAAAATTAATTAAAAACAAATAACTTGAGACTTTATAATCACAAGGGATTGGCTATAAAGTATTGAAATCAAACTTATGGACTGACTTAACAACTCTACTACAGCTCAATTGATGTAATTCTGAGTGTATGAGCTCCTATTTGCAACCACTGTAGGTACTGTGGTGTGCTTCTGGTATCGACCATTAGAAGAACTGATGAAATCTTTGCCCCGTAGTGACTAAGGGAAAGGAATTCTTAACTCTTCAGCTGTTGAACTAGATCTTTCTGCATTGTCTGCAAGCCTTTTCTGGGCCTTCCTCAGGGAACCAGCTGATCCCAGTGGTTCTTGCCAGATGAGCCCCTTACACGTTTCCGTGCGTCAGGGCTGAAGTCAGCATTGCAGGGAGGTATCTAGTCTCCGTCTGCGGCTGTCCACAGGTCCAACTGTGAGGAGCAGGGCTGCGGTCACTGGTATTTCTGCAGCCGTGAGGATGGTCCTAGTGGGACTCATTGCCTCCAGTGTGGACACTGCCCCAGGACCCCTGAAAGGGCACCAACCCCCCACCAACAGTTCTCAGGAGCCCCTTTGTTCTGTGATTAAACCCGGGGTCTCAGTTCCGACCACCTTCCCTCCAGCAGCAGAATTTACAAGGAAAACCGCTCCCCTTGATTTGTTAGTATCCTAGTGTGTTGCTCTCTAAGTGTTGAAGACCGGGTTGTCTAGGGCTCTTCCTCTGCTGGGTCATTGGAAACCGCCCCATGACTTTTGCGCTGTGTGCCGTCACACAGCTCGTGAAGCACCGTGTGTGGTTGTATGGGGCCGTGGATGTCCAGCTGCTGGTCAGAGTTTTCGGGAGCCTCTGCTCCAGGCTGAGCCAATGTCTCGGGTCCGCTCCCTGTCTCTGGAGGGAGTAGATCCTTCCTGTGCCAGAAGTTCGGTCGTGGTTGGTGAGTTTTGTTTGTTTTTGAAGTTAAATGACTTTTGTTTGTTTCTGAAGTGGAAGCTGCTTAGCGTTTCGGGGGATTGTGGTGGTGGTGTTGTCTCGACACAAAGCTGGTTTGAAATGCACGCACAGACTTTCGGGCCTTTTGTTTTGTTCTTTTTGTCTGTCTTTCTATTCCAGTTTCAGAGCTAGACTTAAAAGCTCAGAATTGGACATGGGAAAATGTGGACCTCACGATGGTCCTTTTCTCCACAAAATGCAAACATTGTTGAGGTGATTGTGTGTGTGAGAGAGAGCGAGCGAGCAATGATGCTCCAGAGGGGAGAAAGGGGGTTGAACCGACCTGCGGGACTCTATGGGGCGAAAAGGACTGATTAATGTTTTGGAGAACAGCTTCTGTAGGTGCTCGAAATACTTATTTGTAGCATGGAGTGTTACAAAAAGAGGCTTTCTGGGCATATCTGTAGGCAGCAGGAAAGTCTAATGAGGCCACGCATGCAGCTCTGGGCGTGCGGCTTGAGTGACTGTAACAAGTGACAGCCTGTGTGCGGTGACCTGTGGCATCCTCTCTGACCTGTGGCGTGCCCTCTGACCCGTGGTGTCCCAGACCAACCCTTTGACCTGGCATGCCTCAATTACAAACAGGCATTAATTGCTCTCTGTGCTTCTTCTCTGGCTCTTCTCCAGCCAGATAACCTGCAGATGTGTACGCAAGATCACGTAGGTCTCTCCCTGGCACTCGCCTTAGACTGATGGCCTGCTCCCCTGCAGGGAGGCCCCAGACTCCTCCGCGTGCTATTGGCAGCCCTGTCTCTGTCCGCCGCCCCCTCTGACCTCAGGGCCTTTGAAGCCAGTCCGCCCTCTCCCACCGTCTCCGGGACACTCTGCCCACGGGGGAGGGACACCGCCTCCAGGCGCAGGAAGAAGCTTGTCTGCAGGCGAAGAGGCCGCGGGGCCGTTGAGTGTCTTTTGACGCATCCGTTTCTTTTTCCCAATAACGCTTGAGAGTGATGGCAGAGGAGCGGGGAGTCGGAAGAGAGCGGAAGGACCTGCTGGCCTCTTCCCCTCGAGGGGCAGGGCTTGTACGGATGCGGTGCGGGGAAGGCAGGCCTCCAGGTGGCGCCTCTCCCTGGAGCCCTCGTCGGTCCAGCTCCCTCTGCGGCTGGAATTGGGCAGGTGAGTGAAATTGGGAGTTAAGGCTGTTTTCAAAGGAGTGATTATCGTGAGGTACCGTGGACGCTCACCTGTTCACGGCGGGAAGTGAAAACCGGAGGGGCCACGGGTAGAAAGCGGAGGAGTGTTTGATCAGAAATCTGGAGGGGAGGGAGTGGGGGCAAAGGCAGTGGATGGATGCAGTGTGGACATCAGAAAGCGCATGCGAGACGCTGCAGGTGGTGTCTCAGGATGGCTAAGCCAGTGGAAGCAAGAGCAGACAGGAACGGGGCTCAGGGCACTACCAGTGTGGGAAAGACGTGCTGGAGGATGGGGGTGTGACCTGGGACAGCAGGGCGGATTCACTGGTGGCGGGGAAGGACTTTTCTCCTGCATCTTCCAGCCCTCTGGTAACCGGGAAGGTTAGGGTGAAATGAAGAGGCGAAGAGACGCTCCACGGAAGAGAGGGTGCTGTGATCTGTTGGTCGCCGGCGTCAGTGAGGACAGGAGCGGGGAGGGACAGCTTCAGGAAGAGCCCGCCAGTCAAAGGACCGGCGTCTTGGAGGACCCGGGAAGGGTTTGAGAAGCAGGACATGGGCCAGGGTTCGGTGGTGCCCGCGGATGCTGAGCATCTGCAGGAGAGGGCGTTGGGGAGGGGGCCGCCTCACTTCCGGGTGGCGGTGACCTCATCCAGAGGTCACCAAAGGCCTCGCGCCGGAGGAGGGTCTCTGAGTCATCTCAATTAATCATGGAAGTTGTGTCGTTAGTAACAAAAGAAATGAGGGAATGCACATGAGAAGAGCGGGTGTGCGGAGTGGCACAGGGCGGGGTGAAACCGAGAACACCTAATGCTCTTATGGTGAATGGCCGTCATTGTAATGTACGGAGGGGGAAAGGCCTCAAGTTCTAGGTGAAGATCTGGGCTTCACTTCCAATTTAATAGCCCTTCACTGTGGGTGAGCTGCGTGTAACAGCAACTGTATGCAGAGACTCGGAGCTGATTAACATGGACAGCAGTTGTATGCAGAGATTACTGTGCACCGAGCCACTGGGCCTTCCCAGCGACAGCTAGGGCTCAGAGACTCATTATCTCTCCTTGGTGGTTAGAGCGTCTTTATGTTACTAAAAACTGAAGGAATTCATCCTTGTTATAAGTTAGGACCAGTTCCATTTGTGGTTTTCGGCTCCAGCTGCCATCAGAGAAAATGATTTAACAGAATGGTACGAAGGTGCTGTTGGTAGCATTTCCTATAGCACATGCTATTGGGAATTTTAGCTCAGCGGTAGAATCAGACAGCCCATTTCTAGAAGCAGGTTAGGACCTGCTCTTGCTTTTCTTCTGGGCAACTAAACTTATTACTTTTATAATAATAGATAGACGTTCTTGAATGTCATTTTCAAGAGTTTATTGGGTTCCACTTTTTCCTTCGTATTTTCTGCAGTGAGTAGGCTGTATAGTTGGAAAAACTCCGTGATGGGCTCTGTGGATGAGGCAGCAAGTCCCCTGGGAATTTGGAGTTCTGCTAATTTGGAGTTCTACTAGGTTTTAATTTTCTATAGTCTTTTCCCATCTTAGCAGGTCGCTTACTCCTGAGTGATCACAGAAATCCCAAAAGCAAGTCAGGAGTCTTCAGGCTCACTCTGTGGTGTGGTAGTGAACACCAACGTCTGGACTTGGCAGGTTTTACTGATACACCTGCCGTGATGGGGCTTCCAGCCAAGTCAGTAGCCGTGGGTTTTGAATCTGTAGAAATTAACGAGCAGAGACAGTGTGTTGCTTTTGTGTTGTTGTTGTTGAGTCACTAAGTCATGCCGGATTCTTTACAACCCGTGAACTGCAGCACACCAGGCTTCCTGTCCTTCACCATCTCCCGGGGTTTGTTCAAACTCATATCCCTTGAGTCGGTGATGCCATCCAACCATCTCATCCTCTGTCACCCCCTTCTCCTCCTGCCTTCCATCTTTCCCAACATCAGGGTCTTTTCCAATGACACAATGTGGCCCACTGGAGGAGGGAATGGCAAACCACACCAGTGTTCTTGACTCGAGAAACCATGAACAGTGTGAAAAGGCATTGCTTGAATGATCCTAAATTGGGTGCTGCCGTGGGCATTTTCAGTGACTTGCCTCCACTGTATGATGGTGACAATAGGCAAAAAGTGTTGACGTTTGCAGGATTTCCCATGTGTGTGTCGTGTGTGTGCTTGTGTGTACATGCGTGTGAGGGGTAAATAATTTTCACTAAAGGTGAGACGAGATGGGGAGTGTGCATTGTTCTTGCATCAGAACTGCAATCTGCTGTATAATTAGGCAATTACTCACTGGAGAGAGGGATCCTGTTAGGCAGAAGGAACATGACCCAGCCAGTATCTCTCTGTAATCTAACTCTCTACCTGACCTATGCATCCAGAGCTTTGAAAGGTTCTCTTTTTTGTTTGTTTGTTTCCACAAGCTACCAAAGATTACTAATCATCCAAAGAAGGAAGACCTTTGCTTATAGGGAATGAGAAAATATAATGAGACTGAAATCCATGAGTAGGTTTGCTACTTAGCTCTGATTACATAAATCCTTGGATGAGGCAAGAAGAAGGGATTAGTGAAAGCAACCAGTAGTCTAATCTGCGTCATGTCACAACTGTCATTTTTACTGGATTGCCCCTGGCCTGAATTAACCAACAGCTTCGGCAACCTTGAGACTGACCGCCACCAGGGAGCCCCAGGGAATGAGGTGTGTGGGTCCAGCCAGAGGATCCAACAGGAAGGGAGGAGACAGGTCCTGGGGCCAGGCCATACACAAGTATTTAAATGCACGTTCCCTTGAACCCCCCAGGGAAAGAGGATCGTGAGTGATCGCCCTGGAAGGGTTAGGAGGGCTGGAGCCTGAGAGACGCTCTGAATCACAGTGTCCCTGTGTGCACAGCGGCAGGAGCAGAGAGAGGCAGACACAGCAATGAGAGCGAGTCAGCAGCGTGACCTAGATGCATGCGTGCGTCTTAAGTCACTTCAGTCGTGTCTGACTCTGTGTGACCCCGTGGACTGTAGTCCGCCAGGCTCCTCTGTCCCTGGGATTCTCCAGGCAAGAATACTGGAGTGGATTGCCATGCCCTTCTCCGGGGGATCTTCCCGACCCAGGGATGGAGCCTGAGCCTGCGATTTTTATGTCTCCTTCGGTGGCAAGCAGGTGCTTTACCGCTAAGGCCACCTGGGGCACCCCGGGTAAGGAGGAAAAATTCCCTCTGTGTCCTGGAACAAGACCCTTAGGCGAGAGAAAATTTCCCAGGGATGAGCCCCATTATCAGATGCTGTTTCTCAAATTAGAAGTATTGGTACTGCCTTAATAAAGAGTCACATTGGATAAGGGCTTCAACCTATGAATTTTGAGGGGTCACAGCTTATTCCGTGGCATTGAACCCCTGGTTTCTCCAAATTCATATTCTTCTCAAGTTCAAAATACATTCATCTGGTCCACAGAGCCCCCAGAGTCTTAACTCATCTCAACATCAGCTGTAAATCTCGGTCCAGAGGCACTTGTCAACATCATCTCCTTCAGATGCGGTGAGACCCCAAGCATGATTCACCCCGAGGCTGAATTCCTCCCCAGCTGTGAACTCATGAAACCAGACAGGTTGTGTGTTTCCAAAATCCCGCAGGAGGACTGGGACAGATGCGGGACAGACAGTCCTAATCCGAGTGAGAGAAGGCAGGGAGAAGAAAGGGGTTGCGGGCTCCAGGGCTGCCCAGAACCTAGCAAAGCAGGTTCCTTTGTGTCTTAGGGCTTGAGGGTCATCTTATCCAGGTCCATGTACTGCCTTCTGGGCCTGGTGGGGCATCAGTGTCACCCTCACAGCTCTCGGCAAGAGAGGGTCCTGCCCCCAAAACCCTAGGTGCATCGTTCCGGCCATGCACACTGGAGAGGTGGCCTCAGCCCTGAGTTTTTGCTAACAAGTGGCTGATTACACTCATGGTTCCCACCCACCCCAACCCCCTTTTAAGTGGGTCTTCAGAAACCCGGGGGGCGAGAACGAACCTTCTCACTTTTCATGGTGGGGACAGGCTGAGAATTCTCCAAGCCTTTCGGTTCCGCTTCCTTTTTTCTTGACCTTGCCTTCCTCGGTTCATCTCGCGCCTTTCACATTTCACTAGGAGCACCAGGAGGACCCGGGCTGCCACGTCACATTCAGCCTCGTCAGCTGAGTTTCCAATTTCATGGCTCACAAGCTCCATCTTCCACCAAAGACTGGAACACAATGCAGTCAAAATTAGTTGCCGCTTTATAACAAGAGTTGCTTTTCTTCTCATTTCCAATAGCATCTGAGGCCTCGTCAGAATGGCCTTCCCACCCACGTTTCTACCACTGGTCTCCTCCCTGCAACGCAGGCTTTTCCTGGCAGGCACCTTAGAACTCTCCAGTCTCGGGCCATCGCCAAGTTCCAAAGCTGCTTCCACGTTTTTAGGGACTGGTTATGGTAGCACCCACTTCGTGGGGCCCACATCCGTGCTAATCAGCTCGGGCTGCTAGGACCAAAAACTGCAGACTGAATGGCTCAAACGACAAAGGTTAATCTTCTCTGTTTTCGAGGCTGGAAGGTCACGGTCCTGGTGGATGTGGGCTCTCTTTCCTGTTGTAGGCTGCCACCATCTTGCTGCAGACCTTTCTTGGGTGTGTGTGTGTGTGTGTGTGTGTGCAAACTTGTTGGTGCTTTTTCTCATGAGCACACCAGTCTTATCAAATCAGGGGCCTCCCCTGTGACCCCATTTAACCTTAACTGCATCCTAAAAGGCCCATCTATAAATGCAGTCACATTGGGGGTTGGGGTTCTGGTATATGAGCTTGTTGGGGACCCAGATGTTCAGTCCAAAAGGCCACCCTCCTCTGGCCTCCCTGGCTGGCCCTCTTGGCTGACCCAGAGGTTACTCACGGCTCTCTCCTCCGTGGACTGTCCCGGTCCTGAATTCCCGAGGCTTCCGTGGGTGCTTCTCCAGGCCTGCCCAGTTAGGACACGTCCAGGGCACAGACGTAGCTGATTCTCCTCTGGGTCCTGGCCTCGGTCGTCTTCCTGCTCAGTCAGCGTCCTCGCCCTGGGCAGCTTTGTCTGAAACCGCAATTGCTGTGCAGGCTGTTGGCACCCCCCAAAATGTGATCTACAGACTAGCGGCAGAAGTACCACCAGGAAGCTAGTTAGAGATCCTGGATCTCGGGGCCCTGCTCACACCTTCATGAACGGGAACCTGCACTCTCAGGAGGCATGGACGTGACCCGTATGTGTGCTGCTGGAGTTTGAGACGTGCTGCTCTACAGCAGTGCCTCCCAGTCACGTCTGCCCCAGGTCACCTGGTCTCAGGATTGTATGTCGTGCTGCCTCCTGGGGACCTCAGACCCAGCGTGTGCAAACTGATTTCATTAACTGCACCCCCAGAGTGGCTTAGCTTTCTGTGTTCTGCATGTCAGTGGGTTGGGCCGAGCGCCACCAGCGCCTGGGTCCAGGGCCCGGGTGTAGACCTTGCATCTCCTCTCCCCCGGCACCAGGCATGCCCACTGCAGTTTTCCTCCACTGCTGCGCCCTGGGGCAGACCTTCACTTGTGTCCTAAGAACTGGGTCCCCTCCCAAAGGGCCTCCCTCCTGCTCCGCAGCTTTAGCCTGTCCTGCAGCCTGCCCTCAGGGTGACCTTCTAGGCACCAGTCAGCTTATGCCAGCCTCCAGCTTGCCATCTTTGGGTCCCCCCCTCACTTCCTGCTCACAGCCTCGATGGCGCCTTCTGGAAGGGGTCCTTTTTGGTTGGACACATCTCCACCTGTGACCCCCAGACCTGTTGCAGCACCTTAGTGACCGGACCTCCGTCTTGCCGTTGGCCTTCGCTCTCCCTGCCAGCAAAACCACTCCCCATCACCCCAGAGCTCCTCCACGCCCCACTGATTCCTCCCTTAGGAAGAGTGTGCAAGAGGGTGTTAGTGACCCTTGCACAGACCACAGGGTCCACAGCACTTTACAGTTTTCCAGTCACACACTGGCTGACCGGTCTCCACCTTCACTGGACTTGAAGACCCTCACAGGGAGCCTTGCAGCCTGGCTGTCCCATATGGATCCCTCACTGTGACTCAGTTCACAAAAGGAAGAGCCCCCCTCGGCCCCCACACTGAAGCTTGTGGTCACTCAGGGCTCCTGGGCTGTGGATGCATGAGGCAAACCACGCCACCCAGGAAGCCGGTCACGGCACTGACCAACATCAGCCCCCACGATTCCAGCTTCCTGAAGCAAAGGCAGTTTTGTTAAGCCACGCTTGTACCAGAGGTGTTCTGCTGAAATATCTTCTAAAGCCTCTCATGCTAAGGCGGCTTTTAATGTCAGAAATATTCAAGAGCCCTTCACAGCTGACTCTGTAATTATTCAGCTCAGAACGCACGCAGAACCGCTGCCTTCGGAGGACTCTGGTCTGAATGCTTCTCAGCCCACCTGCAGTATCTCCTGGATTTCAGTTTACATGGAACATAATGGAAAAATTGGTTTTTCTTTCTCATTTAAAAAAATTTCATTGATTTGATTTTTGTTGTTTTTTTTTGTCCGTGCTGAGCCTTCATCGCTTTGTGAGGGTTTTCTCCAGCTGCGGTGAGTGCGGGCTGCCCTGCATTGTGGTCTGCAGGCTTCGCGCTGTGGTGGCTTCTCCTGTGGGAAGAGCCTGGGCTCTGAGGTTCTCGGGCTCAGTAGCTTCCGCTCCCAGGCTCTCGAGCACAGGCACACGGGCTCAGCTGTCCCATGGGATGTGGGATCTTCCCGGACCAGGGATCGACCCCATGTCCCCTGTGATGGCAGGTGGACCCGTATCCACTGCACCGTCAGGGAAGGTCCTTCTTTCTCATTGTTGATGTTTGTAGCTGCTGGGGGTGTGCAGCTCCCTGAGTTTTGAAGCCGGTGTAACCACCCTTGTCGATCAGGGTGCTCAGCTGCTCCACCCCCCGAAAACCTCCTCTCGAAGCCCCTTTGCTGTCTGTCCCTCCTCCACCCTGGCCTCTGGCAACCACGGATCTGTCTTCTGTCCCAATGATTTGACCTTTTCTAGAATGTCATACAAATGGCAATAAACAGCATTTAACCTTTCCAGAGCAGCTTTAAAGCGGAGAGTATGTTTTGATGTCGAAATATGGAGAATATCTAAGGCTTCTCTGGAATATTATTACCTTCACCGTCTAGTCAAAGCTACCGGTTTTTCCGGTAGTCATGTTCAGATGTGAGACTTGGACCATAAAGAAGGCTAAGCACTGAAGAACTCATGCTTTTGAACTGTGATGCTGGAGAAAACTCTTGAGAGACCCTTGGACAGCAAGGAGATCCAACCAGTCCATCCTAAAGGAAATCAACTCTGAATATTCACTGGAAAGACTGATGCTAAAGCTGAAGCTCCAATACTTTGGCCACCTGATGTGAAGAACTGACTCAGGAAAAGACCCTGATGCTGGGAAAGATTGAGGGCAGGATGAGATGGTTGGATGGCATGACTGACTCAATGGACATGAGTTTGAGCAAACTCCAGGAGGTAGCAAGGACAGAGAAGCCTGGCGTGCTGCAGTCCATGGGGTCGCAAAGAGCCGGACCTGACTTAGCAACTGAGCAAGAACAGCAGCACTGTCTAGAAGTGTGGAGTGTATGAGCTGAAAGAACTTATTTGCTGTTTGGTGAGACACATGACTCCAAGTTCAGCTGTGAAAGATGTGGTGACCTACCTTGTCCTTCACTTTGATGGTGAAAATCCAACAAGCCTTTCTAGGCCGTACCCTCTGCACGGGGTGGTGTGTCTCCCTGTGGAAATTTCGACGAGAGTGAGGAGAGAATTCCACAGAGCAAACAAGACAAAACTGAGCAGAGTCACGACCTTGTCTCTGGGCAAGGGTTCCTCGGGGTTGGGTGTCCTTGGAGGGGGGTGGTTTCTAGGGGAAGCTGAGCTGAGCACAGGGGGCTGAAGCAGGGGTCTGACCCAAGTTGTCAGGTGAAGAAATGAGAGGGGGAAGAGGCATTCCTGAAGGGAACCGCAGGAGCAGATGCTCAGAGTGAGATGTTCCTGATGGGCATGGGCAGGCGGCCTCTCGCTGCAAGTCCTGGACCATGGGCTCTGGGGTCTCATCTGGCCAGTGGGCTGGGTGGCCGCTCCTTGCCTGAACTGAACTGAATTGCCTGAGTGGCTCTGCTCACCTGGACCCTGTTCCCCTCCCTCAGCCCGGGTCAGGACCCCCACTGGCTCCTGCCGAGACTGCCGCTACAGCTCCCTTCCACTCCCCCGCCCACGTGCCCCGCGGGCCGTCAGGTGACGTCGCCGCAGCTGGGCTGCGATCACCACCCTGCTTGGTGCAGAACAGCCTACCTGCGGGAGGTGATGCTCGGCCGTGGGGGCGGGGGCTGGATTTTATGTCTCCCTCCCCAGAATCCCGCCCCCTCAGCCAGAAAGGCGCCGTGGGGTCACGGGCGAAATGGACCTTTCCAAGAGCGTCCCACCCATCCCCCACCTCGCGGAAGAGGCCTGAAGCCGCCCGGCCTGGGACTCGGGATAGTGCAGTGAGGCGGGAGCCTCTGCCTGCCCCGGCTTGGCTTTTCTATTCCGTCACCGTCTCTCCGCTGCTCTGTGGAGCTGACAGAGGTGGGATGATTGCACGGGCAGAAACTGATCTGTTTCAGTACCCACCCGAGGACCGAGGCGGAGCCCCTAGCAAGATCCAAGGAGACAGGATCGCAGGCAGACGGCATGAGGCCTTGAGGGCCCACAGCTGCCGCCCCGGGCAGTCTCGCTGGCCGTGTTGTGTGCGGCAGGGACAAGGCCCTCCCGTTTCCTCCCGTCTGGTCCCCCAGATGGTAGGGCGGAGCAGCGGCCGGCAGATCTCAGGCCAGGGACACTCGCGGCCAGCGCGCTCCCAGCTCCTGCTTCTGCGCAGGCTCCGTCGTTAAACAGCGTTGGAGGAGCCAGGCGGCCTCATCTGGCTTGCGGATGCTGCCTCTCTTCACCTGACCCTGGTTGCTGGCATCCCCGGAAGGGTCCCCCGAGGAGGGAGGGAGGCGTCTTTCCCTGGTTAAAATGGCTCTTCTCTGAAAACGGACACCATATGATGTCCCCTCTATGTGGAATGTACATTACAACACAAATGAGCTTGTTTACAAAACAGACTCACAGGCACAGAGAACAGACTCAGGGTTGCCAAGAGGGCAGGGGAGGAGGAGGGATAGGCTGGGAGTTTGGGCTTAGCAGATGCAACTATCATACATAGGGTGGATAAACCATGAGGCCCTAGGCACAGCACAGGGACCTAAATTCAGTATTCTGTGACAAGCCATAGTGGAAAAGAGTAAGGAAAAGAATGTGTGTGTGTGTATAACTGAGTCGCTTTGCAGGACACCAAAAATTAGCAACATCGTAAATCAACTGTACTTCCATAAAATGAAGAAAATAAAATAAATGGCTCTTCTCCAAAAGCTGCTGGCAGTGGAGTTCCTGTGGATATTTTCACCCCTAATCACAGGACAGAGACTGGTTCATGTCCTCCGAGGGGCAGTCGATGCTACTTTCACATGTAATAGACACCTGAGGTCGCCACTGCCCACAAATTAACATTTTTCCTCACTATTAACAATGAAGATAATTCTCACCCTGGGTTTTTCATTACCGAGACTCTTCTTGCCTTTTTATTAGCTTGTGACTTATTCTAGGACCTCATCCCAACGGGTTACTCCTAAGTGTCTACATTAGACTCACAGATTTTTAATGATCTTCAACTAAATGAAACAGCTAGCATTTCTGTTAAAACAAAAATATCCATGGGCCTCACGGAATTAGTAATACATATATTCCTAAAAGGGTTTCTCTAGTGGCTCAGATGGTAAAGAATCTGCCTGCAATGCAGGAGACCCAGGCTCAGTCCCTGGGTCGGGAAGATCCCCTGGAGAAGGAAATGGCCACCCACTCCAATATTCTTGCCTGGAGAATTCCATGGACAGAGGAGCCTGGTGGACTACAATCCATGGGGTCACGAAGAGTCGGACATGACTGAGTGACTGAACACGCACGCACGCATACCCATATTCCCAAAAAGTGGTTTCACAAATTAAATAAATAGTAATTATTAAAATAATCATAGAGACTTTTTCTCTGTGTCTACAGCTAGCAATCACCCGTTATTTTTAGTCCTGTAGACCTGACACACGCTCAGTTACCTGGAAGCTTAGTGGACGAACATCTCCATTAAGGAGAAACAGGCTTGTTAAACTGGAATGGATTAGTCTGCTCTCACAAAGCCATTTATCAAAGGAAAACAGAAGCTGGATCCGGTGCAAACCTCTACCCATATGTGTTCATTTACTCAAATCTTTATCTGTCACCTGAGTGCACTTGTTCCTGGGGGTACTGGTTATTTTTATTTAATCTGTTTTATTTTCATCGACTGGTGGAGTTGGCTGGGGTGACAGTATCAGCTTTTCTTGTTTGGAGTTTCACTGAAGAAAACTGGTTAGTCCCCAGATCTCCTCTGCTTGGATTTATGATTATTTGTGATTGCCGTCAACCTCTCCCTTCCTTTATGTTTCTCAGCACGAACGTGTAGTTCTTCTTGTGCTGATTTGACTGTAATTCATGGTTCACAGCATCGTAGGGTTTTGAGGCTGAAGGGGTGTTGCTGTGGTCGCGGTCCACTGTCACTCTAGCTTTTCTGGAAGGCTCCTGTCTGGGCTCTTGTGCCTTAGTTCTTCCTTGTAGACCTCCTCTCCCCAGACTGGACAGGTCTGGTTTGGGGAGCGTTCTTCTGTGCATGCGTGCTAAGTCGCTTCAGTCATGTCCTACTCTTTGCAACCCCATGGACTGTAGCCTGCCAGGCTCCTCTGTCCGTGGTATTCTCGTGTCCAGTACTCTGTTCAAGCGACAGTACTGGAGTGGATTGCCATTTCCTTCTCCAGAGGATCTTCCCGGCCCAGGGACTGAACCCACATCTCTTACATCTCCTGCAAGGGCAGACAAGTTCTTCTCCACTAGCGCCGCCTGGGAATCCCGAGTTCTTCTATAGACTGATTTAAATCTACTCTGTAGAAGTTCCCATCTGCTGGAACTTGCTCCACCTTGGACACAGCAGGACCATCCCCAGTGATGTAAACGCTCTATACCTGCCCTCTCCACCATGGCAGCCACTGCCCACACACGGCCGTGGAAACCGTGGAGTGTGGCTGGTGGGACAGAGGAGCTCCATTTATGACTTAGTGTTAGTCACTCAGTCGTGTCCAACTCTTTGTGACCCCATGGACTGTAGCCCAGCAGGCTCCTCTGTCCATGGAATTCTCCAGGCAAGAATACTGGCGTGGGTTGCCTTTTCCTTCTTCAAAGGATCTTCCTGACCCAGAGATCGAAGCCAGGTCTCCCACATTGCAGGCAGACTCTTAACCGTCTGAGCCAGCAGGGAAACCTATTTATGACTTTACATAACTGTAATTAAGTGCATAGCAACAGATTGTTGCTACCCTTAGACACTCCAGCTTCAGAGAAACACTAAATATAATTTCTTCTCCATTGTCACTTGATGACCTTCAAGTATTTAAAGGCACTTTTCATACATCCTTAGCCTTTCCTGTGCTGAACAAGTGTCCAGACTCTTAACAGCTTAGTCATCCTAGATTCACCCTGTAAAATATTCAGATTAATAATTGTAATAATTGAGTAAATTAGCGAGCAAATAAGTGGGTTTTCATTCTGGATGTAAGCCTCTTCCTAACTAATCATCTCATCCTCTTATATAAAGTGAGGTTTTTGGTTTTGTGACCATGGGTGGGAGGGGTGTGCAGAGGAGGGAGACAGAATCGAGGAGGGTCCTGTTTCCTTCAGCTCCCCCTCCCCCACAGTTGGGTACAACACAGCCTTTTCAGCTCTCAATAGCCATGGGTGTATCCAGGTAAGATGCAAAGCAATGCAGATAGTCTTACAGTGGTATCTGGGGGTGGTCACTTGTCTAGCAAAATGGTCCGTATTGTTGAGCCCCTCCCACAGTTCTTCTGAGGAGGCACATGGGGTAGAGATGTTGCAAATTCAGCATGTACCAAATGGTCCTGCAATAAACAGCTTCCCAAAAGTGTGAGCCTGAGAATTCCTGATTTGGTTCTATTTTTATGGATCAAAAATTACATGCTTGTCTTCCTCTAAAGCTTTCTCCATCTGTGTCTTTACATCCCATGCAAGCTTGAACGCCATTTCCTAGTGTCCCATTGTTTAGAACCTACCAGTATCTCAGCATTCACATTTATGGTGAATAAAAAGAGTATATTCCATAATCTGTTTTCATGTGAAATGGAAAAGCCAAGTTTGGCAATTCTGCCTTTATTTACTAATGAGGCAGACATGATCTTTTTTTCTACTCAAAAAAAAAAAAAAATCCATTCTGTTAATAAGTGTTCATTGACCATTGCCATGTCCTGGGCCATCATGACAGCCCCCACAAGGAGGAAGATAATCGTAACCTGTGTCACCCATTAGGAAGCAGGGGCGGCCTTGGCGATGCAAGAGAGGCTCACAGGGACCATGCTGGCCCTGGGGTGCCTCAGGGAGGGAATGAGATTGGACGAGGAAGCAGAACTGAAGTGGAGTTAGTTGTGCCCTTCACTGAGCGTCTTGGCATGCATTGGCACTGAGGTGACAGCTCAGAGGTACAAAGACAACTTTGCCTGAAAGACCAGTGTGGGAGGAAAGCAGGGGCCAGGAGCCGAGCCTGGAAGGTGGCCTCATTCTGCCTCTGGTGCTCATTCAGCATCATGGATGCTCAGGATGCGTCCTTAGCTTGCAGGAAAGGAGCTATTGCTGCAGATGAAGGTTGAGACTTATAGTGGCATCGTGGGTATCACCATAGTGATGGCAGCTGATGATGGTTGTGGCAATGGTGTTGATGGTGGTGATGATGGTGGTGATGATGGTGGTGGTGATGATGGTGATGATGGTGGTGACGGTGATGATGGTGATGATGGTGGTGATGGTAATGGTGGTGGTGATGATGGTAATGATGATGGTGGTGATGGTGATGATGATGGTGATGGTAATGATGGTGGTGATGGTAATGGTTGTGGTGGTGATGGTGGTGATGCTGACAAAGACAGCCTCAGCAGGGACGATGGTGGCAGCTGCTCATCACAGTGGTGCCAATGTCAAGGATAGTTATGATAGTGATAATGATAAAGATCAGAAGACGATTTAGTGTCATCCTTTCTCAGGGGCCCTCCTTTGGGAAGAGAGTTGGTGAAAATGAGAAGTCTGGAAGGAGACAGGGATCGCTCAGAGGGAAAGCCTACAGGCAGTGTGCAAGCCACACTGTCCGCCCTGCTGCATGCCGGGAGCAAAACTGCGGAGATTAAGGGCTTTGCTGTTTCAACAGCATTTCCACTCTTTAAATATAAACAGCCTGAGCCCCATCCAGCAGAGGCGATCACAGCTGTCGAATCCATCACTAACTACAGGCCCTGGTTGGCTGAGCTTCTTTAGGGGGAAAAAAGACTGTCCTGCAATGAACAAAACCCAAAGGTGTGAGCCCGAGGATGGAATTCTCAGTTCTGGGAAGGGGAGACCAGCACCCTGTGTTCAGAGTCTCAGAGCGAGCCTGGAGGACTCAGAAGAAACCACAGTGCCCTGACGCCCACATCTGTGCTCTTTGCTGGTCCAGGAAGGTCCTGACAAGATTGCAGATGGTGGCACCTCTGTGCCAAGGGAGGCTGGAGTTCTAGCCAGGATGGCCTGATGGCTCCTGAAGGGCCTGTCTCTGTGTCCCCGCAGCCCCACCTGCAGACTGACCTGCCCACCTGAGAACAGGGTCTGCACTATTTCTCCACTTTCTGGATTGGGGGGCCCCAGTCCATGATCCTCACCACACAGCAGGGGTACAGCAGAAGTAGGGTAGAGCCCCCAGAAACCTGTGCACCCATTCTGCTGAAAACGCCATTGCTGTGACTTGCTGAGCAGGAAGAGAACAGAAGAAGAAGCAGAAAAAAAACCAATGATTTACACCATTACCAGAAGTAACACAGTGCAAAATAATTTGTTAACCCATTTGGTTTACTTCTAATCCTCCTCAGCACCTATTCACTTATTCAAGCACTGTTTATTAAGCCCAGGATATGTCCCAGGCAGTCTTTAGACACTGGGAATAAATACAGCAATGAACAAAACAGGCCGAGCCCCTGCGCCCATGAGTCTTACATCCTACGGGAAGAGATGGTCCGTTAATAACTACTGCCTCCCCAGCCGATCTTTAGCCCATAAACCACCCTAAACCCAGCTTCAAGAAATGAGCAAAAGAGGAGAGGAAACCATTCACTCTCCTGGGGCTGGAAGGTGCCTGGTCAGTGCCTTTAGACTGGGTGCTGATCGGCAGAGCAGGTGGTAAAATTAGAGAGGAGAGGGGCCCCTCTCACCTACAGATGCTCTGCAGGGCCCAGGGGAATGCAGCTTGGGGAGAGGCAAGACTGGGAAAGAGCCCCGGGGGAAGCGACGCAGAAGCAGCTTCTCCAGTCTGCTGGGTTAATTGTGTGATGCTCTGTCAGCAGGGTGGTGGTTTGGGGGGCACGTGACAGGTTCAGAGACTCTGCAGGTTAGTCCCCACCCCTCTTCCCAGGGCTGTGTTCAGATCAGGTGTGAGCGTGATGCATGCGCTGTTAGCATAAGCTGTGAGCAGCTCCCGTCCGGCTAGACTCTGGTTTCCTTGGTAGAACAGCACAAATCTTGATTGAATAATGATGCGTTTTGCCTTGTGAATAATTCTTGGTGCGTGAAAGCTACCTTCCTGAGATCACAGCGTGTATTTTCTTTCCTATGAATTCTTGAAAACTCAAATATATGAGATTTTACTTTAAAAATTAGACTGTGCTCATTCACCGGGCTGTTAGCATTACAAATTGATCTCTTTTAGCTGTTGGACAGGTGATCATTTGCTCTAGCAAGCTATTTGTTCAGAGTCTTAGGGCATGAACATTAAAGAAAAATCCCGCATCACTTTTGGGACACGGGTGGCCACTGGGGTGTGTGTACATGGAAAATAAAACGTGGACCCCTTGCCCAGAAGAATGGGCTTGTGCCTCTGAGCCCCAGCTCTGAAGCAGAGGGCTGCTCTGGCTGCCCCTGAGGAGTCAGGCAACCAGAACCCAGGCCCCCTCAGCGTGTGCAGCTCTGTTATAGGTCCTGCGAGGCTGGGGCCTCAGAATGCAGAGGAAAAGCAACCTCCCACGGCCCTTTAATCATGACCCACAGTCCCCCATGCAGTGATTAGGCTAGTGGGTTAGGCGGTGGCGTTCACTGCAGTATCCTATGCGAGGGTTGCATTGAGAACCGTTAGTAGCTAGTAGCATCCTAATGTGAGGTAGGTGTGATCTGCGGTCTTAAAGCTGCCTCCATGTAGGCAGGAGAACCAAGCTCCTCTAGGCAAGAACACGCGCTCCTTGGTCAGGCACCTGGGGAAAACGCAGGGGTGATGATGGACCCCCAATCTTTCAAAGGCAGCAGATTCTGTTTCTTATTTTAACCAAAGGGTGACTCCAGGACCCTGGAGCAAATATATATATTTGCTCCCTCAGGTTCCCTGGTCTAGGGGGTCCTTTTGGATGGAAAACCATGCATCAGTAAGGATAGCTCAGGGGATTCTGGATGGAAATTTTCATGCTATAAAAGCACTGCCTCTAACCTCGACCTTCTGTAACATAATGAAAGTGTCAGTCGCTTCAGTTGTGTCCCACTCTTTGTGACCCCATGGACTGTAGCTCACTGGGCTCCTCTGTCCACGGGATTCTCCAGGCAAGAATATTGGAGTGGGTTGCCATTCCCTTCTCCAACGGTTGTTCCAAACCCAGGGATCAAACTCAGTTCTCCTGTATTGCAAGCAGATTCTTCACCAGGAGAAATATCAATAACCTCAGATATGCAGATGACACCACCATTATGGCAGAAAGTGAAGAACTAAAGAGCCTCTTGATGAAAGTGAAAAGTGAAAAAGGTGACTTAAAGCTCAACATTCAGAAAACGAAGATCGTGGCATCTGGTCCCATCACTTCATGGCAAATAGATGGGGAAACAGCTGAAACAGTGGCTGACTTTATTTTTCTGGGCTCCAAAATCACTGCAGATGGTGATTGCAGCCATGAAATTAAAAGACGCTTACTCCTTGGAAGAAAAGTTATGACCAACCTAGACAGCATATTAAAAAGCAGAGACACTACTTTGTCAACAAAGGTTCGTCTAGTCAAGGCTATGATTTTTTCCAATGGTCATGTATGGATGTGAGAATTGGACTATAAAGAAAGCTGAGCGCCAAAGAATGGATGCTTTTGAACTGTGGCGTTGGAGAAGACTCTTGAGAGTTCCTTGGACTGCAAGGAGATCAAAACGGTCCATCCTAAAGGAGATCAGTCTTGGGTGTTCATTGGAAAGACTGATGCTGAAGCTGAAACTCCAATACTTCGGCCACCTGATACAAAGAGCTGACTCATTTGAAAAGACCCTGATGCTGAGAAAGCTTGAGGGCAGGAGGAGAAGGGGACGACAGAGGATGAGATTGTTGGATGGCATCACCGACTCAGTGGGCATGGGTTTGGGTGGACTCCAGGAGTTGGTGATGGACAGGGAGGCCTGGTGTGCTATAGTTCATGGGGGTCGCAGAGAGCTGGACACGACTGAGCGCCTGAACTGAACTCTTCATCGTCTGAGCCACCAGGGAGGCCCTCTGTAATATGCCCGCCTGCTAATGCCGTTTCCAGAACCGCATGGGGGGGCTCCTCTGTGCGTGTGTCTGTCTGTACCCGTCGCTGGACTCAGGACTGAAGGCAGGCAGTGTACCTTATTCATCTTGCATCCTTGGTCTCCTGCCCACTGTGTAAGCGAAGCAAATACTGAATGAATCGATAAGTGAAAAGAAGTTGGTGAGAAGTTGCCCTTGGGTAGCAACGATCTTTCTTCTCACCCTGGATCATCTCGGGCCAATGCTGTTTGTGACACTGAATCCCTAGTGTCTGCTGCCTGCGATTCTTTGACGTGTCATGATTCCCATTTGTTAACTTCCTTAAGATGCACCTGTGATCCCCAACTTGAAGTATCAGAGAGGAATATGAGGTATTGTCCTGGCTGCCCCCTCTGCCCTCGCCCCACAGCGCCGACCACGATACTGAATATACAAGAGACCACCACTGGTAGGTTTCAGACTAAGGAAGTCAGGAAAGATGGCCCTTTGAGTTTCAGATGGGATTCCACGTCTGACCTCGAACAGACCAAGACCCTGCCTGGACTTCAGGTCTTTCCCCCAAGCCCGGAAGCTGATGTGAATAAGATCCCAGACCCCTGTGGGTTTCCCAGACTGGGCTCCAGACCCAGGTCTGAGGCAGGACACGCTTCTGAGGGAACAGCGTGTGCGCTTTGTTGAGCTCTGTGTCTTTTCAACCCCCCTTGACAACCCCTCTTATCAAGGTATAACTTGATTCCTTGGGGCATGGATGTTCTTTGCTTAGTGTTGGTGAAGTCTGAAGCGGCCGTGGGACTCGGGGTGTTGTAGCAGCGCAGGGGAGTGCGCGTGCCGGGTGCCTTCACTCTCTCCTGGCCCTCGCCCCGCCAGCTCCCCCACTGCCCCGCCCCTCCCAGGCCCCGCCAGCTCCCTCACTGCCCCGCCCCTCCCAGCCCACGCTGCTCACCCTGCCTGTCACCTTCCTCCCATCGCCTACACGCCACCCGCCTTTCTTCTCTCCTGCTTCCTTCCTGGCATTCTGGAACCCAACTGTGCTGTAGGACGGGGTGCTGGATCCCAAACCAGGTGCCTCCCCATCCCTCAGCACTGCTGCCTTCTCGGTTGAGAAATTCCTGCCGCCTTCCCACCCTGATTCGCCTGCAAGGAGAGTGAACTAGATCGTTTATTAAAGACACCCATTCTAGGGTTATCATCTATACGTGATTTTCACAAAAGTGAATCACAGTCGTTATGGCGCTGTCTAAAGATATCTTTTTTCCCACTGTTACAGTGTGTTTTCAAAAATGCCTGCTAGGTGGCACTTTCCATAATGGTGCAGGGGAGCTGGGAAACAATACTGCTCATTTGCTAAATAAAAAAGCTCTTCTCTCAGTTCCCTCAGCAAAGGGGAAGGAGAGACAGCAAAGAGGAGAATGGTGGTTATTTGCAAAGGAGGCTGCGCTGCACTTTTCTTTACCTTATTACGCTTAATGTGTTCTGACGTCTGAGTGGAGTTTGCACTTTGGAGCACTTTTCTTTATACATAAAAACCCTTATCTCCCATTTAGAATGAGGCAGGACTTACTTTTCCCCAGATCAGGTATTCATTTTAGTCATGGAAAGGAGAAGGGCATTTGACCCAAATTACAAAAACCATTGAAGTGAAACTGTTCCATTTTTCCTTCATGCTGTCAGTGAGGAGTGCCTTGAGCACCCCCAGCTTACTGAGTACTGAGCCTGGTGTTCCGGGGGAGGGGAGGGGGCAGGTGATACTGTGTGCAGAGAATTTGCATTCTAGCCAGCTGCATGGAACCCTGCAGGGTCTGGCTGCATCAGGACCAGAGAATGTTGCAATGTGCAAGCACCTGAGAAAGCCTTGAAGGATGTCCATGGTGTCTTTATAGCCAGTGTGTGTGAAGGGGTTAAGGAAAGCAAGAGAAAGCCTGGCATGATGTAGACTGGTATGCCAAAAACTTCTAGAAGGAAAGTGGATATTGAGGTGGTCCTCGAAGTAAGAGTTGAGGAGACAAAGGCCACAACATTGAAGAAATAGCATCCGTACTTAGGAATTAGCTATTTCGTAAAACAGCCTAATAGTGCCTATAGGTGAGTCTTCATAATTGGTTAAATGAGGCCAGGATGACTTTAGACAAATAATAGCATCCATTTGTCTGGATTTTTGAAAGCACAAGAAGTTATTTCTGTCGGCCTGTTTTATTTTAGGATAACTAAAAACTCTTCCCTGGTGGCTCAGAGGTTTAATCGTCTGCCTCCAATGCGGGAGACCCGGGTTCAATCCCTGGGTCGGGAAGATCCCCTGGAGAAGGAAATGGCAATCCACTCCAGTATTCTTGCCTGGAGAATCCCATGGACGGAGAAACCTAGTAGGTTACAGTCCACAGGGTCGCAAAGAGTCGGACACAACTGAGCAACTTCACCTAAAAGTTGTTCAGTCATTCAGTTGTGTCTGACTCTGCAGCCCCATGGACTGCAGCACACCAGACTTCCCTGTCCTTCGCTATCTCCTGGAGTTTGCTCAAACGCATATCACTGAGGTGATGATGCCATCCAACTATCTTGTCCTCTGTTGCCCCCTTCTCCTCCTGTCCTCTGTCTTTCCCAGTATCAATGTCTTTTCTAATGAGTCAGCTCTTCGCATCAGGTGGCCAAAGTATTGGAGCTTCAGCTTCAGCATCAGTCCTTCCAATGAATATTCAGGACTGATTTTCTTTAGGATTAACTGGTTTGATCTCCTTGCAGTCCAAGGGACTCTCAAGAGTCTTCTCCAGCACCAGTTTGAAAGCAGCAATTCTTTACTGTCCATCCTTCTTTATGGTCCAACTCTCACATCCATACATGACTACTGGAAGAACCATAGCTTTGACTATGTGGACCTTTGTTGGCAAAGTGATGTCTCTGCTTTTTAATATGCTATCTAAGTTTGTCATAGCTTTTCTTCCAAGGGGCAAACATCTTATAATTTCATGGTTGCAGTCACCATCTGCAGTGATTTTGGAGCCCAAGAAAATAAAGTTTGTAACTGTTTCCACTTTTCCCTTTTATTTGCTGTGAAATGATGGGACCGGATGCCATGACCTTTTTGAATGTTGAGTTTCAAGCCAGCTTTTTCATTCTTCTCTTCCATCCTCATCAAGAGGCTCTTTAGTTCTTCACTTTCTGCCATAAGGGTGGTGTCATCTGCATATCTGAGGTTGTAGTTATTAAGGAAAATAATAGCTTCCAGCTTTATTTAAGATAAAATCCATTTCTATGGACTTTTGAAAGCATGAGAAGTTATTTCTGTTGGTCTGTTTTGTTTTAGGATAACTAAAACTACGAGGTAGGAAAAAGCTATGAATGAGATGTTCATGATGTTCCAAGCTAATAGCTGGCCACTGTCTCTAGAAGGCGATGATGCTCTGCTCTGCTCACCACCATTAAGCTCTAGGAGTAGAGAAGGGACTTCCCTGGCAGTCCAGTGGTTAAGACTCCACGCTTTCAAAGCAGGGGGTGCAGGTTTGATCCCAGGTCAAGGAACTAAGATTCCCATATGCCAAATGGTGGGGCCCTCCCAAAATTTTTTTAATTTTTTTTTAATAAATAAAAGTAGTGAAGAGGCAGCCGAGAGCTTCTTAGTAGTACGCTGAGGCAGGGGTGCTGCCCCTGCAGGACGGCAGGGCCCGAGGGAGGTGCTGCGCCTGCGTGGTGAGAGCAGTGAGGGGAGGAGGCGCGCAGGCGCAGGGCGGATCCGGCCCGGCCCACGGCTCACCCGGGCCGCTGCGACCTGAGCAGGGGGTCCGCGTGCTGGGGCTCCTGGAGCACGGTGCCACGGCCTGGGCCTCCAAGCCACACGAGCGGGCGGCCCCGCGCCGCTGGAGGCCGGAGGCCCAAGGTCAGGGTGTGGGCAGGGCAGGTGCCCACGGGGGCGGGGGCAGGGCGGGGCGAAGCTGCCCCGGGCTCTTCAGGGTCCTGGTGGCGGGGATCTTCCCCGTCCTGGTGGCCGGCCGTCTTCGGTGCGCTCTGGCTTCTAGAAAGCATCACCCTCACCTCCGCCTTCCTCCTCGCATGATGGTCTCCTGTGTCCCAGATCTCTGGCCCAAAATACCCTCTTCCACAGGGACACCAGTCAGATGGTTGTAGGGCCGACTTGAATGATCTCCACTGAGCTTGATTACTTCTGTTAAGTCCTTGTCTCCAAAACAAGTCACATCCTGGGGTCCTGGGGGCCAGGACTGCAGCACATCTTGTTTTGGGGGGATGGGAACACAATTCAACCCATAACCCACAGGGAAGAAAAAACAGCAAAGTTGGGAATTATCTTCTTTTTAGAATTATACTCAAACAGCGAGATGGTTATTTACCAAAATCAGCTGGTAAGTCGCTCCAGTCATGTCCTACTCTTTGTGACCCCATGGACTGTAGCCCACCAGGCTCCCCTGTCCATGGAGCTTCTCCAGGCAAGAATACTGGAGTGGATTGCCATGCCCTCCTCCAGGGGATCTTCCTGACCCAGGTATCGAACCCGTGTCTCCTGCACGGGTAGGTGAATTCTTTACCACTAGCATCACCTGGGAAGCCCAGGACCAAATTACAGGTTAACATTATCTATTACCAGACAGTTTCGCAAGTACACTTAAATTTCAAGTCTCGAATTTTATACCAGGAAACGTAGTTTAGTCAACACTTCATAAGGTAAAAACTACTTTAGCAGATAAAGAAATGTGCTTATTGGAACAGCCGAATGTCACACTTCTAGATGTAAACTACACAGAGCAAATATTTTTCAGCCTGTGTTATTAATATTTATTCACACCCTCTTCAGATCCTGGACATGGTGACAAGGCCCGCAGACGATCGCTCAGTTTGCAACCAGCCACCCGAGTTAGTGCGTTTTTGGTGTCACTGATTCCAAGAGCAGAACACTGGTGCATGAAATTAACAGCATTATAAATAGATTATAGCAACTCTGACAGACAAAGGGCTGCCGTTACCCCTCGGAAACAGTAGGACACAATTCGTGTAAAGCCTTGCCAAATCCTCTTTGTCATTCAGGGGAGGAGGCCGACAGCAGATCAGATGCCAGGCTTCCTTTCTTATGTTCTGGAACCTGACTCCGTGCTGTAACTGAGAATAGACTGGCACCATCCCTGTGCGTCTTGAAGCGACAGGGATGCGCGGAGAATTCCACAGAGTCTCTCTTTTTATAGCGCTGGGTGTCACCGTTCATCTTAATTGTATAATGCGCCATCTGATGCATCAATGTTTAGGCACTTCAGTGAACCCACCGCCTGGGTGCTTAGTGTCGCCGTGGCCCCTGGGATAGAGGACCCAGTGGTGTCGATGTTCTGTGCACTGGTCTCTTTCTGCAGCAGTGGCAGAGCTGGCCGCTGTTGTTTCGTTCAGTCACTTCGTCGTGTCCGACTCTGCAACCCCGTGGACTGCGGCACGCCAGGCTTCCTTCCCCTCCACCATCTCCCGGAGTTTGCTCAAACTCACGTGCATCAAGTCAGTGATGCTATCTAATCATCTCGTCCTCTGTCGTCCCCTTCTCCTTCGGCCCTCAGTCTTTTCCCAGCATCAGGGTCTTTTCCAGTGAGTCGGCTCTTCACATCAGGCAGGTGGCCCAGAGTATTGGAGCTTGAGCTTCAGCTTCAGCATCAGTCCTTCCAGTGAGTTTTCAGGGTTGATCTCCTTTAGGATGGACTGGTTTGAGCTGGCTGTAGCTGCACCATATTCTAGGGGTGATGGCAACCACCAGGAATGTGCCTGTGTGCCTTTTGCTGCTGATGTCTTTGCTGTTGGAGGCAAACCTGCAAATCAGGGAAAGAGCACGGCAATGCCTGGTGGAGAACTCAGCTCTTTGCACTCTCCATGCTATAAACCAGGGGCAGAAAGACCCCACGGTGTGCACGAATGGTAGCTCTGTCTCAGGACCATCCTATTGCTTGGAAGTTACAAGGTGTTGTCATGTTAGTTTCCTCTTTTATTGCACAAAATACCCACATGAAGTTGACAAGGTTGATGTTATCCTTACTTTATATGTGAAGAGAATGTGGGTACGTCCAGACAATGGGATGTTACTGAGCCTTAGAAAGAGATGAGCTATATTAAGCCATGAGAAGACACGGAGGAAGCTGAGATGCATACTATTACCAAGTGACAGGGCCTAACCTGAAAAGTCTGCATGCTGTATGACTCCAATTGTCTAATGTTCTGAAAAAGGTGAAACAATGGAGACATCAAAAGGCCAGTGGTTACCAGGGGCAGGGGGATGGGGGGTGAACAGGCAGAGCCCAGGAGATTCCAGGCAGTGACACTACTCTCTATGACGTGACGGTGGTGGGTACGTGTCATCATGCGTCTGTCTAAATCCACAGAATGCACGTGGGAATCCTAATGTAAACTACGGGTTCTGGGAGATTAGCACGTGTCAGTGTGGGCTCATCGGCTGTAACGAATGTATGTGCGAATGCTGGCGGGGTCTTCATGGAGGGTGAGCGGTATGTGGGTGGGGGTCTCGATGGAGGGTGAGGGGTACATGGGTGGGAGTCTCAATACAGGGTGAGCAGTACGTGAGTGGGGGTCTCCATGGAGGGTGAGTGGTACGTGGTGGGGGTCTCGATGGAGGGTGAGCAGTACCTGGGTGGGGGTCTCCATGGAGGGTGAGTGGTACGTGTTGGGGGTCTCGATGGAGGGTGAGCAGTACCTGGGTGGGGGTCTCGATGGAGGGTGAGCAGTACCTGGGTGGGGGTCTCCATGGAGGGTGAGTGGTACGTGTTGGGGGTCTCGATGGAGGGTGAGCAGTACCTGGGTGGGGGTCTCGATGGAGGGTGAGTGGTACGTGTTGGGGGTCTCCATGGAGGGTGAGTGGTACGTGTTGGGGGTCTCGATGGAGGGTGAGCGGTACCTGGGTGGGGGTCTCGCTGGAGGGTGAGTGGTATGTGTTGGGGGTCTCGATGGAGAGTGAGCAGTACCTGGGTGGGGGTCTCCATGGAGGGTGAGTGGTACGTGTTGGGGGTCTCGATGGAGGGTGAGTGGTACGTGTTGGGGGTCTCCATGGAGGGTGAGTGGTACGTGTTGGGGGTCTCGATGGAGGGTGAGCGGTACCTGGGTGGGGGTCTCGATGGAGGGTGAGCAGTACCTGGGTGGGGGTCTCGATGGAGGGTGAGTGGTACGTGTTGGGGGTCTCCATGGAGGGTGAGTGGTACGTGTTGGGGGTCTCGATGGAGGGTGAGTGGTACGTGTTGGGGGTCTCCATGGAGGGTGAGTGGTACGTGTTGGGGGTCTCGATGGAGGGTGAGTGGTATGTGGTGGGGGTCTCCATGGAGGGTGAGTGGTATGTGGTGGGGGTCTCGATGGAGGGTGAGCAGTACCTGGGTGGGGGTCTCCATGGAGGGTGAGTGGTACGTGTTGGGGGTCTCGATGGAGGGTGAGTGGTACGTGTTGGGGGTCTCGATGGAGGGTGAGTGGTACGTGTTGGGGGTCTCGATGGAGGGTGAGTGGTACGTGTTGGGGGTCTCCATGGAGGGTGAGTGGTACGTGTTGGGGGTCTCGATGGAGGGTGAGCGGTACCTGGGTGGGGGTCTCGATGGAGGGTGAGTGGTACGTGTTGGGGGTCTCGATGGAGGGTGAGCAGTACCTGGGTGGGGGTCTCGATGGAGGGTGAGTGGTACGTGTTGGGGTCTCCATGGAGGGTGAGTGGTACGTGTTGGGGGTCTCGATGGAGGGTGAGTGGTACGTGTTGGGGGTCTCCATGGAGGGTGAGTGGTACGTGTTGGGGGTCTCGATGGAGGGTGAGCGGTACCTGGGTGGGGGTCTCGATGGAGGGTGAGTGGTACGTGTTGGGGGTCTCGATGGAGGGTGAGCGGTACCTGGGTGGGGGTCTCCATGGAGGGTGAGGGGTACGTGTTGGGGGTCTCGATGGAGGGTGAACAGTACCTGGGTGGGGGTCTCCATGGAGGGTGAGTGGTATGTGGTGAGGGTCTCGATGGAGGGTGAGCAGTACCTGGGTGGGGGTCTCCATGGAGGGTGAGTGGTACGTGTTGGGGTCTCCATGGAGGGTGAGTGGTACGTGTTGGGGGTCTCGATGGAGGGTGAGTGGTACGTGTTGGGGGTCTCCATGGAGGGTGAGTGGTACGTGTTGGGGGTCTCGATGGAGGGTGAGCGGTACCTGGGTGGGGGTCTCGATGGAGGGTGAGTGGTACATGTTGGGGGTCTCGATGGAGGGTGAGCGGTACCTGGGTGGGGGTCTCCATGGAGGGTGAGGGGTACGTGTTGGGGGTCTCGATGGAGGGTGAACAGTACCTGGGTGGGGGTCTCCATGGAGGGTGAGTGGTACGTGGTGGGGGTCTCGATGGAGGGTGAGCAGTACCTGGGTGGGGGTCTCGATGGAGGGTGAGTGGTACGTGTTGGGGGTCTCGATGGAGGGTGAGCGGTACCTGGGTGGGGGTCTCCATGGAGGGTGAGTGGTACGTGGTGGGGGTCTCGATGGAGGGTGAGCAGTACCTGGGTGGGGGCCTCCATGGAGGGTGAGTGGTATGTGGTGGGGGGTCTCGATGGAGGGTGAGCAGTACCTGGGTGGGGGTCTCCATGGAGGGTGAGTGGTACGTGTTGGGGGTCTCGATGGAGGGTGAGTGGTATGTGGTGGGGGTCTCCATGGAGGGTGAGTGGTATATGGTGGGGGTCTCCATGGAGGGTGAGCAGTACCTGGGTGGGGGTCTCCATGGAGGGTGAGTGGTACCTGGGCTAGGGGCAGAGTGTGTATGGGAAGTATCTGTGCTTTCTCCACTGTTTCGCTGTAAACCTGTAACTTCTATAAAAAGTAAAGTAACTCCATTTTGAGAAGAAAGAGGGAAGGAGGAAAGAAAGGAGGGAGGGCCGGTGGGAGGTAGGCATGGGGCGGGAAGGGTGGCTCCACGGTAAGTAAAGGCTGGCACAGAGCTGCGGCAGGAGCCTTGCCATCCTTTCCAGCCACCCTCCGCCCTGGAGCAGGGACTCTGCTGGATCCCAGGGTGTCCTGCCTCCAAGCACATCCTTCCCAAGTCAGAGGACTGCCCCTGGCCTCAGATATGCTCCCTGCCACCCCTCGCTGTGACAGCATCTCTGCCCTCCTCTTCCCTGCAGGTCAACCGCTTTCTTTGCCCAGCTGTGTCGCGCAGGAGCTCTCGACCCAGCTAAAGCTGTCCTGCCACCTGCAGCTCCCACCAATCTGCCAGCTCTTTGGGGAAAATGTGAACTTTTGGAATCATACTCCCTTTTGGTTGATTTGCTTATCCTGTTCCAAAGATAGCTTCATAAAATAATGATAATTAGTGCTTTGGTGTGCTTCATATGTGCCAGGCACTGTGTTAAAACGTTATGAACATGATCTGATTTAATCTCCAAGAAGCCTCCATGGCAGCCCTTACAAGTTACCTCTTCTTCAAGATGATGGAAGCAAGATCAATAAGAGAAAGTCAGTGTGACATCCAGGTGCTCAGCTGGCCTTTGGGAAACTGAGTCACAGACCCAGGTCTATCCGTTTTGAAAACTTGTACTTTTTTAAAGTAATCAAACATCTGGTTTGTTGTTCAAACATGGGATATCTCCGGGGCGCAGAAAAACACAGACGCCATTACTGATAGACACCCACATCCAAAGCGTGCAGATCCATCAGTGGTCTGGCTGGCTGGCATCTTCCTGGGCTCTTGAAGAAGATGTGGTCTGATGCTGTTGGTGACTTATGGCCTGTTTAAAATATGCCAGTTAAGTTCAGTTAGTTGGTATCATGGTTCAGGGCTTCTGTTCATTTCTGATGAATTCAGCCTACCTTTTCAGCTAAATACTAAGTGAGGAGGATTGAAATCTCCAACTGTGTTGCTGAAATCTCCAGCACTCACTAAGAGTGTCCAGCTCTTTGCAGCCCCATGGACTGCAGCACACCAGGCTTCCCTGTCCTTCACTATCGTCACAGGTGATGCTGCTAGACCACCATCTCGGTGGTGCCAACCAACCATTTCTTCCTCTGTTGCCCCCTTCGCCTCCAGCCCTCAATCTTTCCCAGCATCAGGGTCTTTTCCAATGATGCAGTGCTCTTTGCATCAGGCGGCCACAGTATTGGAGCTTCAACCTCAGCATCAGTACCTCCAGTGAATATTCAGGGTTAATTTCCTTTAGGATGGACTGGTTGGACCTCCTTGCTGTCCAGGGGACTCTTAAGAGTCTTCTCCAACACCGCAATTTGAAAGCATTAATTCTTCGGCGCTCAGCCTTCTTTATGGTCCAACTCTCACATCCATACACGACTTCTGGGAAAACTGGATTTGTTAGGTTCGTCTAATTCTCTTTTCAGGTCTGTCAGGTTCTGCTTAGTAAATAGTGATGCGCTCTTACTAGGACACACACACCTTTAGGACTTTTGTGTCTTCTTGATGTACTGGTCCTTTCATCTTTATGAAACATCCCTGGTCGTATTCCCCTACCTTTGTTAACATTGCTTGTTCTACAGTCTCTTTTGTTTGATATTAATACATTAACACAGCTAGTCCAGCTTTCTTTCAATTAGTATTTGCATGATCTGACTTTCCCCATTCTTTTCCATTTAACTTTTCTGTATCTTCACATTGACGCAGGATACAGCATGCTTGGGGCTGGTGCATGGGGATGACCCACAGAGATGTTATGGGGAGGGAGGTGGGAGGGGGTTTCATGTTTGGGAACACATGTAAGAATTAAAGATTTTGAAATTAAAAAAATAAAAAATTAAAATTAAAAAATAAAAATAAAAAAAAAAAATAAAATGTGTTTCTTGTAGACAACATATAGTTAGATCTTGCCTTTTTGGTCTTTGTTTTTTTTTGTTTGTTTTCAATTTAACAGTCTCTGCCTTTTAAGCAGAATGTTTAGACAAGACACCATAGTTTGTTTTTGTAAATAAAGTTTTATTGGAAAACAGACATGGGCATTTGTTTCTGTATTGTCTAAGTTTTTGCACTGCAAAAGTAGTTGCAACAGACACTGCATTACCTGCAAGCCTAAAGCATTTATTTGTTATTGTTCAGTCACTAAGCTGTGTCAGACTCTTTGAGACCCCATGGACTATAGCATGCCCGGATTTCCTGTCTTTCACTACTCCCGGAGTTTGCTCAAACTCATGTCAATTGAGTCAGTGATGCCATCCAACCATCTCATCCTCTGTCACCTCCTTCTCCTCTTGCCTTCAGTCTTTCCCAGCATCAGGGTGTCTGTTTTGAGAAAACACATTTAGGCCCTGCAACCCACTCCAGTATTCTTGCCTGCAGAATTTTATGGATAAAGGAGCCTGGTGGGCTATAGGCCATGGGGTCCCAAAGAGCTGGACATGACTGAACGACTAAGGTTTTCGTTTTCACTTTTAGACCTTTACATTTAATGTAATTATCAACATGATTTGACTTAAATCTGCCATCTTATTATTTGATTTTTGCTTTAATGTATCCTGTCTGGTTTTTGGTTCAGTCTTTCCTGTCCTCTTAGCTACTTAGGCCGTTTTTTTTATTCCACTTTATCTCCAGTATTGGATTATAAACTAAAGCTTTTCCCTTTGCTTTTTCATGGTTGCCCTAGGGTTTACAATTAACATCTTTCACTTATTACAGCTGATCTTCAAATAATATTTCACACTTTACATAAAGTGGGAAAGCCTTAAAGCAATATTCTTCCATTTTCATTATATGTTTCTCTGTGATATTTTGTCATACCTTGTCTTTCTACTTGTCATAAACCTCACCAATGCATTATCGTTTTTCATTTAGGATGTCTACTAGTCTTAAAATGATTAAAATAGGAAAACAGCTTTAGATTTTCCCACCTCTTCATTAATTCTTTCGTCTCCCCAGTAGATACAGACTTGCTCTGGCATCATTTCTTTCTGCCTAAATAACTTCTTTTAATATCATAATGCTGATCTTCAGGCAATGTTTGCTCAGCTTTTGTTTATCTAAAGAAATCTTAAGTTCGCTTTTGTTTCTTAAGAACATTTTTTTTCTGGGTGAAGAAGTTCAAGTTGTTGTTTATTTCTTTTTGGTACTTCAATACAGCACCTCATAGTCTCCAGGCTTGCACTGTGTCTGAGAAGTTCCCTGCCTTTGTTGCGTGTACGTTTCTTTGTTCTCTGGGTGCATTTAAGATTTTATCTTTACATTTGACTTTCAGCAGTCTGCATGTGACGTACATAGATGTAACTGTGTTTGTACTTGACCCGTTTGGGGTTCTGTGAACTGTGTGGATCTGTCCTTAGATGTCTTTTAGTCAGCCCTGACCTCTTCCCATGTTTCTTCTGTCCCTTGTCGTTCTGCCCTCTTTCTGGAATGGCATGTACACATGGGTTAGATCATGCTTATTCTTCCAGAGCTCTGGATGCTCTGTTCTGCTTTTATTTTTTCTCATAAAAATAATGTTAAGGAATAAAAGCCAAGGACTGGGCTTCCCTGGTGGTCCAGTGGTTAAAACTCCACCTGCCAGTGCAGGGGACACGGATGTTATCCCTGGTCCAGAAAGATCTCACGTGCTGCAGGGCAATTGCTGAATTGCCGGTGCTGCACGGCAAGGGAAGCACCGCAGTGAGGAGGCGCCGCAGCCAGGGAGGAGCCCCCGCGTCTGCAAACAGAGAAAGCCCACACAGCAACAGAGGCCCGGCAGGACCAGAAAGACAAAACAGGCACAAAAGGGCAGTGCCACAATGATTCCATTTATACACACTTTAAAAAAAACCACTGAGACTGCTCTATAGAGATGAATGTCAGCAGGGGAGTGGTGACCTCAGGGTAAGAATGTGAGCAGTAGAGGGGTCCTCAGGGGACTGCGGAGTGTCTGGTCAAGTTCCAGTTCTTGATTTTCATGGTTCAGGCAGACTTTTTATGAGGATACACTGGAGTCTTTACTTTATAAATAAAATGTTAAACCGAAGAATAACACATTCAGAAGAAGTACAAATCCTGTGTACAGTTCAATGGGCCGTTGCAGGAACCATGAAAATCAACAACTAGAACTTGACCAGACACTCCGCAGTCCCCTGAGGACCCCTCTACCGCTCACATTCTTACCCTGAGGTCACCACTCCCCTGCTGACATTCATCTCTATAGAGCAGTCTCAGTGGTTTTTTTTTAAACCTTGTATAAATGGAATCGTTATGGTATTACCCTTTTCTGACCATTATATCTACTACTGTGGGCAGGAATCCCTCAGAAGAAATGGAGTAGCCATCATGGTCAGCAAGAGTCCGAAATGCAATACTTGGATGCAATCTCAAAAACGACAGAATGATCTCTGTTCATTTCCAAGGCAAACCATTCAATATCACCGTAATCCAAGTCTATGCCCTGACCAGCAATGCTGAAGAAGCTGAAGTTGAACAGTTCTATGAAGACCTACAAGACCTTTTAGAACTAACACCCAAAAAAGATGTTCTTTTCATTATAGGGGACTGGAATGCAAAAGTAGGAAGTCAAGAAACACCTGGAGTAACAGGCAAATTTGGCCTTGGAATGTGGAATGAAGCAGGGCAAAGACTAATAGAATTTTGCCAAGAAAATGCACTGGTCATAGCAAACACCCTCTTCCAACAACACAAGAGAAGACTCTACACATGGACATCACCAGATTGTCAACACCGAAATCAGATTGATTATATTCTTTGCAGCCAAAGATGGAGAAGCTCTATACAGTCAGCAAAAACAAGACCGGGAGCTGACTGTGGCTCAGATCATGAACTCCTTATTACCAAATTCAGACTCAAATTGAAGAAAGTAGGGAAAACCACTAGACCATTCAGGTATGACCTAAATCAAATCCCTTATGATTATACAGTGGAAGTGAGAAATAGATTTAAGGGCCTAGATCTAACAGATAGAGTGCCTGATGAACTATGGACTGAGGTTCGTGACATTGTACAGGAGACAGGGATCAAGACCATCCCCATGGAAAAGAAATGCAAAAAAGCAAAATGGCTGTCTAGGGAGGCCTTACAAATAGCTGTGAAAAAAAGAGAAGCGAAAAGCCAAGGAGAAAAGGAAAGATATAAGCATCTGAATGCAGAGTTCCAAAGAATAGCAAGAAGAGATAAGAAAGCCTTCTTCAGTGATCAATGCAAAAAAATAGAGAAAAACAACAGTATGGGAAAGACTAGAGATCTCTTCAAGAAAATTAGAGATACCAAGGGAACATTTCATGCAAAGATGGGCTCGATAAAGGACAGAAATGGTCTGGACCTAACAGAAGCAGAAGATATTAAGAAGAGGTGGCAAGAATACACAGAAGAACTGTACAAAAAAGATCTTCATGACCTGGATAATCACGATGGTGTGATCACTCATCTAGAGCCAGACATTCTGGAATGTGAAGTCAAGTGGGCCTTAGAAAGCATCACTACGAACAAAGCTAGTGGAGGTGATGGAATTCCAGTGGAGCTATTTCAAATCCTGAAAGATGATGCTGTGAAAGTGCTGCACTCAATATGCCAGCAAATTTGGAAAACTCAGCAGTGGCCACAGGACTGGAAAAGGTCAGTTTTCATTCCAATCCCAAAGAAAGGCAATGCCAAAGAATGCTCAAACTACCACACAATTGCACTCATCTCACACACTAGTAAAGTAATGCTCAAAATTCTCCAAGGCACACTTCAGCAATACGTGAACCGTGAACTTCCAGATGTTCAAGCTGGTTTTAGAAAAGGCAGAGGAATCAGAGATCAAATTGCCAACATCTGCTGGATCATGGAAAAAGCAAGAGAGTTCCAGAAAAAAACATCTACTTCTGCTTTATTGACTATGCCAAAGCCTTTGACTGTGTGGATCACAATAAACTGTGGAAAATTCTGAGAGAAATGGGAATACCAGACCACCTGACCTGCCTCTTGAGAAATCTGTATGCAGGTCAGGAAGCAACAGTTAGAACTGGACATGGAACAGACTGGTTCCAAATAGGAAAAGGAGTACGTCAAGGCTGTATATTGTCACCCTGCTTATTTAACTTCTATGCAGAGTACATCATGAGAAACGCTGGGCTGGAAGAAGCACAAGCTGGAATCAAGATTGCCGGGAGAAATATCAATAACCTCAGATATGCAGATGACACCACCCTTATGGCAGAAAGTGAAGAGGAGCTAAAAAGCCTCTTGATGAAAGTGAAAGAGGAGAGTCAAAAAGTTGGCTTAAAGCTCAACATTCAGAAAACAAAGATCATGGCATCCGGTCCCATCACTTCATGGCAAATAATTGGGAAACAGTGGAAACAGTGTCAGACTTTATTTTTTGGGGCTCCAAAATCACTGCAGATGGTGACTGCAGCCATGAAATTAAAAGGCACTTACTCCTTGGAAGAAAAGTTATGACCAACCTAGATAGCATATTCAGAAGCAGACACATTACTTTGCCGACTAAGGTCCATCTAGTCAAGGCTATGGTTTTTCCTGTGGTCATGTATGGATGTGAGAGTTGGACTGTGAAGAAGGCTGAGCGCCAAAGAATTGATGCTTTTGAAGTGTGGTGTTGGAGAAGACTCTTGAGAGTCCCTTGGACTGCAAGGAGATCCAACCAGTCCATTCTGAAGGAGATCAGCCCTGGGATTTCTTTGGAAGGAATGATGCTGAAGCTGAAACTCCAGTACTTTGGCCACCTCATGTGAAGAGTTGACTTATTGGAAAAGACTCTGATGCTGGGAGGGATTGGGGGCAGGAGGAGAAGGGGACGACAGAGGATGAGATGGCTGGATGGCATCACTGACTCGATGGACATAAGTCTGAGTGAACTCTGGGAGATGGTTATGGACAGAGAGGCCTGGCGTGCTGCAGTTCATGGGGTCGCAAAGAGTCGGACACGACTAAGCAACTGAACTGAACTGAACTGAACTGTTATCTTTATTTGTATTGTGGAGAAAGGATCTAACATATTTCTCCTACATGAATAGTCAGTTGTTTCATCATAATTAATTAAGTTATTCCTGGTAGTCACGTCCTGGTAGTTTGTATTGCAGTAATGGCCAACAATCGTCCATCTAGTCAAAGCTATGGTTTTCCCAGTGGTCATGTGTGGATGTGAGAGTTGGACCATAAAGAAAGCTGAGAGCCAAAGAATTGATGCCTTTGAACTGTGGTGTTGGAGAAGACTCTTGAGAGTCCCTTGGACTGCAAGGAGATCCAACCAGTCCATCCTAAAGGAGATCAGTCCTGGGTGTTCATTGGTAGGACTGATGTTGAAGCTGAAACTCCATTACTTTGGCCACCTGATGCGAAGAGCTGACTCATTTGCAAAGACCCTGATGCTGGGAAAAATTGAAGGCAGAAGGAGAAGGGGACAACAGAGGATGAGATGGCTGGATGGCATCACCGACTCCATGGACATGGGTTTGGGTGGACTCCAGGAGCTGGTGATGGACAGGGAGGCCTGGCGTGCTGCGTACGGTTCATGGGGTCACAGTCAGACACAACTAAGCGAATGAACTGAACTGAGATGTAAATTTTCCTCTGTTACTTTAGGGGCATCCACAATTCTTGATATGGAGTGTTTTATGCCATTCCATTCTAAATGTTTCATATTTTATAATTTTTCATTCATGCATTATTTAGCTTCCAAACATATGCTTGTTCTTCCCTTAGCTTTGTGTAATAGCCTCCTAATTTACTGCACACAGAGTGAACTCTGCCTGAAATGCATTTTAGCGTTACACTTGAGACTAGGTCTCCTGCATGATGGAGAATTTCTGACTGTTGACATAGGGTTCTAAAATCGTTCACCAGCTCAGTTACTCCGTGTGTGTGTATTCAGTCATGTCCAACTCTTTGCCACCCCATGGACTGTAGCCTGCCAGGCTCCTCTGTCTGAGGAATTTTCCAGGCAAGAATACTGAAGCCGCTTGCCATTTCCTTCTCTGAGGGATCTTCCTGACCCTGGGATTGAACCCGCATCTCCTGTGTCTCCTGCATTACAGGCATACTCTCACCTGCTGAGCCATCGGAGAAGCCACAGTTACTCTGACAACTGATAAACGTTGATCATTCCAAAAATGGTGTTTTGTTTTTTCTAGTTCAGTTCAGTCACTCAGCTGTATGTGACTCTTTGTGGCCCCATGGACTGCAGCACGCCAGGCCTCCCTATCCATGACCAACTCCCAGAGTTTACTCAAACTCATGTCCATTGAATTGGTGATGCCATCCAACCATCTCATCCTCTGTCATCCACTTCTCCTCCCACCTTCAGGCTTTCCCAGCATCAAGGTCTTTTCCAATGAGTCATTTCTTCCCATCAGGTGGCCAAAGGATTGGAGTTTCAGCTTCAGCATCAGTCCTTCCAATGAATAGTCAGAACTGATTTCCTTTAGCATGGACTGGTTGGACCTCCTTGCAGTCCAAGGGAGTCTCAGGAGTCTTCTCCAACACCACAGTTCAAAAGCATCAATTCTTCGGTACCCAGCTTTCTTGATGGTCCAACTCTCACATCTGTACACGACCACTGGAAAAACCATAGCCTAGACTAGACAGACCTTTTTTGGCAAAATAATGTCTCTGCTTTTTAATAAGCTGTTTAGGTTGGACATAACTTTTTTTTCCAAGGAGGAAGCATCTTTTAATTTCATGGCTGCAGTCATCACCTGCAGTGATTTTGGAGCCGAAGAAAATAAAGTGTTTCTAGTTGTCACGCCTTTTCTTTGTTCCCCTTTATTGCGTTTTTCAGGAGTTACTGCCTTCTTTTCTGCTTCTCTCCCAGCACCTTGTCACGCTTCTCGTTATTGGTATTTCATACTCTCCGCACCTCGTTTAACCCTCCTCCAGGAGCCACAGTAATCATCAGTGACTATTTCCGCAGCCTCTCTGGCTTGACCTATGTATTTAGCCCCTTTTTTGCTTGCCAGGGACAGTGTCACCACCTTCTTCCAGGTTCAGGCTCCTCACATGTCACCTCGGTGATAAACTACCTTGGTTGTTTGTCTGGCCATCACCTGGATAATAGTTCAGCTAAAATCTTATAGTTTTTTCTTCTGTCTTTTAAAAACCATAATCCATTTTCTTTCGGCTTCTGTGTTGCTTGGAGTAATTCTGGGTGCAACCCAATGGGTGCTCTTCCATGGGAAATTGTTTTCTCTGATTGCTTGAATGGGCTTCTTGCATTTTCACCGTGATTTATGTATGTGATGATTTATTTTTATTTATTCTACTCCTGACTGGTTGCACTTATTTGCTTTAAGGAACCATGTTTTTAAGTCGGAACAAAGCCTTACCGTATTCATAGAAAATGCCTCTCTTGTGTTCTTTTCTTTCTTTCTAGAGTGTTCTATGTGTATGGGCCCTTCTTATTTTATGTGTCTTTTAATGTTTATTCCTGACTCATTATCTCTCTGTGCTATATGTGCACACTTTGTTTTAATCTACATTCCAGCCATTAATTTTGCTTCAATTATGTTTAATCTGTGGCATAATAAGCCCATTAATTTTTTTATTTCAGTGGATGTTTGTTTCGTAATACCTCGAAATACTGCTGGTGCTTTTGTAACTTTTTAGGTGGAGAGTGCAGATTCTTTCATTTACTCTGCTCCCCTTCGGGATGTTTTTTTTCATGATTTATAATTTTTCACTGGGAGCTCTTCTTCAGTGAGAGTGATGACCATGTGGCCTTCATTGTCAAAGTGACCCGGTAAAGTTTTGCTGGCGCTACAGGAGTTTTAACTTCCTTGGACTGTGTTTATGTTCATTTCTCCCTGCAGACTCCCTGACCACCAGATAGTACAAATATAGACTCTGTCCATGCTCAGGGCAATGGCTCGTGGCTTCCAGTTATCAAAGGAAACCCTCAATTCGTCCCCCCAGCCCCACCCCACCCAGAGCCCTTTCTTGACAGAAAACTATATTGCCCTCTTCAAGGCTGATGGATAGAACTTTCTAGTCCCATTTTCAAAGATGATTAATCGATGTGTGGGTAGTGGCTTTATTAAGGAGGTCCACAGTTTCAGCTTTATTAAGGGGTCCACAATTTAGGGATCCACAATTTTGGTCCACGAAATTAAAAGATGCTTGCTCCTTGCAAGAAAAGCTATGACCAACCTAGACACCACAGTAAAAAGCAGCAACATCACTTTGCCAGCAAAGGTCCATATAGTCAAAGCTATGGTTTTTCCAGTAGTCATGTACAAATGGGAGAGTTGGACCATAAGGAAGGCTGAGTGCCAAAGAATTGATGCTTTGAAACTGTGGTGCTTGGAGAAGACTCTTGAGAGTCCCTTGGACAGCAAGAAGATCAAACCAGTAAATCCTAAAGAACATCAACACTGAATATTCATTGGAAAGACTGATGCTGAGGCTGAAGCTTCAGTAGTTTGGTCACCTGATGCGAAGAACTGACTCATTGGAAAAAACCCTAATGTTGGGAAAGATTGAGGGCAGGAGGAGAAGGGGATGATAGAGGATGAGATGGTTGGATGGCATCACTGACTCAATGGAGATGAGTTTGCGCAAACTCCAGGAGATAGTGAAGGACAGAGAAGCCTGCTATGCTACACTCCATGGGGTCGCAAAGAGCGGGATATGACTTAGCTACTGAACAACAACAGCGACAGTTTCAGCTCATGACCACATCAAGGCCCAAGGCATCCTGTCCCCATGGGGGCATTAAAACCTCAGACCCTGACCCTAAGCCTACATTCATACCTGAAACCCCCATCAGCTGCCCAGACCCAAGCTGTAATTCTGTGTTCTCCCCACACATTTTGTCTTCATTTCTGGCATCTAGACGTTTCCCTCATTTCAAGCGTTACGTATTTTCAGAAAGTTCCATGACGTGTGTCTAGGTCTGTGTTTAATGGGAGGTGTTCTCTGTCTATTTTAGCTACCACACTGCAGGATTTTGAATCTTGAATCTCTAAATTGAATCTCTGAACCATCTTGAATGGTTGAATCTCTGAACCATCCCTGTAACCACCCCCACTCCCTTGTGACTTGGTGTCCCTCACACGTTTTGCACAGAGCGTTTCGTCAGGAGAGGCGTCATGTCTGGGATACAGGCTGACAGGTCTGTTCACTGAGAGATTCACCTTGTAGCCACGCTGGCTTGGATCTAAAGTTGGGGCTCTGTTTGCTCGTACAAGTGTCTCCGTTTTCTCTCTTGTCCTTCTGATAGGATGTGTTCTCCTGTGTTCTCAAGTGCCTTTGGTAAGCCTTCTAGTGTTACTATATCACTCACTACACACATTCACACACGTGCTCACACACACACACACACACACACTTCAACACGGCTCAGTGATCAGTTCACAGTCAGCATAGAACAAACCTCCTCAGCTTCCTAAACCATGTGCCCAGGGCCTCTTTGCTGGTCTTACTGTCTTCCCAAGTAGTTCCAACTTGACCTTGGTGGTCCGTCTCATAAGACCTCCATGGAACGTGTTGGAACTTACATATTCCCACTCTGGAATCAATCTTTACTTGCAATAGATCCAGGGGTTCCTTTTCACTCTGGCATTATTCCAAGAAAATATTACAGCTTTTTGCATTCTCTTTGGAAAACGAAAGCATTTATCTTGACCTTTGTCTTCCCCATCAGATATAGACATACAGAATTCAAGGCCGTCTGTTCACTCCTGTATCCCTTTGCTTCATAGATAGTTATCTACTGAGCCCTGGCCGTGCTGTGGGTGGAGTGTGAGTTACTGGGGATTGACCCATGAACCAGTGGTCAATCTCTTCACCCGGGAAGAGAGAGCAGGCACTGTCCCAGCTTCCCCTGCCACATGATCTGACTGAGGAGATTCTATGAATTAAATGCATGTGAGATAAAGACTTGTCAATAGGAACGGCTTGATCCAGAGGCAATAGAAAGCACTGTAGGTTGGTGTGATTCCAAAGGGCTTCGCCTAACAAACTCAAAACTGAGTCTTGACAAAGAGGAGAATTTATCCAGTCCAGCAGTTTAGATGGGAAGGCATTTCAGATGAGGAGGAGGAAATGGATAAGAACTCGAGTGATAAGAGGACCACTGATATGTGAGTCAGCGGAAAGGACAGCCTCATGGAGGAGGGCTGGGGAAGTTGGGCTGAAAGTCAAACCCCCGCCATGTGGAGGTGCCAACTTCTGGCAATGAATTTGTCGTTTCTTGCAGCAGATGTCTCCCATTTAACTGAGAAGTCTTCTCTGAGTTCCACAATGACATATTGCTTCTAGAGGCAACATTTGATCTTTGATATTAAGATCTTGTGTTAGCGTTACTTCGGGTTTTACGTGGAAGCCCAGCTAAAATCTATCCCAGTTTCTGTTTTCATATCATTTGCATGTGTGTGATGCTGTGTGGTGTGTGTGCTTCCATTGGCGACTCTTCTCTGGAAAACTGTTCCCAGGGCTCACTCTGACTCACCATCTGACATTTCCTTTCTTAGTTTTCCCAGCGGCGTGTACGGTGCTGAGCTTTCTGCACTGGATTGTCATTTCCCACTTCCAGCCTCTCACCCGAGTAAGAACCTTATGCTGAATCATCTTTTCTTCAGTCCTCTCAAACTCTGAATCTGAATAGTGTTTTACACCTGAGCTGGCTGCCGGTTTAACTCATGTACAGTGACGCAGACTGGTTGGTCACTTGCCTGAGTTGAATTTGTATTCATTTATCACATTACAGCTAGTCTCAGGCAGTTAACTGTGCAGAGGGCTAATGATAGCTGTGTGGCAAAACTGTCTGTTACTTCTTGACTTCTGACTCACATGTGTCCTGTAAATATCATTAACAGTGAATGGTTCTACCTGCACGGTGGTTAGATAAGGTGGAATCTTCCCGATAGAAGACGTGTGTTAGCTCAGATAAATGATGCTGCTTTCAGACACGCATCTCTTCTCTGACAAGCCTGATGCTGGATAAGGACAGGATTAGTTGTTAACTATATTTGGTGGGCGAGACAAGTGGCTCTGATGACCAAAGGCTTAGTTAAGGTCATAGGGCTAAGCATGATAGAACTGTCTAGAACCCTGTATCACTGACCCTTTGCTGTATGCGCTTCCTCCCAAATTAAGCTTCTAATTGATCATAAAAGCTTATTCCTAAAAGTGTGAAGACTGGGCAGGCCCTCTCCCCAACTTTCTGCCTTAATCCAGAATGTCAGATGCAGGCTGAGGCTGCAGGATGTCCATTGACAGAGCAAAAGGAGCAAGGGCCAGTCACCCCCATATCCAGGCCAAGTACAGTGGTTCCGTTCAGTTCAGTTCAGTTGGTCAGTCGTGTCCGACTCTTTGCGACCCCATGGACTGCAGCACGCCAGGCCTCCCTGTCCATCACCAACTCCCGGAATCCACCCAAACTCATGTCCATTGAGTTGGTGATGCCATCCAACCATCTCATCCTCTGTCATCCCCTTCTCCTCTTGCCCTCAATCGTTCCCAGCATCAAGTTCTTTTCCAATGAGTCAGCTCTTTGCATCAGGTGGCCAAAGGATTGGAGTTTCAGCTTCAACATCAGTCCTTCCAATGAACACCCAGGACTGATCTCCTTCAGAATGGACTGGTTGGATCTCCTTGCAGCCCAAGGGACTCTCAAGAGTCTTCTCCGACACCACAGTTCAAAAGCGTCAATTCTTCGGCTCTTAGCTTTCTTTATAGTCCAACCCTCACATCCATACATGACTACTGGAAAAACCATAGCCTTGACTAGACGGACCTTTGTTGGCAAAGTAATGTCTCTGCTTTTTAATATGCCGTCTAGGTTGGTCATAATTTTCCTTCCAAGGAGTAAGCGTCTTTTAATTTCATGGCTGCAATCACCACCTGCAGTGATTCTGGAGCCCAATAAAGTCAAGTCAGCCACTGTTTCAACTCTTTCCCCATCTACTTGCCATGAAGTGATGGGACAGTGGACTTGGTGGCAAAACATTTGTTATTTCCACAGTCTTCTTTTCAGTGTGAATTCTTCCAAGCCATCCCCCAGCTGCAGACGCCTTTTCTGCCTGCCTCCCCATCACACCCTGTCCCTCCCCCGCTCCTGCCTCCCCTGCCCATCCCCCACATCTCCATCCTCACTGCTTTCCTCTTCTCCTCGCTTCTCTCTCCCTTTGGGAAAAATTAGTTTTACTTGGAGTGTAGTTGCTTCCCAGTGTTGTGTTAGTTTCTGCTGTGCAGCAAAGTGAACCAGCCGCAGGTATATAGGTGTATGCGCCCTCTCTTTTGGACGTCCTTCCTGTTTAGGTCACTGCAGAGCGCTGAGTCGAGTTCTCTGCGCTACACAGTAGGCTCTCATTAGTTATCTGTTTACTGCACAGGAGCGTCTGTGAGTCAGCCCCAGTCTCCCATTCCATCCTTCCCACCCCTTCCCCCTTGGTGTCACATGTTTGTTCTCTACATCTGTGTCTCTATCGCTGCTTTGCAAAAAGATCATCTATGCCATTTTTTAGATCCCACATATTTGCAGTCCATGGGGTCGCAAAGAGTCAGACACAACTGAGCGACTGGACTGAACTGATATGTGTTAACATACAACATTCGTTTTTCTCATTTACTTCATTCTGTATGACCGTCTCTGGGTCCAGCTCTGTCTGCAAATGACAGAGTCCTGCCTCTTTATGGCTGAGTAATATTCCACTGTGCATACGCACCACATCTTCCATATCCACGCCTCTGTTGATGCACACTTGAGTTGCTTCCACGTCCTGGCTGTTGTAAATAGTGCCCCAGTGAGCACAGAGGCACATGTATCCTTTGGAATTACGGTTTTCTCCGGGTATGTGCCCAGGAGTGGGATTGCTGGCCCTATGGTGGCGCTGTGTGTAGTTTCGTAGGCCCTCCTTACTGCTTTTCTGGCATCACTCCCGTCTGCTGGGCCCCTCCCTGGTCCAGCGCTTCTGTGTGGCCTCTTAGTCTTTACTGTCCCCACTGCCCCCACCTTCTTCCCACAACTAAACACAGTGGCACGGGTTTGGGTTGTGCTGTTCAGCTTCTTTAACTGGCTGTGTTCCATTTCTGATGTTCATATTTTTCGAGTGGGCTTAATCATGGAAAGAGTTGGAGACTGAGTCTTCATAATCTGATCACGGGATCAGCCCGTGGCGTTTGGAGGGTGTGGAGTCAGTGTGTGCGTTCTCCTCCAGCTGGCCTTGATGGGGCTTCTCTCCAGGCAGAGCTTGGGTGGGAGTGAAGCACACTTTGCTCTCTAAACAGATCGCTCTGCCTTGTTTGGAATGGTTTATTGGGTTTTATAGCTCTGTTTTCTTTTCTCTGACATAGTTGCCCTACCTTCCCTTGAAAAACATGTCATTCTGGACTATTTGGGGGTTTCTTTACTGTGTGTACTTAAATTAATGTCAGCAGCAGAGCAATCAGTAGACACTTCCAGTTAAATTCTCCAGGGAGCGCACGTAAAATGTTAATGTTTCATTTAATTGAAGCGTCCTGAGGTATCAGCATTAACAGCCTCGAGCGCTTTTATTCGCTCACAAAGCCGTCGGAGTAGAGAGGGAGAGGACCCCGAGGGCCGTAAGTCATTTCTGTGCGGCTGTTGCTGGGGACGCGTCCTTGGCCAGAAATCGCAGGATGGGTGGCGTGTGTCCCGCAGTGTCGTCAGCCAGGCCCCATCTCCATGTGCAGGCCAGACCGCTGAGGACCGGGTTCCTCGTCTGTAAAGTGAGGATAAGATTTGACTGGTGGGCTGTCCAAGGTCACCCGGGCAAGCACAGGTGGTGCCTGTGGGTGCGAGGTTCGCACAGTGGGACCGGTCTCTGGCACACCCTCAGCCGGAGGTCCCCGGCGGACAGGAGATTGCCTGGCGGTGTGCATGTCTTTGGGGCCTTTCGGCTTCCTGTAAGGGAAGTTTGCAGGGGTCGGGGAGGCACACTGCCTTGGCATCATCGGGACAGCCAGTTGCTGACCCATTAGTACATTTCTGGAACCAGAGTCCAGGGTCAAATAGCTTCCTCACCTATAAAATAAGAAGAGAGGGCAGATAATCCTTGGTGACCCTCCTAGTGCCCCAACTTTAGCAGTTACACATATTCTGTGAATGTCCAGTAAACGTGCACTGGATAACCGTACCAAAACAAAACTTCAGAGCCTAAGAAATTATACTGCCTATAAATGCTCCTGCAAGTGATAACATACCTGTTTTTCCTTAGATTCATGATTCATCAAGGATTGCATTGTGTAATCAATAATAGTTGATGGATTGAAGAAATGGTTCTTTTTCAATGACTATTGTTGATTACACAATGATTTTTCAGATATCTTAGTATCCGTTTTCTCTCTCCAGGCTTTTGTGATTGTGGTGAATAGACATATCATTTTAACCGTTCGTAAGTAAACCGTCCGGCGACATTAAGCACCCTGACAGTGTTGCATCCTCACCACCCCTGCCTTTCCCATTAGATAGTAGCCCCTCCGTCCCCTCCTCCAGGACCTGGTAGCATCTGTCCTGCTTTCAGTCTCCATGAATCTGCCTGTTGTAAGTGCTTCGTATAAAAGAGTCACTCACTGCCCATCCTCCTGTGTCTGGCTTAATTCACCTAAGCATGGTGTATCCCCTCCAGTTCTAAGAGAACCTTCTCCCCAAGGAGATTCGTAAGGAAAGGAGTAGGCTGCCAGCCCCCGGGATGCTTCAGACACGGCCCCACCCAGAGACCCTGGGTGTGGCTCTCTCAGGGCCAGTCACACGGCAAGCTGACCCTGAGCTCTGGGGAGCCTAGTGTCCCGGGTCGACCAGCTGACCCTGAGCTCTGGGGAGCCTTGCCCGTGTCTCAGGTTGACAAGCTGACCCTGAGCTCTGGGGAGCCTAGTGTCCCGGGTCGACCAGCTGACCCTGAGCTCTGGGGAGCCTTGCCCGTGTCTCAGGTTGACAAGCTGACCCTGAGCTCTGGGGAGCCTAGTGTCCCGGGTCAACCAGCTGACCCTGAGCTCTGGGGAGCCTTGCCCATGTCCCAGGTTGACAAGCTGACCCTGAGCTCTGGGGAGCCTAGCTCGTGTCCCGGGTCGACAAGCTGACCCTGAGCTCTGGGGAGCCTTGCCCATGTCCCAGGTTGACAAGCTGACCCTGAGCTCTGGGGAGCCTAGCCCGTGTCCTGGGTCGACCAGCTGACCCTGAGCTCTGGGGAGCCTTGCCCATGTCCCAGGTTGACAAGCTGACCCTGAGCTCTGGGGAGCCTAGTGTCCCGGGTCAACCAGCTGACCCTGAGCTCTGGGGAGCCTTGCCCATGTCCCAGGTTGACAAGCTGACCCTGAGCTCTGGGGAGCCTAGCTCGTGTCCCGGGTCGACCAGCTGACCCTGAGCTCTGGGGAGCCTTGTCCGTGTCCCAGGTTGACAAGCTGACCCTGAGCTCTGGGGAGCCTAGCCCGTGTCCTGGGTCGACCAGCTGACCCTGAGCTCTGGGGAGCCTCACCTGTGTCCTGGGTTGACAAGCCAAGCTGACCCTAAGCTCTGGGGAGCCTTGCCCATGTCCCAGGTCGACCAGCTGGCCCATTGCCAGGAGTAGCTCTGTCTGGAGGCCTTGGGTTTCTACCAAGCATCTCTGAACAAACTCTCTGGGTAGTCCACTGAACTTGGCCTCCCAGCAGCCTGTGGCTGTAAATGTTTAGTAGCGTCAAAAATATCCCAGATGGCCAATGGAGAAGCTGATCCTCGGCTCCACCCAGAGAGACTCTGAGTGGGCAGGTCCGGCGTGAGACTGGGAGGTCTGCCTTCCAAACAACTGACTTATACTCTGAGTATCTTTATGAAAGTGAATACCGCCTGCTGTAAACAGCTCCCGACTGTCTCAAACTGAGTTTAGGACAGTCCCAAAGTCTCCCTTTAATTTTGAACTGAAGGATGGGGTCCAGTGTCCTTACATGGACTCCGAAAAGGCTAACATGCAGAGTTGAGGGTTTGGAGGAGAGGAGACAGCATGATGGGGGTGGACAAAATCTGGTTTGTGACCTTGGGCGTGAGTGACCCTCACCACAAGTACCAGAGAGCCACTCCCTTGAAACGTAGGACTGTTCTTTGATCCAGAACTGGGTTCAGTAAACAGAGTAAATACAAGCAGGAGGAGAAAATGAGTTCAGAGAAAAGTCCGTCTCCACCAACCTGAGCAGCAGTAGTAATCGGCCACCTTGTGGTAACCATGGCAACAGAGAACACTCTGGAACAGACACAATTAAAGATTGCATCTCCTTAGAAGGAAGCAAACACATAGATTCCCGAATTTTACCTTCCAAAGAATATTATTTCATCGAGTTTTAAAGATTGCATCTCGTTAGAAAGAAGCAAACACATAGATTCCTAAATTTTACCTTTCAAAGAATATTATTTCATCGAGTTCAAAGTCTATACCTTTTATCCAAGAAAAAACCAACTGCAAGTTGGAGGCCGTAGAATGGTCCTCAGAAGCATCTCCAGGCGCCTGCTGCTGTCATGCCACCACGCCCAACAGCGCATATGCGTTAAGTGTCCACTGCAGGCTGATGTGTCTCCGATGGAACGTGTTTGGCGGAAGACTCACTGAGGACCCAACACTTTGTGTTTTGTGTTTGGAACAGAAAACAAATCCAACGGGCTTTCCCGGGGCCGGGTGCCCTTTCCCATCCCTGAGGGCGCTCAGCAGAGATTCTAAGGAGTGAGGAAAGACTTCATTACGGGGCTGAAGGCAGATATTCGGACCGAGGTCCCAGGGAGACCGGCCTTGCAGGGACCCGAGTCCTGCACCTTCCCGCCAACTCCTGACGTCCCTTTCTCATGCACCTTCTCCCCTTTATGCTGTGACACCACTGATCCCTTTAGAATTTCAAAATCACGGCACAGAGGGAGCTCTTGCCGTCAAACTAGCTTGGCTCTCAGAAGCACTGTATTTTGCCGACATGAAAACCAAAACCCAGAGTTTATGACACACTCAGAGCCACACCATCCCTGAAAGGCAAGGCTGCAGCCCCGCCTCCAGACATCCCAGTGGGGTGGTCTCCATGGTGACCTCATGTCCTGAGAAGCCAGCACAGCCCCGTCCCTAAAAACGCCTCAGATACGCTCTCTCACTTCAACTTTGATCATGTGAGTGCTGATGTCATCTCCACTTCATAGAGGGAGAGACCCAGGCTAGGGCTTGTGTGTTTGCACAGGCGTGAGTGACATGGCTGAGAGGCTGTCCCCGGCCTGGGTTGTCTCCAGTCTTTCTCATTCCCGAGGCATTCGAGTCCACGTTCACGGTCCAAACATGTCACCCACCGCCTCAGCCTAATACCAGCACCTATCGCCACTTTGTCCTGTGCGGTAACTTCAATGAATCCAAGTTAGAGGTGCTGCTTCTACCCTCTGAGTATGTATGAAACTGAGAGCTGGGATCAGGGAAAGGACGTTTGCTTCATAGCTCACCTGCCACCAGGGGTATGTGAACATGCCCGCGGAAGCTGGCTGCACTGGCTGGAGGGAATATCTGGATTTTTGGTCGACGAGGGGAGTGATCAGTTTGCAGCGCTGTGGTGGAAACTCATGATCGAGCTATGAGAACCTTCAGCAATGAAGCTGACAGCAGGGAGCCCACGTGCTCCAGGGCTCAGTCCTCTCTTGGTGTGTTTGTTTGTAGATGTGAGTGTTCGGTAACACCCAGAGGTGTGCCTGCTCCTACGTTAGAATCACCAGCCAGCCATGTAGCAAATCAGGCTCTCTGGTGGTGGGACTTGAGCTTTAAAAGGTCCCTGGTAACTCTGAGTGGAGCCAAGTTTGCAAACCAGGCACCTTGGGACAGAAGTTCTCAAATGTCAGCGTGCTCGCTGGGGGCACCCCTGTTAACGTGTCCAGATGGTTTTGTCAAAAGGCAGATGCGAAGCCCCACACACTCGATGATGCTACGGGGTGGACCCAGGAATCTTCATTTTTAGCAGACACACCGGATGATTCCAACGCATGTATGTGGTCCATGGACCACACTGTGAGACGCTCTGCCACGGCAGCGAGCTCTGAGAGCAGCCTCGAGTTGCCATCTGGCAATTCCCGAAGAGCAGAGCGAGCTAATTAGCTCCAGTATTTTTAGCTCAGGGAACAGCTCTGCAGAACTCAGCAGCCCAGTCCAAACAAGGAAGGATTCTTCCATAACTGCTCATTAGAGGACCCTGAGCATATGGCAAATGTACAGTCAGTGTCGACTGAGGAGTTTGCAACGTCAGCCCCGTCGGCTCCATGTGGCATCTGAGTGCCGTCCATTAGCATGCCTCTGCCTTTGCCTCTAGCCCTGCTTTAAGACTTGTATCGGAGGCACAGCATCCTGGGATTCCTCGTGTGTCTTCGGGATTGTCAAACCAGGAGATATATTTAGAGCCGTCTTGTGAAGAGCACAGAATTTCAGTAGATGCAGAACTGCCAAGCAGGCAGGAACCGTCACGATGACGCATGCAGCCGGCAGCTTTTCCCTCTGAATTACCAGGACAGCCTCAAGGCTGCCTTTGTCCTCAAGGAACTTTTCTCCTTTCGACGCTGCCCACAGAATCTTCAGCAACCCATCACCCTTAGCCCATCAGCGGCCAGAGAGAACACCCTCCTCCATCACCGAGCACCGAGGTCCCTGCCTTCATGGACACAGTTTTGTCCTTGCCTGCAGACAGTACATTCCCATCTCATTCCAGTGGACTTCTCCCATCCACCGTGACAAATAAACCCACATGAAATCAAATAAATGTTGTTTTAGGATCACCTGTACTTTTAAGGATGCCCTACGTTTTGAAATCTTTTAAAACTGAGAATTCTCGTGACATTGATGGATGATAATAAAATCTGTTATTCGATCTGAAAATTGAAGCATCACCCCATCATTTTCAAGAGTTCTTTTTGTCTCAAGGATACAAATTTGTGTACAATTGAGTTCAGGATACTGGATTTTTTGTTTGCATCTACTTTACCCCCTAATCCGCAAAGCTATATCCTAGTAACTATAGCCTGATTTGGGAGACTGAGAATGGGTCCCTCATATGTTCCTAGGATTATTGGGACATTGCTAGGTCATTAGAAGTTCATGTAGCCGCACTTACGTAAAACCATCGATTCCAGGGCTTGTTCAACATTTGTTTCAGTATGCGCTTTGTAAGCCTTTATTCTCCCTCTTCTGACTTGATGGAAAACGGTCTTTCCAGCCTCTTGGCCTCCTGCTCTGTGTTCACTTAACCTACGAGTCATGGCCCTGCTCGGCCCCAGCACCGTCTCCACTGCCCTTAAGCTGGACACACAACACCTGCCAACAAACAGCGCCGTCTGACTGTGGCATGTGATGTCAGCCCGAGGCTGGGGAAGAGGCAGGCGCTGTGCACCTTAAGGAGCTGGCGTGCACAGACGGTGCCTCAGCAGCCTGGTTGCTTCGTGAGTCCTTCTTGGAGACGTGCTCAACACAGTTCCCCTCCCTCCTCCTCTGTCTGTTTTCAGACTCCTTCCCCAGGTCCTCGTTGGATTTCTCACGCCTTCCCCTGGTTAAACTGAGGATGTAATTTCCCATTCTCCCATCAGTAGGATCGCTCACGAGGCAACAGTAATGGGGGAAATCATGTATCCTGGTTTGTCTTGAACGGACGGCTCCAGACAAGCAGTCTGTGCCTGTCTCTCCAATGTTGATTACCGATCAGTCCACTTTCTCTGTGCCTGTTTGGGTGGCAAATTATATGGTCACAGTGGCATGATGTTTGGTAATTCCAGATCAAGAAGACATCAGAGAGGCTGCTGAGGAGGGTGATCTTCCAGACCTTGTTATCTGGAAGCGTGGGGAGGACCGTGGTGGCGCCCGAGTACCCCTGGTGTGTGTGTGTGTGTGTGTGTGTGTGTGTGTGTGTGTGTGTGTGTGTGTGTGTGTGTGTGTGTGTGTGTGTGTGTGTGTGTGTGGTGTCCAGCTGAACCCAACCCACTGTGATGCGAGCCCCAGCCTGTCGCTCACCCGGGATGAATCTTCCAGAAAGAGACAGCCAAGGGGACGGAAAACAAGCTGGAGTGAGAGCATGATATGTGGCCTCTGCCAGAATCCCCCCTCTTCCTACTCTCGGTGTCCACGTGGCCAGGGGCTGCCTGTGTGTCAGAGGCGTTGACCGTCTCCTTTGCAACTGGAAAATGAAAGCAAAGGCCTCTGAGAATAAGCGAAGGAGAGGCTGAGAATGGGTGAGGGGAGGGTCTCAAGAAACAAATACCAGCCGTCTCAGAAGTGGAGTGGGGTGGGAGAGTGGGGGGGGGAAGCGCAGACACAACCTCCCACAGAGCCTCGTAAGATGCGCACAGGAAACAGTGATGTGAGTGAGAATGAAACCCTCAAAGATGGTCTTGAAAATGAGAGAGCAGAGCGCACTGGAGCCAAGCTTTGCGGGTAGAAAGTGCCACACGAAGCATGCCAGTGCAGATGGCACATCGGCTGGGGTCTCTGAGCAAGAGGGTGCTCAGCCCATTTCTACCCACTGGGTTCCAGAATCTCCTCCAGTCACCAGCGGCCCGGTTTATCATCTGTCTTACCCACAAAGGCTTTGTTTCAAGGGACCCTGTGGGTTAAGAGCTGTCGGCATGAAGTTGAATCCACCTTGGATGCGGCATGATGGGTTTCGGAGGTGGGAGCGCAGTTGTCCGGCGTAGTGAAGCCTCCATCGGGTGTGACTGGGACGAGCACCCCCGGGACCCGGCGATTCGTCCTCTGGCACTCAGTTCCGGGCGGCGCTAAGCCTCCCCCGTGGACCGCTGTGCCCTAATCCTGTCTTCGCTGAGCTGCGGCTCTGTGCCCATCTCCAGGGAAGCCACAGCCCTCACTTCTCATCCGGCCCCAGCCGACTGATGCCGACTGTGGGCAGGGGAGGGGTGGTTTTGACAACTCGTCAGTGAGTCTGGGCAGGGGGACTCGAGAGGGGAACCGCTGGAGTGCAAGAGGAGGTGAGGGAAGGGGTGTGTCGGGATGCTGGGCAGACGGCAACGTGTTAGTTCCTGACAGAGTCCGGGCCGGGGACGGGCCGGGGCCTGGATCAGGTTCAGAGGGACTAGGAGGGAAGGAGTGAGAGAAACGGCCCCAGGCCCAGACCTCCCTCCGGCGTGTGAGCGCAGAGGGTTCCTGCTGCAGGAGGCGCTCGGACGACAGGTGAGGAGTGTTCGCCTTAGACTTGGATCAGCGGGGCAGAGTAGCCATGCGGTGATGGTGAGCAGGAGATGGAAAACGGAGGACTGGAAATGTCACGTGAGCGTGGGGGGGGGGCGGGGGGAGACGGGCCTGCCGAAAATCAATCATCCATTTAGCATCACGTGACACACGCTATAGAATTAACGAGTAAGGCCGCGAAGGCAGAGGAGGGACCGCCTGGCCTTCTCAACCCTGCCCTTCGGCAGAGGCCTGGCGGGGGACACAGCCGGGCCCGGGTGCACCCTCTTACAAAACGGAGACAGCCGCTGCTGCTTTTTATGTTGTGCTGATAAACTGCTAAGTGAGCCCTGCCTCCATCAGCACCCTTCCCCAGAGGAGAGAACCAGACATTTACGCTCCATCTCCCCGCCCTGACCTTGAAGTGAGTCCGGTGCACTCAGTGTTTGCTGCCACGAGGAACCAGGGGTCAGGGTCCTGAGATACACTCAGAGGGGCAGCAGAGAAGCTGGGGAGCTGCCGTACAAGCAAGTGGTGCGGAAGCAGCTCAGCCTGAAAAGCTGAGCGACCTTCCCCCTCGGTGACCTCCTTCCTCTCCACGTCCCGCTCTGTCCCCAGGACCGCTGGGATTCTGTGAGGTTCCCCGAGGCCTTGACGGCATTGGCTGACAGCCGATCTTGTGCAGGGCGGGAGCTAGTTGCGGCTCTGGCATAGACCTTCTCAGTTCTTTCCTTCCTAACATTGCTCTCTCGAGTGTGGATCTATCGGTATCCTTTCTGGCTGCTAAAGAAGAGGCGGCTTAGGGTGGGAGAAGCTTTCTGACCAGCATGTTACAGTGGCAACAATGTGAAGCCATGTGGGAAAAAAAAGACCCTGACTTCCCGCGTCTGTTTCTTTGACATTATGTGACCTTGGACCAACCAGTTGTGTCTCTGAGCCTCCGTTTCTTTATTTAAAAGAGGAATCGAAGAGAAACTTAACCCAGTCATGGGAGCAGGTGTTGTGAGGGTCACGTTAAAGGATATAGAACATGGTTTGTAAATTCTAAAGACATCCACGATGTCAGGAGGTTTTATTTATTTTTACCTTGCATCTCCACAAGGCTGATCCTACAGGCAGTATATGCAGGCGAGAAGAGACACAAAGGCGAGCAAGGGAAGAGAAAACGCCGTGTCCTCAAGCGAGATCAGGAAAGAGTCAGCAGCACAGAGAGGGCGAAGAAGGAGAAGTCGGCAGCCTGGAAGAGCGGGGACATCGGGCATCGTCTCTTAGTGGCTGCCACACTGAGGACAGGCAGTGATGGAGCCAGGGAGAGGTCAGGGCACGTGGGCGTGTGTCCTTGAAAATCAGGAAGGAAGGAAGGCTCGTGAACTGCTTCCTTCAAATGTCTTCCCAGCACCCTACGACTGATATCATTTGTCTCCAGAAGATGAGCCTAAGACACATGGACATGCTCCTTGAATTGCAATGTCCGAGTGGAGGCACAGGAAATGATTAAAAGGATATTACTCAGCTATTCCTGAATGTCAGAGGTGTTCCTCTCTTGGGTATCTGGGAATGTGACCCGAATCACAGCTGAAAGTTGTGCTATCCATCTCTGAAACTTAAGATCTTTATTTAGAGGCATCCTCAGTTTTAATCCTGTTGTTTTCAGGCTCAGATGTTCTCAGAGTCACTGATATCTGGAGAGCTTTGTGCGTGAAGGACCCAGAGGATGAGACATTCTCTATAAGAAGTTTGATGAATGGGGTTGGTCAAAAAACAAAGCATTAGAGGTTCTTGGGGCTGGATTAACACCCAGAGCAGGACTAGATGTTTGGACAGACTACAGGTTTGAGGGGAAACCTACTCTCTTAAATTTTATGGACTTCCCTGATGGTTCAGAGGTAAAGAATGGGCCTGCAATGCAGGAGACCCAAGTTCTCTCCCTGGGTGAGAGACATTCCCTGGAGAAGGAAATGGCAACCCACTCCAGTATTCGTGCCTCCAGAATCCAACGGACAGAGGAACATGGTGGGCTACAGTCCATAGCGTTGCAAAAGGGTTGGACATGCCTGCATGACTGAGCATACACCCTTGAATTTAGAAAGTCTGGTGGGAAAACAGTGACTCCTGGAGGAAAGGAGTACTGATACAAGTACTGAATATGGACTGGGCTCTTCAGGAACCTTTCCATCATCATCAACCTCTACATCAGGACTTGAGATTCACAGAGACCAGGCCAGATGTTCTGGCACGATGCCGAGTCACTGGGGGTAGAGCCCAATAAAAGACATGAGTGAAACAGGAGATTAAGAGTCGAGCAGAGACCGACTCTGTCACGAGATGGGATTACTCCAGAATCTAGGAGAGGAAGCAGTGTGGACTCTGCGTGCAGGGGGACATCACCAACTGTGTCACTGTCAGGGGCTTGTCAGACGTGACGCCCTAAGGCTTGAGCGCCCAGATCCAGGCTTCAGTGCTTGCACGGTTAAACGTAGGCACGAGACAGGACAGAGGCGGGGAGGGCAGGGGTGCAGTCCCCCCAGGACCCGAGGGGCTTTATGAACAGGAGGGGGAGGTAGAGTCCCCGGGCTCGGTGTCACCACGGCATTCTCCTGCCACCCCTGCAAACTCTGCTTCCACACTGTTACTACCAGGGGCCTGGAAGCCCTGCCAGTCTAGCGTTCGTCACCAGCAGCCAGCATCATTGCGCTGAGATGGAGTTCTTTGTCACGTGCACTTGTCAACGCTGTCCTCCCGCGTGGAGGAAATGAGAACAGGCCTGTTGGCGCTTACTCCCGGGGCTGTGTGAAACCGAGAATCAGCCCTCCGGCTGCCCTCGGGCTTCTCTCTTCTGGCCAGACCACTTGCCCCAGGCGTCCCTCACCCGGCTCTCTGTCCGACTCCCGCTGACCTGAGCATCTTCTCTAGAGCATCTCCGCCCGTGGGTCTCACTCCTCAAAAGACCGAGAACCCTCAGCTGGGCCCGTTTCTCCAAATACTAAGTGAAAGGGTTTCTGGGCAGGATATTCATCATTTCTTCCCAGCAAGACCCTACGAACTGGTTAGCTCTTGTCTCATCACATACTGGAGATGCGTTCACTTGTTTTCATTACTCAGAGAAGGATCTGGATGGACTGTTCGGGGAGCCTTTGGCAGGCCCTGAAGCCCCCTCTGGGTCATGAGCCGTTCCACAGAGCGGGTCTTCGAGGGCTTGGAGGAACGGCAGCTGCTCTGTGAGGGTTGATCCTGACCCTGGTCTAACCGTGTGGATGGAGGGTGTCCACAACCAGGAGGGCAGGTTGTTCAGAAGAACATGTCGGGACCGAGTCTTAGGAATACACCACGTGAGTGTGGAGACTCGTGACGTGGTTTTGAAAAAACAGTCTTAGGAACACACCACGTGAGTGTGGAGACTCGTGATGTGGTTTTGAAAAAACAGAGGGTAGGTTTCCTCGCCTCACTTCTCCCCACTGATGGAGGGGGCACCAGGGCTCCAGGCTTAATTATCTGGCCTTTGCTGCTTTCCTGAAAGGTTGTCGGGGACACATGGAGGCCATGGAAGGTGCTGGGTGTGTCTGGTGCCTTGGTCCTGACTATCACAAGTGTCCAGACTCATCAACTCAAACAAATCACATACGTGCAGTGCCTTTTTTGTAACTTTTAAAATTAATTCATGTGGCTTCATCGGTCTCAGCTGTGTGGGATCATCGGTCTCAGCTGTGTGGGATCATTTTACTGCAGCACACAGACTCTCTAGCCGTGGCATGGGCTCAGTAGCTGTGGTGCTTGGACTCAGTAGCTGTGGTGCTTGGGCTCAGAAGCTATGGTGCTTGGACTCAGTAGTTGTGGTGCTTGGACTCAGTAGCTGTGGTGCTTGGGCTCAGAAGCTATGGTGCTTGGGCTCAGTAGCTGTGGTGCTTGGACTCAGTAGCTGTGGTGCTTGGGCTCAGAAGCTATGGTGCTTGGGCTCAGTAGTTGTGGTGCTTGGACTCAGTTGCTGGAAGGCATGTGTGATCTTAGTTCCCCGACCAGGGATCCAACCCCAGTCCCCTGCACTCCAAGGCGGATTCTTAAGCACTGAACGACCAGGGAAGTCACCTACGTGCAGTATTTGACGTGTAAGTTACTCCTCCATAAAGCTGTTCTCAAAAAGGTTTTGAGGGAACAGCTACAGAATGTCACAGGATCACGAACAGTGCGCGAGAATCCGTCATGGTCCAGGGGACGTCGGCTTGGGTTTGGGAGGCAGGTTGCTTGCTTTCTCCTGGGGCTGGCTGTGTGTTAATTCTCAGGAGAACTGTATTGCCAGCTGGAAGCTAATGAAATTCCTTCTCTTTTGGTAACAGAACCTTCAAAACTGTGAGGAGATAGACCCTCTGGGTAAATGCTTTATTTTCTCCAGTTTTAAAACCAAGACATCTTACCTTTTCCAGCTACTTTTTTTTAGCGTTTTTATCTTTTCCCTTCAGATTTCTATTTTTTTTTTCACTCATCAGCATGCATCTTGTATGGATAATTTTCTTTCTTCTTCTTTTTTACCATCTGGTTTCCAAATCTCACGTTCTTTCCCTGCCCAGTCTGACTTTTTCCTGTGTTAAGCTTTCCCGATACTTTTAGCTTCTATTCACTTCACATTCCTGTATCTTATTTCTTTAACCATGTGTTATTCCGTCCATGGCGCCCTTGGTTATAGCTTGGGAGAATCTTACCCCGAGCTCATCTGTACCCTCTAATATGTTTAATTTCCTCGATAAATAGAAGGAAAAGTAAAAGTGTTAGTCGCTCAGTCGTGTTTCACTCGTGTTTTGACCCCATGGACTGTAGCTTGCCAGGCTCCTCTGTCCATGGGATTTCCCAGGCAGGAATACTGGAGTGGGTTGCCATTTCCTCCTCCAGGGGATCTTCCCAACCCAGGGATCTAACCTGAGTCTCCTGCATTGCAGGCAGATTCTTTGCCAGCTGAGCTAGTAGCAAAGCCCGTAAGTAAATAGATGTAGGATCAGACAAGAAAGGGGAATCATGTCCCCTGGAGCCAGCTGCCTAAGAATGCACACATCCATTCCAGGGCGGACCTCACAGCAGCCCTCCAGCCTCTGCCTGAATCCCATCAGTGCTGGGGAGCTCACCCCTTCAGGGGACCATCCACCTCATTATTGAAACACTTGTTGTTCAGTCACTAAGTCGTATCCGACTCTTTGTGACCCCATGGACTGCAGCACACCAGGCTTCCCTGTCCTTCACTGTCACCCGGAGTTTGCTCAAATTCATGTCCACTGAGTCCGTGATGCCATCCAGCCATCTCATCCTCTGTCATCCCCTTCTCCTCCTGCCTTCAGTCTGAATGGAGAGGTGGTGCTGACCAGCAGCCAGTCCAGAGGGCAACAATCTCAGTTGTTTTCCTGTCTCTCCCACCCCTTGGAAGAGGTCAGCTCCTACCTTGCCATTCTCTGTGGAATTCCTGTTTTCCTACAGCCCAAAAGAGTGGAAAAAAAAATAATTTTGTGGATTCTATACAGTGCTAGTAGCTAGACTATATAGTTCTTCAAATTTAAACACGAGCATTCTTGATTCTTTTCTCATGGCTTAAATTTCCTAAGCAAATACTCACAGCTGTTACTTCTCAGGCTCAGAAGTTAAGTAATTTGTCTGAGTTCACCCATCAAATGAAGAGCAGTCTGGGAATTGAACATATGTCTTAGTATAAAACTGTGTTGTAATTATAGTGGATACACAGGAGTGGCTGCATCCTACTCCAAAACTATTCCAAACCACCACAGCCACCCTACTGCTTCCGACTCCTGTGTTGTGAAGAAGGACTTCTCCAGGCCTTGGGGAGGAGGGGAGTTGTGGCCCGAGGCTGGCAGGTCACCTGGAAGGTCATTGTGATCACTCAGGCATCAAACTAGGGCAGTGTTACTGAGGGTGGAGATTGTGCTGTGAATTTAAGGTTCATTCCAAAGTCACAGTCCAGTGAAATTTGGAAACCAGTAGTACCTGGACAGTAGGAAAGGAGGAAGGAATAGGAATGGTTGGAGCTGATTCCAAGATGCTTCTACTGAGAGACCAGATACATGCAAGAACATAAAAGGGAATTCTTTAGGGGACTTCCCTGGCAGTCCAGTGGCTAAGACTCCACACTTCCAATGCAGGAGGCCCAGGTTCAATCCCTGGAGGGGGAACTAAGATCCACGTGCTGCACAGTGCGGCTTAAAAAAAAAAGACTTTTAGGAGGAGAAGAATTTATTTGGTTTTCAAAATATTGAATGTGGTATGACAGTTTGGAGCAAAAACATGCCGAAAGGCCCAACATAAGCAAAAACATGAGCTTAGAAGTCAGCAAGTAGATCAAGCATGAAAATATGAACTCAGGAAGACGTCACATAAGGAAGCAATGTCCTTCCAGACCAAGAGTGCAGACCAATGAGGGGAACCTGCGTGGGTGGCAGGTTGGTGCCTGCATCCGTTCAAGGGGTCTGCAGAGCAGAAAGGACAGGCAGGGAGGAGACCAAGGCCGGTGACCTGCCTGGGAACGAAGAAGGGAGAAGGATTCCTGTGACCTTTCTCACGCACTGCAGAGTGAGCCAGTGGGCTGGAAAATAAGAAGACGCTGTCATGCACGGCAGTGGGACAGACACGCAGAGGTGGCACTTTGAGAACGTCGGGAGGATGAGCCAGTGGGCTTGAAGTGATGGAAAGTGATGCAGTGCAGACTTTCCTTATAAAGTACCGTGCTAGTTAAAGAGAAGGAATTGGGGGGGGAGGGAAATGCCCAAGGATTTTTTTCATGTGGAAGATTTTAATTCAACAGATCGGAGAGACAAAACCATGGAGAGGGAGTGACGAAAAATGTGTGTGTGTGTGTGTGTGTGTGTGTGTGTGTGTGTGTGCACTCAGTCGTGACCAACTCTCTGCGACCCTGTGGACTGTACCTGCCAGGCTCCTCTGTCCTTGGGATTCTCCAGACAAGATCACTGGAGTGGGTTGCCATACCCTCCTCCAGGGGATCTTCTCCAACCAAGGGATCGAACCCACGTCTCTTGAGTTTCCTGCATCGGCAGGCGGGTTCTTTACCATGAGAGCCACCTGGGAAGCCCGATGAAAAATATAAGGTGGGGTAATCTGTGGTAGAAGAGTTGATAATCAAGTGTAACAGGAAGCGGAAGGGAATGGGGTCAAGGTCTCAGGAGTTAGTCTTAGAGAAGAACACGGTAGCTTCTTTCAGTAGGAGAGGCAGGATGGACAGGGGTCTGAAGCAGGGCACTTGCCTTAGGGATGGGTGGGTGATGGATTTGAGAAGGACTTGAGAAATTATTTCAGCACCATTTGGGGATATATGGAATTGAGCCAGAGAAGCAAGGAGGCAAAGAACGGAGTTCGGAAAAACTAGGTTTTCAGCTCAGTTTACTGAGGGGATGAGGGAGCCACCAACCAGGATAGGAAATACGAAAGGAAAACGAGGTTTTAAGGGTTGTTGAAGAGTTTCTTTCAGAGAATATTGAGTCTGGGGTGCCTGTGAACCTAAGGTGGAGAAAGAAGTCATTGGGGAGTCTGATACACTGGCCTACCGTTGAGGAAACAGGCCCATGAAATTAATATTCAGGTAATCATGGTTTAAGACTGCAAGAGGGGGAGATTTCAGAGAGGAAGAGGGCATAAAGTGAGGCCGTGTCAGTGTACCTGGTGAGGCTGCGGCAGGAAAGACCAGAGGAAATCAAAGTCTGCGTCTCTCAGAGAGTGCTGTGGGAGAGGGTAAGAAAGCAAGCTGTGCACAGAGTGATGTCTCAGGAGTATCAAAGTGGAAGTGAAAGTCGCTCAGTCATGTCCAGTTCTTTGCGACCCCTTGAACTATACAATCCATGGGATTCTCCAGGCCAGAATACTGGAGTGGGTCGTCATTCCCTTCTCCGGGAGATCGCCCCAACCCAGGGATCGAACCTGAGTCTCTCGCATTGTAGGTGAATTCTTTACCAGCTGAGCCACCAGGGAGGCCCTCAGATTTCTTAGATGCAGACCAAATATGAACCTAGCCCAAGACAAACATTGGGTTATTTTTCCAAATTATTGAATGCCAATGTCAACTATATTGTATGATATATTAAAAAAAAGAAACAATATAATGAGATTTTTTTTCCATCTTGTGAATGGTATTTTGGGTAACAGATTTTCATGCATTTATTTTCCAAGGGAAATTTGATGGTGTGGGAAGAAACCTTATATTCATGAACTTCTAAAAGTTCACTCACAATGCAGTCTTACTAACTTCCAGCTCTTTGCACTTTTTTCCATGATCAGAAGTATTTAGAGTCTGTTTTAAAGAAAGATGCATAAATACAAGAGATAGAGTCCACACACACACACACACAAACACACACACACATACACAAACAAAAGGCTTTTATCTCAAATTCTTTCAGAGATGTAACTTTTTTTCAATGTCTTTTCAAGAGAAGGCATTGTGCAGATGAAAGCACTTGAAATTTGTCCTCTTCCAAAGTTTTCTTTGTGACTGTGGTTCTTTTGGCTCCAGGTTGAGGGAATATTTTGCAGAGGAGAATGTTTGATTTGCTTGTTTCATCTCGGAGCGTTGAGAAAATCACCTCGTCTTCCTCCTACTTCCCCGTTTTCTAAGAGTAGCTCTTGAGTCGTAATTGCAGTTTCACGCTGAAGGCTTCTCATTTGCATCCACGGTTTACCCTGGAATGCTGCTTTTACGTACATACTTGGCACAGAGGTACTCCAGCGTCCTCAGGTTTTATCCGTCTCTACTTCTTGACTCTCTTTCATCTTGTTTGACTCTTTCTAATTAGCGGTTTCATTTTCTAGCTATTCTGCTACACTTCCCATCCATATAGGCTTGTTTTTTTCCTTGCTGCCTGACAGAACAGACGCAGAATTGTAAATGGATAGCTCTCTCGTTGTTTTATTCTGTTATCCTTACTAGGTTATTTTAGTTTTGTCTTCCTTTTTCTCTTTGGTCCCACTCAGAAGATAACCACAGAGTTGAATTTCAGGGTCATTTGCAGGTATGTTTAAAGAGGTGTGAAGATGTAAGTCTAGGGGTTTGGGAATGTCATAACCAGAGAATGAACTGAAGTCACTGTTTCCAGATGGGTCAAATAAATAGGGCTTCGACCAAGCAAGACAGTGCGTGTCCTTACTTTGCATATGTGTTATGGCTGTTGGTATCCTGGATTTTTCAGTTGACAGCAACCAACTTGGACTTGTAACTTGAGAATTAAGAGCTGTACCCTTTGTTCAGGCAATTTCCAGTATGTGCTTAGAGAGAAACGGATCTCAAGTATTATGGGTTTGATTCAGTTTTCCTATCCAAAAGATAGGATAATAATACCTAGCCCATGCAGATTGAACGCATTCACGTATGCTGAGGAGCTGGCCTACTGCCTGCTGCATAGAATGTGCCTCAGAAATGCTCCCCACCCTCCCGTCGTGACCACCTCATCCCCTGTGCTGTGGACCATTCTCTACGGTAAACTCAAAGGCTTTTTCCAAATGCTTTGGTCCTTAATGGCCCCCACCCCTCCCCTCTCCTGTACGGACTCTTTGATAGGTAACTTGTCTATTTGTTTGAGAAGTTGCTGAAAGTTTATAGGGAGGGGATACAGAAACTCAAAAGTCTGTCCACTTCTGATTTAACAGTTAAGCTTTATCATCTGGATTTAAACCAGATGTTTTATTTACCAACTGCTGGGTGAGAAGCTATCCGAAACTTAGTGGCTTAAGACAACCAATACTTCCGGCTCATGGTTACTACGGGTCAGTAACTCAGGGCCATCTTAGATCTGAGTGGCCCCAGCTCACGTTCTCTTGCGAGGTTGTTAGTCAGGGCCGTGTCGTCTGCAGGCCTGACTGGGGGCCTTGAAGAATCAGTTTCCAAGCTTCCCGGTGCCTTGCTGGCTTGTGGTCATCTCATGGGGAAGAACCTCGGCTCATCTCCATGCGGTCACTCGAGTGTCTTCGCAATCTGACAGCCATCCTCCCGCAGAGCAAATGACCCGAGAGGGAGCTGGGAGGCCTCAGTACCATTTACAGCCTGTGCTCAGAAGTCTCGGGCCATCATCTCTGACCCCGTCGGGGTCACTGAGTTAGGACCCAGCCCTACTCTCCTCGTGCCTCCATCACTGCTGCCTGCTCCACGCCCCCGGCAGGGCCTCACTTTCCCCTCTCAGCAAACAGAGGTGCCTGCCTGGGGTCACTGTGAACCTGGAGTGAGACACGCAGCGTGAACGGGCACCGCTGGAGAGACGGAACGGCCCAGCGCAGGCGCCGTGACCGTAGAGAAACGGGACGGCCGCCCAGCTCCCGCTCCCGTCTCCGTTCCCAGAGGCAGCCTCTGTCCAAGCTCCCGGACCTCCGAGGGGCTCTCTGAGCGCCAGTCTGCTCAGGACACGGGGCCTGGGACCGCGGCCCCGCCTTCTTCTCCTGGGGGAGCGGCGCTGCAGCGCTTCAGAACAGCAGCTCGGCCCTGGCGGGGCGGGGTCCTGCTCAGATTGCTACGGGGGCGCGTGGTGGTCTTCGTCACGACTTCGCTCCTCCAGAGCTGTTTCTTCACACCTGGACCAGAGCTTCAACTAGTCCCCTAGCTGGATGGCCGTCTCCTGCCCTTGAGCACACCATCCCAGGGTCTAGTGCAGGAGTCCTGGGGTCACTGGAAGCGAAACTTCTTTAGCATTAAGTGCTGTTTTTTATTTTTATATCTGGGTCCTTTTTTCGCCAAATGGCTGTGATCCCCACGAGGTTAATCTGGGGGCCCAGGCCAGGTGTGGAGCTGGGGTGTTAGCAGGCCCTCCCCCGCTTTCCTTTGCAGGCTCACGTCTGTCCTCAGCCCAAGTGTGTCCATACCGCACGCACCCGGCGGTAGCTCTGTCTTCCTTGGCCTGCATGTCCCTCACCCGTTATCTTTAGAAAGCTGGTTTTAAAATGCTAGTCAGGGTGGGAGGCGGGGGTTCATGTTTGGGATCGCATGTACACCCATGGTGGATTCATGTCAATGTATGGCAAAACCAATACAGTGTTATAAAGTAAAATAAAGTAAAAATAAAAAGTTAAAAAAAATGCTAGTCAGCGAGCGCTGGCCCACACAGGGCACCAACACTCAGAAGTTTCCAGAGGAAGGGAAGTGAAATACGGCTCTCACTTCATCCCTGCAGGGTAACCAACACATCACATTCCACACCCCCAGAGGGTCTCTCTCCAGAAAGCTCAAGAGGACAGAGGCCACGTTCTCCCTTCTTTGGGGGTGACCACTGCATTTATGGGTTGGGGAATAATCTCCTGGCTCAAGAGTTGAAGAGGGACATCTGAGACCTGTTGCTGTTGTTGCCTTACTTTTGAAAGCCGCGTTCCCCTTGCAATGAGCTCTTAATTTACTGGCCACTCTCTGAAACTAAAGCACGCGCATCAAATTGTCCAGGAGACAGGAGTTTGCCCAGGTCAGCCTATCTTGGCTCTGGTATTACAGCTCACCGAGGGTACAGAGTGGACTCTGCCAGAGATTTCAGGGACCTCCCGCCGGGCCGGGGTCTCCCCATCTCTGGTCCAGCTGGCTGTCAGGAAGCCTCCGATGAGCACCGTCCACGTTAGTTCTGTGCTACATTAGTTGAGCTGGAAATCTCTGCCCCGATTTAGTCACAAACCAGGTAGTTATGGAAATAGTACCAAGCCTCTGGCTACCCAGTAAACCACATGCAAATGGTGGAAATAAGACTGACATGCAACGCAAATTTACTTCCTGAGTAAATAAAAGATTTGGCTGCCTGGTCTCCTGACTACGTGCGTTTGGTCCAGGCTTGTTTATTAGGATTCACAGTGATTTGAAAAATATAATCACAACCATGATCTCAATGCTTGTTTTTTTTTGTTTCTTGTTTTTTGTGTGTCTGTTTCAGATATATCAACACTCCTATACTGGATATTATGTCCTGAGCAAAATCCCTCATGGGTAAGATGGTTCTTTCATTTTCTTCTAATGAGAGCTCTGCAGAATAGAGTGGGGTGGAGCGCTGACTAGTTGCTTAATTCCTAGGTCAGGAGGTGTGGCACCTTAGCTTTTGACAGTGAAGTGTCCTGATGCTGTGGGAACCTCTGGGGTGCCCCCAGGCCCTGGGGTGGGGGTGGGGGTGTCAGTGAGTCCAGCTCCTCGCCCGTTAGTGAAGCCCCCTTCCCAGAGCAGCTGCCCCAGCTCCTGCTCTGGTGCCCAGGTTCCAGATCCTGCAGGGTAAGATGCTGCCCCGGCCCCCAATCACCGACCCCCCCACCCCTATGATTTGTAATCACCTGCAGTCCCCCCAGGGCATGGTGATTCACCTTCTGACTCCAGGAGGGTTCCCGGTTTATAAACACAATAGAAAGGGCAGCACCCCAAGCGCCTCTGGTTTCTCAAAACGGGAAGATTTGGGACCCGGAAGTGTGAGTGGAAAGGAAAAGACGTGAGTGCGTGATTTGGCAGAGTTTTCAGCTCTGGGTCTACACAACGGGGTGTGTGATCAGGGGCTCGTCTTTGGAATCCAGAGGTGTTGATTCGAGGTTAAAGTTGGATGAAGCCATTTGTTGAGGTGGCGCACGGAAAACCTGTTGCAGAAGAAGGGGAGTGAGGCAAGGACGGTGTTTCCTTGCTTCCGTTCCTGTTTTTCCTTTCTTCCCCCTCCTCCCTCCCGTCCTCCACCCCCTACGGTGCCCCTCCCCACACCCCGACGCCGCTCTCCTTCCGGTCCTCTTCTCTGCCTTCCACAGTTTCTCTCACTTTTTTTTGACAAGGTGAGGTGCTCAGGAAATGTTCAAAGACATTGGGTTGTGCTGCTGGCGATATAGTGCGCTTTCCCGTGATGACTTAGGGGGAGGCATCCTAGTTTTCCTAAGCAAATGCAAACAAACAGCAGGAGTTGATTTAAAAAACATTGCTCTGTAGGAGAGCACTGATCACAGAATGGGTGTTTCCCGGCTAAGGTGGGTAGAATGTGGGCATATCCTTGGAAAACAAGCGTGGGGAAAATAGCTTCATTCTGGACTTCAGATAAATAAAGGATGCGTGTCAATAGGCGGCAAAATGTGATTAGTCGCTTCTGTTAGGCTGTTAGAAAACTCAAGCCCCGAGAAACTAAAGCTGACCCCCTGTCGTGAAAATGAAGTATCCATGGGCATGTTTTATGTAAAGCATAGTTCAGATAGAAACTCAAATGCCTTTCACAGAGGAGGGAGTATTCTATTATTTTTCAAGCAGATAGGCACTTCAAAGGTCACGGCCAGCAGGGGTATAATTATGCCTTGAGATTTATCTACCTCTTCTGGGAGCAATAGAATTTATCCTAGATGGAGGATTAATTTGTAGAGCTCAAAACTCTAAAAGCCTTTTGTGCTTGACACACGGTGTACATGTTTTACTGCATCAGTTAGCATTTAGGAGAAATATGTTCTCCTGGCACGAGCGCTTGCCAGACGGACTGCAAACCTGAGGACAAGGTGGTCTGTGCTGAAGGCTTGGCTTCAGTGCTCACGATGAGGGTGATAATCCCCCCATAGGGGATGTCAGCAGAGTGAGCTGCTTTCCGTGTTTTTCGACAACCACGGTAATCAGCACTGCCTTCGCGTATTGGTTGAGTCTCATGCGTGTTCACCCTAGCACGTCGCTCTTGCAAGGGAATCGTCCTTCTCCTCTGCCCTGCCTTCTCATGGCTGGTGTCCAGGAGGCCTGGACTCCAACACACTGGGCTCACCGTCCACCTCAAACAGTCCCCTTGGGTGTTACCCTGCAGCTGTGAAATCAGACTCTTCACCGTGCTGATTCACTGCTTCCCTAAGCGTTACCGAACCAAACGTGGACTTGTGTGCCCGAGTGCGGTACAGCCGATCTGCTGACGCCAGCTTGTGGTGAAGGAACGCGCACACTGATTGCAGGCGCCAAGCAAGGAGTTCAGACAGCTGGTGCTTAACAGGCCCAGACTCCCTGAAGGCTCCAGGGAAAGGTTTCTACAGTCAGGGTGAGGGAGGGGATTGTGGGTTATGCGGCCGGCTCGTGGACAGCCTTCTGACTGACCGTGGTGAGGTAAGTAAGCGTCAGCGTGCCCTTTTGGTTCCAACTGGCCTGGGGTCTCCGTGCTTCTGTGCAGCTTACCGTTCACTTCTCCCAGCTGGCGGGGGCGTCAGTATCTGCGAGACAGCCCAGAGGGCGTGGCTCAGAATGCGATCCATAGCCCTGGGGGAGGAGCGAAGGGTCCTTGACTTTGGTTCATGGCTAAACTATGGTTATGTTGCCTTGTTTGGCTTTTTCTCTTTGTTTTTGCATCTTCTCACTTCTCTGATTAAATTTCCTCTTGGGAACTTGAGGGAAACCTAGGTAAGCTATGGTTTTTCTCCAGACAAGAGGCAGATGGAGAACGCGGGCTGGGGAGGGGTCTCCTCCAGGAAGGCCCCACAGGGCCCTGCTCAGCTACATAAGGACTTTCATAGGATTGAAAGATGTAGCAGTATGCTTGCTGCACTCACGGGAGACAGCCTCTGGTGGTTGAGGACGTCTATGATTCATCTCATCATCAGGTAAACTGAGGCATCTACAAAAATGGCGTTCACTGTTTGACCACCCAACTCCTCCTCCTCATCATAAGATCATTTTGTTATTGTTCAGTCACTAAGTCGTGTGCCACTCTTTGCCTGTTTGTGACCCCATGGACTGCAGCACACCAGACTTCCCTGTCCTTCACTATCTCCCGGAGCGTGTTCAAACTCATGTCTATCAGTGATGCCATCCAACCATCTCACCCGCCGTCGTCCCCTTCTCTTCCTGCCTTCAATCTTCCCAGCATCAGTATATTTTCCAGTCAATCAGTTCTTCGCATCAGGTGGCCAAAGTGTTGGAGCTTCAGCTTCAGCACCAGTCCTTCCAGTGAATGTTCAGGGTTGATTTCCTTTAGGATTGACTGGTCATTTATGAACAATAAATAAATGAGTTTCGAGTATCATCAAAGTCTTCTTTGTATTAATGACACAGTGGATTTCCAAACTGGGTGAGCCTTTAGACCTTGAGCTTATGCAGCTTCAGTGTCCAAGAGAGCCTTGTTGAGCTCAGTCAGTTGTACCAGGGCCCTGCCTGGTGGCCGGGCAAGAGCACAGCCCTATAGGTGGGCTTGGGGTGGTGAGGAAAGCACAGTTGTCTCTTTAAATAGAAACGTCTCTATGAAAACATTTAAATTAGCATTTACTCCTAGGGCAAACACCCTATGGGAGCACCTCTTGAGATTTCTGGAGACACAGACGCGTATCTTTTTCTCCCTTTTTCTCACCTCTCCTCTCATCCCTCTCTCCCTGCAGTCTCTCACTTCCAGCCCGAGGCCATTTGATCTGCAGGATGGGATTACCTGGCATTTATAGCATAGATTTTCTCCCTTAGCTTCAGGCTTTCCGAACAATCACAGAGATGAACCGAATTAATTTTTCAGTGCCCTCTAAACTCTGGCTTCCTTCCCTTTTGCTAGTGATGGAAGAATCTGGGGTGGGTGAACCCTCTTTTCTGTCTCGCCCACGAGGGAGGAGGAGGCCTCCCTGACCCGTGCTTAACCCCCTCCATCCCCAGCTCTGACCTCCGCAGCTGGAGCCTGGGGTAGGCCCCAGGGCACACGCAATAGCTCGAGTCATAATGAGAACCCCGAGCCTGCTGAATTTTCATCTGATCAAAGATCTGGAGCCTCATGGTAGGGGTGTTTGACTTTCACATACTAAATTTTCAAAAGTTGTGTTCTCAAAGGACATGTGTCTTTTACACAGATTTGTTTAGTAAGCCAGCATTAGAGCTAGTTAATGTTTAATTTAGAGTGTTTTACTGAGTGTTTATATCGAAACTGCAGCAAAGTAAAGCGACACTTCATGACAGAGATTGATAGAAATGGTAGCCAGCTAAATGTTCTCTGATAAGGGTCCATCCTGTGTTTTCATAGCAGTTTTTGGTAGATTTGTTGTTTCTTGGAGTTTTCCTGACGTGAGTTTTTTCTTGGGTTAGTTTTCCCTTCGACTTGAGTGATTTTCTTTAAAAAATTATATTCCTATATAATTTGCAGTTTTTCATATCTATTAGGATCATTCTGGAAATCATATGGGCTGGAGAAACTCAATTCTTCCATAACAGACATCACTTTTAAGAAAAATTGGGCATGCCCCTCAATTAGATAGCATTGGCATTTTGGAGTTTGGCAAACAGAGCAATGATAGAGCAGAAATTGAGAAGTGTGTGAAGCTACTTTCGTGTACGTGTCAGGCCGTCTTCTGTAGATACTGTTGCCCTAACCTTGCTTATCTACCTTTACCAAACAAACCATACAAAATTGTATTCCTTTGGAATATTACAATATGACAATGGCCTCCTCCTCCCTCGTGAGAGAGACAGAAAAGAGGGTTCACCCACCCCAGATTCTTCCATCACTGGCAAAAGGGAAGGAAGCCAGAGTTTAGAGGGCACTGAAAAATTAATTATACAATATTATGAAGTCACATCTGTGAAAATAATGAACTGAGACGTAGATTCCTTCTTCCTAGGGTTACTCTCTAACTTTACAGGCTGGGACACAGAAGAGCATTCTATTCATTTAGAAAATAGATGCCTAGGTTGAGAATACACCGCCATGCCCAGCACCTTGCTGACCTCGTGACGCGGGAGTTAGAGACTGAAGCCCTGGGGTCACATAGACCTGAACACGAGTCCCATTTGGCAGCTGACTCTGTATGACCTCAGGAGTCACTGTGCTTCTGTGGAGCTTCGTGTCCACGCTCTTATAAAGGTGTTAACAACAGTGCCTGCTTCATAGGCGCCCGATAAGAGTTAAGGGGAATGATGCATGTGCAGTGCACAGCAGAGAATTTTGCTCCAAGTGACTGCCTGGGAATGTTATTTCTTCACATTTTAATATGTCCCCGATATGTATTTGTAGTCTCATAATTAAATTTTATCAGACTGTACTTTCTAGCCAGCTCAAATCCTTTCTGTTACAAGGAGAGGAATGATATAACCCCTACCATAATAAAATTCCCTTTAAAATTTTTTCAAAGCTAAGAAAGATCTGTTCCATGACGCTCAGTTGATTAAAATGCCCATGTGATTTTAATTTCTCTCTTAAAAGTGATGTCTATGGCCTCAACAATCTACAGTTCTCAGTGCTCAATAAGTTCTTTTTTTAATCTCATCTCAACCTGACTTGCTGCAATTACTTTCTAAGGCTTTCTTGTTTTGCTTCCAGTGGAAGCAGAAAAGATAAGGCAACAGTGAAGTGCTGTATTGAGCAACAAAGCATGGTTTCTCTCCTTAAGGAGTTCAAAAGCGTCTTGAAAAGGAAGGACACAGACGTATCAGTTGAGTTCAGTTCCGTTGCTCAGTCATGTCTGACTCTGCAACCCCATGGATTGCAGCACACCAGGCCTCCCTGTCTATCAGCAGCTCCTGGCATTTACTCAATCTCATGTCCATTGAGTCGGTGATACCATCCAACCATCTCATCCTCTGTCGTCCCCTTATCCTCCCACCTTCAATCTTTCCCAGCATTAGGGTCTTTTCCAATGAGTCGTTTCTTTGCATCAGGTGGCCAAAGTATTGGAGTTTCAGCTTCAGCATCAGTCCTTCCAATGACTATTCAGGACTGATTTCCTTTAGGATGGACTGGTTGGAACTCCTTGCTTATATAACAATATAAAATTAAATGCCTCGAATGGGTATTTTAAACACCGAACACAAAAGAAGAGATGCCATAAAGAATCTCAAAAAGGAAGTCTGGCTTGAGCAGAGCCTTATAGTTGAGTAAGTTTTATTTCGTTTGGTTTAATAGATGGAGACTGAGAGGAGATATTCCAGGTCGGGTGAATCATTAAACGAGCTTGACCTTTTCAGTGAGCCAGCATCTTCCTGGAATTAGTGGGGTGCCAGGCCAGGCTGGAGCAGGGCTGTTCTCCTGGGACTCTGCCTGGGGAAAGACGGGATTGGGTGGGTCTGGGGTGACCCTGGGGTATGGAAGACCTAATCCCCAGCTGAGTGCCATGGGTCTTTACAGGAAGAACACGCTGAACATCAAGCCTAAGAGAGACGCGGTGCAGATGGCAGGCTTAGGTTAATTTTGTGCGTGTGTGTAGAGCGGAGAGCAGGGAAGGGGTGAGTGGGGCTTGGAGTCAGTTAGGGGTCCTGGCGGGGAGCAGGGCAGGCGTGCGGTGCGAGAGGGCTCAGTGGAGAAACCACCCAACTGTGATGGTGGGTGTCTGGTGTCTGCTCTGAAAGTGAAGACAGGTTTCAAGGGTTATGTTCCATGCCCTGCAAATTAAATCTTCGGCAGCCTGTGCCTGTTGTGAATCGAGCCTGATGTGTACGGAGATTCAAGGTAGCAAGTTCATGAGGGCGGCGGTGAGAATCCCCAGCAGTGTCAATGGCCCAACACTGCCTTCTCCAGGACGCTGCCGCTGGACACATTCACTCTGCAGAGCTGCCAGGAGTTGCGTGAACAGGATTGTCTGTATATCTTTAGGAAAGGCCAACATGAGGCTGAAATATAAGAGAAAGAGAGTCCTTAGAGTGGCATTCTACGTGCCTCCAGCAAGGCCTGCAAGACTTCCCAAGCGTCTGCCTGCCAATGCAGGAGATGCAAGTTCGGTCCCTGGGTTGGGAAGATCCCCTGGAGAAAGAAATGGCTGCCCATTCCAGTGTTCTTGCCTGGGAAATCCCATAGACAGAGGAGCTTGGTGGACTACAGTCCGCAGGTTCGCAGAAGGGTCAGACAGGACTTACAGACTAACCTCTCTTAGACAGGGCAGGATGCTACTCTTGATAGCGGCCCAGCGTTTCAGCACTGCGGACAGCTCCGAGGCCTGCGGGGCTGGATCTTGGTTAAGCTGCTTCTCCTGCTCCCTCCCCGCAGTGTCTCCCCCTTCTCTCCCTTCTTCCCCCGAATTACAAGCAGTGAGCAAGCACTATCAAAAGGATGAGCTCTAGGATCAAATCGATGTGGGAATAAATCCCCCGTCAGCTTCTTTACCTGTGTAGTCATGGAAGAGCTACTTTGCTTCTCTGGGCACTATTACTCCATCCATATAATGGAAATAAAATGCCTGACTCATGGGGTTCATGGGAAGGTTATGGAGTTCTGTAGGATACTGAAATGGTGCGTGTACGTGCCTGCTTCGGTGTGCAGAGAGTCCTCCAGGCTTCCTTCGTGGGGGAACCAAGGCCTCCCATTACGCAGCCAAATCTAATTAATCACTCTCCCCACAATTTCCCTACCTCTGGACAGAAAGTAAATTTCATACTCCATGCCAGCTCTGATCAATTCTAATGGCTTCCTGGAGCTCTGAGTTTAAAGCTGTGCCTGTGCTCTCTGGGGGAGGATGCTGTGATCCATGAGTCTCGCCCACAGTGAGGGGGGTGGGGTGGGAGAAGGATGCCCGCGATGCCTTCCGGGTGCAGGAAGCAGTCTTCCCTGAAGGACCACTTCAGTGATGTGCTGCCGCTGCACGCAGACAGAAGGTGGTCCCGTCTTCACTCGCTCTATTCTTTACCCCATCCCCACAACACGGACGCCAGAAACGTAGGTGCCACCGACCGTGTGTCTTGTGTCCAGATCTTCTGATCCTTCAAACCCTGACGTCACAACCCTCTCCTCTAAAACCGCCTGCAGCCTCCCCGAGCTCCTGGAGTCAGATCACCTCCCATTTCAGGCTGAAATGTATCCTTGCTTTAAATTGCTCTTTTGTTGTCAATATGTAGTTTTTTCTGGACAGCGTGTTTAGAAATGTTTTCATATGCATTTATTGCCTGACCCATTTCTCTCCTGAATTCTTAGATGTCAGAGAGCGGGGTTTGCTGGGAGGAGCTTGGCTGTGTCCCAGATGTCTGTGGCCTGGGTGTGAGAACAGGGATGCCCAAGAATAACCGCCGGAGAAGCTGCCCCTGCAGGTCTGAGCTGTCGGGAGACAAAGCGTCAGCCACAGTCAAAGGGGGCCTGTTTCAACCAATCCTTTCCTTTGAGTCCTTTTCTGCCCTTAAAAAACCGCCCTCCATGTCTAAAGACTTTCAAACAAGCAAACCCATTTGGAAATGAGGTGAGAAGATGGGGGATGTGTCGTTTCCTCACGCACCTTGGGGAACCTAAACTCTCATGTTCCCGTCCTTGAACTCTTCCCAGCGTGGGAGGAGGTGCATCAGTGTTGACTGAAACAGGTGGAGGGAATTAATGGATTAAATGAGATTGTCGAGTATAAGGAGAAGCAGGCCTGGGCCCCACCCCCAAATCACTCAGACCGCAGCCTCAGATGACGGGACCTCAGGAGAGCATTTGTAAGCGACTCGGTTTCTAGGTCGAGCATCTGGTGTCAGCTGTCAGCACCAAGCGACCCCAGGATTCTCTCTGAAGCTGAGAAACCTCTGTTTCGGTTTCTGGGAAGAAGCGACGAACGTGAATTTCAGCAGAGAGATACAGGCAAGTCTCCGGCTGACAGCGTCCTTGGAGATTTACTTACTGATATGCAGTAAAGGCCTGCAGCGCTGACGGCCGAACCACGGCCATGAGATGGAGCCTGGGTCTGGGCTGGAGCTTGACGTGAGCGCCACCTGGTGTCTTACCCTGGAGTCGCTGCTCCCAATGATGCATTCTGGAGCCGAAGAACCGATGCTTTTGAGCTGTAGTGTTGGAAAAGGCTCTTGAGAGTCCCTTGGACTGCAAGGAGATCCAACCAGTCCTAAGGAGATCAGTCCTGAGTGTTCATTGCAAGGACTGATGCTGAAGCTGAAACTCCAGTACTTTGGCCACCTGATGTGAAGACCTGACTCATTGGAGAAGACCCTGATGCTGGGAAAGACTGAAGGTGAGAGGAGAAGGGGGCGACAGAGGATGAGATGGCTGGATGGCATCACCGATTCAATGGGCATGAGTTTGAGTAAACTCCAGGAGCTGGTGATGGACAGGGAGGCCTGGCGTGCTGTGGTCCATGGGGTCACAAAGAGTTGGACGTGACTGAGCGACTGGACTGATGGAATGGACTGGCCGAGCTCTGCTGGTCTTTCTCTTCTGAAGAGTCACAGGCCGCGTTCTCAGTCACGCAGAATTAGAGGCGAGCATGTGGGACGCTTCCCGCCGGGCCTGAGAGCCAGCCACCCGGGAAGGCTCTGTCGGCGTCCCTGAGGTCAGCACTGCTCCCGCCCACAGACCTCTTCCCGACGAGTCCCCTGGAGAACGAGCCCCCGGTGTTTGCAGCAGGGCGTCCAGTCCACTCTGCTGCGCCCCCACGAGCCAGTCTGTTCTAGCCCAGGATGGACAGTGGGCAGGCCACATGAGCACCTGCTGCGTCGTCTCCTCTGCTTTGTCTTCATGCCACCTTCTCTGCGCTTCAGACTGTCCCCACTGGGGGCTGGACTCAAAGCCCCCTGTCTTATTTATGCTGGTGACATTGGCACAGATTAAACATCAAGGGTAATAGCCTTGTCCAGAAAAGCAGGCCTCAAGGACAGCAGCGCAGGTGGTCGACCAGACCCTGGAGAGACAAGCAAACACCGGTTACTGAAGCAGGACATGCCCATCGTAAGACCCGTATGTTTCAGTGAGAAAGTTTCATCAAGTTTTGACTGATGGTTGCAATCACAGAAGCACCTCCCCGAACAAGACAGATTTCTGTCTCCCCGAGACAGCCCGTGCGCCTGTCCTCCAGCCCCCGTGGTCGCCCTGGCGTCCACCCCTCTAGCTCTGCCTTTTCGAGACTTCCTTACGTAATCCGGGGTGACGGGACTCTTCGTCGGCATAATTGCTTTTGAGTTTCACCCGCGTTGTTGCCGACGCATGTAGGTCATCCCTTTTATTGCTGAGAAGTGGCCCAGTGAGTGGAGAGACAGTCGTTCATTTATGCATTTGCCATGTGACATTTGAGTGGTTTCCAGCTTGAGGCTGTTATGAATAAAACTGAGCGTCTGCGTACAGAATTTTCTATGGGCACACGTTTCCATTTTTCTTGGGTGAATAGCTACAGGTAGAATCACTGGGTCGTACAATAAACGTGTGTTTCAGTTGGCGAGAGACTGCCAGGTGGTTATCCAAGGTGGCTGTACTGTTTAGACACCACCCCTGTCAGGCTGGGGGTTTCAACCCCCCTACCCTCCACCTGGTCCCCAAGAGAGGCCAGCTGACTTGTCTGCTCGGGTTCTGGCCCAGGACAGTGTCAGGCCTCCTCTCCTGCCCGAGCGCAGGCACTTGGGGACCTCGCAGGCTGCTCCCTGTGGCCGTCCCCTCTGCAGTGCTCTATAATGACAAGTCCTCAGGGAAGTCGGTGGCAGGGAGGGTGGAAACTTCCTGAAGAAGCTGTTCACAGGCGCTCCAGCACAAGCCTCGCGAGCAGTGAAGAGGGCTCCACCCCGAGCATCATCGCTCGTTTCTAGACAGATCTAGGAGGAGGGGTTTTCTTTTTGAGAAGGACCAGGTTCAGGAGCACAGCCCTGCCCTGGGGCCACCTGCTGCTTCCTGGCTGAGAGAAGAGCGGAGCTGCACGCCCAGCACCCAGCATCCTTAAGGATGCCTCTGACCTTGGGGTTCCCGGCTGGGCCGGCAAAGGACATCATGGGCCTTCTCAGGCGTTCCTGTCTGTTCTCTTGCTGTATCTTGATGGCAGCAGTGTGAAGGAGACAGCAGGCAGCGTTAGCCCTCCCAGGAGGCGATGACTTTGCACAATCCGGCTCTGCACAGCCAGACTGTATATGGACCAATACGTATTTCTGGAGCTGCTGGCGATGGATAGAAGAACGAAAGCTGTGGCATTTCATCATCAATAAGCTCTGGTTCCCAGACCTGAATAGCACAGCCTTCGGTGGAGATGACACAACTCTTCGCTCACATGAGGCTTTCCACTCCCAGGACTTAGCTTGGCCCGCTGCACCACCTGCCAGGCCACTGGACACTCAGTGGCGAAGTCGATGCCCTGCTGGGGCTGAGGCTCCCAGATGAAGAAGCCGCTCAGACCTCTGCCTGTCTGGGCTGGAAGTTAGCAGCATCCCCTGGAGCTCTGTCTCCTCCATCCAGCAAGACGATGGACGTTCCCACACTTCGGGGCGAGCACCTGGGCCCAGGGCCTGTCACGTCAGCCGGCTCCGTGAACGCAGAGCTATGGACAGCCGGAGCCCAAGTATGAACAGAACGTTGGGATTTTATCGTCTCTCTGCATGTCTTTGATTCATTGCATGACGGCCCTCATACATGTTTCTATCAACCTTCCAAGTGTTTAGAGGGGCTTCCAGGGCAGCGCTAACAAGCACGGCTTCCGCTGCAGCCCCCTTCACAGCCAGCCCAACACCGAGGCTAAGGAGAGAGCAAGATGCAAACCCGGGGCTGACCTGAGGCTCGCGTGTAATCATCAGTGCTGTCGGAGCTAGGACTCCTGAGTCAGGACTGAAGCTCAGGGCAGGCCTCCTGCTGAGACCCGTGAGCGTGGCCCCCGAGGGCACTGTGGTCCCTGGCCTGTCCCCTCCCTGTGTCCGCAGGTCAGCCCTCGGGGTCTCTCCCCTGCTTCTCTCCCTGCAGTTCCCTCCGCTGACCTCAGCACGTCTGAACGCCGTCCGGCTCCTGGGCTCTGTCCACTCTGCTACGCACCACCTCATCCAAAGGCCCCTTCCCAGGCCCTCTCTCGCCCCACGCAGGAGTCGCCTTCGTGCCGCTTTCTGTTCTGTCCCCTTGGTCCCTGGAATGGATCCTATCTTGTTCCTCTATTTGGTTGTTCAGTTGCCAAGTCGCATCCGACTCTTGGCAGCCCCATGGACCTGAGCACAGTAGGCTTCCCTGTCCTTCACCATCTCCCAGAGTCTGCTCAGACTCATGTCCATTGGGTCCATGATGCCATCCAACCATCTCATCCTCTGTCGTCCCCTTCTCCTCCTGCCTTCAGTCTTTCCCAGCATCAGGGCCTTTTCCAATGAGTCAGTTATTCACAGCAGGTGGCCAAAGTATTGGAGTTTCAGCTTCAGCATCGGTCCTTGCAATGAATATTCAGGACCAATTTCCTTTAGGGTGGACTGGTTGGATCTCTTTGCAGTCCAAGGGACTCTCAAGAGTTTTCTCCAGCACCACAGTTTATAAGGTTATCTGAAGTTGCTTAGTCGTATCTGACTCTTTGGGACCCTATGGACTGTAGCCTGCCAGGCTCCTCCGTCCATGGGGTGTTCCAGGCAAGAGTACTGGAGTGGGTTGCCGTTTCCTTCCCCAGGGAAACTTCCTGCCCCAGGGATTGAACCTGGGTCTACCCGCATTATAGGCAGACACTTTACCATCTGAACCACGAGGAAAGATCCCACATAACCACAGTTTATGCATGTCTTTAAAACCCTACTGTGCAGTCTCTCGCATATTCCTTTCTGCTCCCATGTTGCTTTTATTTCATTTATAAATGAACGAGTGAACATTTAACCGCATTTATAGACATTTAGTGACTAATTTATTATGCGTCTGATATTGGGACTTGAACATATCATAACGTATTTTGTAGTCATAACAATCATGGGTGTAGGTCACAGCCCCCTTCAGAGGTGAGCACCCTGAGACTCACAGTTGGAGTAACCTGCTCCCAGTTCACTTTCACTTTTCACTCTCGTGCATTGAGAAGGAAATGGCAACCCACTCCAGTGTTCTTGCCTGGAGAATCCCAGGGACGGTGGAGCCTGGGGGGCTGCCGTCTATAGGGTCGCACAGAGTCGGACACGACCAAAGCGACTTAGCAGCAGCAGCTCCCAGGATAGCTGGTGGTTGGCCAGGATTCCTGTCGGCACTTCCAGCTCCAAGCGACATCGCTTCGCTCTGCACTTCAGTCCAACAGGAGCTGCTAGGCAACCTCTGAACTGAGCGCCACACCCTTCGTCTTACAGAGGTAACTCATCCTCCTCAGGCTGAGGGCCCTCTGCAGCACATAGTAGGGGTGGTATTGATCAGGTGAGAGGTTGGGGGATAACCCGGTGACCGGCGTTACTGGTCGTCGGAGGTAGATTTAATTGGTACATCCACTCAGCCTGGGTGCCTGCACTGCCTCGAGCTGCAGTTTGCCTTCTGTTTGATATCAGAGAGTAACGGTAACTCTGATGCTGTCCTTCTGTTTTGATTTGACAAACAGGCATGTGAAGCAAATAAGGCATCCCTACCAAAACAGAACTACACAGCATCACGTATTAGGCACAGAATTGCCAAGAGGCCAGACGGGAGGAGACCCCCAGAGCCCTGTGTGTAGCAGTCTCGGGCCCCGCACCAGGCCCTTGTACATGGTCCCCTCTGTGGGCTCCCAGGACAGCATTGCCACCTGCAGGAGGGGCTCCGGGGCTTGGAAGCAGTGGAGTGGTCGTCTTCTGGGCAAAAAGATACCCCTGAGAGTTTCTGTCCTGCCAGCAAGCGGCGAGCGTGTGCCTCAGTGGAAGTGACCTCGCACACCTGCGCTGAAGGTCCCGGAGCTGGGCTTCTCCTGTGTAACCTCAGCCCTGTGTCTCCTCGTCCCTAAAATGGAACTAAAGGCACCTGTTCCAGGTGTTCCAAAGGCTGGGTCAGAGCCTCATACGGCGCTGGAAAGACGTCGCCGTGTTTTCTTGGTTTGGTATTAAAATCCCTTCTTCCGGGAGGGAGGGTCAGGATGGGAAACACATGTACACCCATGGCTGATTGCCTCATGTGCATGTGTGCCAAAAGCCAGCACAATGTTGTAAAGTAGTTAGCCTCCAATTAAAGTTGTTACAAAAGTAAAGTAAAACCCCCTCTTCCTTGCATTAAGCAAACACGAACCTCAGAGTGCCAGCCCCATCCCCCAGCTCCTCCAGAGGCCCCGACAGAAGGGGGAAGCTTGTCTTGTGAGAGTGGAGAAATCGGACCCTGCTGATTGCCAGGGTCCCGGTGAGCACAGTCCAGATACTCATCTGAAATTACGTGGCTGGACCACCTGCTGGCCTTGCCGGGCACTCAGTCCGGGGAGGGAGCTCAGGCATGCTTGCTTTGTAGGGAGTAGAAATCCGACCTGCTGTGTGGAACCCTTTTGAAGAAAGATCACGTGAGCATGAAGGTCAGCAGGCAGATAAGAGAAGCCTGGAGCGGAGGAAACAGGCAGCGTCTCCGCACTGGCAGAGGAGAGCTATCCTCAGCCCGCAGAGGCCGTGTCCCCGCCTGAACCCCAGGTCTCACCCCGCAGTCTGTCTGGCTCCCCGGGCGCCTCTGATGTCAGCCGAGCTTAAGTGATTCACTCACATGAGCCTGGCCAGCTGACCTGTTGGATTTCTCATAAAAAATAAATAGACCACTTTTCTCGGTTATGTACAGATTCTTAGGATTTTGAAATATGTGTAAAAATGTCTGTAACAATTGTCTGTAACAATTCATATAATCAAAGTCAGTTAAAAATGTAAAGAAATACATAACCTTTAAGAAAATTGGTTCTTACCCTTCAGTGGCAGTGGCTAAGCACAGGTCTCACTGTCGACGATGGTGGTGTTGTGGTTGGTCTTGGGTTTGACTTTCACCTTCAGATCCCTGTGTTTTGTAGACAATAAACTATGCAGCTCCAGTCATGGGAATGTTTATTTTCAGAGATGGGGTGCCCTCTGCCGCTTTCAACTCCTTGCAGACAAGGCGCACGTCCTATCAACATCACGGCATTAGCCCAGCCGCTTGGCCTTTGGTCATCTACTGCTCCCGGGGGCATGATTTTTAAACTCATGGAGAGGAAGGTCGTCTGTGAAAGTGATCTTATTATCTTGTGTTCCCAAGAGCTCTTATTATCTTGACATGGATCAAAACCCTGACTTTAGTTTTGTCAAATTGTCTATTGCTGATTTGTTACCAAATGAATCCCAAACACTAAGTGGCATTAGAATAGAAGAAATTTTTTTTTTTTTTTTTTTTTTTTTGCCATAAAGCAGAGAATTCAGTCTTGGATAAAGAATCTTTTCCCAGTCCATAGAGAAAAATGATCTGTGTGTTTGTGGAGGAAGAGGAAGAAGAGAGGGAGAATGCTTCTTTAAAAAAAAAATTACTGATTTAAATCCATTGCTTTCTTTTCCCCCCAAGTAAAGTGGCACTAGTGGTAAAGAGCCCGCCTCCCAAGTGCAGGAGATGCAGGAGGCATGGGTTTGATCCCTGGGTCAGGAAGATCCCCTGGAGGAAGAAATGGCAACCCACTCCAGTATTCCTGCCTGCAGAATCCCACGGACAGGAGCCCGGCGGGCTACAGTCCACAGGGTTTGTAAAAAGTCAGACACAACGGAAGCAACTTAGCATGCACGCGCAATCAATCTGAAAATAATTTTAAGTTACGCAATTTGTCCTGAGACCCAGATCTGAGGAAAGACTTCTTTGAAAATAGTAGCCATTGCCCCTGATGTAGTGAGCTCTAACAGCAGCACGCTACGTGAAGTATTTCAATAAAGAAACGGCAAAAGATCCTTTTCCATCCGATTTCAAGGATTCCTCACTGGATGAAATAAACCAGAGATGCAAGAACAGATCTGCAGAAAGTATTATCCCCACAGGACCTGCTCGGGAAACCCGTGAACTCGGCCCGCTTCCTACAGGTCCTCAGAAGTGGCCCGCAGGCTGCACAGGGGAGATGGTTAGGAAACCTGCGTGAAGACTCGCCCAGGCCATCCTCAGTATGTTTCTCCTCTTTTCTACCAACGCGTTGAACCTTGTTTAAAGAGCCGTGTTTTCAAATAGTCATTTCTTGACCCCAGATATTCTATTCAGTTGTAACGGCAGCAAAAAAAGACCCGCCCTGATGCAGTACTTTCTAGGTCAGATAGTCTTCCTAGCGCTTTACGTGTAGCCCTCACTGAATGCTTGGATACCTATGGTGTGGAGGCTGCTATTAGCCACTTTTTCACGTTCAAGCCCAGGCGTGGCGGGTGCGCTGGCACAGCTGGTCCCTGGCAGGGCAGAATGCACCCGGGTCCTGCCGCCCTCGATTTCTCCCGCCTGCATCGTGACCTCTCTGTTTGCCCCAGCTTTCTCTGCGTTCAAGTGTTCTCAAGCCCCCAGCGATACAACAGAAAATAAAGCTGAGCACGTCACCCACAGGAGCGAAGAGAGGACACATAAACAGCAAAACTGGGCAAGCTGTAAAGCAGAGGAAGACGGGAAAATCATGATGCCCAAGCATAAGACGGCTGAGTCGCACCCCAGGAACCAAGCTGGCTTCTCCTAACCCCTCCCCACCCCCAGGGTGGTCCTCAGCACCCCAGGTGTGGACAGCGCTCGGACTAGGGCGTAGGGCGGCTCCTGGTTGGCTGTGGTCTGCTGTCTGTTGGGTCAGCCCTTTAGAATATCACCTCTGATGAGAAGAAGGCTTAGGCCTGGGCCCTCGGGATGCTTTTGGAAGGTCGATGGGAGGGGCTGTGGGAGAAAAAACAAGGATGGTTTGAAAATTAAGAAGCCGTCAGAATCCCAGCTTCCCCTCACTGACTCCCCTGAGGTCCGGAGGTGTGTTCCCTGGTGAGGGCGAGCAGAGGCCCTCGCATGGGAGAACATCATGGCAGGGTGCAGTCTGAACAGGGACAGAGGGACGCTTGCAGGGTGTGGAGAGACTTCCTGCTCTTTCATCGTCCCTGACACGTGGCAGCCATGCCTCACCCACCAGGCTGGGGGACGAGGGATCCTTCCCCAGAGACGCTGGCAGAGCCAGGTCCAGAAGGAGCCAGCAGGAGGGCCCAGGGGGACCAGGCAGGCCCTCCCAGGCTCTGCAGGACTCTCCATCAGCTCCTCGGTCCCAGCTTCCTCAATGTGGGGGCCCGGGGGAGAACCACCGTCTGACCGCAGACGTCTTCTCGTCTGACAGACAGAAACCAAAGCGAACGGTAGCGGCATTGTGGAGAAAACAGAGATCACCATCACCCCAGGAACCGAGCTGGTTTCTCCTAACCCTTCCCCACCCCCAGGGTGGTCCTCAGCACCCCAGCACCTGAGGAGAAGCCAGCGTTAGGACCAAAGCCTCTTCTTAAATCCTCAGATGACTTGTTACCCTCAGGAGACAAAACAGAATAACACGTACCGTTTTTTAATTTCAAAGCACCAGACTCTTAGAAATGAAAAATATGGTAGAAATGAAAACTCAGTAGAAAGGTTTAAAGACAAAGCTGAAGACATTTTCCCGAAAATGCAACAGAGACAGAGAGAGACAAAGAGATATGAACAGTGGGAAGGAAGGATGAGATACGGAGAAAAGACGCACAGATAATTTAGAGGCCCAGCCGAGAAATGTACGAGCACATATAGGAGTCAGCTAAATATAATTTTTAAGGATACAAGTGAGATTACTTACGAAACAGAAGCAGACCTACAGACATAGAAACGAACTTATAATTACCAAAGGGGAGCGATTGAAAAAAAAAAGAAACACAGAGGCGGGATAAATTAGGAGTTTGGGATTAACATGCACCCTGCTGTATATAAAATAGATAAACAGCAAGATCCTACTGCACAGCACAGGGGACTCCGCTCAGCACCTGGTAATGACCTCTAGTGGGGGGTAACTTAAAGAAGGATATGCATGAGTGTGTGTGCAACTGAATCCCTTTGCTGTACGCCTGACACTAACACACACTGCGAATCAGGTATTCTCCCGTGAAATTTTAAAAATAAATAAACCCAGTCTTTAAGGCCCTGTATCCACTGCCCGCTTTACCCCCGGCAAAGCTCAGGCTGTCCACACATCACGTCTCACCCCCCCCACCCATGTGTGTCAGTCGCTCAGTTATGTCCGACTCCTTGCAACCCAGTGGGCTGTAGCCTGCCAGGATCCCCTGTCTGTGGAATTCTCCCTCTATGGGCTAAATGCATCCCAGAGCCCTGCTGGCTGTTAACCACAGAGCCCAGCCCAGGGCCACGTGAGCAGGAAGAACCCAGGCTGCCCGCTGGGCCCTCACGGTATTGGGTGCTGCCCAGGTGGCCTGTGGACAGGCTGCTGGATCCGTTTCCAGGAGGGCTGGGTCTTCGCTCCAAAAGCTCAGCGCCAGGAATCGCCCTCAGCACGCCTCTGGACTTGGCCTTTGCAGTCTATGGATGGGCAGCCCAAGGGCACCATGAGGGATGGAGGGGCTGACCCAGCCCAGACCATGGACTGTGCTCTTGGACCAGGATCGCCCTTAATGGCTTCCTCTGACTTTTTTCTGCCCTGAAGCCCCAGGGGGGCTGGACAACTGTCTGAGAGTTGAAACCTCCACCCAGACACCCCCTCATGCAAAACATGTCTTGGAATAATAAGATTATTTCAGGCCTGGCTCTAAAAAGAAGCCCCCAGATTAATTAAGATGTCTGAGTCATGCCTTCCAACATGAGGAGGATGGCAGAGCAGATTGAGGGGAGAATCTGTGAAGCAGAAGAGGAGGTGAGTCCTCAGATCAGCAGTGGGCTCTCGGAGAACAGGAAGAGACCTCTCTGCAGGCTTCAGACACGTGCGCTGGCGATTCTGTCAAGCTCAGGGATACTGGGGAGAGAGCGATGCAGGGTGACGGGCACCTCTCGTCTTCCTGGGCCCTTACTTAGCTGGAGACTCTGAGTTGTTTCTGTTCCAGAGGTTTTTTCCCTCTGCAGTGTTTGGCGGTGGCCCGCTTTCTGACTTGCTGGTCTTCGTCGCCCACCTGCGCTGTGGGAGGTTTAATGTTGTCTGGCTTCTCTGGGTTGTGCTTGTTTATTATCCGGGTACACAGTTGTGTGTGCGCTCAGTCGCTTCAGTGTGTCTGACTCTTTGCGACCCTATAGACTGTAGCCAGGCTCCTCTGGCCATGGGATTCTCCGGGCAAGAACGCTGGAGTGGGCGGCCATGCCCTCCTGCGGGCATCTTCCCAGCCCAGGGACTGAACCCAGGTCTCTTAGGTCTCCTGCACTGGCAGGCGGGTGCCTTACCATGAGTGCCACCTGGGAAGTCTGTACACAGTTGGAAGTGAAAGCCGCTCAGTTGTGTCCGACTCTGCTACTCTTTGCGACGGAATAGTCCATGGAATTCTCCAGGCCAAAATACTGGAGTATTCCCCTTTCCCTTCTCCAGGGGATCTCCCCAACCCAGGGATCAAACCCAGGTCTCCTGCATTGCAGGCGGATTCTTTACCAGCTGAGCCACAAGGGAACCCCAAATATACACAGTTAAATTGGCTTAAAATAATTCTGTGAAGGGCCTCATCAGTGTCTTAAGATGGCATACCCAGCTCTTGTTCAGAAGGAGCCTGGTTCATTGATGACCACGCACATGGAGCATGGGAGCCGTGCCCCTACACGCATATAGGACGTGTGTCTGGCCAGGTCCTCAGGGCTCCACGGAGACGCCCTGGTCACCCAGCATTCCAGGGTATTCATTCCCGGTGACTGAGCCCCAGGAGTCTCACTTCTGCTGCATTTGACTCTGATGCCATTGAAAGCCTCGCCCAGCTTCAAGGATATAAACTCCATCTTTGGATGGAAGGCACATAGATTTTTGAAAAAGCATTTGGGACCAGGAATACTGTTGTGGCCGTGTTGGGGAAACCTCATTTGCCACTCAGGCCGAAAAGATTTGCTAGGTTTTCTCTCTATGGTTTATATTTTAAATATGTCAGTATATATCAGATACGCATTTTTAAACTACATCCACACAATCTGTCCTGAAATTCAGATCTGGACTGACTTGAAGACTGTGGGCAGAGTGTATTATGTAACAGCCCTGCTCTCATTGTGTGAAAGGTCGCCTTCTTTATCCCAGCTTTCTGCAGGCTTCGATGTAAGAAATATTAGAAGTTCCTTGATAAGTAAGATGCATAGCCTCCCATCCAGATATGTACAGTCCATATTTAAATAGTATGACTTCTCACAGCAAATCTCCAAACTGTCCAACATTTCTACTGAATATCCCATCTCTTCTTGGAAGAGATGCTTGAATAGAAAAATATAAATTTTTTGGAAAGCCTTTAAGAAATAGTAGAAGCAAATGTCTGAAGTGTAGGAACAGGAAAAGATGACCTTCCCGCCGTATCTGTGATGATACTTGCTAGTGATGACAAAAGTGTTTGGGACCCTGGGGATTTGTAAGGATTCGTAATGAAGCGGTAACTTCCAGAGTCCCCAACTTTTAACACTCTAATCTGCTCATACGATTGTTTATTCTGTTGACACGTTGGCAGTTTTTCAGTCTAGCTAATGTTTTAGCAATTGCTCGATAGCAGAAACTTGAAGGGACCTTGTTATTAATGAATGCCATCTTCTGCCAGTACTACATGCTTTTGAGAGAAATTCCACTCAAAACGTGTGTTTCATCCTCAAATACTGCCAGCCGGTAAAGGGATGTGGACCACCCAGAGACCAGTTCCCCCTGTGTCTCCATCACTCGCTGCCTTGCTGCCCTGCGTGTGACCCATGTTCATTCATCAGCTATTCATATAAGTGCCAACCTTGCTTCTAAATCACAGAAGAAAGCTCTCAAATAGCTCTAGGGTTTCCAGGTTTAGATTACCTGTCTTTTACACCATTTCTGTTTGCTGAAACCACCCCTGAGATAAAAGGGTTTTGAGCAATGTGTCTCTGGGCCCATAATAGTGCATTTCCCCAGACTCCGAGAACCGATGCCTGTGAGCAGGCAGAGAGGGCGAGAAGCTGCAGAAAGGGCGGAGGAGGAAGTGCCAACCCTCTGAGGGGGAGGGGACAGAGCACCCTTCTGAGCTGGCTGCTCACTCCATGCACTTCCTGAAAGGGCTCGTCTCCTCAAAACTCCCGTTCTCCCCAGTCTCCAGGGCTGGGAGCTCATTTCACTCCAGACGCAGGCCGAGAAGCAAGCCAGTGATGGCTTCCTGTAAGCGTGCCTTCTATGGCACCCTTCTTCGGTTCTTTTGTTCTGTCCTGGAATTTTACTAGAAGCAGGAACAAAAGAGCCCTTGAAATGATCAAACACTTGTGTTTTTCAATTTTGTTGAGGTGTAGCTGACTTACAGTGTTGCGTTAACTTCTGCTGTGCAGCAAGGGATTCAGTTATACATATGTATTCTTTGCATTATGGTTCATTGCACGACGCTGAATGTGGTTCCCTGCGCTATGCGGCGAGACCGTGTTGTTGACCCGCTCTGCGCGCAATAGTTTCCATCTGCTCCCCACCCCGGCGACCACTAGTCTGTTTCCAGCGTCTGTGAGTCTGCTTCTGTCTGGTGGGAACGTTCGTTTACGTCGTATGTTAGATTCCGCATATAACTGCTGCCGTGTGGTATTTGTCTTTTCCTGACGTCCTGCGCTTAGTGTGATAATCCCCGGGTCCGTCCCCGTCACTGCAGACGGCGTGATGTCACTCTCTTGGGGGCTGAGTGATGCTCCCGTGTGTGTGTGTACCGCATCTTCACCCACTCGTCTGCTGATGGGCGTTCATGTTGCTTCCGTGTCTTGTCGGCTGTGACTCGTGCTGCTGTTAATGTACGGATGTGTGTATCTTTTCAAGTTAGAGACTTTTTCTGGATCATAGGGCAACTCTAGTGTTTGAAGGAATCTCCGTACTGTTTTCCATAATGGCTGCACCAATTTGCATTCCCACCAACAGTGCAAGACGGTTCCCTGTTCTCCACATCCTCTCCAGCATTTATTATGTGTAGACTTTTTAAGGATGGTCATGCGCACAGGCTTGAGGTGGCAGCTCATTGTAGCTTCGCTTTGCATCTCTCTAATAAATAGCAATGATGAGCATGTTGCCGTGTGCCCTTTGGCCATCTGTAGGTCTTCTTTGGAGAAATGTCTGTTTCGTCTTCTGCCCGTTTTTTGATTGGGTGGTTTTCCTGTTGTTGGGTTGCGTGAGCTTTTTGTATGTTTTGGATACTAAGCTCTTGTTGGTCACATCATTTGCAAATATTCTCTCCCAGGCTGTGTGTTGTCTTTTTGTTTTGTTAGTGGTTTCCTTTGCTGTGTAAAAGTTTGTAAGTTCGGTTAGGTCCCATTTATTTATTTTTGCTTTTATTTCTCTTGTCTTGGGAGAAAATGAAAGTGAAAGTTGCTCAGCTGTGTCTGACTCTTTATGACCCCGTGGGCTATACAGTCCATGAAATTCTCCAGGCCAGAATAGTGGAGTGGGTTCCATTCCCTTCTCCAGAGGAATCTTCCCAACCCAGGGATTGAACCCAGGTCTCCTGCATTGCAGGTGGATTCTTTACCAGCTTAACCACCAGGGAAAGCTGTTTACTGACCTACAAAAACACTGGTACAATTTCTGTCAGATAACGTTTTTTTTATTTAAATTTATTTAATTTAATTGGAGGCTAATTGCTTTACAATATTGTACTGGTTTTGCCATACATCAACATGAATCCACCACGGGTGTACATGTGTTCCCCGTCCTGAACCCCTGTCCCACCTCCCTCCCCGTACCATCCCTCTGGGTCATCCCAGTGCACCAGCCCCGAGCATCCTGTATCCTGCATCGAACCTAGACTGGCGATTCGTTTCTTATATGATATTATACATGTTTCAATGCCATTCTCCCAAATCATCCCACCCTCTCCCTCTCCCACAGAGTCCAAAAGACTGTTCTATACATCTGTGTTTCTTCTGCTGTCTCGCCTATGGGGTTATCATTACCATCTTTCTAAATTGCATATATATGCGTTAGTATACTGTATTGGTGTTTTTCTTTGATAAAGTTTTGCCTTTGTTGTGGCGTTTTATGGTATCGTGTCTTCTATGTAAGTCTTAAGGCCATTTTGAATTTATTTTTGTGTATGGTGTTCTAACTTCATTGACTTACATGTGGCTGTCCAGCCTCACCCCACTTGCTGAAGAGACTGTCTTTTGCCCACTGTATATTCTTGCCTCCTCTGTCGAAGGTTAATTGACCATAGGTGTGTCGGTTTATTTCTGGACTCTCTATTTTGTTCTGTTGATCCCTATGTCTGTTTTCGTGCCAATACCATACTGTCAAAAGCTTGTTTTTACTGCTGCATGGTGTAAGGTGGAACCTCCGAGAAGGTAAACAAATGTATTTATTCTAAAGGAGTTCACTCAGACGCCCAGACTGGCACACTCGCTGTGAACACAGAGGGCGTCCACACTGCCACCCTGCCTGCAGAGATCCCCTGAACCGAAGGTGCCTGAGAGTCCGAGAGCCTTAGGCCGCAGGGACCATCTTGCTTTGGAAAGCCCTGAACGAGTGAATCGTGCCCCCTCTCCCGTCCCCCAGCTCCTCCACTGTCATCAGCAGAAACATCAGAGCGGTAACACCTCTGCCCTGCTTTCCAGGACCATTGCCGGATCTGCTCACCTACACCTCGCCGTAGCCCCCTAAGGAATGACCCCATGTCACAGAGAAGAAACTGGAAGAGCTCAGAAAGGTTGAGCGTCTCACCCGAAGGCGATACTGCCTGGGCGTGGGCTCTTGGCATTTCATCTGTGTCTGATCCGAAGGCATGTTCTCTCCTACTCGGAAGGGCACTGAGTTAGGGCGTTGCGGCCCGCTGTAATTTCACCCGAGAGTACAGGACGTGTGTTGTCACGCTGCCTGGGTGTCTGCTCCTAGAGACCGGGGCCTGGAGGAGCAGGAGCAAGGAGAGGCATGTGGCAACGTGGGGAGGAGAGCGTGCAAAGGTCAGGTCCCCCAGGCCCTGCAGAGTGGCAGCCCCGCGTGGCACCGTGGGGTGTTCATGGGGCCTGCTCTGAGCATCAGACCTTCTGGAGGGGGTGGGGGCCAGGCTGAGAGGCGCGCGGACTGCACCCCGACCCGGCCGGGCCCCTTTAGTTTGGCTCACACAGCCCACACTGGCCCCTGGGTGTGGTGGGGAAATGGATAGGGGTGGGCTCCCTCCCCATGCAGACGCCGCCCCCTCCCTCCAGAGGGGCAGCGAGGAGCTCGGGTTCGCTGCCTGCTGTCATCTCCTCTGAGACTGTCCACCCTTTCCAGGGGGAAGCATGGGAATTCCGATTCAGGGAGCGCGTCCTGGGGAGGCAGTAAGAGCGTGACGGCTTGACGCCAGGTCATGAGCAGAGCAGAGGTCACCTCGCACCTAGGCTTTGCCCGTGAGTGCTGGCGCCTGGAGCAGCCGCAGTGAGGGCCCCTCCCCCCTTCCTCCTCCCTCTCCTTGAGTCGTATTCAGAGCTAATCTTCCTGTGCGGTCTTATTCGATTCCTGTGCTTCTCATCACGCATATCAGAGCATGGGACTTCCGAGGCGTCTCAGTGGTAAAGAACCCGCCTGCCGACCCAGGAGATGTGGAGACTCGGGTTCAATCCCTGGGCTGGGAAGATCCCCTGGAGAAGGGAATGGCTGCCCGCTCCAGTATTCCTGCCTGGAGAGTCCCCAGGGACAGAGGAGCCTGGCGGGCTACAGTCCATGGGGTCATAGAGAGTCAGACGCAGCTGCGTGACTGAGTGCGCACTCCCACATTAGAGTGTCCCTGTAGATGGGGCGGGTGGAGATGTCACAGATATTTCCGAACAAGCCTCCTCAGTCACTCTCCCAGTGAGAGAGCTTCTCTGCCTGGAAACTTCGATGTCCAGATCTTTCACAAGGAAAGGAACTTCCATAGATCATAGATGTAGAAGCATCTTAAGATGAGTGGTAAGACACGTGCTCAAGTGCTGGCCATTCAGGAAGGGTTTGTGCCTAGAAGGATGCCTGCCCTAAAGGATTAAATTGTGTAATTTAAGATATACGTAAAAATGATAACACCAAGCTTTAAGTTCTGAATCAGCTTAAGATATCGCAAACCCTAGACTAGACACTATTTTTACCCATCAGCCATCCATTTGTTTATTATTTAGTATACATAGACATCTACAATGTGTCAGACCCTACACTATGACTGGGAGTATATCTTTTATTTTTATATTACCCACCATGCAAAGTGCATACTTCATTCCACACTAATAATGCTATTTTCTGATGTCTTTCACTGTAAAAGTTTAGGAACCAAATAAGCAATTTTTTTTGCTTTTCTTTGCCAAATGCCGTTTTTGTTGGGAAGCTTTTTAATCCCCTGAACTCACGTTGGAAGATAAATGAGTAAACTTGGCTACATTAATTTGCTTTTCAAAATTCAACATGATTTATGCCCTATTTTGTTTATTGCTCAAATAAGCAAAATAAGAACGGATGGCATGATTATTTTGAGATATAGGAAGTCCAGATAATTTTATTCTTCCTTAATCATTTTTTAACCAATTCATCTCTATCCTGGAGATGATTCATCACAGAGCTTACCGTGGATTTTTAAAAATAAATAGCAAATAGAAAGGAAGATAGCAAAAGGGTAGAAGGCACCAACCAATCCCCAAATAAATCCATAGCTTTCTGCATTTTCTTTCTTATTCTCTCTCTGTGTGTATCTGTCTCTCTCTCTCTCACACACACACACACTCACCCTTGAGAATAACCCAGTCCATGATGGAAAATCATTTGATGACAGGGAACCAAGTCTTGGGCTCAAGGCAGAGAGATCTGCAAGTGGTCCCCACAGCTGGAGGAGCTGTGTGGAGCTGGCATCCGGGCCTCTGTGATGGAGAAGCCTCCTCCACGTGAAGCCATATGAAAGCACAGCAAGAAATCAGCAGACAAAGCTTCCTTGGTCTCCCCTCTGAGCGTCTTCCTGCTTTGTTCTTCAGTCTGTTGGAGACTTTTTTTTTTCCCTTTGACCAAAGCAGGAGATTTACCTTCAAACAAAAGTTAATCAGCTATGTGTCCTTGAGCAAATCACTTACGACTCAGGGCTTCAGTTGCTCTGAGAAATGAAGTTTCTTGGGGCTACAGTAACAAGTTACCACGAACCGAGTGGCTTAAAGCAACAGGAATTTATTCTCTCCCGGTTCTGAAAGTCAGTGGTCTGAAATTGGGGTGTCAGCGAGATCGCGCTCCCTCTGACACTTCTCGGGGGGACCCTTTCTCACCTCCTCCGGCCCCTGGAGGATGCACTCGGGCCCTGGCACGCCTTGGCTTGCAGGCACCTCGCTCCGATCTCTGCCTCCATCATCACGTGCCCTTCTCCCTCTGTGTCTGTTCTCTGCGTCTCATCTTCTTATGAAGACTCCAGCCACCAGATTTCCATCAGCCTCTCTCCTTTTCCAGAATGACCTTATATTAATGTGATGACGTCAGCCAGGAGCCTATTTAAAAATAAGGTCAGGACTCAGCATCTCCTCTGGGGGGACAGAATTTGACCCACAATGCATAGCGTTGGCTGCTTGACCTCTAAGATGCCTGGAGCAGATTCCCAGCTTGCACGACCAGGCAGAGGCAGAGAGGGCTCAGTTCACTCGTGTCAATACTGAGGACTAGGGGATGGCCCAGTGGAGACGCCCCGTATGCCATCTGAGGTGTGGGGGAGTCCCGGGCTGGGATGTGATCTTGGTGCTCCTCAGAGTAGGAATTGAGATTGACCGTGACTGTGAATGTTCAAATTACCGCACAATTGCGGTCATCTCACACGCTAGTAAGGTCATGCTGAAAATCCTCCAACTTAGGTTTCAAAAGTATGTGAACCGAGAACTTCCAGATGTTCAAGCTGGATTTAGAAAAGGTAGAGGAACCGGAGATCAAATTGCCAGCATCAGCTGGATCACAGAAAAAGCAAGAGAATTCCAAAAAAACATCTACTTCTGTTTCATTGACTACACTAAAGCCTTTGACTGTGTGGACCACGGCAAACGAAAATTCTTCAAGAGATGGGAATACCAGACCACCTTACCTGCCTACTGAGAAATCTGTATGTAGGTCAAGAAGCAACAGTTAGAACCGGATGTGAAACAACAGACTGGTTGTTTCAAATAGGGAAAGGAGTAGGTCAAGGCTGTATATTGTCACCCTGCTTATTTAACTTCTATGCAGAGTACATCATGCAAAATGCCAGGCTGGATGAAGCACAAGCTGGAATCAAGATTGCCGGGAGAAGTATCAATAACCTCAGATATGCAGATGACACCACACTTAAGACAGAAAGTGAAGAAGAACTAAAGAGCCTCTTGATGAAAGTGAAAGAGGAGAGTGAAAAAACCTGGCTTAAAACTCAATTTTCAAAAATTGAAGATCATGGCAAATAGATGGGGAAACAATGGAAACAGTGAGAGACCATTTTCTTGGGCTCCAGAATCACTGGGGATGTGACTGCAGCCATGAAGTTAAAAGACGCTTGCTCCTTAGAAGAAAAGCTATGACAAACCTAGACAGCATATTAAAAAGCAGAGACATTACTTTGCCAACAAAGGTCCATCTAGTCAAAGCTATGGTTTTTCCAGTATTCATGTACAGACATGAGAGTTGGACTATAAAGGAAGCTAAGCACCAAAGAATTGATGTTTTCAGACTGTGGTGCTGGAGAGGACTCTTGAGAATCCCTTGGACAGCAAGGAGGTCAAACCAGTCAATCCTAAACAAAATCATCCCCGAATAGTCAATGGAAGGACAGATGCTGAAGCTCCAATACTTTGGCCACCTGATGCGAGAGCCAACTCATTAGAAAATACCCTGATGCTGGGTAAGATTGAGGGCAAGAGGAGAAGGGGATGACAGAGGATGAGATGGTTGGATGGCATCACCGACTCAGTGGACATGGGTTTGAGCAAGCTCCAGGAGTTGGTGATGGACAGGGAGGCCTGGCGTGCTGCAGTCCATCGGGTCGCAAAGAGTCGGACGTGACTGAACAGCTGAACAACAACAACAACAACAATGCCCGTACGGAGATCACCAGGGTGGGAGTGCAGTGGGATGGGCAGGTGGGCCAATGGAGCCCAGGACACTCAGTTTCGAGGAGGAGGCGGAAGAAGAGCCCACAGAAGGAGAGTCTGGCAACTCAGTGGTGACGGGAGACCTTAGGAGCAGCCCAGCTCCACAGTGGGATGGAAGCCACACTCCCCTAGGTTGAAAACAGGCTGGAAGGTCAGAAAATGACCCCTACATGTGACCTACTTCTTGAGGTTCCAGAGGAAAGACAGGGGTGAATCATAAACAAATGAAATGGTGTTTTCTTTGTCCCTTTGGTCGGCTTGTCTCGTATGTAAATGGGAAAGTGCCCCTTGGAAAAAGCAGCAATGAAGAGAGAGGACAAACTGGAAAGAGCAGACGGAGCCAGTCCTCGGGGATCTGGGGCTTCACGAGAGACACTCCTCCGCAAAGGGGGCCCTCCTGCCCCGCTGGTGGGGGTGTACGTTGGTGCAGCCGCTACGGAGAACAGTATGGAGGTTCCGAAAAAGCTACAAACAGAGCTGTCATTTCCAGCAGTCCCACTCCTGAGCGTATATCTGGACACAACGTATAATCCAAAAAGATACATTCACCGCTACGTTCCTAGCTGCACTGTGTACAGTGGCTATGAAATGGCAGTAAGCTCCGTGTGCATCACCAGGTGAAGGAAAAAGGACAATGTGTGTGGTGTCTGTGTGTATACAGTGGACTGTTCCTCGGCTATAAAAGGACCGAAATAATGCCGTCTGCAGCACCATGAATGGGCCTAGATAACACTATCTCACTAAGTGAAGGAAGTCAGGAAAAGAGGAACACCACATGCGTCTCTTCCATGAGAGATCCAAACTACGGCACAAATGGACGTACGTGCCAAGCAGAAACACACTCAGAGACGGAGAGAGCAGACCTGTGAGTGCAGAGGGAAGGGGCTGGGGGATGGATTGGGAGTTTGGAGTTAACAGATGCAAGCTGTCACGTAACGGATGAGCAGACAGGTCTTCTGTGCAGCCCAGGGAACTATGTTCAGCATCCTGTAATAAACCATAATGGGGGAGAATATGGGAAAATGTATTTATATGTGTAACAATCTTTGCTGTACAGCAGAAGTTAACACAGCATTGTAAATCAGCTGCGTGTGCGTGTATGTGTGCATGTGCGTGCGTGTGTGTGTGCACATGTGCATGTGTGTGTGCCCAGTCGTGTCTGACTCTCTGCAACCCCATGGACTGTAGCCCTCCAGGCTCTTCTGTCCATGGGATTTCAGGCAAGAATACTGGAGTGGGCTGCCGTTTCCTTCAGAGCAGAAAGTTCTTCCTGGAAGGTGACCAGAACTAGGACCCTTCCTGTCTGCCCCACAGGTGGGTCTCTGCTCAGAGCAGAGGCGGAAGGGGGCAGCAGATGAAAGGGGACGTGAAGAGAGAGGAGAGATTGGAGTTGGTGTCGAGAGGCTGGCAAGCACCCAAACCCTAGTAAGGACAGCGACAGGTGGGTTGGCCCCAGTGAGGGGAGGGACTCCGGTTGGCTCCGTGCTTTTCTCTGCTGGTTCCAGGGGTCTGGGTGTGTCAGGGAGAGGGGGAGGCTGGAAGAGATGCACTTTTAACGTGAAAGGAAAAGAATCCGACATAATCACGTGCAGATACAAAAATACAGGTTTATTTTACAGAAACAGATGTGGAGTGTATGGTTAAGAGCTAACTTTTCTGTACCAAGCTCCAATCTAATACAGGAATATAGGTCATGTGTTGGGTTGCTGAGTTCTGTAAATTTGTCCTTACAGCTGATATGTGATTGGACCTTTTGTTAAAATTACATAGAATTTGTGGTGCAATTTGTGTGTGTGTGTGTGCGTGTGTGTGTGTGTCTGTGCGCACTCACTTGCTCAGTTGTGTCCAATTCTTTGCAACCCCATGGACTGTAGCCCTCCAGGCTCCTCTGCCCATGGAATTTTCCAAGAAGACTGGAGTGGGTTGCCATTTCCTACCCCAGGGGATTTACCAGTTTGCCAGTGAGTAAGTGGGCATTTACCAAGTATGTACTAGATAATGGGCTGCCCTGGCGACTCAGTGGTAAAGAGTTTGCCCGCAGTGCAGGAGACGCAGGTTCAGTCCCTGGTTGGGAAGATCCCCTGGAGAAGGGAATGGCAACCCACTCCAGCATTCTTGCCTGGAGGATTCCACGGACAGAGGAGCTTGGCGGGCTACAGTCCACAGGGTCGCAGAGAGTTGGACATGACCGAGCGAGAAACACTTTCACTTTCAAGTGCTGTGTTGCCTGCCGTCAGTATATACAGTCTCGTATCCTGTTGAATCACGGGATCTGTGCTCACGTGTGATCAGCCCAGACGCATGGCCTGTGCCTCAGGAAGCTGGAACCTGGGCGCTAGACTTCTGATCGCTACCCTGAGGCTCTTCCTATAACTTTGCTGCCTCCAGGCGGTGGACACTTGTCTGTCGTCTCTAGAGAAGGAGAAACGGTCTCCTGAGCACAGGGGAGCGGAGGTAATGAGGCTGGACGCGTGTGTGTGGGCGGGCGCATTGGCCTGGCGCTCAGCCAGCCTCCTGAGACAGTTTACCTACTGCAGGTATGATCTCTGGGCAGCACTTACGGAAATTTTACAGGAATTCACAGTTGTTAGATCAGAGAGAAGTTCATCAGCTATTGTGAGTATCCTAGACACCTGCTAGAAATCATAACCGAACAAGCTAATTTTCAGTAATAAGTAAGGCTACTTCCTTCTGATCCCCTACCCTGTCGTCTGTGCTTCGAAAATTCTGTAAACCCAGGACAGGTGAATTCATTAGACCTTTAAACCTGCTAAAGTTATTCCCCTTAGTACCATCCATCCATCTGTAGTCCATCCATCTTGTTTGTTTATTCAAATGCGTGTACTGAGCGCTGTCGCTGTGTTAGATACAGAAGGCATGGTTTTTCAATTATTGAATCAGTGTCACAGTATGTCAGGGTTGGGGAAATTCCCCAACTTTTCATTACATACTATAATAATTTTTATAACCAACGAGCTATAAGCTACTAAGATTCTTCAGAATAGTTTTAGCTTTTTATTTTGAAGTAATTTTAGACGAACAAAAGTTGCAAAAATACTACAGAGTTCTCTTCTATGCCTCAGTCGGCTTCTCCTGCTGTTAATGTATCAGTGTTTCATACCCATGGTGTTATCATCAGGAACAGAAAATTAACACTGGTACAGTGTTATTCACTCAAGGGCAGACCTCATGTGCACCTGACCAGCTTTTCCATCAATGCTTTTTTCCCTGTATCAGAATCCCACATTCTTGCAGGCAGTAATTCCCCTCAGCCCCCTCCAGGCTGTGACATGTCCTCCATCTTCCCTTCCCTTTTGTGGGAAGAAAGGTCACTTTTGAAGATCGCTGGTCAGCTGTTTGGCTGAGCGCCTCCATCTGGGTTTGTCTGAAGTTTATTCATGATTGGAGAGAGGCGATGCATTCTTAGCAAAGATGCTGTTACCGACCCACCCCAGTTGGTTCCCAACAGCGGCCCTCCTGCCGTGTGTGGAGCCAGTAGAAGGAGAAGGATCTGAGCTCAACAGCAGAGGGGAGCTTCGTCCTCTGATGTAAGAACTAGAAGGACGCTGAGGTGGGAGGTTGGCCTTCAGAACACATGCTCTTCTGCACGTCGGGTTAGGGCTGCTTTATCAAGCGTGGTCGGGGCGGGGGCGGGGCTCGAGGAGAGGGGCTCAAGGGGTGGGGCTCAAGGGGCGGGGCTCTCGCTCCGGATCACAGTGCCCGACTCAGCGCTTTTGCACGCAGCCTACAGGTGCCGCCATCTTGAGTCCCAGAGATGTGTGCCGCATCTCTGCACACACCCCTGAGGCGAGGTGGCGGAGCTGCGATTTCACCCCAGAAACTCTGGTGGTCTGAAGGGCCAGGGGCGAGGCCTCTACATCTGGTCCCCTGTGAGCAAGTGGGATTACATGAAGCACAAGGGGGTTAAAAACGTTAGATTTCTTTTTTTACCCAGATTCTATGTTTATTCCCTGGGAATTGATAATGGGCGTTGCCAGTGATGAGCTTCCCTGATAGCTCAACTGGTAAAGAATCAGCCTGCAAGTCAGGAGACCTCGGTTCGATTCCTGGGTCGGGAAGATCCGCTGGAGAGGGGATGGGCTACCCACTCCAGTATTCTTGGGCTTCCTTGGTGGCTCAGCTGGTAAAGAATCCACCTGCAATGCAGGAGACCTGGGTTCGATCCCTGGGTTGGGAAGATCCCGTGGAGAAGAGAAAGGCTACCCACTCCAGTATTCTGGCCTGGAGAATTCCATGGGCTGTATAGTCCATGGGGTGGCAAAGAGTCGGACACGACGGAGCGACTCGCACTTTCGCCAGTTGACAGTACCGAATATATGATGATTTGTTTTTCTCAGTGCATCTTGCTGGGCGGTCCTGATGCTGACATGTTTTACTTCTGGTAATGCTGACCTTGATCTCTTGGTTAAGTTGCTGTCTTCCAGGTTTCTCCTTGGGAAGTTGCTGTCTTCTCCTTTGGGGTGATAAGCATCTTGCATGAGATACTTTGAGACTATGCAAATCATTTCTCTTCAGACTTTCCCTGCTAACTTCAGCATCCATCATGGATCTTGTCTGCAGCGGTCATCTCTCTGCTGTTCCCCCAAGGGGGATGCTCTTTCCTTATTCTGCATTTATTGATTGGAATTCTGTTATGAGGGGAGCTGCTCTCCCCTCTTCTTTATATTAGTAAAGCTCATGAATACTTATTCTCTGGGTCATTATTGTTCTTGATTCTGTTGCTCAGATTATTCCACCTTTGGCCATGCGAGCTTTAGCTTCTGCCTTCTGTTAGCAAGCTCTATCTTTTCTGAGTCTTTCCGTATTTTCTGGTCCATGAGATGTTCCAGACTCATCTTGCATTTTTGCTGCTGGGAGAAGGCAATGGCACCCCACTCCAGTACTCTTGCCTGGGAAATCCCATGGACGGAGGAGCCTGGTAGGCTGCAGTCCGTAGGGTCGCGAAGAGTCAGACACGACTGAGCAACTTCACTTTCACTTTTCACTCTCATGCATTGGAGAAGGAAATGGCAACCCACTCCAGTGTTCTTGCCTGGAGAATCCCAGGGACGGGGGAGCCTGGTAGACTGCCGTCTATGGGGTTGCACAGAGTCGGACACAACTGAAGCGACTTAGCAGCAGCAGCAGCAGCAGCCTGTTTATGGTTTCTCCTCCTGCGAGCCCTGTTCTTTTTTAATTGGAAGATGGTGCTCAGAGACCAGGATGAGGGTCCAGGGTAGGCTCATTTTCTCCTGGGTGTCCCTGGGTCTAGGCTTCTCCATGAACAGAGCAAGGGCATGTAGCTATGTGCACTAACCTGTAGATACACACATAACTGGATTTTGGATCTGTCTGTATATGTGTGAGTGTATGTGTGTGTGTGTGTGTCGGTGAGAAATGATATCAGTGTAGTTTCAGTTTCTATTTCTCTAATTTTTGAATGCGTTTGAGTCCTTTTTAATACATTTTTCTGTATTTTTGTGAATTATCTTTTCATGTCTTTTTCTTGTGTTTCTTTTTGCTTGTTCTTTTATAACCTTGATAGTTTTAGAGTTTTTATGTAATAGTGATATTAGCCATTCATTTGTTATGAATATTTTCTCCCAGTTTGCCAATTATCTTTCATTTGTGGTTTTTGTCATGCAGAACATGTACTGTTATGTAAATTTACCTCACTTTTATCACTGCTGGGTTTTGAGTCAACCTTAGAAAGCCTTTCGCACTTACGTTTATGAAAATGCTTTGAAATGTTAAAAGCCTACAGAGGCAGAGTTGGCCACAAGTCATCTGGAAGCTGGAACGTTGAGGCCCTTCTGCCTGCCTGGGCGTCCGCCTCGCCGCGACCGCAGTTATCACTCCTGCTTAGCGCTTATCATCCACCTCCAGGCTTCCGCGGTTTCCCCAGACCCGTCTCCACAGTGCCTGAACCCCGGGGGCTTTGCAGACCATCCTGTCTCCCTTGACACCTTTTGGTCTGCAGTGCACTCTGTTTCGCCCTTGTAGTGCTATTGAGCATTTGTTAATACTTTAGAATTTTCTACTGATCGAAGCTCTGAATCAGCCCATCTCACTCACCTCCCTTCCCTTCTTGCTTCATCTTGGTTCAGACAGCTCCTAACACTCAGCATCTGTCTTTTCCTAAGACCACTCAACCCTGGTCTCTCTAGACGAATGGGCACCTTCTCGGCTGTGTCTTCTGCACAAAAAACACTGTATTTCAGTAACAGGCGCTCCTCTGCAGAGCCTGGCATGTGCAGCAGACGTGTCTGAAAGAAGCTCGAACTTCAGTCTTTCCTACATGAGTACACAGTGGTAGCTACAAAATACACTGAAATAGTTAATATTTATAAAAGTGTTAGGTTTTTCCTTTTATTACTATGACTTATTCACTAGGACCTTTATTTAAATACATAGGATTTTTTAAAGTGTGGCATTTTGCATATCAATAAATTAAGAAGGAAAAATGTGATGCTTAAAAGAAAAAAAAAAATCCTCCCCCTTCTCTCCTTGTCCCTCTCTTCCTCCCTCCCCCCTTCGCCACTTCCTTCTTCCCCACCCCACCCTTCTTCTGTATCAGCACAAACTAAAGGGTGGGCTCTGCCCTGAGGCTGCTGTTTGGGAAGGTAAGAGTGAGCCAGCTCAGGGGGGAAGCCAAAGATGGAGATGGAAGTTGCGGGGAGTTACACCGTGCAGAGCTGCACATTTCCATTTTTAATTTGGACTATTAGGGACATTTTAGAAATCGGTCTACACACCTCTCTGCATGTCCTCTCTTGATGAATATTTACTATGGAAGTTAAGCAATGACCAGCCTATTTCAGCTTCATGTAAATTATATGTATATCTGAAGAAATCTAGTGGAGGCTGAATGAGACGTTCTAATTGAATAACCACAAGCTCCTGAAAATGATGTGGTGGAAGAAACACGAGTGAGCTCCAGGTGGAAGATAAGATCACATCATCGTAACTTCTTCTTTCCCACCTTTTTCTTTGCTTTTTTTCTTTCAGGGACCCTCAGAGCCTGGATCCACCGGAAGTTAGCAATGCAAAACTTCAGTATGCGGGATGGGGCCCCAAGGGTCAGCAGCTGGTAAGCATGTTGCTTTCAGTGACCAAGTGTCCGTGATGATGAACTTTATGTTTTGCAGACTGAATGTATCTCACTAGACTCAGAATCTGTGTCTGTGTGAATTACGTTTTGGGAAAGTACCCCAGGACATCTGCATGTGTAAATGGCCGTCTCTTTCGCTAGAGAACTCGGTTGAAATTGAAAGAGCATATGCCTTGGTTCTGGTCCCTGCTGTCCTTAAAGCAGTCCCTGACTGGGCCGTGTGTGTTGTCTGTGAACTTAACCATGAATCTGAGATGGACCTCATCAGAGGACAGCAGATGGGGATGGTCAGAACGGTGGAGTCATGAAATGCTCTTTGGTTCTGCTCGTGGAACTCTGGTTCTTTCCTTGGGAGGGTTTCATGAGAAAAGTAGATTTGCAGTTGCTGTGGGCCTGGGCTCCCAGAGCACAGAGTCTGCAGAGTGCCCAGAACTGCTGGGGCCGTCTCTGCTTTATGCCAAAAAGCTCCATGGATTCCCACTCAAATTGGCAAAACTAAGGCGTTTCGAGATACCCAATGGCCAAGACAGTGTTGCAAAAAGGGGTCTGAACAAGTGGTTAAAAGACGTGGGTTCTAACCCTGGGAGTTCGTGAACTAGACGCCAGGCTGCCATCGGCTAGCCCAGCTCCTGCGTGAAAGATCTGGGTGACTTGAGCACTCGGGTTCATCCCTAGCATTGCTTCTATCTAAAACCGGGTGATACTCGTCAGTTCCGGTAACAAGGTCGCGTGACCCTTTCCGGAAAGCTCCTGCAGCCTGAAGATCAGGTGGCATGGCAGCGGACCATTTTCTTCTACATCTTTGAGCCAATTAATAAAGCTGCCTCTTTAAAACTCTTCCTAAAATAGCGCAGAAAATGATCATGTTAAAAACCTTGGGGTGAGATTCTGTTGAACAGGCTGCCTACTGTCTTAGAATTAAAGTTTTCTTACTTTCCCCAACAGTACAATTATTTTTTCTCGGTTGTGTGTTAATTCCGTTGCCTCGAATTGATTTGAAGACGCAGGAGGGTGTAGGCCACCCGGCTGTGTCAGCTGCTACCCGAATGTTCCCTGTGCTGCACGCTTACTGAGCAGAGGTTTCAAAAGGCACATTTAATGGGTCTAAACCAGTGACAAGAGGGCAGGAGGGTGCCGCGAGCTGACTCGCAGAATGACACCCATCCACCAGTCAGTCACAGCCAGGAGAGGAGAGTTGTCTTTGCTCAAAGCTTCAAACGCTGTGCAAGGAAAAAAATCACAATTCCATAGGCGATTGCAGAAGACTGGGGTGCTGAAGACTCAGGCCAGGCTGCACTGCGGTCAGGGCTGGGTTAGGCGATTATGGAAGCTGTTATTTCCATCTCCTGAAGAGTAACCAGCAGCAGAACTAGGGTCAGCTTCTTTGAGGAAGCTCCTCTGGCCCCTCTGCCCACGTGGCCAGGCCCCCTCTCTGGGCACCCCAGTGTCTTACCACACAAACTCCTTTCACACACGAGTTCCTGCCCACACATCTCTCCCCGGTGGGGTGGTCCTTGGTCTAAGCCCCGAGTGCTTTCCATCTGTGAATTCTGAGCATCTGACTCCATGCCTGGCACTTGGGAAATAACTGTTGAGGTCCAAAGTAAACACATGCATGGACAGATGAATCGTCAGCTGATATGTTCTTGTGGTTCTCAACCACTTACACATAAAATAATTGGATGGAGGCAAATAGCCGGCATCTGTGTGTGAGAGAAAATAAAGTGTAGTCACTCTCTCGTGTCTGACTCTTCTCGACCCCATGGACGGTAGCCCACCAGGCTTCTCTGTCCATGGGACTCTCCAGGCAAGAATAGTGGAGTGAGTTGCCATTTCCTCCCCTGGGGGATCTGCCCAACCCAGGGCCGGAACCCGGGTCTCCTGCACTGCAGGCAGATTCTTTTCCACTGAGCCGCCATGGAAGCGCTATGCGTCTGCACCTCCGTGTATATTTAGGATGTGACTGACAGTGAAGGAAGTTCAGCTTCCTTTCTGCTTCGGGGAAATGAAGGTTCAGTCAAGTATGATCGCTGCTGCTTGGCCTTAGTACCAGGAGTACTCATGTGCTCCTGGAACCTGAGACTTTAAACATTTTTAACTTTGCTGTTTTTCTTGTACTAAGTCTAGAAGGCAATACCTCTCAGTGCTGAGAAAACATCCTATATGTTGGAGCAGGAGTTGGCAGCCTTTCCTCGGAAGGCACCAGTTCGTGAATGTTTAGGGGACCCAATGCCCTCTTGGCTGTGCTCACCTGGGAAAGCCCGACCCCCGGGGCCAGGTGCTCCCGGTGGGCGCTCTTGGCAAAGACATTTCGAAACCCACAAGCAGGCCTTGTAAACACTCACAGATTTCTCATTGCTGTTTTATTTTTAAAAGTAAATATTGCTCCCCAAAGGAAATCGACTCTAATTATAATGAGTCAGAGTGAAATGAGTACTTCTCCTCTGGGAGCAGAGAACACAGCTGCAGTTAAAGTTCAGCAAGGCCTTTCCGGGCACCACCTCCTCCCCGTGTGGCCAGATCCCCACGATGCCTCTGGGCTGGGGACCCCCTGAACCACAGGAAGGTGACCCGGGCCACCAGGAGGGGCTGAAAGGCATTTCCTCCCACGCTTCCACGTGGCCTTCAATTACTGGTTCTTGCCTTTTAGGGTGAATTTCATTTGACCTTCAGATCGCAGCATAGGAGATGAGCACGGCCTGACCGGCTCCTGCCCTCAGAGAGGACAGGGAGAACCCTGACTTCAGGGAGGTGTGCATTCTGCCAGAAAGTCGCTGCTGAAGCAGTGCTGGTCTGTGGCCTTCCTGAGGGGTAGCCGGGTGCTTCCCAGAACTCGGCATTAGCTGCCAAAAGCCTCGAGATGGGAAAACGGATTTGGCTGGGATTTAAGTGGGAAAAGACGCTCACCGCTGAACAGCTGCCCCCCCCCCCCCGCCCCGGCTTCGTCTTCCTCCCATTCTGCGTTCTTAAATATTTGTTGAGGTTTGACAGAAAACAGCGGAATTCTGTAAAGCAATTATCCTTCAATTAAAAAGTAAATGAAACTCCAACATGCCTATTTACTTCCTTGTTTATCTGGCTGCGCCGAGTCTTAGTGGCAGTACGTGGGATGTTACGGAGCAGCGCGTGATTCTCTAGCTGTGGCGGAAGCCCAGGGCGGTGGCGAGCAAGCTTCGTTGCTCCGGGGCATGTGGGATCGTGGTTCCCTGACCAGGGATCGAACCTGAGGCCCCTGCATTGCAAGGCAGATTCTTAACCACTGGATCCCCGGGGAAGTCCCTCCTCCGTCTTTTTCAGTCAATCTATGTAGTGATTTACACTGAAATACAAGCTATATCAGAATATCTCTCCAAACTGTATCTTTTTCCATTTATCCTCTAACAGATGAATGTCTGCCTAATGGAGAATTTCCATTTTCTTTGATCATTTCATGATGTCCTGCCCACCCCTCCCTGCATGTTCGTCTGTTTATGTGAGGTTTTGTCTCTGCTGATCTAGAATATGATTAAATTCTCCTTTCATTTCCCTGTATGTCGTCTCTGCTAGAAACGTCTAACAAAATCACACAGACGCTGAGGGCCCCGCAGTGGCCTGCTTTGCGCTTACGGCTGATGGCACACTCGGGGTTCAGGCCTCTGAGGGCCCCGCAGTGGGCCTGCTTTGTGCTTACAGCTACTGGCACGCTCAGGGTTCAGGCCTCTGAGGGCCCCGCAATAAGCTGCTTTGCACTTACGGCTGCTGGCATGCTCGGGGTTCAGGCCTCTGAGGGGGCCTCCTCCTGGGGTGAATGCAGGCGCCTGCTGTCAGCGTGGCGCCCCTCCAGCCCCACGCGTGCGTCGGGCTTCCTCCCCGACTCCCAGCAGCCTTCCTTTGTGGACACGCATGCACCCGTGTTGTCCTGGTTGCCTCGTGGGGACCCCTCTGCAGGGCCCTGGACCGCCCCCCACCTCAGTCATGACTGTGCCTGTCAGCCGTGTGACCGCTCTGACTCTGAAGTCCCTTCTAAGGAAACTAAGCCTTAAAACAACTCACTTCTTAGGAGTCTTCTGTCTCAATGCTGTTTTCCTACCTACTTAACAACACTGCTTTATCAACAGAGGTTATTTTTCTTTCTAAAATGTCAACAAAAAAAAGAAGAAGAAAGGAAAAGCAAGAGTCTTACCGTGCCCGTCCATTGGTGCTGGCTCATGCCTCCTCCCGCAGGACAGCATCTTGACGCATTTCTGAGAGTTCAGGAAAATCCTAGCTGAAGGCACTTGCACTCACACTGGGTCATTCGAGTTTTCAGTTTAAAGAAAGTAAGCTTTTTAAAAAACAACTCGTTAACATTGTAAAAATTCATGCTACCAAAATGTCAGTAATTCAACAGGAGAGGCTCGATGAGGAGATTGTTCTGGAAAGCACGTGGTCACGTGGAATGAAGGGCAGAGAGGTGAATGGAGATGAACGAGGGGCTGAGGAGTGGAGTGCCCCGCGCTGGGGTGGGCGCCTGCAGAGAGCTTGGCCGCCTCGGGGGCCCCTCAGCTCTCGGGGTGGCGGCCAGGTGCAGACAGAAGGGCCAGTGGCGGGCGCTCGCCCTGCAGCCTTGAGCTCAGACCGTGGGCCGTGCGGGCAGGGAGCCCAGGACCCAACCCCAGTTGGAACCTGGAAGCCCTGGTCTAGCGCCACAACCACCTCGTCCGTCTCAGAACCTGAAGGTCCTCGTCTTAGACCTCAGGAGGAGAAGGGAGTTTTCTACAGTTTGTTCTGTTATCGAGGACCAGTCATAACAAAAACAGGGGCATCGCAGGGTCTCGTTCAGACCTTGCACTTTAAAGCCGCGATCTGGATTAAAATGCTTAACCTCTCAAAGCCCCAGTTTTCCTTATCTGTAAAGTGGGGACAACACTGTGTATCTTGTAGGGGTCACCGTGAGGGTTAAGTCAACCCGTTTAAAGTACGTGGCGTGGAACCTCGTGTGGAGAGTATTCGTTGAGTGACGGCTTTGCTGTTGCTGTAGTTATTAGGGTTATTACTTGGCTTAACCAAAATGTAGGGAATGAGAAAAAATAAGAATATCATCAGCTGAGGGTCTGGTCTGTGCAGGAAGGTGAGTGAGGCTGCATTTGATAGAATAGAGAGATGCTGGCTATAACCGAGAGAGAGTCCAGGTGCGTGTCTAAGGCTGTCTCCTCCCCGAAACTTCTTCGACTTTTCTCGGGGAAGGGCTGCTGTTCACAAGACACACCATCACCTCCCTCAGCCTTTGGCTCCACCTAGGTTTTCAGATGTCTGTGTCTTTAGAGAAGACCGTTCCCAGGGACAGTTCCCCTGCCCTGATGCCCTGCCAGGGTGATCCCTGGAAAGGCAGAGAGGATACGCTCCTTACAGGGATCCTGGGCAGTGGTTCCCCAGCGTGCTCATCCTCTGCCTGGAAGCTTGTTCCCTATGACTGGCATCTCCCCACCCCCGTCCCCCACCCTCCAGCCCCTGGTGGCCACTTTCTGCTCTCAGTTTCCATAAGTTCAGATTTTTCAGATCCCACAAGTATGTGAGACCACACGGTATTTGTCTGTCTGACTTGGAAAAGACTAAGTGGCTAGATGGACATGGAGGTGTCCACAACGCTACGGTGGTGATCGTTTTGCAGTAGAGAGATGTGTGAGACCCACACTGCACACCTGAAACTTGGACAATTCGTGTGTCAGTTACATCTCAGTAAAGCAGGGGCAGGGGAATTTAAAAAAAAAAAAAAAACTTGAAAACTAAAAAGCGGGTGAGACTTCCTGCCTCCTCCTCCCTTTGGTAAACCAGAGTCCCCGCCCTGGGACCTCCAGCTGGTTGACTGCTCTCTACCCTAACCTTACCCAGAAACTGAGCAGAAAGAGGGCATCACCCCCAGGTCACAGCCCCCGAGGGCATCACCCCGAGGTCACAGCCCCCGAGGGCGTCACCCCCAGGTCACAGACCCCGAGGGCGTCACCCCCAGGTCACAGCCCCCGAGGGCATCACCCCCAGGTCACAGCCCCCGAGGGCGTCATCTCCAGGTCACAGCCCCCAAGGGCATTGCTGCTCCCCCGGCTCTGGGAACCAAGGGGGCAGGGAGCATCTGTTGACGTTGACAAGTCCCACGAGGGGAGAAAGACGAATCTTTCCAGCAAGCAGAGATTATTTAATGAAACCGTCGTAGATGTGGAGAAGACCAGGCCGGAGTGACATCCCATTAATAACTTATAAAAGCCTCTAATCAGTTTGGGTTAATTTGGTATTCATTGTAAAAACATTCATCATGGGTACTGAAGTCCATGACAGTAGCCACGAAATTAATTCACGGGGAGGGAAATCGCCTGACGTGTCCTCAGATAATGGATGGAGCCAGTTTAGTGAGTGATTTACCAGCTCCACCAAGGGTACCCTTCAGGTTTAACGCAATATGTTATCACTTCACAGCTCTGAGGGACTCCATCACTTTAGCAGTCACTTGCACTCAAGTAAATAAGCTGTTTCCGGCAATTAACCCGAATGGATGGCGCGGTAAGCAGAGCTCCCCAGTGGTCACCGTCGATGGAAAGGGATGGTTAGGAAGTGGTCCCATGGCTTTTCCCTTTGACCGGCAGGGTCCCTGAACGCACGGAATTTCCAAACACAAAGGCATGGTATATGGTATACCCCAGCAGTGGGATTGCTGGGTCGTATGGCAGTTCCTTTCCTAGTTTTTGAGCGCTCTCTGTGCTCTTCCCCACTGTGGTTGTATCAAGACGGTACTGATGAACCTGTTTGCACTGCAACGTAGGGAACAGACTTGTGGACCCAGCATGGGAGGGAGAGGGAGGGGAAAACGGAGAAAGTGGCATGGAAACATACATGACCGTATGTAAAACAGAGAGAAGTGGGAATTCGCTGTGTGATGCAGGGAGCTCAAACTGGTGCTCCGAGACAGCCTAGAGGGGTGGGGTGGGGTGGGGTGGGAGCTGGGTTCAAGAGGGGGGGGACATGGGTGTGCCTGTGGCTGCTTCGTGTTGATCTATGGCGGAAACCAGCACCGTATTTAAAGCAATTATCCTCCAATTAAAAATTTTAAAAAAACATAAAGGCAACTTTGTTACCATAGGATTATAGAGAAAGTGAGGAGAGCAGTGTAATTAGTGTTGACTGAAAAAAAAAAAATGCACGCAACCTAAAAGTTGAGAGTTCTGCTTATTCAGACCTGAGAGGCTGCGTCTCCAGTAGCCCCAAGAGAACGTCTCCGAGGCGGGGGCGTGGAGGGGCAGGGTATATAGAAGTCTGTAATAAAGAGGGGAGAGGCAGTCAGGATATCAAAGATTATTGTTAATTAGGGAAAACCTGATATCTCAAATTAAGGAAGGTACCACTCCTCTATGGAGAAGGCAATGGCACCCCACGCCAGTACTCTTGTCTGGAGAATCCCATGGACGGAGAAGCCTGGTAGGCTGCAGTCCATGGAGTCTCAGAGAGTCAGACACAACTGAGCGACTTCACTTTCACTTTTCACTTTCATGGATTGGAGAAGGAAATGGCAACCCACTCCAGTGTTCTTGCCTGGAGAATCTCAGGGATGGGGGAGCCTGGTGGGCTGCCGTCTATGGGGTCGCACAGAGTCGGACACAACTGAAGCGACTTGGCGGCAGCAGCAGCAGCAGCAGCAGCGCTCTTCTAAATGTGGGAAGTTGCAAGAGTCTGGGCTCCGCGAAATCATCTCTTTCATTTCACCTCAGCCTGGCTGGGGCCAGCATCCTGCTGCTTGATTTTGTTGCGTCCTTAGTCCCTCAGTCATCTTAGGGAGTGGTGACAGCTGACACCTGCAAATCCCAGGCTCTGTTCTTCTCCCTGTTGGGCACCCTCCCGGCTCAGAAGTTTACATTTGGAGGCCGGAAGTCACTGATGATTTTGTGGCATCCTTGTTTACTGATGAGGCTGGAAATACTCCATTTCATATTAGTGAATTACGATTCAGTGCAGATTTCTTTTTAACTTTCATCATGCTGTATGGATGGGGGGGTGTGTGGCGCATAAGAGAAAATTCATTCCCAAACAATGTGAAAATACATAGTAAGAGTCATAAAGATGCTCCTGCCCTTTAGCAAAGTGAAAGTGGCTCAGTCATGTCCAGCTCTTTGTGACCCCATGGACTATACAGTCCATGGAATTCTCCAGGTCAGAATACTAGAGTGGGCAGCCTTTCCCTTCTCCAGGGGATCTTCCCAACCCAGGGATTGAACCCGGTCTCCCACATTGCAGGCGGATTCTTTACCAGCTGAGCCACAAAGCCCTTTTAAAGAGAAGCCAAAAGCTGTATCACAGACATTCATAACGCTGTTATCTATAATGATAGCTTTAAAGGCTGGAAAATCAGTGTCAATAGAAGAGCAATTTGGTGAGGTATGGTCCATTGACAGGAAGAGCAATTATACAGCCATCAAAAATAATAGATAGATTGTACAGGAATACGGGAAATATACCATCTATTAAATAAGATTACAACTAAAAATACACTGTTGGACATGTATATGGGGAAGGATAAGTGTTTGAACCTGGCTGGGCAATGGGCACTTTACCCACTTTCAAAAGTTTGTAGGATAAGCCTCATTACATATTCATTAAAAATTGAAATGAGAATGATTGTCAAATGCAAGGCTTAGGAATTCCATTCAGTAGACGTGTGTTCCACCCTAGGGGAAGTCCAGTGTGGCGCTCTTTGCAGGCACAGGTGAGGATAAGCTGGCCTTCAGGACAACGGTGGCCCCCGCCCCACTGGTTTCCGAGCACTGTGCACGCGCCCTTTCTCCTGGGCTCGGCTGCAAACCCTCAGGAGAGATTGCCCAGAATTTACTTGCAAGCCAGAGCAATTAAGAAGAAGGTGGATTTGGGGTTGAAAACCGGCCTGGCCTAGTTGTGCACTTAGGTCTGTGGAGATAAACCACGTTCTCTTCCTCATCACAGCTTCCCTAATGCAATTGTGATGGAAGCAGTGTATTATTTTTTATGAAGAATCTAATTTCAAAGGGTGCGCACATCAGCCTTGGGAATATTAGGTTAGAGAAGTTCAGGATGATCTATCAAATAGAATTTAGAGGCAGGACCAGAGTTCTGCATTAGGAAAGAGTGCATTTAGTGATAAATTCCTCAGATAATGTAACAAGGCAGTTATAAATTAAAATAACCTTTTTAAACATTAGGATGTGAGGCTGGAGGGTATGGTTGCAGTGGCAGCCACGGGCAAACCCATCAGTCCCCATTATGCAGAGATCCGGCTCTGAAACATTTGGAGATTTCTTTTTCAGTGGCCTTGGGAGTGATCTACAGTGTTTGTGCTGCTAAGAATTCTCTTTAGTGTCCGTAATGGGCTTTTATAGGCTATTTTGTGGACTTCTCCCACTTGGGTGGAAGGAACACCTCTTTATCATAATTCCTAAAATGTTCCACAATTGGAAAATATCAAGGTAATGGTTCCATCTCCCCGTCTCCATGGAATAACCATGACTTTTTCTTTCTCTGAACTGCTGTGATATTGTCAGCCCCACTTAGCGTAGCAGTTAATCAGCCTCCTCCTTTCATTGTTCATCTGTTTCACTTTTGAGAAACTTTATTTCCCAGACCAAACATAAGCTGGTCAAGGACAGAGTGTTTTTCATCTCACTTTGATTTTCCCCGGCCCACGGCTCCAACCAAGCAGAGTCAGGTTGTCACCAAATACCTGGTAAATGAACGGGATCCATAAGGGAAAGTAAAACTAAACGTCAGATGTATGGACCCATGGTCCAAGAGTCATGGAAATTAGAAAAGCTTTATGTTACAAACTAAAAAAATTTAAGATTTAACAAGTTTGTTGCTTCATTAACTGAGTAGTTCAGACCGTGAGCAACACTGGGAAGGAATTCTGGGTTTTTGAGTCATATTTTTTTTCTTAAAATGGTTGTTACGCTATGTTGTTGTTGTGGTTTAGTCGATTAATCACATCCGACTCTTTGTGACCCCCTGGAATGTAGCCCGCCAGGCTCCTCTGTCCGTGGAATACTCCAGGCAAGAGTACTGGAGTGGGTTGTTACTTCCTTCTCCAGGGGGTCTTTCTGACCCAGGGATTGAACCCACATCCCCTGCACTGGCAGGCAGATTCTTTACTGTGAAGCCACCTGGGAAACTCCTAATAGGTTGTTATGCAATGAAAGATCTCAATACAAAGCAGGGAATTTCACTATTAAAAACAAGGTCAGGAAGGACAAGCTGGCCTGAGCATCCTGACCGAAGGGTGGGAACCCCGTGGTTTTCCCCAGGCACATCGGACGGCAGAAGCACCCCCTTCTCGTCCCGCCAGGCGCGGGTGTCGTCCTTCTGTTCAGTATCAGAGGGGATGTCAGGCCTCCGTGCTGCGAGTCCTTACTGGTCCTCTGGGTGCTGCGTCTGGGTTGGTGAAACACGGAGAAGGCAGGGCGCCAGACGGAAAACAGCTCGCGTGAAACAAGACGCCTCTAAGAATGTTTGGAGGCAGTTTAGCAATATCTCGGTCAATTATGTGCAAATAATTGACTCTTCCCACCTTGTCTTCAAAACAGACTTCCCAGGACTCCTCCTTTATAACATCACGTCAGCCCTTATTGATTATTGAAATCAATTATAAATTCTGAAAAGTGACAATACTTCACTTTTCTAAAGAACTTGTCTTGATACCAGTGTCTTCTTTCTGCCCTATGACATAGTTATTCCCACCATCCATGAGGTTGTGTTTCACTGACACCTAGGGGATGCAGGCATCTCTTACGACAGAACAAAGATGCAAGTGAGCATAATTAATCCATGAGTCAGTTTAAAAAAAAAAACAGACCCGGTTCTATGTACTTTACACTGTGTTTATTTTATGTATATCATGGCTAAAATCCATTTCAGTTCAGCTCTTTCCACTTGTAAAGGACAATTAGCAAATTTGTGAATTGATTTTTCTGTTTGTTCTTCAATTTGGAAACCTAATCATTTGTCTGAATGGTTTGTTTTTACCATAATGGCTCTGATGGCCAGTAACAGCTGGAATTATGTTTTCACGTCCTCAGCTGGGCCTGATTTAGAGTGTAGGTCACTCACGTCGATAAGCCAAGTCCAAGAGATACTTGAATTTGCCGTCTCCCTGACCCGGGTCTCGCTGTGGTCCTTGCCCACGTGAGCCGTGCCTGCCGTGAACTGACCCAGACTCAGAACTTGGACCCAGACCTTCTGCGCTCCCCCTCAGTAACCACCCCTCAGTGAAGGGACCACGTGTCTTCCGCTGCCCAGATCAGAAACCTGGCATCCCAAGCTCCACAGGCCCCCTCGTCCCTGCCCTGACCCATCCAGCGACAGGTCCTGCGCCTCCTGCTTTCCTGATACTGTTGGACCCCATCCCGTCCTCCACGTTCCCACCATCACCGCCCACTGGGCCCTGTGACCCTGCCCACTGGACCCTGGGAGAGCTGCTGGCGTGGCCTCCCAGCCCGAGTCTGCCCTGCTCCAGAACCTTCTGGAACAGAGGGGCTGTGTCACCTCCTGTGTCGATCCTGCCCCAGGCTGCATCACCGGTAGGGGAAGCCCGACCCTGATCCCATAACCCTGCTGCCCCGACGCTGGTCCCCCCACCCCCAGGCTGAGCATCTTTCCTGATGAAGGCTGTGCAACTGCCCAGCTGTCCCAGAGCCTCTCCCCTCTGCACCTGAGTCCCCAGCATCCAGGACAAAGGCCCCACCCCACCTCGGGCGCCCTGTTAAAGCCACCTTCTGCCCTCAGGAAGCCTTCCCAGATCCGCAGGCACAGCCACAGCTGGGCTGGAGACCCTCTGCTCATTCTCCACACCCCCTGCCCTGCTGCCTCCCACGCTCAGCAGCCGTCTGTCAGGATCCAGTCCACCGTAAGCTCCTTAGGAATGAGAGCTTTCTTCTGTTCCTAACGTGTACCCAGCCCTGAAATACAGACATGACAGTCGATAAACGCGCAGCGAGTATTCAAAGGCTAAACGAAGGACGCGATCCATTAAAGCATTTTTTAAACTAAAGCGTAGCTGATTTATACCAGTGTGTTAGTTTCTGCTGTACCGTGTATGTATGGTGTATAACACGTGTGTGTGTCTGTGTGTGTGTGTACGCACTCAGTCATGCCTGACTCTTTGTGACCCCATGGACTGTAGCCTGCCTGCCAGGCTCCTCTGTCCATGAGATTTCCCAAGCAATAATACTGGTTTGGGTTGCCATTTCCTACTCCAGGGGGTCTTCCTGAGCCAGGGATCAAACCAGCATCTCTAAGGTCTCCTGCATTAGCTGGCAGGTTCTTTTCCACTTGCGTCACCTGGGAAGCCGCACTTTCATATTCTTCTCCATGATGGTTTACCATAGGATAGGGCTTCCCTCGTGGCTCAGATGGTAAAGCGTCTGCCTGCAATTTGGGAGACCCAGGTTCAGTCCCTGGTTCATCCTCTGGAGAAGGAAATGGCAACCCACTCCAGTATTCTTGCCTGGAGAATTCTGCCGGGGTCCAGCCCTGGTGGACCCAGGGAATTCGAAGCGGGGACGGCGTTGGCGTGAGAAAAACTTATTTGTTTATTAATATAAGATTAGATTAAGAAACAACAGCATAGTAGGAAAATTAAGTAGAGAAAGAGGCTGAATAACTTGGATTACGTGGAAGACCAACAAAGTTCCAGAACCTGCACCATCCACGTTAGGCCACGGCGTCCCTTTGAATATCGGAGAGTGCCCCGCCTTGGGCTCTCTCTCTTACAGATCTTAGAAGCCGGGACAAATAAATAGACATGATGAGCCTCCCTGCTCCAGATGGGAATTCAGCCGGAAAAAGAAAAGAAGGACATGGGGAAGCCCAGCATTGGTGCAAGACTCCAAAAACTATTTTTCAAAATCAGCTTATATACCCCAAGTTGTGCATAAAGAAATAGAGTTATGCAGGGGCAGCAGTCCTGACCCTCATTGAGACAAGGCTTTCTTTTTGCATACCCTCCTGTATACAAAAGGTCTCAGGTGGTTTACATTATCTTCTGGCAAAGAGGCCTGTTAACATTTTTATGGCTCTCTTCCTGGATAATTGTCCAGAAAACTCCTTCTCCCTAGAAGTGTTTTTTCTTTACTCTGCATCACCCTCAAAGTACAAAAAGTTACATTCCTATAGAACAAAGGTGCAGTGGGTTATAACAAAGAAAGTACTTAACTCAAAGATCCAGTGTTGCTAATACCAGGCCTGCTACCTGTTTTTCTATAGACCAACTATACCTAAAAATAAAGGGTATGAAAATTTGGCAGCAAGTATTGGCTCAACAAATGAAACCTTTAATCGGTCCTATTCTAATGATTTTGACTCCTCGGAAGCCCTGACATTCCTAGGATGTTTTAAGCTTCCTGTGCCTCCCGCAGTCGGAAGGCCTCAAACAATCACATGCACAGCTGTATGAGTCCTGCAGGCAGGCTAGAAAGCCATCAGAGGGGTTTTTGGATTGAAACACTCGTATTACGCCCAGGAGATTTATTATCTAAAGCTCTAATTTTTTCCAGAAAAAGGTGGTGGGGGGACAGTCCCCTGTTAATGACAGAAGAGTAGGTGGAAAGCATAACACAGTAAAGCAGGCAGATTCTGGTCTTGGGCGGTGGATGCTCAGGAATTTCCAGGGGGAATCCCTGAAGCGGAACACGTCCTTGCTTTTTGTCAGGCTTCCTTCCTCATGACCTTGTCACGGGTGGGATTCCTGACGCTGGCTCCCGACAGAATTCCATGGATGGAGAAGCCTGGTAGGCTACAGTCCATGGGGTCGCAAAGAGTAGGAGACGACTGAGCGACTTCACTTTCACTTTTCTTTCTTTCATTGAATATAGTTCCCCTAGTGGGTCCTTGTTTATCTGTTTACCATATGGTAGGGTGTATATGTTAATCCCAAAGTCCTAATTTCTCTCTCCCTCACCCTTTTCCCCTTTGGGAACCGTAGTTTGGTTTCTGTGTCCAAGTCTATTTCATAAATAAGTTCATTTGTGCCATAGTTTAGAGTCCACATATACGTGATATCAAATGGTCTTTCTGGTTTCCTTCACTTAGGATGATAATCTCTTGTTGCATCCATGTTGCTGCAAATGGCATTATTCCATCTTTCTTTTTATACCTGAGTAATATTCCCTTGTATATAGGTACCACGTCTTCTTTATCCATTCATCCGTCAGTGGACACTTAGGTTGCTTCCAGGTCTTGGCTATTGTGAGTAGTGCTGCTGTGAAAATAGGGGTACGTGTATCTTTTCGAATCATAGTTTTCACCTTTTCTGGATATATGCCCAGGAGTAGGATTGTTGGGTCACATGGTAACTCTATTTTTAGTTTCTTAAGGAGATCAACCCTGGGATTTCTTTGGAAGGAATGATGCTAAAGCTGAAGCTCCAGTACTTTGGCCACCTCATGGGAAGAGTTAACTCATTAGAAAAGACTCTGATGCTGGGAGGGATTGGGGGCAGGAGGAGAAGGGGACGACTGAGGATGAGATGGCTGGATGGCATCACGGACTCGATGGACGTGAGTCTGAGTGAACTCTGGGAGATGGTGATGGACAGGGAGGCCTGGCGTGCTGCGATTCATGGGGTCGCAAAGAGTCGGACACAACTGAGCGACTGAACTGAACTGAACTGAGGAAACCTCCAGACTGTATTCCACAGTGGTTTCCCCAATTTACAGTCCCACCAACAGGGTAGGAGGATTTCCTTTTCTCCACATCTTTTCTAGCATTTATTATTTGTAGACTTTTTGATGCTGGCTGTTCTGACTGTGAGATGGTACCTCATAGCAATTTTGATTTGGATTTCTCTGATAAATTAGCCATGTTGAGCATCTTTTCATGTGCCTCTCAGCCATCTGTATGTCTTCTTTGGAGAAATGTCTGAAGGTCTTCTGCCTATTTCTTGATTGGATTATTTGGTTTTTTGTTATTGGGTTGGATGAGCTGTTTGTGTATTTGGAAATTAAGTGTTTATTGGTTGCATCATTTGCAAATATTTTCTCCCCAGTCTGTGGGTTGTCTTTTGGTTTTTGTTTATGATTTCCTTTGATTAGGTCTTATATGTTTATTTTTGCTAATTAAGGCATATTGTTTACCCAAGGTGAAAGTCAACTACCTTTTCTGAGAGTGAGAGAATGAAGTCACTCAGTCCTGTCCGACTCTTTGCAACCCCATGAACTGTCTGCCTACCCCAGGTAGCCTGCCAGGCTCCTCCACCCATGGGATTTTCCAGGCAAGAATACTGGAGTGGGTCGCCATTTCCTTCTCCAGGGCATCTTCCAGACCCAGGGATGGAACCCACTGCAGGCAGACTCTCCCACACTGCAGGCAGACTCTCCCACACTGCAGGCAGACTCCTTACCACCTGAGCCACCAGGGAACCCACCAGGGGCTTCCCAGTTCATGGGGTCACAAAGAATTGGACACAACCTTTTCTGATATAAGCATAAACCTGAGGTGCATTTTTCCTATTTTTCCTTTATTTTCACCTACTGCAGCTGGCCTTCTGTCTTAGGCCATCACTTGTGACACACCTCCCTTAAATCTTAACCTTTTCAGCCTCCAGATGAGTTATAATTACCCCTGACATGAAGTTGAAGCTGGGACTCAGTGAAATTCCAGCAAGTTTCCAGATAAAAAGAATTTTAATTGCATATACACATAATTATTTAATTAAACTAATTTTCTCCGTGGCCATACAAGCTCATATTTTTTTTAAGTTTACTGAAAATGTGAACATTTAATGGAATTTCAGAATGTTTAATGGAATCTGAGTCATTGAAATGTGCTCTGAAATCACTGCTCTCTATTAAATATTTCCTATGGATTTGATCACCCCAGGACAAGGTTCATGGTGGACTTGCTTAATGAATTCTGTCTTTTAAATTTCCTGTGTTACTGCCTTACAAGATTAACTGATTCCACAATCTTCCTGTCAAAAAGCACAGAATAATAAAAGCGTAAATTCATCAGTCAGTGGAAAGTAAACTCTCATGTCTGGCTGATGAAACATAACAGAACGTCGCTGCAGCACATCTCGCTTTTCTGCGCCTCCACCATCTCCCCGCATCCCAGTTTACACGCATCCGAACAGCAAATCAGTGTCATAACAAAGCAGCCTGTCGGGCAGCGGGTAGACCTGCCTTTCGCCTCCCGTATTATGAGGAAATGTGTCAGTGATTTTGGAATTTCCCAATTCAGACTCTGTACATCCTTCCTTCCAACAACCCTCAAATTTTGTTGGCCAAGAGTTCAACAGCCTAGTACACATGTAGTGAAAACAAAGGGCATGGCGGTCGGTGTTTGCTTGAGCTAGTGGTTCTGAGCTATGCGTTGACGTTTATAAAGACCAGTGCCTGGGCTCCGTGCCCAGGGATTCTGGTGTGTTTGGACCAGACACGGCTCGGGCACCACTAAGCGCTGTGTTAGAGCTCCCAGGAGCTTCTCACATTCAGCCAGATTTGATCATCGCAGGCTTAGATGCCAGCAGGCAGGGTGGGGACTGCGTGGCCTCTTTAATAAATTCGAAGCCTCGTGAACACCATTCTCACTTCGTGAAGAAGCAAAGAATCTGTGAGATTATGTTTTTAATCACCAGGCCGGTAGCAAAGGAGTGTGTTGCGTATAAAATCGCCACCCAGAACATTCCTGGTCAAACCAACCATCACTTCCCGAAGGCAGTGGTCCCTGGTCAGGCCCATGGGCACGTCCAGGCAGATGCTGCCTGTGCTCCAGGTTACCTTGGTCAGTCAGTTCAATTCAAAGTTTAGATCAGGATGTTTCAAAAGTATTGTGTTTTCTTTTTCTTCTAACCCTTGGTGAGGAGTCATTGCCCACATTGCAAGATCTTTTATTCAGTGTTAATAATTTTGGGGGGATTTTCTCTAATCAGATCTATGAGCAAAAAGTGTCTACTAAAAAAGACAGCCATGCAGACAGCAAGTTGTAACCACATGGCTGCTCGGTTTGGGACATAATAGCTGATAATATAGGAGAAAGCAATGGCACCCCACTCCAGTACTCTTGCCTGGAAAATCCCATGGATGGAGGAGCCTGGTGGGCTACAGTCCATGGGGTCGCAAGAGTCAGACACGACTGAGCGACTTCACTTTGACTTTTCACTTTCATGCATTGGAGAAGGAAATGGCAACCCACTCCAGTATTCTTGCCTAGAGAATCCCAGGGTTGGGGGAGCCTAGTGGGCTGCCGTCTATGGGGTTGCACAGAGTTGGACATGACTGAAGCAACTTAGCAGCAGCAGCAGCTGATAATATAAAGCAAGGGCTTCCCTGGTGGCTCAGACAGTGAAGAATTGCCTGCAATGCAGGAGACCTTGGCTTGATCCCTGGGTCTTCTCCTGGAGAAGGGAATGACTGCCCACTCCAGTATTCCATCTATTTAGGGCTGCCAAGGCCCCAATCTGCAAGACAGGCATTCCACATAGATGGCTTTTTTTGTTCACTATATCTCCATTTAGCTGTGAGAAAGTTGAAGTTCAGAAAACGTAAGATATTTGTCCGAGACCATGTATTCATGATGGTATCAGAACGGAAACCCGGGGGCTGCTTCCTCCTATGCACCAGACTGTACATCTGGACCCAGCATCTCAGCTGAAAAACCAAAAGGAGTTATCTTGAGAACAAATGAGTTCATGTCTGTGAAAAGTCTTTGAAAATCTCCTAAATGCCCTGCAGGTGCAAAGTGTTATTATTACTGTGAGTGATGGCATTTGTATTCAAGGCCACCCATGTGAACCGTTTATGCAGTATCAAGAAGCTGTCTGTCTCCTGATACAGCCTCTGGCGTAATTAATCTAACCCCCTTATCTTTCTCCTGCCTCGCTCCTTAAAGGAAATGAAACATTGACCTAACTGTGATATTTTCATCTGAAATCTCTGCAGCTTCCATAAATGAGCTGCCAGGGCCCCAGAGCAAGCAATGAGCCCCACCTGGAATAAAATGTCTCTCCCATAAGAAACAGATCATCAGCTCAGTATGACGTCCTCTCAGAAAGACTTTGTAGAGGGTTCAACAAAGAAAACCCTGAGCGTTCCCTTCCTGGTGGCAGAGGGTAGGGGTAACACTTTTGTTTTAGTTTCCTACCTTTAGCTGTTTTGTGTTTCAGATGCATATTTATATCTTAACGAAATGCATTGTAAAAACAAAAAAACATATATGAAGTGTGTGCTCAGTCATGGCCAGCTCTTCGTGACCCCGTGGACTGTGGCTTGCCAGGCTCCTCTGTCCATGGAATTTCTCATGCAAGAATACTAGATTGGGTTGCCATTCCTTTCTCCAGGGTATAGTCCTGACCCAGGGATCAAACCAGTGTCTCCTGCACTGGCAGACAAATTCTCTTACTGACTGAGCCTCCAGGGAAGCCCGTAACTGTTACTGAAATCTTATAGGTACTCTTGTTCCTCACTTTCTGCACTCAACACTGCTTGTGATATTTGTGGGTATTTGTGATACGTGTAGCTTTAATTGAACATTTTTCAACGCTGTGTTGTTGTCCATTGTACAAATAGGTCCCAAGGAGTTTATTCAGTCTCCTGTCCATCAATATGCAGGTCCTTTTCTAGTTAGTTTAAAATATTTTCAGTGTTAAGTACATGTCACTCATTTCCTCGTACAAATGTGTCAAAGTTTTGGTGGATTTTAATTTGCATATAATTGATTACTAATGAGGTTGAACTTTTTCACAGGCATAATTATTCATATTACATATTCTGTAAAAATGCTTATTTATGCCTTGTTTTTCTTTTGGATATGTCCCCTTTTATTGATATTATTATGTACAATTTATTTGTACAGTCTTTTTAAACAAAACTAATATACAGAAACATGGTGCAGTTCTTTTTTATTGAAGTATGGTTGATTTACAATGTCGTGTTCATTTCTTCTGTACAGCAAATGATTCAGTTACACATATATATATTCTTTTTCAGATTATTTTACATTTTGGTTTATCACAGGATATCAAATATAGCTCCCTGTGCATGCTTGTCCTTATATATTCTGAATCGTAATTGTTTGTCCATTTTATTATTGTCAGTATTTCCTTGCATTTTATAGCTTTTCTTTTCACTTTCATTTTGATATTTTTAATAGGAAAAGATATTAACTTCAGTGAAATCAAGTTTATTTATTCATTTATGGCTTGCATTTTTTATGTCTTTTTAAAGAAGTGTTTCCTACCCTGAGATCACACCCCCTCCTATCTTGTATCTTGTAACAGTTTTTGTAATTTCATCTTTCAAAACAGGTCTTTAATTCACTTAAAATTGATTTGCGTGTAGAATGTGAAGAAGACTTACAATTATTTTCCATAGGAAAAATCATTGTACCAAGTTATTTATTGAAGAAATAGAAACACCTTCCTTCCCTCCCTGATCTTTATGGCTGCCTCTACCATCTGTCAGCTTTTGTGTGTGTGTAAGCTTGGTTTCTGACTCCCTGCTACGTCCCACTGGCCCTTGGTCTGTCAGTGTGCTGGAGCGGCACAGTCTAAGTTACCGTAGCTTTATGGCTGGTATGGCAGTGTAACCGCTGACAGCAGGTATTATTCTATCTGTTTCACTGGATGTTCATGTTGTTCCTGGCTACCGTGGGTACTGTGTTTGTGTGTTCTTTTAAAAACACTTTTGGGAGATTAATGGGGAGTTGCACTGAATTTACACACCATCATGAGAGAATTTATAATCTTCAGCTATTGAACTTTCCCAGTGGCGCTAGCAATTAAAAAAAAAAAAAATCTGCCTGCAATGCAGGAGACACAGGAGGCGTGGGTTCGATCCCTGGGTCAGGAAGATCCCCTGGAGGAGGGCGCGGCAGTCCGCTTCAGTATTGTATTCTTGCCTGGAGAATCGCATGGACAGAGGAGCCTGGTGGGCTACAGTCCACGGGGTCACAAAGAGTCAGACATGACTGAAGCGACACAAGCTCATGGAACTTCCTAATACATGGCATAGTTGCCAGTTTATTTACTTTTCCAAAAAAATCTCTTACACTAAAATCTTTATTTTCTCCATAAATTTCTTGCAAATATTTGGCTTAAAATCATTCCTAGGTATTAGAATATTTTGGAACTATTGCATATATTCAATTTTTAAAATAATTTCCCTAATTTATATATGCTGCTGGATAGAACTGCAGGTGACTTTTTATGTTAATTTCATATCCCTCAGCCTTGCTAAACTCACTTAACTCCAATACTTTATCTATGGCTTGTTTGAATTAGGGATTTAGACAATCCTGGCCTCTCCAAATGGTGATGAAGTTATTTCTTCCTTTTTCCATCTTGCTGTGCTGTCTAAGGGCGCCACTGCCACGTGGGACAGAGGGGTGACTGTGGGGTGCGATCCTTGTCTCGTATCTGACCATAAAGGAGATGCTTTCAAGCGTTCACCTTTCAGTGTGAAGTCGCTGCAGGCTTATTAGGTAGATGCCCTCGACCAGGTTAAGGAGGGTCGTTTCCAGTTCCGGTTTGCTCTGCGCTTTTATTTATTTATTTGCTTTATTTTTGTTGTGTTCTTGTTGTTTTGTGTTCTGTGATTCATTATCTTAAACTGTGTTTCGAAATCTTGGAATGTGCTTTCGTCATCTACTGAGATGATCCATGTGGCATTTCTCCCTTAATTTGTCGGTGTAATATTGTGCTGATCAATAGAAAACCAGCCTTACTGAAGATTCTAATCAGAGTGAACTAGTAGTGACTAGGATAAATCCGATTAGATAAATCCAGATTTTTTTCTTACATGCATACATATTTTGCTGGTTTTTTAAACTAGTAGTTTCTCTATGGTTTTTGCATCTATGTTCATGAGTAACATTGTCTGCTAATGTGGTAAATATATTCTTGAATTAGACTTAAATCACTTTTATTAAAATGGTTCGGTTCAGTTCAGTCTCTCAGTCGTGTCCAACTCTTTGCGACCCCATGAATCGCAGCGCACCAGGCCTCCCTGTCCATCACCATCTCCTGGAGTTCACTCAGACTCATGTCCATCGAGTCCGTGATGCCATCCAGCCATCTCATCCTCTGTTGTCCCCTTATCCTCCTGCCCCCGATCCCTCCCAGCATCAGAGTCTTTTCTAATGAGTCAACTCTTCACATGAGGTGGCCAGAGTACTGGAGTTTCAGCTTTAGCATCATTCCTTCCAAAGAACACCCAGGACCAATCTCCTTTAGAATGGACTGGTTGGATCTCCTTACTTGGGTACAAACACAAAGCTCGGTATATACTTATATAACTTATAAAGCCAAATATAATTTACCAGTGAGCCTCAACAAATCTACAGAATCAACAGATTTGAAAGCAGCAGTGCCTGGTGATCACAGCACTGATGGTTCCTGCCTTTCCTTTTTCATGCCTGTGTTACCCTCATGCTTGTGTTAGTCATGACTTTTCTTTATTTGGCACTTTTCCCTGGTGGCTCAAATGGTAAAGAATCTACCTGCAGTGAGGGAGACGCAGGTTCAATCCCTGGGTTGGGAAGAGCCCCTGGAGAAGGGATAGGCTACCCACTCTAGTATTCTTGCCTGGAGAATCCCATGGACAGAGGAGCCTGATGAGCTACAGTGCATAGGGTTGCAAAGAGTCAGACACGACTGAGCAACTAACACTTTCACTTTCTTTATTTGACCTGCTGCGAAAACTTCTTTGGAACCATAAAGCATGATATTATTTTTGCTTTGCTCGTCAGAGGTGTATTATTTACACGTCAGATTCATTTTATCCTTTTCTCATTGGCTCACAACAACTCTAGTAGTGTCACAGGCACTTTTGTGCTTGTGAACATTAAATCAGGAATGAAAATTACATGGTAGGGCTGGGTTATTAGTCATCTTGGAGGTCTAGAATATGTCAGGTTAATTTTATTGAGGTTCTCATCAAAATGAACATGGCATGTGTTTGCGTGCTTGGTCGTGTCCAGCTCTTTGCGACCCCATGGATTGTAACCCACCAGGCTCTGCTGTCGATGGAATTTTCCAGACAGAAATACTGGAGCGGGTTTCCACTTCCTACTCCAGGGACTCTTCCCCACCCAGGGATTGAACCCACATCTCTTGCACCTCCTGTGTTGGCAAGTGGTTTCTTTACCACTGCACCACCTGAGAAGCCCAAAATGAACATGTGAAGCTTAGAAGTCCTTTAAAAGCATCTGTGGGCTCAGATTCCTGGGTTATTGCCACTCCATCCAGAAGGAACCCACATCCCTAGATTGCGTTCTGCTGGAAACAGTACTGGTCAACACAGCAGTGGAACCTCCCTGAACAGTGGGCAGGGTTGTAGATGAATCCTTGTACCCTGGGTGGGGTGGGGCTTCCTCCAAGACCTGACATGTAGACACCACAGCTTTCACACTGACTTTCAGTAGCATCTCCATCGTGAACAGCAAAGAAAAGTGAGCTGTGTCCGTCGACCCGCCATGCTGTTTCCACATGCAGCCGTCTCAGCCTAAGGGCAGAGAAGAAACGGTCCAGCCCACTGGGACCAGTCACTTCCACCACCCCCACCCCACCCCAAGGCACCAGAAGGGGCTAGCTCCCCCATGCCAGCTCCAGCACGTCCCTTACAGACAGGCCACTGGTGACTCCCCCTTACAGCCACCTGTACTCTCATGCTAACCTGATCTGCAGTAAGTGACAGTGTCGAGGACGGGAAAGAAACAACCTGGGTTTCATTTGCTCTGATCTCTTTCCTCTCGTGATGACGGCTGTAAGGCCTGTTCATTCAACAGTGTTTGCACGCCTTCTGTTTGCCAGGAACCCCACAGCCTTAAGGACCACCAGCTGCTGTGTGTTCCCTGATGGTTCCACCATCCTGTTCATAGCGAACAGAGAGGCCGGTATTTATTTACACAAGGCTGGTAAAGCCAGGAGCATCTTTCAGCGTTCTGCTTCCTAATACACCGTCTTAGGTGGAAACAACCCGTGAGAAGCAGCTTCAAAGTGTTTTGATGCAGTGCAGATGTTTTCCGGAGGTTGTTTTCCTCCACACTCCCAGGTGGAGTTTCTTAATGTTATGGAGCAAAGTGGCGAGTGTGGGTGGATGGTCTGGGGCCGGACTCTAGGTGCGACGTGGAGCGCTAAGGAAGGCGGCAGTACATAGTAAGGAAATTATTCCATGTTCAGTTCTCTTCCAGACTTTGGCATATAGATCAGGAGAAAGTCTTTGGCAGGGCCTGATGCCTGCTAACGCTGCTCTTTAACAAAGAGACCTTTAGGTAGATCTTAAACAGGTCTTTAGGCAGACCTGGGCAGAATTAGAAATAAGGTTTGGTTTTGTTGGTGTTTGTGTATGCCTACCACCTCTTCACTCCTGAGAATACTGGTGTTCCCTTCACACTAGTGAGGCAAAATATCCCTTTTAAATGAAACTGGCTTACACTGAAAGGGAAGTGATTGAAAAATAACTAGTAAATAACAGTACTGTGCTGAGTTGCTCAGTCATGTCTGACTCTTTGTGACCCCGTGGACTGTAGCCCACCAGGCTTCACTGTCCAAGGAATTCTCCAGGCAAGAATACTGGAGTGGATTACCATTTCCCCCTCCAGGGGGTCTTCCTGACCCAGGGATCAAACCCACATCTCCTGGTTGGCAGGTGGATTCTTTACCACTAAGCCACCTCAGTTCAGTTCAGTTCAGTTCAGTCGCTCAGTCGTGTCCGACTCTTTGCGACCCCGTGAATCGCAGCACACCAGGCCTCCCTGTCCATCACCAACTCCCGGAGTTCACTCAGACTCACGTCCCTCGAGTCAGTGACGCCGTCCAGCCATCTCATCCTCTGTCGTCCCCTTCTCCTCTAGGAAGCCCCAAATAATCGCACTAAGTACTATTCAAATCAAAATCCAAAAGCCTCATGGAGGTGGTTGGTGGTGAACCAAACTCTGGGAAGCACTCCCCGGGTGGGAAGAATAGAGTTTAGAAGCAGCCTGAACTGGATTGGCATGAGCTTGGGCAAACTCCAGGAGACAGTGAGGGGCAGGGAGGCCTGGCGCACTGCAGTCCATGGGGTCTCAAAAAAGCTCAGACATGACCTAGCAACTCAATAACAACAACTGTGCTGGATTGAAACCCAGCCCCCCACCCAACTCACAGGACTCTATGACTCGAATGCCCCCTCAGAGCCGCGGTTTCCTCACCCGTAAAGGGTGGAAAGACCTCCAGGCGCGCCGTGGAGGCTCTTGGAGCAGCTCCTGAGCAGCCTTCTTTGACATGGTCAGTGTTAGTTCCCTTTCTTGGCCACTGTTGTGGAAGGAGAAACCTCATAGTATCTTGAATCTGAGCCAACGATATAATTTTTGCCCAAATGATGAGAAAATTACGAAATGGAAAAATGTAGACTCTGGAGACAGGCGACCCTATTAGCTTTTCCGACCTTGAACCTTCTGAGTCAGGTTCCTCATCCATAAAATGAGGGTGATTGAGATGCCTAACTTGCATGTTTATTGGGAGAACCTGGGGTAAACTAGATGCTCAGATCGCATGGCAGTAGCCACCCAGGGCGTGCAGCAGGCACTGGATGACGGCCCCTGTTGTGGTCCAGGGTAGCGGATGGCCGCTGCTTCCCTTCCTCGTTTGGAACCGCCTTTGGTGGTTTGGGCAGTCGTCTAGCACCAAGCCTGTATTATAATCAAGTGTTGGATATCTCATGTAATTTACTGGACTCTGTACTGGAGGTGAAAGCAGAATGGCCGTCTGGGTCTGGAATGGTCATCTGCGTATCATGGTTTCCCCTGTGGTCACGAGACTGACCGGGAGCTGCCCTGCCCAGCATCACGAGAGAGGATCCGACCACACAGCACTGCCCAGAAAAGAGCAGATTTCAGCTTCCAAGGTCAGCTTCTACCGCAGTCACAGCATCGTGAGTCGGGGGCTGTCCGCACCGCGGTCCCCTTGTGGTTACGATGGCGCGCCGGTTCCCATCAAGGGAAAGCAAGGGTGGAGCACCCTCAAGGAGGACCCTCCTGACGACGGTTCCCTTTAGTCTTCCCCAAGTCACACCTCCATAATTCCAAGTGAGAGTGTGCAGCTTAAATGTCTCCTGAAATCCTAAGGAGCTTGAAATTTTGCTTTATTAATTAGCAGTTTCATTTTGCTAACATTGTAGAGTGCACTGATTTTCCAGAAGTGCTAATTACCAAGCTCAGCACGGAAGACTGGCTGCATATTAAACTGTCCCACCACATGCTCCCCGCAAGGCTCAGCCATGTCCTGATTCATCAGAGCCAGCTTCCCTGGACGGGTAGGAGGCCCTGGCTGGTGCGGCCGCATCTGAACCAGGCAGAACACCGAGTGCCTTAGGCTGGGCTCCCAAAGCCGTGGCCACGTCTGTCTTTAAGACAAGTGTGTCCTAGGGTGCCAAACCTGCCTTGTGACATTAGAGAGCCAGAGCCTCTCTGCCGCCCTTCCCCAACCTCAGCTGCAGGCTCAGCTCCCGTCAGGCGACGTGTCATGGTCCTGCGGCCCTGGTGGGTCTAGGAGGCCCTGGAAGGTTCTGGCTGAGTCTCAGCAGGAACAGAGCGTGTGTGTGAAATCGCTTCAGTCGTGTCTGACTCCTTGTGACCCTGTGGACTGGACGTAGCCCGCCAGCCTCCTCTGTCCATGGGATTCTCAAGGCAAGGATACTGGAGTGGGCTGCCACACCCTCTTCCGGGGGATCTTCCCGACCCAGGGATCCAACCCGTCTCTTGAGACCCCCTGAAACACCCTCCCTGGTGTCATTGCAATAGGTGGACACAGACACGCGGGAAGGCTCATGTGCGGATGCATAGAACCATATAGGAAGATGTAGGAGGTGAGGTTTTATTTTCATAATTTTTCTTATTGATTGTCCAGGAAATTTTCAACCCATGATACAGATAATAAAGACCAGCTGAGCCCTCCCCACCATCTACAAGTCACCTCAACTGGGGCTACAGTCTACCCCAGTTTTTCTGAGTGCTCAGTGTTAACATGGGACTGTCCCAGACACACAGGCGGCCGGCCCACCTGCTCACAACCCCCGGGGGGCATTCGTAGCCCACCCTCTCCTCCTCAGCCCCCAGCTCATCTCCTCCTCCCTTTCCCCAAGCCCCTTCCTGCACAAGACCCTGTCCAGGATCACCAATCAGGCCAGATAGTACTAATTCACCTGTTCCCCACCTGTTCCCAGTATGCCTGGAAAAGTGCGATTTGCCTCCTGAGACAACATTTCAAAAGACGGCTTCTGTTTGTCATTGAAATGTGCCCTGAATCTATGGCTGGTGAGTGACAGAGATGGGACAGACACCACCGTTGCCCCCCGTGGCGCCGTGGTCCTGAGATGCTGGTGTCCCGTTAGGGGATTAGTCGAGGCTGCGTGAGGCTCAACCCTGGCGCGGAGCCTGCTGCTTGTTCTCCAGGAGCTGAGGGGGCTGCTGGGACCCCAGGCCAGGAGCAGAGAACTCTGATGGCTCAGACTCAGAACGTAAGCCCTGTGTTTGCCCAGAGCTGTGCCAGTGTTTGAATGAGATAAAGGGAAAAGCGTGGCCTGAAGGAGATTAATATTTGGACAAGACACATACACACGACATAATCTAGGAAAGTTATTACAGACTTTGAGAAGCTAAAGAGTCTTAACTCCCCTGTTTTTTTTAAGACAGGGAACTGTGCTGAGTGATCACTGCAGTTCAGAGATTGAATGATGCCCTTTATCACATAACGGTGATTGGTGCTCTTATATTAGAGGGAGGGAGATGGAGGTAGTCATGGAAGGCTTCCTGAAAGAGGCGTAACAGACTCAGGCTTTGCAGAGCAGAGCTGGAAGGCACTGCTATGGGATTGAAGGTTTGTGTCCCCCAAATTCATGCAGGGAAACCCTTATCTCCAGTGGGATGGTGTCAGGACGGGGAGCAAGCATTGGGATGCCCTTGAGGGTGGAGCCCCCACGAATGGGATTAGTGCCTTTATATGAAGAGACATAAGAGATGGTCTCTCTCTGCCCTGTGAGGACACAGCCCGGGCCACCATCTGTGAACCAAGAGGGAGGTTTTCACTAGAACCCGACCCCGACGGCGGCCTGATCTTGGACTTTCAGCATCCAGAACCGTGAGCTCTACACACTTGCCGTTTAAGCAGCCCCGTCTGTGCTGTTGTGTTAGGGCAGCCGGAGCCGCTGAGACAGCCCTTCATGAGGAGGAGGCGGGAGCGGCCTGACACAGGGTGTTATCAGCCGGTCACTGAGTGGATGGGCATCTCCGGGCACGAGGTCGTCGGCCTGGCTCTACACCACTGACCCGGGACGTGCGGCCTTGGTGGATGAGTGCCTGCACACACATCTTTAACACCAATTACAGGGGATTGTCCCACGAGTGTCAGAGCAGGTGGCCTGGAGCAGAGAGGGCAGAGAGGCGGATTCTGGAGCCACAGCCTGGGCCGGACCTCAGCTCGGCCGCCCCCGCCTGCCACGTCGGGCCAATTGCTTCACATCCCTGCGTCTCATCTCCAGCTGGGGATGGAAGCCGCGCCTGCCCACGGCTTACAGGAGGATGTAACGGCAAGTCTCCGTGCCTCCGCAGTGGCATTTGTCTCCTGGAAGAGCTGTGGGGAGGCTGAGGGGTGGGGGAGGGGGACAGGCCGAGGCTGGCCTGCGGGCCCATCAGGACAGCAGAGCCCTGCTCCGACGGGGGAGGGCAAGGGACAAGGTGCTGCTTCCGGAAGGTCCCCGAGTCCTGCTCTGGCCGCCGGGCCTCACGTGGTGCTGGAACAAGCAGCCCCACCGAGGGCTTCGAGCCCGGCATTCAGGAACCAGGGGGATGTGAACACAGCTCTCCACCCTGAGCCGAGGACCCTGCCAGGCACCCAAGGTCATCTGACAGGCGAGAAAGTTAGTCTGGGGACATCTGGCGGGTCACCCGAGGCTGAGTGCCCGGCAGACGGCAGAGCAGCTCTGCGTCCAGGCTGCCCCCCTCGAGAGCTATAACTACCCCCTCACCCCCTGCCCTAAACACCTCCACGTGCCCCCCCAGAAGCTTGCCGCCCCCCACGGCCCTGGCCTGGCCTCCTCCCAGCCAGGTGCCTGCAGAGATGCCCATGGTCTCCGGTGGTCAGGGTCTGCACCAGAGCTGCGCCCACCATGAAGGGCGGGCCAGACTGCGCAGCACAGACTTGGGGCCGCCCCATCTGACCCCTCCAGCCTCAGCCTGGGTCTTCGTGGGATGGAGCCTACAGTCAGGATGAGCCGGCCTGCTGTGGGGGTGGGAAGACACCGAGTCTCTCAGGCAGCAGTGACCCAGGCACCAGGTTCGCTCTGGGCCTGGAAGGCAGAGCCCACACCCGGAGCTGGACAGCTCACTGCGTCCCCGACTCTGGGGTGCGAGCTGTCCATGGACACAGGGACCCTTTTCAGACAGGCAGCCGTGAAAGACACAGGTAGGGTTGAGGTGAGCAGGGGTCCTCTCTGGGGTCCTTGGAGCCCAGGCTAGGATTCCATGCCCCACTGGCTCCCTGCTACTCCCCAGATCTGCCGGTACCCACCTCGTGTGCTGAACACTTGTTTCCAGATCCTTTCCCATCACGTATGATGCCGAGGATGAAAACGTTAGATAGCATCACCAACTCGATGGACATGAGTTTGAGCAAGCTCCGGGAGTCGGTGATGGACAGGGAAGCCTGGCTTGCTGTGCTCCGTGGGGTCGCACGGAGTCGGACACACCTGAGCTGCTGAGCGGCAACCACATGGTACCTGTGGCAGTTGGGATGCTTCATCTTCAGTGTTTCATCCCCACTTCCCAGGACTGGTGGGTGCCCGGACCATTTTAGGTAGTTGCTTAATTTTTATTATTTCCCTACTGTAAAAATAATACAAAACATAGAAAGTAAAAATATGTGGAAAGCAGGGGGAGGATGTCTTATAGAAGGACCAGGAGACCCAGCATGCACAGACAGCTCCTACTGATGCTTTAGTGTCCTCATAATCTTGCTTCCCAGAGTGGAAACCTTACAGTTGTAACAATAATATAGTTATAATAATTAGTCTCATTTTGTAGTTATAATAGTTAGTTGTATAGATCTCAACTTGTGCCTAGTATGATTCAGTTAGCATCTGATGCAATTAAATACTTGTCCTAAACATAATTTTTAATAGTTACATAACAGTTCATAGAATGGATTTATAAAAATTAAATCATTTCTCTGTGGACATCTAGACTCTTTACGATATATATAGTATCCCTGGGCTTCCCTGGGAGCTCAGCTGGTAAAGAATCCGCCTGCAATGCAGGAGACCCTGGTTCAACCCCTGGGTCGGGAAGATCCGATGGAGAAGGGATAGGCTACCCACTCCAGTATTCCTGCCTGGAGAATCCCATGGACAGAGGAGCCTGGGGGGATACAGTCCACGGGGTCCCAGAGAGGAGTCGGACGTGGCTGCGCGACTGAGCACAGCACATAGTGTTACAGCTGATACAGTGGAATATCTTTAGGCCTAATGCTGCTAATGAGGAATTACTGAGTCAAAACAATGGGTGTTTTGTGTTTTTTTGTGTGTGTGTGTGTGCCAATTGATTTTTCTAACTGAAGTATTACATGCTTTTTTAAGGCTCTTGATACATATTTACAAATTGTTTATGGTGTGCTTAATCAGTCATATATTTACTGCATAAAGCAGCAGGCTTTATCATTAAAAATATTGTTGAATCTTATGAATTTTCAAAAATCTTTGCTAATATAATTCAATTGCATACCTACTTAAATCAGCATGTATGTATTTATATACCTTGATATATTAGTATGTATTTGGTAGTTGATTGATTATTTTCCATAAATTAATAGTCATGGCATCTTTCTTGTGAATTTTCTGGTTTGATTCTGGGTCCGTTTTATCTTTTATTGCCTTGGTGTGTAAATAATAGAAAAGGTCACTGATGAGAGCTCCACAGGTCGCAGAAGTCAGCACTTAACAGTGTAGCCAGAGCTGGTCCCAGCAGAGCCACGGCAGATGCCTCTGAGCATCAGTGCCGAGGACGGTGGGCTTCTGAGCTGGACCCCCACTCCCGCTATCTGATGAGCAGTAATAGGCTAGGAGGTGAACAGCCAGAGAAAAGAAGAGCTGCAAAGACCTCCAGTAATCTACAGACCAGATAATGAGCCCCTAGCGGCTGAAGAGAAGGCTGGCTGTTTATCTCATTGCCTTGGAGAAGAAGAAAGTTCTAAGACCCATCACCCTGGGAATCAGAGAGGACGTGTCCGAGCGGGGTGAGCTGGCATGTCTGCAGCAGTGTTAGAGGCCTCGGCACCCCCTCAGAGTGGACCCTGCACACCTCACACACCTGCTCCCACCCAGGTGATCCCACCAGCAAGGTCTGAATGACGTTTCAGGGGCAGCATTGCCGGCCTCATGTTTGGACTCTACACAAAAAGGCCCAGAAACATACCAAGAAAAAAGTGTCCTTTTCCGTCCCCTTAGGAAAGTACTGCAGAATCCTTTCACTTCTTCGGAGTCAGAAGCCTGCATTTGGCAACCGATGAGGCTTGAATTTAACTGCAGCATAAAAAGATTGAGAGAGTGCCTGCTTTCTGCCAGTCAGTACACTTGTCATCCCTCAGTGCTTGCAGAGTTTTCAGTTCTCAGCCTTTGAGTTTTCGTTCAGACCCCTCCCATGAAGGGGGTCAGCCATCCTCACCAGCAGGCTGTCCTCACCAGCACAGCTGTTGGAAATCGCTTATGATTTTCCACTGATATCAGTCACCATCCGGAGAGCTCACTAAAACCCAGCTGGCTTGGGGAGGTGCCTGAGAATTCACGGTTCCAGCTGGTTCTGCAGGCTGCTGGCACCGCCAGCTCCAGAGTCACAGGCATGTGGGTTAAGCAGTCCGTTTCTAATTCTGTCGTGAGCACTGTGACCTCGGGTCAAAGCTTCGCCTCTCCGAGCCTGCATCTCATTTCTAAAAAACTGCAATAACATCTTCTCTGCCAAAGTGGACAATGAGGGCCACACTGAGGACAAGAGAGGGCTCTGCATTGTTCAGCCTCTCAGTCATGTCTGACTCTCTGACCCCATGGACTGCAGCACACTAGCCTTCTCTGTCCTTCAGTGTCTCCCGGAGCTTGCCCAAGGGTTCGTGTTCATTGAGTCGGTGATGCCATCCAACCATCTCATCCTCTGCTGCCCTCTTCTCCTTTTGCCTTCAATCTTCCCCAGCATCAGGGTCTTTTCCAGTTCTGAGTCAGTTCTTTGCATCAGGTGGTCAAAGTATTGGAGCTTCAGCTTCAGCATCAATCTTTCCAATGAATATTCAAGGTTGATTTCCTTTAGGATTGACTGACTTGATCTCCTTGCAGTCCATGGGACTCTCAAGAGTCTTGTCCACCACCACAGTTCAAAAGCATCAATTCTTCAGCGCTCAGCCTTCTTTATGGACCAACATCCATACATGACTACTGGAAAAACCAAAACTTTGACTGTACAGACCTTTGTTGGCAATTATGAAATAACCCAAATGTGGGTGAATGTCTGTCAGTGCCAAGCACACAAGGAGCCTTCAGCTAGTAGCAGTGGGCATTTTTGGAATCATGAATCAGCAAATAATTAGCATCAGGTCTCTGCAGGCATTGATGTGGGCATCAAAGCGGGCACAAGCGCAGTCTCCATCTTCTTGGAGATTATAATTGTGTGGGGAGACAGTATAAGATGAATTTAGTAACAGGAGTTTTGATAAACGCTCCACACACCGCTCAGAGAGCGATGAGCCAGCGTTGTCTTTCTGAAGGAAAGTGCCACGTGCTGCAGAGAGACCAGAGAGGGTGTCAGAGTCTGAGACTCAGACTGAGCCAAGCATTCTTGAGGCTGACGGGGAGAGAAAGCATGATGCTTTGGGGGGGTCCTGGTGGTCGTGTGTGGATGGCTTGGGCTGATGCAGGCTTGTTCGAAGGCCAGTACCAGAGCACTGTTCAGTTCTCGCAGTGAAACTTCAAGGGGACGGTTCTGCATTGACTTGTAGACACGCTGCCCTTGAGCAGGACGAGTGAGGCCACTTCCTTGGGGCAGGCGGGCGCCCCACCACATCTTCACGTCCCCTCGGCCCACTCAGGTTCTCCAGGTGAGCAGGTGCTCAGGGGCCACCCCCACTGGAGAGCAGGCCCCACCTCTGCCCAGGTGCTCAGACACGTCCTTGACCCTTTACCCTCATCCCCACCATCCAGCATCACCTGTCCTCGGGAACCTCCCCACCCGTGTGCATTTGCCTCCCTCTCCCCACGTGACCCGGAGGTGGTGGCTCTTCCTTCTCAGCAGTCATCTCTGGTCCTCTAAGCGATCACTGGGCTGCGTGAATTCATTTGCATTGAGAGTCACCAAGTCAGGCCCACTTCCCAGCGTCTTCTTCCTATCTGACTTTGCAGGTTTGTCCACGGAGTGGGCTTCCAACCTCTTTCCTCCTGCCTCCCACCAGCGGACGGGCCCCAGTGCTGCTAGCCAGAGGCTGAGTCTGGTGCCCTGGTCAGCTTGGAGCCCCGGCCTTCCCCTGGGCACAGTCCAGTGCCAGCCAGTCTGGTTTCCCTTGAGTTTCCCACCTGCCTTGGTTGTGGCAGTTGCTGTTTTTTCCAGCGGGCATTTTGGGAATTTGAGAGCAGCACGCACTTCATCACTTACCCGGGTGGGTGTGACCCAGTCTGGACTCCAGCCTGGGGCAGGCTGTGTGGGGAGTGTCCAGAGTGACCTCTGATGACCACATCACTGCTCTATCCACCCCGGACCACCCGCCCTCTCATCTTTGCTTCTGTTGATTTATCCTCATCTCTATGCCTGCCAGCCTCTGAGAGTCTGTGGATCTCTGGATTGCATCAGCCGTCTCCTTCAGTGAGCCAGAAAAAATTACTCTCTTGGAGCTATCACTTGGAAAATGTAAGGAGGAGATCTCCAGAAACCAAAGCGCTGATCACTGGCGGCCTGGGAACTAGTGTTCATTATCTGCCATGATTTTGTGCATCTCTTTTTAAGCATAGATGAGGATGTGCCTGAACCTGGGGCTATTGGGGGGCAAAGACCTCATCATCATTCATAACACCTGGCACAGGAGAGAGCTCAGAGGGAGAAGGCGGATCACAGACACACAGTAACTGGTGAAAGAAGAGTGTGCGTTCACTGGGGTTTGTCAGTTACAAGGGACAGAACTCACACTTAAAATGGAATCAACAAAAGAGAGACTCTTACCTGCGAAGGATGGGCAGACACAGGTTTGGCACCAGGCACAGCTGCACCCAAGAGCCAGAGTAGATCCTCAGAGCATGCACGCATCCCCTCTCCCTCCCTTTCCTGCGTTCCCTTTGCCTTCGCTTCTCTTTAGCTCCACTTCCCTCTGGGTGGGTGTTTCACTGTCTCTCACCGTGAAAAGACATGTTCTATGGGACCAGGTAGATCAGTAATCCCTGGGCCTTCCAGCACCAGAACCCATTAACTTCATAACTCTGTCAGGGAGACACTGAGGGATGACCTGGACCGAGCCCACACCCAGCGTCGCCGAGGCCAGGTGGGGGGGGAGGGAGGGCTCGCAGGGCACACAGGCACGCACCGCATGTCCCAGCTGGTGTCCAGGGCAGAAGGTGGTGCTCACAGGCAGGCCAGAGCCGCAGATCATGAGGGAGGGACGACTTCAACCTGGGCCGGCGGAGCATGGGGATCTCCGCCAAGTGCTCAGCCAGAGCATCCTGGAGTAAGACAGAAGCAAGTATCCCCTCCAATTAAAAATAAATTTTAAAAAGTGCTGGAAGGAGAGGTGAGAAGTGAAAGTCTCTCATTCGTGTCTGACTCTTTGCGACCCCCTGGACTATATAGTCCATGGAATTATCCAGGCCAGAATACTGGAGTGGGTAGCCTTTCCCTTCTCCAAGGGGATCTACCCAACCCTGGGATCGAACCCAGGTCTCCTGCATTGCAGGTGGATTCTTTACCAGCTGAGCCACAAGGGGAGCCCAAGAATACTGGAGTGGGTGGCTTATCCTTTCTCCAGGGGATCTTCCCAACCCAGGAAGTAGAGGGGTTACCACCAAAAGAATTCCCTCAGAAAAGTTAATATATATAAAGCACTTTGAACAGTGCATAGAATGACATATCAAATGCCGCTCCCCAGGTTCATCAAATATAAATGAATACCTACTGTAAAATCAACACTTTTTCACTTACCTCCAAGAAAGCATAATATGCTACAATTTTAACGTTGACACACCATCAATTTTAATACGTTTGAATTTTGGTAAGATTTAAATGTGAATAATTTGTGCATATTAAATTTGAGAAAGTGAAGTGGGCATCTTTATATATGTCCCCACCGCAGGGGACTGACAAATACTGCTCTTCCTCTATACAAAGAGGCAAATACTCTCCCAAGTCTGGTGACCGGCAAACCCTCCTTTTGTTGAAAGGGTGAGCTGTGGCTGCGGGGCAGCCACACTCGTGACGGTGACCCTCAGCGCCGCTGAGGGGCGCACAGCTCGGCCCAGGAGGTGGTGCCCCCAGGGAGGGTGGGGGCCCCTCCAGGAGCTGCCAGCGGCCCCGAAGCCCCTGAGAGAGGCCCCCTTGTGGCTTTGAAGGTCCTTCCCGCCCAAATCCTCTAAAGAAAGGCGACTTGCTCCGTGGTAGACGCTGACCCCAGACAACGAGTGATTCCAGGGGGCCTTTCCCGGGGGTACCGAGAGTTCCTGCCCCCGTGAGCCAGGCACGGCCATGGATAGCACCAGCTCTCCAGCAGGGGCTGAGCTGCAGGCCACAGGTACCAGTGGGTAGGAGGCCTGCAGAGGCAGATCCCATGATGGGCTTGGCACCTACGGGGTTGACGAGCCGCTGCCCACCCTCCATGTCCTTGTTCGGAAGCCCTGCACGACCCTGTGCCCAGGCGCCCTGTCCCTGGTGCAGGAAGTGCCTTCGCACACTTCCTCCCAGCACTTCCTAGCCTGGCACTTCGGGAGGCCGACCAGGCCATCCACAGGCAGCCCCACGACTCAGAAGCCCGCGGGGAGGAGAGGGGGTGAGGCAGGTGCCCCTGCCCCTGCGCCTTGTCCCCGTGGTCGCTGTGAATTTGCTCAGCTCCCATGTCCCAGGGGACTGAGCACAGCCATCAGCTGCACCGGAGCATAATTTCATTTTGAGGCTTTTCCCTCAGCTTTGGGAAAACAGCACCTCTGAGCTCTGCAGGTTAGAGGGCGAGTTCAGCAGTGGGAGAGATCCTGAGAGCTCTTCCCGGGGCCCGACTCTGAGAAGCACGCTTTTCCTCCACCGTTTGCACTGAGGGGAGGGTCTCTACGGTGATGTTTCAGCTGCTTCTCCGAGACTGTGGTTGACATTTGAAAGGATGAGCAAGGTGAGTACTTTCTAGCGAGAAGGATGGTTTTAGATAGTGTGCAAGGCTTTCTCTTTCTTGGCATTGAACTCTGCTCTTTGGCATTAAATCCGTGTTGTTTTGCTTCGGCGAAATGTGACGCGCTGTGTTGCACTGATTTCTGGAGGAAAGGCTGGGAGGGGCAGTGCCGACGTGAGAAGCTGAAAGGACTCCGTTATTTGATCGGTATCCTAGCAGCAAGGACTGGACGGGCTGACGATAGTTACTATGCTAACAGAGCATTTCCTTTGAATGTGCTTTAAAACCCTCAAGTTTTTCTGCAGCATTTCTGCAGCACAATTGTCTCCCATTTTATCCTCCCGATAGCACCACAAGGCAGACGCGGCAGGTATGATTATCTGTATTTCACAAGTGAGAAAGTCCGAAGGCAGGACAATTGTGTGAATTTTGCCAGGTCCCACCGCCGCCTGGGCAGGAACCAACCTGAGAGCCAGGTGTGCTGAATCTGGGGCGATGGGTGGACTGGGAATGTGAGCCGTTCACACAGCATAGTTGTGGCCCCAGCACCAGTCAGACGAGAGCTTGGAGAGCCAGCGCCCAGCGCCCTGCCCGGCTCTTTGGAGGTGCTCACACGCACGTCTGTGGGGTTGATGGTGATGCTCCTGTATTGGACAGGAGCCACTAAGAGTCTGGAAAACCCTCACTGATTCAACAGCATTGCCGCCGCCACCCCCGCCATCAGCGCATTTCCAGACTCAGACACCAGCTAGAGGAACAGACGGTCACTTCCGCGCCCAGCCGAGCAGTAGAATGGCCAAAGCAGGGGCTCAGAGAGCAAACAGAGTAAGGAAAGAATTGCTCAGTTCCCGAAATGAGCTTGGTGATCGGAGAGCGATTCTCAGCACCTTGGCGTGTTGGCCCAGGAGACAGCACACGTCTACATACATATACCTCTATTGTTCCCCTTTAGATCAGAGGCTACAGCTCCCACCAGATCAGAGGCTACAGCTTCCCACCAGATCAGAGGCTACAGCTCCCACCAGATCAGAGGCTACAGCTCCCACCAGATCAGAGGCTACGGCTCCCACCAAATCAGAGGCTACAGCTTCCCACTGGCGTCGGTTCTGTAGACACTGTTCGAGAAGGCTATACGTTCAGTCCAGCATGTTTCTTACATTATCTGCCCAAGAAAAGTCCCTCTTGACATGGTTTTCTGACTGTGGGTGCAGCCAACCTCTGCCCCCACCAGGGAAGCACAGGCCCTCCCAAGCAACTTTGGGTGTCACTGTTCAGTCTGAAAATCTGATAAACAATTCACATTGTTAGCAGATTTCCTTTTGTTCTTGGTATGCACGCTTCTGTGTAGTCAGCACTTCATGCGGTGCTCTGGCCCACCTGTTCGTCTCCTCCATCCATTTTTTTTTTTAGTTGCACCAGGAGCATGAGGCATGGTTTCTACTCATGGGAATTTATCCTTGGGAAACGGCAGAGGTCCCGCCAAGGCCTGAGACGAAAGCATTTTCATTGTGATAAAAACCAGAATAGATGTCAAACAGCAGGGACATAATGAAATAAGCTACGGTGTATCTCCTAAAAGGCATGTCTCAGAGCGTGCTTAATGACATGGAAAAGCACTTCTGATACAGATTCTCAAACATTGTGCAAAACCATATGTTATATAACTTGAACTTTATTAAAACTAAATTTTATACCCCACCCACCAACCCTCTCGCATTCTCTCTCATCTAGAAGGAAATAAAATACCAGTCTATTTTATCGAAAATAGTCATACACCATGTATCTGTGTGATATGCCGTGTGTCTGTGTGATATACCGTGTTAATACACCATGTGTCTGTGTGATACACCGTGTGTCTGTGTGATATGCCGTGCGTCTGTGTGATAGTGTGATACACTGTGTGTCTGTGTGATCTGCCATTGTCTGTGTGATCCACCGTGTGTCTATGTGATCCACCGTGTGTCTGTGTGATACGCCGTGTGTCTGTGTGATAGTGTGATACACCGTGTATCTGTGTGATACACTGTGTGTCTGTGTGATACGCCGTGTGTCTGTGTGATACGCTGTGTCTGTGTGATATGCTGTGTGTCTGTGTGATATGCCGTGTGTCTGTGTGATAGTGTGATATACCATGTGTCTGTGTGATACGCCGTGTGTCTGTGTGATACGCCGTGTGTCTATGTGATAGTGTGATATACCATGTGTCTGTGTGATATGCCGTGTATCTGTGTGGTGTGCAGGGTTGTGAGTTTTGACTTTTCCCGTATACACTGTGGTAATGCTGATTGTGCACAGTCAGAGGTTGGCGGCATTTGTTGTTCTGGTTTCCACCTCATGGTCGGCCAAACTGATGTGTGATTTCCCACCAGCCGGTTTGCTTTTCAAAAAAATAATCACAGCAGTATTGTACTCACCCTCTTGTGGGTGTTGGCGAACCTCCTTCTTGTCACTGTTGCGTAACAACTGCGCTCCAGTGGAGACCCAGGAGTCCCGCCACCAGCGGTGTCTCCTGACCTGAACCAGGCAACATGGGCTGTTCCAGGAGCCTGATGGCTGCTCAGAAACACCCACAGGGACTCTTGTATCTGCCAAGGAGACAGGTCAACTCACACGCCTGGCACCAGGCTGGCACCAGTTTGGCTCAGCAGCGTGTGGACAGGGGCCGTTTGTCAACAGCTGCTCCTGGGTGTAGCCCCGCACGGGACTCCTCGCAGCCCTTTTTGGCTCCATGTGGGTCTTCTTCCTGGTTCTTCCTGGCCACTTCCCCCAGGAATCCTCCCCTAATCCCTCCAGGCAGAATAAAACTTGTCACGATGAGAGCCACAGCAGCGAGACTAGGGGTGTGTTATGAGCCCTGCCGTGCTGGGCACTGTCCTCGTGCCCTGCAGCTGTCAGCTCACTCAGCCTCACGCCCGCCCTAAGGCCGGGCTCTGCGTTTGTCTCATTACTGTTCAGTTGCTTCAGTCGTGCCCGACTCTTTCGCAGCCCCTGACAGTAGCCCGCCAGGCTCCTCCGTGCATGGAATTTCCCAGGCAAGAGGACTGGAGTGGTTCCCATGTCCTTTTCTAGGGCATCGTCCTGACCCAGGGAGTAAACCCTTGTCTCCTGCATTGGCAGGTGGATTCCTTACCACTGAGCCACCCAGGAAGCCCATGCCTTTGTCTCCAGTGACAGATACAGGGACCTCTGGGAGTCCAGCCCTGGCCCAGGCCCACAGCAGGTCTGTGGTGCTCCCGGAACACAGGGTGCAGACACCCTTGCGGGGCCTGGAGGCAACTGAAGCTCTGTAGAACCCAGACTCCCGTTGTAAACATGAACATCTTCAGAGCAAAACGTGCTGTTCCCTGCAACTTGTTCCCTTTTGTTTTCCTTCCATTAAAAATGCAGCCAGCGTGAAAATGGATTTAATATCTATCATAGCAAATTTTACTTATTCAGAATATTAATTGGCTATGGTCTGACTTGATTCAAAAATGGATTGTTAGGCTTAGAACTCATAAAAAGAAGTTAAAATTTCATAATACATCTTTACCCTTTGGCAAACTCGTAAGAACAGCTGCAGAAATTAAACGAGGATGTGTACTTGTGTCTGGAAGTTTTCCAGCTCATTTCTGGTTGAAGTGAATGTTTAAGAGGCAGGAGGCCTGAGCAGGAAGCTGATACTTGACAAGTTTTCAGTTCCATCCTTCCGTGAGAACCGTCTGTGGGAACTGCCCTTTCGGCATAATTCTGTTTAAAATGTCAATATTTGCGCTGTTTCCTATGCTTGCAAAACACCCTCTCACTGGCCTTGTCAATGACACTGATAATATATTTTTTAGATTTATTAAAAAAAAAAAAAAGATTGAGTCCTGTTCTTGGTCCACGTAGCTCCACGTCTATAGATGCTGGAGATTTGCTTCCCCCGGGGGTGGAAGGCAGAGCATTTAGACACAGAAAACACATACAGAACTGACCAGGGCCTTGTGAACAGGCTCATTCATACTTTAGGAGCTCCGGGAGGCATTGGATTTTTTTCCTGGGCCGCTGTTTCATAGATCTGGCTGCACATGACCAACCTAGATAGCATATTGAAAAGCAGAGACATTACTTTGCCAACAAAGGTCCGTCTAGTCAAGGCTATGGTTTTTCCAGTAGTCATGGATGGATGTGAGAGTTGGACTGTGAAGAAAGCTGAGCACCAAAGAATTGATGTTTTTGAACTGTGGTAAGACTCTTGAGAGTCCCTTGGACTCCAAGGAGATCCAACCAGTCCATCCTAAAGGAGATCAGTCCTGGGTGTTCATTGGAAGGACAGATGCTGAAACTGAAACTCCAATACTTTGGCCACCTCATGTGAAGAGTTGATTCATTGGAAAAGACCCTGATGTTAGGAGGGATTGGGGGCAGGAGGAGAAGGGGACGACAGGATGAGATGGCTGGATGGCATCACCGACTCAATGAACGTGAGTCTGAGTGAACTCCGGAAGTTGGTGATGGACAGGGAGGCCTGGCGTGCTGCAGTCCATGGGTCGCAGAGTCAGACACGACTGAGCCACTGAACTGAACTGAACTGGAATCACCTGGAGTGTTTCTTTAAAATGCTGATGCCAGGGTCCCACCCCTAGATTCTGATCCTTGAGCTGGGCTCCTGGACCTGGCAGTAGGGTTTTCAGAGCTTCTCAGATCATTCTAATATGCAGCCGAGTTTGAGAGCTGCTGACCTAGCCCGCCCTCCTCCCCAGCCCCAGAGAATTTGGAGTTGACCCAAGCTTAGAGCCGTAACATCCCCCAGGGCACCCCAGTGCGCACACGGGTCACCCAGCCAGCAGCCGGAGGCCCTCTCTGCCTCCTCCACGACTGCACTGGCCACACTCAGGGCGTCCTCCTCCCATCCCTGCCGGTCCGCCTCCATCCTCACTCCCTCAGTAACAGGCTGACACCTGCCCATGCTCCCTGCATCCATCTCACGGCCCGGGGCTCACCTGCAGAAGACTCACCCCAACCCTGGCGCTCCCTCGTCAAGCCTCAGCCAAGGCTTCCCGCTGCCCCTGGGGTCCTGTGCCTGCCAGGATTCTGGTCACTGGGAGCGCGTGCCCAGTTCCCTCAGACCCCCAGCCCTGCCTCTGGTTTCTCGCAAGCTGTTTGCCCCGTGTCATCTCATTTCTCTGCCCCCTTTCCTCGTCCTGCTCCCTGTCCAGATCGCAGCCTAAAACCCACTTTCTTGGAGCACTGGCCCTTGCTCCAACCCAGGTGAAGCTTGAGGATGTCCTGCTCTGTGAGCCGAGCCACACACAGAAGCACCCACACTGCGCTTTTCTGTTCTACGAGGTCCCTGGAGTCATCAGGTGCCTAAGAGGCGGAACGCAGAGCGGTGGGCGCTGCGGGCAGGGAGCGCTGCTAGTGTTTATGGGGGCGGGGCTTTCATTCTGCAGGATGACAGGAGCCCAGGAGATGGCGGTGGTAACGGATGCAGGACAGTGTGAGTGCATTTAATGCCACCAGACTGTACGCTGAAACGCAGCCACGGCGGCAGGTTTCATGTCAAGCGTGTTTTACCACAATTAGAAAATGCATACTTTTCAGTCACTTTCTCAGGCCTGTCCTTCGTCCTGAGTTAGCGGTACCGTCACATGTCCCCACGTCTCCACTTGTCCCCGTCAGAGCATTCTCCTGTTAAAGTTTGTCTTCTTTACCAGACTGTAAGTAGGATAAAGTGCACGATACATCCCACAATACATCAACGTGCTGTCTCAGGACTGGCACAGAGCAGGTGCCCACTAAGTGGTGGTGGTGTCCAGTCACTCAGTCGTGTCCGACTCTTTGCAGCCCCGTGGACTGCAGCACATCCAGGCTTCCCTGTCCTTCACTATCTCCCAGAGTTAGTGGGAGATATGAATGTAATGCTCATATTCACGCCCATTGAGTCCATGATGCTAGCTAACTGTCTCATCCTCTGCTGCCCACTTCTCCCACTAAGTGTTAGTCGCTCAGTCGTGCCCGACTCTTTACAACCCCATGGACTGCAGCCCACCAGGCTCCTCCACCCATGGAATTCTCCAGGCAAGAGTCCTGGAGTGAGTTGCCATTTCCTTCTCCAGGGGATCTTCCCAACCCAGGGACTGAGCCCAGGCCTCCTGCACTGCAGGCAGATTCTTTACCGACTGAGCCACCAGGGAAGTCCATTGAGTAGTTTTTAGTAAATGTTGAGTGAATAAGTCTCAGGTTTCCAGTTTCCCAGCACCCCCATTCATAACTGCTAGGGAAAATACAATTGCTAACACAGTCAGTGCAACTTGATGTTAACACCCCCAAGGGTATCCAACCGATTGTCCACTTGTGGTAAATGACAGCATTGGGTGAACTGTGTGTAGTTTGAGGCTCTGACTGACCCTCAGTGTAGGTGCTATAGGAGGCAGGTGAGCCCCAAGGGATCTTGAGACTCTTGTTCTGTCCAATAAATGCACCAGGAAAATGCCGACCAAATGGCTGGTTTGGGGTTTTAAGAACATCCTGTTTGTAACTGCTCCCTTGATTAATGCTTTGCTTTTTTTTCTCTTTCCAATTAGATATTTATCTTTGAAAACAATATCTACTACTGCGCGCACGTCGGGAAGCAGGCCATCCGTGTGGTCTCCACTGGGAAAGAAGGCGTGATTTACAACGGCCTCAGCGACTGGCTGTACGAAGGTACGCGGGGGCGGGGCGCCGTTCCTGTGGTCGAGGCTGCCGCTGTTTCATGGCGGTTCGTGGTGGTGATGTGGGCTCTGTCAACTAAGCTCCGGTTTCTGGAGCTTCAGCTAAATTCCAGAGGGCCTGTGCAGTCCCGGGGAGCAGCAGGCGGCCGGCTGGAGCCTGCAGTGTCGGTCTCTCACCTGGTGGCCAGGTGTGCTGGGCACCCACCAGCCTGTGCCGTGCTGGGGGTGACTCCAGAATAGGCAGAGTCCAGACTCCAAGGTCCCCTGCTCCCTTTCCGAGAGGCAGAGCACCTGGTTCTGCCCGGGGAAGACATCAGAGGGTAAACCCCCCGGGTCAGGGTGACGTGCTGGCCTGCGTCATCCATCCACCTCGCTGGACGTTTCCTGCAACTGGGTGCCAGTGGACTCCGGCGGTGGGCGTTACTGAATCTCTGAAATCCAAGTGAGCAGTTCTCTTCTGAAGCATTTGTCATCCGTCTCCGTGCTGATGAGAACTTTGCTGTGACGCTAACGGTCGTGTATTGATTGCTGCTAGCTGCCAGGCATCACGCTAAGTGCTTTGGTGCCTGTTAGCACCTCGTGTCACCTGCCATAGTCCAGGCTGCTGTGAAACCAATAGGCCACAGTCTGGGCAGCTTGAGCACCTCCTGTCTGTTTCACATGGTCCAAGATCAGGGCTCCGGCAGCACTGATGTCTGGTGAAGGCTCTCTTCCTGGCTTGCAGACGGCCGCCTTCTCTCTGTGTCCTCACAGGATGGGGGTGCAGGGGGAGAAGGAAGGAGGGAGAAAGTTCTGGACCCCTTAATCCCGCTGGTGGAGCACTTATCCCATCATGGAGGCTCCAAAGGCCCCGCCTCCAGACACATCACCACGGGGATTCGGCTCCACGTGAATTTTGTGAGGTCACGGACACCCCATCCATGGCGCCCTCAAGAGCACATTCTGAGATGAGCGTGTCACAGACGTTTCACCATGGAGGCGGTGGTGAGGGTAGGTCATCTGCCCGAGTTGGCATGAGGTCAGGGGAGATGCTCTGGGGGCGTGTCACTGTTCAGCTGCAGGACTGCCCCTCCTGAAATGCAGGTATGGACGGCCGCCAGGCTGATGGACAGCTGGTACCCGTCTCGACCTTCCCGCCTGAGAGCCCACGATCACAGCAGGAGTCCACCGTGCTGGGCTGGACCAGGGGCTCTGGGATGCCTGGGCGTGACCAAGCCTGGAAGATCTCATCTTTCGCTGGTGCAGTGCGTCCCTTAATCTGGGCTCTGCGTTGCAGCGGCTTTTATATCCTGAAGAATAGAGCAGAGACATATATGTTCAGTCCCACTTCCCACTGGAATCGCACTGAAGCCACTGAGGCTCAAGGTTCTGTGACTGGGTTTCCATTTTTTTAATTGAGATGGAAGCCTTTGACAGTTAAGTGCACAGTTCCAAGGCCGCGGTTCGATGGGCTTACTAACATGCACTGTGCAACCCCATCAAGACGTAGAACGTGGGATTTCCCTGGTGGTCCAGTGGTTAAGGATGCACTCTGCCCTGCCAGGGGTGCAGGTTCAGTCCCTGGTTGGAGAACTGAGATCCCGCATGGCACGTGGCACAGCCAAAAAATAAAAATAAACAGTAAGAATAATAAAATAATTTCTGAAAGGAAATCCTTTAAAAGACACAGAACACTCCCTCATCTCAGGAGTTCCTCCCTAACAAGCCCCTTCCCAGAGGCCACCATGGTCCTGATTCTGTGCAGCTGGCTTCCTGGCTGAACGCTGGAATGCTCATCACGACCGTCCCCCTCCCTGTGGTCTCCCCGGAAGCCCCATGTTTATTCCATCGCGGTCACCACTGCTCAGAGCGGCCATGAGTCTGGTTCTGAGCTGCACTCCAGGCCCCAGGAGAATCGACCTTGAGGTTTCACTGGGCGCACCCGAGGATGTCACTGGACGAAACAGTGTCCACCATGCTTCAGCTGTCTTGCGACAGACAGCCCTATAGGTGGCAAAGGGATCAGGGCAATAACCCCATGGCCCCCAGAGAGGGGAGGGGGCACTGGGGTCCCAGTAGGAAGAGCCTCGACCTGCTCTAGGAATAATCTTCTTTAAAACTCCATCACCAGGAAATTGAGAATATCTTTTTTAGTATCTTCCAAAAAAAAAAAACTCATTGCCTTGCAATTCAAGATAAGCTTCTGCTTGAGCAAACTGGTTGAAAAGAAATGTTTCTTTAGGGCATTTACAGGGAGTTGTGTGGGTGTGATAACAGGGCCCTCACATTCTAAATCAATCATGGTTGATGTACAGCTTAGTCTGCTGAGTGCTGTCCCCTGGAAGGTTATATACACTGATGCTTAGACTCCTGGAGCCTGCAAGGAGTCTCAGCTCCTTTTTAATAATGGGAAGGTAAACTCTGAAGGCTGCCTTTTTCTCATCTGTGACTTAACTGCTTCACCTCCAAATGCTCCTTTTAAAAAACAGTAGGGGGCAAGATTAGAGGAAAAAATACCCTGAAAGCATTTGCAGGGTGCCTGACTCACTCGGAGATGTTAGTTCTGAGAAGCAGAGCTTACGTAAACCCTGAGCCACTCCACGGCCCTTAGGCTTGTTGGCAGTCAGATGCCACACTGATTTGTTTTGTTTCCCAGAAAGGATCTTTTGAACATGTTGAATGTTTCAGAATATCAAGGGCTGAGGAAGAGGAGGAGATGCAGGGGCTGCCAGGAGCCCCCATCCCTCAAGCCGAGGTTTACACGCACTCCATGGGAACCCCCCTAACTCACTGAAGCAGCCCCCACGCTGGGAAACATTCCCTCAAAGCCGTCTGTGACATCGGACCACAAGCCTCACTGACTCTGCAGATTCCCACCCTCACGGCGGCCACGCACTTATCTTGATGAGCGAAGTGCATATTTTATTCTTCTGGGCAAATGTCATGCGGTTACATAGCATTTTGGTTTTAATATGAGGTTAAAGGTGACTTAAAAGTGTCCCAGAACTCCTTCAAGGTTTACCAAGGTCAAGTTGGGCTTCCCTGGTGGTTTAGATGGTAAAGAATCTGCCTGCAATGGGGGAGACCTGGGTTTGATCTGTGGGTCAGGAAGATCCCCTGGAGAAGGGAATGGCAACCCACTCCAGTATTCTTGCCTGGAGAAGTCCATGGACAGAGGAGCCTGGCAGCCTACAGTCCACAAGTGTGCAAAGAGTTGGACATGACTGAACAACTAACACTTCCACTTCAAAGTTGGTTACCCAAAAACTAACGGTGTATTCAGTTTAGAGAACTCAGGAAGGGAGATTCTGTTCAGAATTTGTACTTTCATGCAAGTCTTAGTGATTCTGCAAAGCTCCTAATATGTAAGCTTATGAGCAAAGGGCTGGATTGTCCACATTTTTGAAAGGTTCGTGGTTTCCAGTATTACAGAGATGGTTGTGTTTTCCAGTTGATACTGTTTATATTATTTCCATTTTGATCGTTGCCGTCATAGACACAGGTGTGGGGGCTTCCCGGGTGGCGCAGTGGTAAAGAAGCTGGCTGCCGGTGCAGACGACGTAAGAGACCTGGGTTTGATCCAAGTCGGGAGGATCCCCTGGAGGAGGAAATGGCAACCCACTCAGTATTCTTGCCTGGAGAATCCCAGGGACAGAGGAGGCTGGAGGGCTCCGGTCCATGGGGTCGCAAAGGTCAGACACGACTGAGCGACTGACACTGCTGCCACCATAGTGGTGCAGCACAGATGTTTTGGCCAATAATTTTTCAGTAATGAAACTTTAAGTCATTACCGGTTTTGCTGTCTTATGAGACAGCCGTACCTCTGTTGCCGAGGCAGTCAGATGCGTGCGCGCGTGTGTGTGTGTGTGTGTGTGTGTGTGCCGTTTAGTCACTCGGTCATATCTCTTTGCGACCCCGTGGACTATAGCCCACCAGGCTTCTGTGTCCATGGGATTTCCCAGACGAGAATATGGAATGGCTTGCCATGCCCTCCTCCAGTGGCTCTTCCCAACCCAGGGGTCAAACCCATGCCCCCTGCATCTCCTGCATTGGCAGGTGGATTCTCCAGGAGACAGGGATTTGACTGGGGAAATGGCTCACATGGGAAGAAATATTGTCATGACCAAACTGCGGAGCTCCCTGGGGTGGTTTTGAAAATGTGTACTTTCCACGGGAAATATGTTCCCATGAAGAATTCCTCCTGAATCATCCTGGTCACCCCAATCTTTCCTGATTCCCTAAAATGAAGTTCTAAGTCATAGTCCCCATGGAATGTGCCTTTGTCTTGGACTAAACTTGTGGTTTATTCTATGCTTGGTGAGCGGTGTGTGTGTGTGCTGACCTGTATACCTAAGCTCCCATGTCCCCTGCCCGAGCTCTGTACTTGTCATCAGTGGATCAAGCCCGTGAGGCCCACTGTGGCCACAGGTTCCAGCGGACAGCCCTCGCCCGGGACTGTCAGATGCAGGTAGAGGGCATGCACACCAGGTTTTTATCAGCAAGAAAGTATTTCTGATGCCTCTTGCACTGTTATTAAGCCACACACACCCCCACCTTGTACACATTTTGATCCTGATATTTTGCAGAGCTCATGGAGCCACTCTGAATGTACATTCTAGATTGATTCTTCCAATGCTAACATCTCTGAAGTACCTGGGTCCGGTCATTAGCAGACTGCATCCCGGGGGTAGACTCGCCCATGGAGCCTCGTTCTGGCTGGACTGATAGTTTTAGAGACAGTTGCACGGCCTGGAGTTCAGTGGACTGAGAGTCATGTTCACTTCTGCATGCTCTTATTCGGACCGTGGACTTGAGGCTCTTTGGATGTGGTTGTTGGTTACTTCTCCAATTTACCTGATGGGAAATCTTGATCAGACCAGGAAATCTCCCAGAAAATTTCCTGCAGCTTGTGGTGGGCTTTACAAAGCCCTCCCGTGTCCGAGCGGCAGAGCTGGGGGGGAAGGGCAGGGTCTTTGCAGCCACTGTGCCTGCCTTTGAATCATAGCTTCACCACGTAAAAGCACCATGAACCGGAATGAGATTTGAACTCTTTGGGTCTGTTTTCTTATCTGCAAGACAAGCGTGAAGACCATCTAGGTTCCCTCAGGTCATCATGGAAATTAAATGGACTGATGTGTGTACAATTCTTAGAACAGCGCCTGGGACTAGTGAACCGCAGCTGTTGCTGTTGAAGCTACTGTTATTCTTTATCTTGGAATTTTAAAAAAACCAGTGGCTTCTCTGCTGGCTCAGATGGTAAAGAATCTGCCTGCAATGCAGGAGACTCAGGTTTGATCTCTGGGTCGGGAAGATTCCCTGGAGAAGGCAACTCACTCCAATATTCTGGCCTGGAGAATCCCATGGACAGAGGAGCCTGGTGGGCTACAGTCCATGGGGTCGCAGAGACTCGGACATGGCTGAGTGACTGACACTTTCACTTTTCCAAAACTAGTCACATAGCAGGTACACACCTCTCTCGTCTGGCATCGTCAGCACCAGAAGCGCGAATGCGTGGTCCATTCTCCTCCAGCATCAGTGTTGAGAACCACTGAGCTGTTCACTCGTGAGTTATTGTCTCCATATGTCTATGTAGGAAGCGCAGGCTTCCTGCTGCCCCTGGAGAGGATGTCTGTGCAGATACGAGTGTCGCTCTGGAACCTTCTCTCTGCATCGGCGTCCCTGAGCTGGAGGCGTGCCCCCCTTGCCTGACAGCCGTTCACCCATGAGCACCTCGGTCGTGTCACGCGGTAAAGAGTGTGCTTCAGGGTGGCTTGTAGACACTACATAGTTAAAAATTCATATTGCATTTCACTTCTGAAGAGGGACACGGGCATGAAGGTGATGATGAGAATACTGGAATTTAACCAGCCTCCAGGGGAGCCCCTGACCCGGGAGGCATTGCCTGGAGCAGCAGCACCGGGTGGCAGGCGGCAGACCTCTAGTCCAGTAAGTCAGCGCTTTCAGAGTGTGGAGTGAAATGAGCGTTCCTCCTGGGTAGCCCCGTCTCCAGCTCCATGGAGTAGCGGTGACCTTGACTCAGGCAGCAGGGGCTCTTACCTTGTAGAAAGACACAGAAGAGGCCACAGCTGTTGAGTGGGGACCCTCGCGTCTGGCGCGGGGATGGACGAGATGCCTCGGTGTTGGCTCGTTGCTTCTGTGCTCTCTCTGACCCCCGATGAGACGTCCCTGTTTCCCTGTAAATGTCAGTGCAAGGACAGTGGTCCAAGGCTGGGAGTAAGACTGTCAGGCCCGTGGGGAGAAGCTGCCGGCCAGGCCACATCCAGCTGGCCCCCAAGACTCCCCTCGCCCCCGGGGCCGGTCTAGCCTCATCTGGGTCCTCTGCTTCCTTTTCCACCTTCAAGTCCCGTCACACCCACCCCTGCCCGCACGCCTCCCCACCGGGACGGTCCCTACACACAGCCGTGCTCCCCCATCCTCGCCATGCGGCCCCAGCTCCAGGGTTCAGGTGCAGGGTCCCAGACTCCCCCCAAGGGAGCTCAGCTGACCTCCTTTTTCCCACTACCATCAGAGCTTCCGCACCCTTCCTTCAGCAAAAATAGCAGGCTGATCACTGAAGAGCCCCGGGAACAGTTAATCTCACTGTGACAATGAGCTTCACTCTTTTTATCCCCAAAGGAGGCAGGAGAGGTGTTGAGAATGGAGACAGTCCCCTTACTCAGGACCGAGGGGCGAGGAGGGGGCGTCACTGCAGACCGCCTGCTAATAATACCACCAGTCGGGGCTGGCCCGCGGCAGGTGTGCTCACTCTCACCCACTGCCTCTTCCATGGCTCGCCCAACACGACTAAACAGGTACGAACTTCCTGCTGCAGCCGCAGAAACTTGGGCTCAGAAGCGTTGTGTGACTTCTCTGCGGTCACACAGCCAGTAAGTGGTTCCAACTTGGCCTCCTCACCACACGCCCATCGTGTATAAAAAGCTGCATGAACTTCTTGCAGATTAAAAATAGGCCTGATGGGTGCCCAAGGGGTGAGCGGACCACCCATCACCTCAGCAAGGTCCGCTCACACCTCTGACACCCCCAGCTCTGTGCCAGGCGCTTCTCAGCATAGGTGTGAGGACCCCAGAGCCTGCGGGTGCGTCCCTGAGCTGCCACGCTGCCACCAGTGCCCTTGAGGCAGTCACGTACCTCGTCTGACCTTCAGGTTCATCGTCTGAAAATGAAGAGCTCGGATACCTTCCCCAAAGATTTAGCGTGAGGCTGGATAACAGCATATCCGTGCGAGCAAGGCGGAACCATGTGGGCATGGCAGGACGTGTCCACAGCATGTCACCTCAGGGCTGTGAAATGTCCCGCGAGGATCCACCTCCCGCCTGGCTGCTGGCAGACGTGGCAGGGTCTCAGACGGCCATGTGCCCAGGGTCGGACGAGTGTCTTCCACAGAGGGGCAGAGGTGTTTGTAAGGTGAATGTCAGACCCGAGCCCCCCAGAGCATGGCACCCCCAGAGTGTGGCACCCCCAGAGCACGCAGCTGAGTGCAGGGGAAGGGTCTGGAAAGCGGTCTGGATTTCTCCTGAGAGAAGCCCGCAGAGACGTCCTGCCCCGTCATCTCCCTCGTCTTGCTCCTTGGGTCCCCCACCCCCTGAGTGCCAGGGTGACCATAGCTGTGGTCCGTAGTCACTGCTGTTATCTTCCTGCCTCCCAGAAGCACGCAGGCGAGAGTTGCCATGGAAACTGTGTGATGAACGGACCATCCAGTCATGAGGATGGAGCGTCAGCCTGGGGGATCTCCGGGGGTGCCCCGGTGGCTCTCCACTGGAAAGGTGACGTGGCCCGAGCTGGGGTGAGACCGCGGCGCCGGCCAAGGAAGGAGCGACATTCTATCCAGGACGTCAGGCCCGGGAGGCTGGGGCAGGGGCCAGGGCCCGGCGACAAAATCAGCAAATGCTGGAACTCCCGATCGGGAATTTCCCCCAAGTTCAGCGCTGAGGGTAGGGCCCTGACCTGTGCTTTGCAGCCCGACGTCCTCCCTGTGCTGAAATAAACCCAGTAAGAGAAGCAGGAGAGGATGCCAAGGTCAGGTTGGGAAACTAAAACAAACCCACAGGGACTTCCTCGGTGGCCCGGCAGTGAAGACGTCACGTGTCCACTGCAGGAGGTCCAGGTCCGATCCCTGGTCAGGGAACTAAGATCCTGCAGGCCATGTGGTGTGGCAAGCAAGTAATAATTTTTTAAAAAACAGAAAACATTTGTTTATTTTTGCTTTTATTTCCAGAATTCTGGGGGGTGGATCATAGAGGATCCTTCTGTGGTTTATGTCGGAGAGTGTTTTGCCTATGTTCTCCTCTAGGAGTTTTATAGTTTCTGGTCTTACATTTAGATCTTTAATCCATTTTGAGTTTATTTTCATGTGCAGTGTTAGAAAGTGATCTAGTTTCATTCTTTTACAAGTGGTTGACCAGTTTTCCCAGCACCACTTGTTAAAGAGATTGTCTTTACTCCATTGTATATTCTTGCCTCCTTTGTCAAAGATAAGGTGTCCATAGGTGTGTGGATTTATCTCTGGGCTTTCTATTTTGTTCCATTGATCTATATTTCTGTCTTTGTGCCAGTACCATACTGTCTTGATGACTGTAGCTTTGTAGTAGAGCCTGAAGTCAGGCAAGTTGATTCCTCCAGTTCCACTCTTCTTTCTCAAGATTGCTTTGGCTATTCGAGGTTTTTTGTATTTCCATACAAATCTTGAAATTATTTGTTCTAGTTCTGTGAAAAATATCGCTGGAAGCTTGATAGGGATTGCATTGAATTTGTAGATTGCTTTGGGTAGTATACTCATTTTCACTATATTGATTCTTCTGATCCATGAACATGGTATATTTCTCCATCTATTAGTGTCCTCTTTGATTTCTTTCATCAGTGTTTTATAGTTTTCTATATATAGGCCTTTAGTTTCTTTAGGTAGATATATTCCTAAGTATTTTATTCTTTTCATTGCAATGGTGATTGGAATTGTTTCCTTTATTTCTTTTTTGACTTTCTCATTATTAGTGTATAGGAATGCAAGGGATTTCTGTGTGTTGATTTTATATCCTGCAACTTTACTATATTCATTGATTAGCTCTAGTAATTTTCTGGTGGAAATAGACATTTCTCCAAAGAAGACATACGGGTGGCTAACAAACACATGAAAAGATGCTCAACATCACTCATTATTAGAGAAATGCAAATCAAAACCACAATGAGGTACCACTTCACACCAGTCAGAATGTCTGCGATCCAAAAGTCTGCAAGCAATAAATGCTGGAGAGGGTGTGGAGAAAAGGGAACCCTCCTACACTGTTGGTGGGAATGCAAACTAGTACAGCCACTATGGAGAACAGTGTGGAGATTCCTTTAAAAATTGCAAATAGAACTGCCTTATGACCCAGCAATTCCACTGCTGGGCATATACACCAAGGAAACCAGAATTGAAAAGAGACACATGTACCCCAGTGTTCATCGCAGCACTGTTTATAATAGCCAGGACATGGAAACAACCTAGATGTCCATCAGCAGATGAATGGATAAGAAAGCTGTGGTACATATACACAATGGAGTATTACTCAGCCATTAAAAAGAATACATTTGAATTAGTTCTAGTGAGATGGATGAAACTGGAGCCGATTATACAGAGTGAAGTAAGCCAGAAAGAAAAACACCAATACAGTATACTAACACATATATATGGAATTTAGAAAGAAGGCAATGATGACCCTGTATGTGAGACAGCAAAAGAGACACAGATGTGTAGAGCGGACTTTTGGACTCTGAGGGAGAGGGAGAGGGTGGGATGATTTGGGAGAATGGCACTGAAACATGTATACTATCATGTAAGAATCGAATCACCAGTCTATGTTCAATGCAGGATGCTTGGGGCTGGTGCACTGGGATGACCCAGAGGGATGTTATGGGGAGGGAGGTAGGAGGGGGGGTTGCGGGGGGGGGGGGGAAGGGGGTTCATGTTTGGGAATGCATGTACACCCGTGGTGGATCCATGTCAATGTATGGCAAAAGCAATACAGTATTGTAAAGTAAAATAAAGTAAAAATAAAAATTAAAAAACAAAAAACAGAAAACAAGTCAGCAAAGCAAACTGGACACCCGCTCCAGGTTTCACAGCCGGAGAATCGCTCATGCCCCGCATGGGGCAGAGGTGGGCTGGTCTGCTCCCGGAGCTCACCCAGGGGCGCAGGCTGCGGGCCCCGCCCTCCCACCTGGCAGCAGGCCCTGCCCAGTCCAGAGTGGGTGGGGACGGAGGCGCTGTGCTCGGACCGGAAGTGACTCTGCTGGGCTGCCCTGCTCACCACTTGGTCGCCAGGACCAGGGACCAGGACGCAGTGCTGGCAGCCAGCCAGACGCGGGAGAGGCCTGCACAGTGGAGACCCTGCCTTGCAGATTCCACGGCGGGGCCGAAGACCCCAGATCTGGAATCAGCAGGAGAGGAACTCCTGCAGGGTCGGGGGGCCCCTGAGGGTCAGTGAGAAGACTGAGCAACAGGTTTAGGGGCAGCCTGGGGGTGCGGGTAGTGGTTGCAAGACTGCTGCAGCTGCCACCCCCCAGACGCCAGGCGTGGGGGCGTTAGGGGGGTGGACTCTGAGTGAGGGCGGCTTGGCCTGCCCGAGCACTCGCGAAGACATTAGTGAGCCGCTGCAGGTAGCAACGCCGTGTCCCCCTCGTTGGACCACTCAAGAGACAGCTAGGCGTGTAACTTTTTGTCGTTGCAAACTCACCTTGCATGCGTTGTCACGCGCTTCAGTCATGTCCGACTTTTTGCAACCCTGTGAACTGTAGGCTCCTCCGTCCATGGGATTCTCCGGGCAAGAATACTGGAGTGGGTGGCCATTTCCTCCTCCAGGGGATCTTCCGGACCCGGCGATTGAACCGGCATCTCCTGCGTCTCCTGCCTCGGCAGGCGGATTCTTTACCGCTAGCGCCACCTGGGAAGCAAACACCTTATTTCACACTTTACGACTGGTAGCCAGGGGGCGTCAACCAAATCGCTAGCTGGTAGGTCTCGTCTCCCATGAAAGGTTGGTCAGTGACACGCGAGCCTGTGATCAGCGCTCTTCTCCGCATCTCCTTGGAGTCCTTTAAATTAATGGCAGTGTTTCCCACTGAGCAGCTCCCGACGGCAGGGGAGAGACTCCAGGATGGGCAGGCCCCCTGGAGCTGGCCAACGTGTGACACCATCAGGTTTACTGCAAGACTCCAGCTCAGAGAGTCAGAAGCCGAGTCTGCCCTTCATAGTCCTGCCTGGGCCTTGTGGGTCCCTGATTGTTCTAATTCAGCATGAAGCAAAAATCAGGAAAAGGAGAACTCTGAGGGAAAATGTTCTCTCCACGTGTGGGAAGAATTCCCGCTGGTCTTGAGAAATGTTTCTCACAATTAATTACCTAATCCTGAGAGACTGTGCTAAATAATATACAATGCTCAGTGGTTAGGCTTTTAAAGCTCTTTAATTATGCATCGACTGTGGGATTGAGACCGACACGTCTCCATCTTTTGGTTGTGGAGTTTAATGAGACTCGGGTGTCGCTGGCTGAAATCTTGACGCTCCCGGACACCCCAGTTTCTTTCAGTCTTTTTTGCTTCCTGAAATCTCGTAAGGACTTGAGACCCTTTGCCGCAGTGTCGAGAGTCTGGTTAATGTTAGTGTTCCACCGAGAGGCAGACAGCAGATGCTTGAAGGAAGACGTGTGAGGCCCCGTGCTTGCCTGTGCCCCAGACGTCTCCTGGGCCCAGAAGCCAGGGTCCCGCCCCCACCTCTCCCACCGAAGCCGCGTCCTGGCCTCTTTGCGCTTAGTTCTTTCTCGCTGCTCTGCAGGCATCACGGCATGGACCGGATAGCGCTGCCCGCCTCCCTCAGCTGTGTTTTCATACTTAAACGTCGGGGGGAGCGCTCAGTGTGACGGCGTGAAGTCTGTATGCACACGAGGTGACTTTGCGATGTGCTGTCCACCTGTCCTTGGCTTTCCTGGGTGGGTGTCAGGAGGAAAATGCCCCGACTGTAGACAGCGGGGTGGGGGGCCCAGCACAGGGCGCCCCGTCCTCTGCCCCATTCTGCCCCCGCACCCCCCCGCAGGATACACGTGCGCTGGGAACTCATCAGGGGTTCTCATCTGCTTCTCCGCGGGGAGGGGCCTGCCTCCCTTCCCGGGACCCCCTTTTCCTTTCTTTCTATACAACCTGCGTTTTCAGTGTAGTTTTTCTCTTTGCTCGGGCTGGGTTTGGGGAGGTTTGGGGGGCGGGACGGGGGTGAGATGGCAGCTCAGCTTCTCCACGTCAGGGCCCCCTGGACATGGAGACACGGCCTTGTCACTGTTACTGCTAAGTCGCTCAGTTGTGTCTGAGTCTCTGCGACCCCATGGACAGTAGCCCGCCAGGCTCCTCCGTCCATGGGATTCTCCAGGCAAGGACACTGGAGTGGGTTGCCATGCCCTTGTCACGGACCCCATGAATGAGGGCCAGTGCCTGGAAGGAGATCCAGGCCATAGGTCTCAGGTCAGTTGCATCTTCCTACTCGGTCTCCCATCCTACTCGGTCTCGGAGGCCATCTCTCCGTCACCGTCGTGGGGTCAGGGTGCCCCAAAGTGACTCCTGCACTGGCCAGAGGGCAGACATGCAGGCCCACGTCTCTACCGCACACACTTATGGCACCAAGCCCCCGAGCAAGTCCGAGCGGAGTCCGGGGCCCAGCGTCTCCAGCATCTGCCCCGCCCCGGGCTCCTGAGGATGGATGGGCCCCTCCCCAGAACACGGCGCCTTCCTCCCAAGGCCGTGACTTGTCCATTCACTGAAAATGGGCCCCAGGCCTGGGAACCGCCGGGTGCCAGATGTCCCCAAAGAGCAGATGACTGTGCAGGCCTTAATGGAGAACTCCCATCCGGCACCTTGTTCTTGCCGCAGGAGTTCGAGCATATGGCACTTGCTTTATTAATAGAAAAACCAACAACCGTGGGGACACGAGCCCAGGGAGTGTTGGGATTTTAAATAGATGTTCCCGGGAACGGGCCCAGCCTTCCTGGAGGTCACGGGGTCACATCTGCCCGGCCCTCGGGACCAAACCACCGGGCCACAAGGTTCTAGAACCTTATGTTTTCAGTTCTTCTAAGCGTCCGAATTACTGTTCCCCATCGCACAGCTTCTGTTGAGGGTTGAATCTCTCCCCCAGTCCCTGTGCCCATGTGCCTACCCAGGTGTGAGGCATATGAAGAATCTGCAGGTAACAAAATTGATTCCACACGGAGGCTGCATGGACACCTAGCCCAGCCCGCCCTCCCCACTGGTTCTAGAGCAATAAGCCCCACCTCTCCCTTGGGCCCAGAACTGATCCGTCTCCAGGGAACCTGGGGCTGGTGACCCGCAATGTGACAGGGGGTGGACGTGGGCCCTCCTTTGGGAGCCAGCACAGAGCAGCCCCACCAGGAAGCCAGGATGCACCGTGTGAAGCGGCCTCCAGGGACGCACCTGTGCATTCTTCACCTGGCTCCACAGGCCCCCGTGGGACGAGGCTGCACTGTGCCCCAGGCTTGCCTTCAGGGTGGAGTTGAATCACACCCTTGCCACGGGGTGCTTGTCTCCAGTGCCATTCAGACACTGGCAGAGTGACCCGTTCTGGTTGAAGACCACAGACCCATCAGAAAACCAAGCAATCGCTAACCCATTAACTGATTTATGGAATCCAGAGCTGATTCCTTAAAACATTTGTCCCCAGTTGCCTTCTCTCGGCACATTATCAGTGCCTGGTCCCCAATCTCTTTTCCAGTTTCTGCCTTTTGCGATCTATTGCTGACTTGAGATCCTGCAAGATGTGAGCCCACATAAGCTTGTCCTGAGGGGGAGATTTTTGAAATAGCTGGGGAACACTGATGGTTAGAAAATCCACGGTTGCCCCTCCACGTCATGACACCAGCTGGTAAAGTCGGGGGACATTCTGGGCCCTTCCTCCCAGCTCTGGCAAGTGAAGTGCTCGCTCCCGTGAGCCAGGCACGGGTGGCAGGCGGGGCAGGCAGTGTCCTCCCGTGTGGGCACCGTGGCCACTTCCACTCAGACATTCAGTGCTTCCAGCCTCTGGCCTCTCCACCTCCTCGCATGGAGGAGGCTCTGAGCCCTAAGGGGTTGGGGTCAAAGCCCCAGAACTGAAGGACAGAGGCTCAGACCTCAGTGCCTGGGGACTCTCCCGGAAGCCCCCAGAGGGCCCCCCACGTTCCTGGGCCGATGGAGGATTCAGCAGACTCTTCAGGGAGCACAGAGCACTGTGCCTTGGTGGCCGTGCAGGTGAAAGGGTGAAAGGATGAAAGCCCGAAATGAGAACCAGTCCCCAGTGGTCACAGCTGAGGTTTGCGGAAGACCAGGTGGGGCAGGGGGCTTGCCCGCTGCCATGATGTCCAGCTGCTCTCCTCTCAGGCTGAGCCATGCACATCTCTTTCTATGCACTCGAGCTTTATATAAGTAATTTTGTTTCATCGCAACATTTAACTGAGACTGGAAAGTCATCATTAAGGGGACATAAAGCTGAAGGAGGG